>NC_142515.1:23559375-24191250 GCF_057876585.1 Rhinolophus sinicus | reverse complement strand
GCTGAGCCTTGCTGGTATGGAGGTTGTGGGATACAGGTGGATCTCACCTGCCCCCTAAGCACTGACAGCCACTGTTCTACTTTAAAAACAAAACAAAACCAACAAGCAAAAAACAACTGAAAAATCCCTGCGAGTTGTGCATGATCATATCGGGCTGGGGCAATTTGCAGCACCATGTGTCATGAGATAGTCTTTATCCTTCTAGCAGGTTCCATCAGTCTTGCCCCCCAACAAGCCTATAGGATGCATCTTGGCTCCTGAATGCTGAGACAAATGGTACATTTGCATCTTCCTGGTCCTTGCCTGTTATTTCACTGTCCCATTTCTATTACCCTTCCTTCCTCCAACCCCCCACCCCCCAAGGATGTCCCTGCTAGTCTGGCGGGCTTGTAATTTGGCCTCCTGATTACGCTGAAGAAGAGGGAGTGGAAGCTTCCTTCTCATCCCAATGGGTAGCAGCCACCTACCAGAAGTGACATCATGGTTAATCCCGCTGACAGAAATGACAGCCTCAGGGAGATTATTGTTATTCTCATCGAGTACCATTCCCTTGATGCCTTGGTGTACCTGTAGGAAAAAACTTACAGTGTAACTATGCTCATAAAATATTTGTACAGTGTTTCAGAGTCCTCAAAGCTCTGTCTCATCTGTTTTCACATTTGATCTTCACAACGATGATCATAACAGCCCCTTAACTGGTCTCTCTGTTCCTTCCTCCACCAATCCCAATAATCTCTTCTCAACAGAACAGTCAGAACGATCCTGTTAGAATCTAAGTCAAATCATGTCATACGTCTGCTCAAAGTCCAACTCAGAGCAAAAGCTAAAGTTCTTACGATGGTCTATAAAACCACAGCTCCAGTCAGCTCACTGAGCTCCTCTCCTACTGCCCTCTCCCATACTCTCAGGATTGTTCCAGTTCCACTCGAGTCCTGGCCTTGTATTTTTTTAATTAAAAAGTTTTTTGAATTGTGATAAAATCACGTAATATACAATGTACCATTTTAGTCATTTTTTAAGTGTGCAGTTCAGTCGTATTAAGCATATTCGCACTGTTGGGCAACCAATCTCCAGAAATTTTTCATCCTGCAAAACTGAAACTCTACACTCATTAAACAACTCCCCATTTCCTTCTCTCCCCAGACCCAAGCAACTACCGTTCTACTGTCTGTCTCTATGAATTTGACTATTTGTCTTTTTGTGATTGGCTTATTTCACTTGGCATAATGTCCTCAGGGTTTATTTATGTTGTAGCATGTGACAGAAGTCCCTTCTTTTTTCAGGCCAAATAATATTACATTTATGTATATACCACATATTGTTTATCCATTCATCTCTTGTTGAACACTTGGGTTGCTTCCTCCTTTTGGCTTTCATGTATAATGCTGCTATGAACGTAGGTGTACAACTATCTCTTTGAGACCCTGCTTTCAGTTTGTTGGGGGAGGGGGTATATACCCAGAAGTGGATGGTTGGCTCATATGGTAGTTCTAGTTTTAATTTTTTGAGGAATCGCAATACTATTTTTCATAGCAGCTGCACCATTTTACATTCCCACCAACAATGTACAAGAGTTCTAATTTCTCCACATCCTTGCCAACATTTGCTATTTTCTGTCATTTGTTGGTTTGTTTTTTTTAATAGCAGCCATCCGAATGGGTGTGAGTGGTATCTCATTGTGGTTTTGTTTTCATTTCCCTAATGACTAGAGATGTTGAGCATCTTTCATGTGCTTGTTGTTGGCCTTGAATTTGCTGTTGCGTCCTCACTGAGGAACCCTTTTTTCTCTAGACATCTGCGTGGTTCTCTCCCTACCTCCTTTATGTCTGTTTAAATGTCACCTTCTCTGTAAGGCTTTCTTCGTAGCATTTTGCACTTAACATGTTATAAAATTTATTTTATTATTTTGTTTATTGTCCATGTATCTCTTCCTTTAGAATATAAACTCCATATGGGTGGGGATATTTGTTTGTTTGTTTATTCATAATTCCCAGCATATCGTACAGCTTCTGATGTAGAAGCAGCCCAGATCGATTATATTGAGTCAGACCTGACCCACACAGAAAACCTTACCTACCATTAGAATACTCTTTTCTTTCTATAACCATGAAAGTTACAGAATTCAATTTTACCTGTTCCAGGAATTGGATTAGAGCTTCCCGATTACCCAGCCACTCACGCTGTAATTCCTCTTGGCGGGGAAACTTGTCACAACTCAGTTCCAGCGTGATCTCAAAACAGTTGGTATGGAGATAATTAAAGTCTTGCATTCCTAGGGGAAAGAGGGCAGTGGCAGATTTGTATAACCAGGTTCCCACCCAATACTCCATCTCCGCTCTCTTTAATCACAATTTCTCCACACGTACCCCATTACCTTCTATTCTACTTCTTGATCTCCATTTATTTTTCTCCTCCATAAAACCTTTCCCCAGATTCCCAGGTCACATGCCTTTCTAGCGTTCCAGTTCTCTCTCTTCATAAATGCCCATTTTGTCATCTCCACCCTCAAGTTTTTTCCACTTCATGACTTAAATTCACTTCTTGTTCCTCTTAACATTTCCAAAATCCACTTACTAGTCATGCCTTAACATTAGACTATGCACTTGTACTGTTTTCCGGAAGACTATGAAGTTGGTCAGACCTGGGAGTTAGAGATGGGACAAATATCTTGCTCTCACACCCCTTCTTCTGCCTAGAACACGGCACTAACCTGAAAAGGCAGAAGGCAGCTACTTTTTTTCTCCATCAAATGCTTGTTTGCTCCTATCTTCTATATTATTCAATCAGATCAATTATTTTAAAATACATTTCTGTTGATTAGAATGGGGTTTATCTCCCAGACTTATTTGGGTTAAAAATCATCCATTTAATCAACTTTCACCTACTCTGTAAGCTGATGCATGCAAACACTGTTATAGAAAGAACGGGGAAAGTTGGAGAACAACTGCAGCCTGTTACATTGGTTCTCTGTCTGCTTCAGAATCACCTGCACCTTCCGTCCAAATACAGATCGTTGGGTCTTAGCCCCCGAGTTTCTGATTCAGTAGGTATGGGGTGAGGTTCCCAAATTTGCATTTCTAAGAAGTCCCAGATGATACTGGTGATACTGGTCCAGAGCCCACACTGTTGGAAAAATCTTTTTGATGAGCTTCATGATTTTGAACTTGTACCAGATTAATTTGGGGCAATGATTCTTAGTGGAGGCCTGGGCCATGCTTTCCCAGATGATGGGAAGACAGAGGGAAGAACATGTATAATTTGAAAAAGCGTATTTGATATTTTATATTTTTTTTTTGGCAGAGAAACTATTGCTTTCCTAATGCAAAGTAAAAAATGTAAAGTTCAACAAAATCTTCTTGCCTTGTCTTCAAGTGAGTTCTCAGTCAGCTTCCCAACGCATGGTGACTCCCTCACCTTCCTTCTCACTCTCTCCAGGACAGGCCATCAGCCCAGTGTTCACCAGAGTGCTTTCTATTATGTGGGCTCTGGCCAGGTCAGATTGGAGAGGACAGGGAAAGACAACTGCTAAAACATGATTCCCAAAAGATCCCAGCTTCCTGCTTCAGCCTCTTCCCCATCCTTAGCTTCCGTAGCTACGAGGGTTCATACGCAGAGGTTCTATATGGGCCCTTGGTGATGGGGAAGGCCCAGGAGTAAAGAGAGAAGCCTCTTGCTGGAGGTTTCTGCTACGTTATCAATGGCCACTGTCCTGGAAAACTCTTGCTCATGGGAGATGGGCAGGCAGGGTACAGAGCACGAAGTGTTTGTGTCCAGGCCAGCTCCTCTGCCCACCTGTTGCTATGTGTGGCATAATGCCAGGCCAGTTAGAAAAAGCCTCATGTTTATAAGCCAGGCATTTCCAAATGCTTTTCATGCATTGTGAAATTTAATACTTACATCAAAATTATGAAACAAGTAGTGTTATTCTTTTTTTTTTTTTTTAAGATTTTATTGGGGAAGGGGAACAGGACTTTATTGGGGAACAGTGTGTACTTCCAGGCCTTTTTACCAAGTCAAGTGGTTGCCCTTTCAATCTTAGTTGTGGAGGGTGCTGTTTAGCTTCAAGTTGTTGCCCTTTCAGCCGTAGTGTTATTCTTAATGTACAAATAAGGAAGCCAAAGCTCAGAGAAGTTAAGTAATTAGTCCAAAGTCACATAATGGGTAAATGGGCAAGCTGGGTTGCAACTCAATGTACCGCTGACGTCCGCACTTAACCACTTGACTACATTATTTCTCTCCTATGCCTTAATCTACTGTGTAAACCGCCAGTTTTAAAAGATCACAAGGTATCCCTACCTTCGTTTTAATGAACCACAAAATGATATTAAATGCTAACTTAAGACTTCACCCTTTTCAGATTTCTTCTTGAATGCAAAATTCTACACTATTCCTGCCATTTCCCTAAGGGGGCGGAGGAAGTTAGAAAGAAAAAAGCCCTGCTCTTCTCCAGCTTGCAGTACTGTTGTACCCAGCCTTTCCTCACCTTTGCTGAGAGAATACCAGGAAGCCCCATTGGTGATGCCATCTGGGAAGTAATCCCCACAATTCCAACCCTGATGCATCCATCCATGTGCATAGGAGTAGACCTTGGCCAGCTGGAGGAAAAGTGGCAGAAATGACTTTGGGTGTCCCCAACTCACATGGCAATGCTCGTACTCAGAAGTGGAGTGAAGCCAAGAAACCCCAGGTATAAACAACAGATGATTTGCTTTAGTAAAAGAAAATACCAGCAGAGATAGAGATGGTGTGTGTGTGTGTGTGTGTGTGTGTGTGTGTGTGTGTGTGTGTGTATTTTGGACTAAAGTTAGGAAGCCTGTATTCTGATTCTTCCACTATCTTGGGGCTAAACTTCTTCAAGTGCCAAATGAGGGACGGCACTAGATGATCTACAAGCTCCCTTCTATACTCTTTTTTTAAAATTTATTTTTCAGTTCCAGTTGACACACAATATTATATTAGTTTCAGTTGTATAATATAGTGATTAGACATTTATAACCTTTTGAAGTGATCTCCCCAGGGAGTCCAGTACCCATTGGACACCACACATAGTTCTTACAACATTAATGACTATATTCCTTACGCTGTACTTTACATCCCTGTGACTATTTTTGTAATTGGCAAATTGTACTTCTTAATCCCTTTCTAGATGTACCATTTTCCAGCTGAGTCTTGTTTGAAAGAAAGGAGTACGATAAAACTTTGTCAGAAAAAGAACTCTGTTTTGAGGGTGAAAGGTGTGTGGTGGAAGGAGAGGAATATATTTAGAATGTCTATAAATTCTCTTTCATTACTATTTTATAACAGTGGACAAAATAAGATTATTAGAGGAGAATATATACTTGCCTTGCCAAGCAACAACTAGTGTCATTCTCTATGTAATTCATTAATTGATGAGATAATAATTAACGTTATTATAACCATAAGAATTAATTGATGTTATTAACTATTATTTATATAAATTATGTTATTAATAATATATTAGCTATAAAATAATTAGCCTGTTAATTTTATTCTATTGCTGTTTTGAACTATTACATAATTTTTTTTAATATGCATGGTCTATTTTTCATTAATATAGCCATACTACCATAAAATTAAAAATTAGAGCCCCCCAAAATTCACACTTAATGCCACTCACTTACCACCAGCACTATTAATATTTTGGCATAATTCTTGCTTGTCATTAGCTTAAGTACTTTTTTATACTGTGGTACAATTTTTTACATTGTACTATAAAGCTTTCCTATATATTTACTGTTTAATGAATTTATGGCTTATTACTGAAAACAAAGTGTAATTTAGTAGATCATAAGCTCCTAATGAGCAGCAGTGTTTTCAGTTATTTCTTGTGGACTTGTACCTAACAGGGTCCCATGTCCCTGACTTGACCTGTGTTCCTCTCTTGAGCCCCAAGTGCCTGCCTGGACAAGCTGCCGTTCTGCATACCTTCTGGAAAAGCTTGTCATCGGGCGTGGGGGTATTGGCAGTGCGGCGGAAACCTCGGAATCGATGCTCCAGGGACTTGTCATATGGGTAATTGGCCACCACTGCCCCTCCATGGAGATTGGCTGAAAGAACAAAGTTGAAGGAGCGTATCCAGTGGATTACAGCCTGGGTCTCCGGTTCCACCTGAGGAGAGAGGAGAGTTTGGTGGTGAAGCTGCAACTGAAGGTACCAAATGGCCATTTGAGTGTTTGTCAGGAAGTTGCTGGAGGAGAAGATGTATGCCTAAATGCACGTCTGAACAAGACAGTCCTACCAGATTTGAGAAATGCAGATGGGGAAATTTTGATCTTTTTTGTGATAGCTTTAAAAACTAAGTGGATGGGACTGTTTTTCAAAATGAAATCTTATGTGGACTAGTAGCACACAATATAGGTAAGAAGAAAGCATGTAAGGCACTGCAACTGTTGTTGTGTGTGATACTATGATGGTGGATACATACCATGATACATTTGTCCAAACCCATAGAACGTACCACAGGAAGAGTGAGCCGTAATGGACACTACGGGTTTTGTGTGATAAGGATGAGTCAACATCGGTTCATCACTTGTAACAAATGCACGGTGTTAATGCGGGAAGTTGGTGATGGGAAGCAGGGGTCTATGGGAACTCACTGGACTCTCCGCTCGATTTTGCTATGAACCTAAAACTGCTCTAAAAAATAAAGTCTATGAGAGAGAGAGAGACCCTAGTTTGGCCTCTCTCTGGCCCCTACGGAAGGGTTCTCCAATTTACTCACTGCTCCAGTGGCTTCTAAGGAAGCTTTGCAGAAATTTAGGGGTCTAGTAAATAAATCTGGAAAACTTTGGCTTAAAGTGATGGTTATCAAACTCCTCCTTCCCCCAACACATCTGCTGTAATGTAGACGTGTGGAACATACTCCTGTGGTCATACCCAAATTTTACGGATTAGAAATAGTGTAATATGGGCCAGTCTTGGCTAAGCAGTGAAATTCCACGCTTTCTATTGCATATGAGAGTGCTAGCGAGTGACAGTATTCTAAGGAAAGCTTTGAATCCACTTGGACTTGCAGTATAAGTAAATAATTTACAGTCTTCAGTGTTTTTCCTCCTCTCAGGATGGATGTGCTTAGAGGTTTTGTGGTGTTACTGTGTTAATGGCTCCTCCTGGGCCAAAGGTAAGCTGTGAAGGCCCCATCTTTTCTATTCCAGTGGGGAGTGGATAAATGGGATTAGGTTTCACCCAATCAGAATGGATATAATACCAAGGGCACCAGTCTGGCTCTGTGACCAGGGCTTAGCCCCCTTGAAGCAGTCCTTTCTCTGTGTCCTACGCCTCTGACCATCAGCACAAAGCCAGCTGCTCACTGTTCCTCTCCCTAAGGCTGTCCCATCAGGAGAGAGAGAGACAGACTTAACTTCTCATTCTCTTTTTTTTCTTCTGAGATTCAGACAGAGGAGCAAGTGGGAGTCTATTATTATTGGCTCAATTACCTTCTCAATTACTTCAACAAGCTAATAAATCAGAACATCCTTCTGGTTGGATATGCTGATTAGTACAAAGTTATTTTTGATTTATTATTTATTTGAGCCAAGAGCATAGTTGCTATCTGAAATCTAAACACGTCAGCATGACTTTTGCTTCATTTCCAACTGAGATTATTCTGTCTATAAAACTCCCAATAAAAAGCTTTACAGGGCCGGCCCGGTGGCTCAGGTGGTTAGAGCTCCATGCTCCTAACTCCAAAGGCTGCCGGTTTGATTCCCACATGGGCCAGTGGGCTCTCTACCACAAGGTTGCCATTTCAATTCCTCAAGTCCTGCAAGGGATGGTGGGCAGCGCCCCCTACAACTAGCAATGGCAACTGGACCAGGAGCTGAGCTGTGCTCTCCACAACTAAGACTGAAAGGACAACAACTTGAAGCTGAACGGCACCCTCCACAACTAAGATTGAAAGGACAACTTGACTTGGGAAAAAGGCCTGGAAGTACACACTCTTCCCCAATAAAGTCCTATTCCCCTCCCCAATAATAAAAAGAATAATAAAAATAAAATAAAGCTTTACACCTGTTTCTCTCCCCAGTCTCTAGGTTTAGTTATTCACAGACAGAGCATTTAGAACTATCCCATACAGTGTGATAAACAGGGTGGCAGTGAAGATCTGAGGATGACAGGAGTTATTCCCAGGAGGAGGCCTGCCAGCAGGAGGAAACCATTCACATTACCAAGAGTGGCATTACCTCCTGGGGAGAATGGCCTGGGAACATCGAATGGGACTGAGAGAGTAAGAGAAATGAGGTATAATAAAGTAGTTGAGGGTCATATAGAAACGGAAGAGGAAAATCAATCAATCAAACATTTGAGGGCTAGAAGGGAAGGAAAAGAAAGGGAAGAGGAAAACTGTAAGGGTGAGACTCTCTGAACTTCTTTCTATAACTAATTGTTGATGAGCATACAGTTTATCACTTGTAAGAGAACTTTCTCTTTAGAATGTTAAGAGTTTGTGTCTACAGTACAGTGCAGAAGAAAGAACATTGGACTAGGAGTCCAAAGACCTGGGTTTTAACCCTGATTCCATCAATTACTGGCTGTATGAATTTAAATTATTTCATGTACATGTGTAACAGCTATGACACAGGGATGGATAACACTGCTCGATGCATTCACCGTACAGTACCAGAATGACCAACTGAAAGGCTAAGAAAGAATTCTGTAAGACTGTAAAGTACTGTCTCACCTCCTTCACTACCACAGCCACTAACGTCAAACTGTGTGAGCAGGTGCTCCATGGAGGGCCCTACACTGGGGGAGGGAATCAATATAAAGAAGCACAAGATACAGTTATTATTTTTCTGCACACAGCAACACAGAGTTGAGTTGATGGTCAATTCTTGCTTGTTGAGTTGATGTGAAGATTGCTAGAAGAAATTGCAGGTGCTGATTTCCCTACGTCTGTACACAAATTTCTTCTCATACCTGATTTTTCCAGTTGTCTGGAAGGGGCAGGTGGTGGTTGGGGCCTCCGTACTTCTCATTGTAGTAGATGTAGGTATTGAGGTCCGGAAAGTTGCGGTTCAGGTCCACACCATTTGCGTTGTTCCTGCCAACTAGATACCCAGAAATGTCTGGGCCCTAAGAGGGGAAATGGAGAGACGAGAAATGAAGGTTTCAGACTGAATCTTATGTTTGACAAACACTGTATAGTTCTTTTCAGGTATTAGCTTAATCTATCAGATGATAGAGCATTTTCCTCTTTAACTTATCCCAAGTTCCAGTGGTTCAACTTTCCCTGGAGACCACGTGTGGGAGGTAGAGATTCTAAGAGAAGCTGTAACAGGTGTTTCAGGATAATGGAAACCCCGATTGTTGTTGTTTTTTCAACAGCTTTCTTGAGATATAATTTACATACCACCATATTCACCAGTTTTTTTTTCTTTTTCTTTTTTCTTTATTTTATTTTATTAAATTTATTGGGGTGACAATTGTTAGTAAAATTACATAGATTTCATATTCACCGGTTTTAAGTGTACAATTCAGTGAATTTTAGGATGCTTACAGAGTTGTACCACCATAACCACAATCTAATTTAGGAACATTTCTATCACCCTAAAGAGAAACCTCGCATCCATTTACAGTCACTGCTCATTTTTACCCCAGCCCTAGGTAATCACTTTCTGTCTCTGGAGATTTGCTTTTGCTGGACTTTCACATACATGGGATCATACATTACATGTTTGCCTTTTTTCACTAGACAATGCTTTTGAGGTTCCTCTGTGTGGCAGTATGTATCAGTACTTCATTCCTTTTTATTGATGAATAGTTTCCTTATATGAATTTGCCACACTGTGTTTACCCATTCACCAATTAATAGGCCATGTTAGTTTCCTAGGCTTGCCATTACAAATTACCACAAAGCTGGTGGGTAATACCCAGAGAAGTTTGTTCTCTCACAGTTATGGAAACTGGAAGTCGGAAATCAAACTGTTGGCAGGGCCATGCTCGCTAAAGCTTCTTGGGGAGGATCCTTCTCTGTCTCTCCTAGCTTTTGGTGGTTACCAGTATCTCTTGGTGTTCCCTAGCTTGTAGACGAATCATTCCAATTTCTGCTTTCATTGTCCCATGGCCTTCTCCCCCATCTGTTGTCTCTGTACAAATTTCTTTCTTCTTATATGGACACCAGTCATATTTGATTTAGGGTCCACCCGAATCCAGTATGACTTTATCTTAACTTGATTACATCTGCAAAGACCTATTTCCAAATAAGGTCACATTCACAGGTTTCAGGTAGACATGAATTTGGGGGAATACTATTCAACCCAGTACATGGACATTTGGTTGTTTCCACGTTTTGGCTGTTGTGGATAATGCTGCTATAAACATTCATGGATAAGTCTTGGTGGGGATGTATGTTTTCATTTCCTTTGGGTAGATCCCTAGTAGTAGAACTGCTGGATCATAAGATAAGTCTATGTTTAACTTTTTCAGAATGGCTAAACTGTTTTCCAAAGCGAAACATGAAAACCCTACCACCACTTTTTAAAATTTAGTATTCTTGCTTATCTTTCTTCTGAGCAATATCAACCTCATGCTTACACTTCAAATTTTATCATTCATTTGGTCATGTATTCATTCATTCATCCATCCATCCATCCATCCATCCATCCATCCATCCATCCATCTCCTTCTTCCATTTAGTCAACCAACGTTTATTCAAGTCCATCTCTGACAGACACTGGGGAAACAGATAATGCGACATTATTCTAGCACTAAGATTTCACAGTATATATGGGGATATATATATATAAAGCCGTAGAAAAGAGATGTGTTCAGAGGCCCTTGCAAAATTGAAATTCCATTCAATGTTATGGGTGGCATTGGAGAAGGGGAATAGTCCACTGGACTATTGGAGTCCTGTGTACTGAGAGAGTAGAGCCCAGCTTGGTGGCTGTTCCTAGAAGTAGGGTGAATGGTTTGGTACTGGACTGGTAAAAACTCATAGATGCATTACCAGTCTCATATTTTTCTAAGAAATCTTTATTTTTCTCAGATGTCGTCATTTTTCGTGGCATCCTGCTCATATTTTATTTTTAGATCTCATTGAGAACATAATTTCTTTTGCAGTTCTCTTACACATCCTATATCAGTTTTGATCAGTTGAAAACTCTTGTCTGGTTTTTCAGTTTTGAGTTTGATTGTTCACTTCTATGCGATAGTAATTTTTTTCCTTTTTCTTCTAGAGGTTTTCTACTACTTGCTTATTCATGTCAACGTTGTTCTTAACTCTCCACGTTAACAGCTATGTTAATCTTCCTATTGATATTACCACTCACACTGGGTCCGTAGTTAGGCAGGCAAGTAAGGAATTCTCTTAACAGAAGGTTCCCATAAACAGGGTTGGCGGTGCATTAGTTTCCTATTACTGCGGTAACAAATTATCATAAACTTAGTGACTTGAAACAGCCAAGTTTATTACCTTTTGGAGTTTGGGAGATCAGAAGACTGAAATGGGTCTCACAGGACTAAAATCAAGGTTTCGGCAGGAATGTGTTCCTCCCACAGGCTCTAGGGGAATCTGTTTCCTGACTTCCAGCTTCTAGAGGACACCGGCATTTCCTGGCTCACGATCCCTTTTTTCTTCTTCAAAGCCAGCAGCATAACATCTTCAAATCACTCTCTGACTCTGGCCTTCTGCCTCCTTATTCCACATCAAAAGGACCCTTGTGATTGATTATACTGGACCCACCCAAACAACCCAAGATATTTTAAGGTCAGTTGATTAGCAGCCTTAATTCCCCCTTGCCATGTAACATAACGTATTCACAGGCTCCAGGGATTAGGACTTAGGTATCTTTGGGGGAAGGACGGAGCATTATTCTGCCTTACCCATGGGTGGCTTTAAAACTTAGTGGCCAGGCAGGTCTTCCCTGTGAAGCCATGCAGATAGGTTTCCTCTGGGTGTGGCAGGTAGCTCTGGGAATCTGAGAACCAGATGGGTCCTCTCTTGGGTTCAGGTTCAAAATCTGCTCTCTCTGAACAAGTATACAACAGGTGAACAGATGACCCCCAAAATGGCCATAGGAATTGGTGGGCTGGCAGGGGTCTTCCCCACTTCTTCCCACCCCACCTCATCCTACAAGAGACGTGGGTAGGTCCTGGTGTTTCTCCAGTTTCCCCACTGAAATATAAGGAAGGGCCAATAGAAGGAGAGCAGCCAGGCTGGGACTCTCCCCCAAACCTCTTTCAGACTTTTCTACTCCTTTGGAAACTCAAGCCTTGAGGCATGAGTGTGCACCTCTCTGATTTCCAGTGGAGGGACAAAGTTTCCTTTTTTTCATTTGTTGAGTCATGTCAGCAGGAAATTGTGAGATGGCAAGGGTCAAATTTGTGTTTGGTTCAACCTCTTGGCTCCATTCACCTTCCTGCCTCCACTCGCCCTCCAGCCCTCTCCTCAGATAGGTCTAAAATACTCTTGGGATGGGCTGGTCATGGAAGGACAGATACTGCGCGGTTCCACTTGTATGGGACAGTGTGGTCAGATTCATGGATTTGGGAAGGGAGGGCTGGTTGCCTGGGGCTGTGGGGAGGGAGAAATGGGGACTGCTAAACAATGGGCTTAAAGTTGTCGTTGAGCAAAATGGATAAGTTTTGGAGATCTTCTGTACAACATTGTACCTGTTGTCAACAATAATGTATTGCCTACTTAAAATTTTGTTAAGAGGGTAGATCTCATCTTGAGTGTTCTTATCACAATAAAATTTTAAAAAATTAAATAAAGTAATGAAGTCTAGTCTTAAAAAAGAAAAAATTATCAAGACTACTCTAAATAGATAATTTTTAAATTAAAAAAACTTTAATTTACACCTTCCCCAAATAAACAAACAAACAAATCAGGTTTAAACGTAGCTTTTAAAGGAACATATAAAAAAAAATAAAAAAATAAAAAAATAAAGGAACATATTCATTATGTAAGGCAGATGCCTGGTTTCACCCTTGAAAATTCTAATTCAGTAGATCAAGAAAAGGGGTGGGGAGATCCGGAACCTGTATTTCAAAAATCTTCACTTAAGATTTTGATGCACAGCCACAAAATTATTACTGCTTTAAAGTTAGGTACACCGACATTTTGAATTTATGTTAGGAAATAAAGTAAAAGCCCACAGACTTTTTTTTCCTCTCATCTCTCCCCTGCAAATACAACTCTAAAATAGAAAATTTAAAAACAGAGTACGATACTAGTAGAGGAAAAAAAACTACAGAAATATAATAAAGTATGAAGAATCTTGAATTAACCCATCACCCTGTAATTCTGGGAAAAGATTGATCTCCCTGATTCTCAACCCCACCAATGCAAATGTAAGTGTCTTGTGAAAGAGAGTAGAGTATTAAGGGTTTGAAGCTGAAAGCTCAAGGAAGGAGGTCTATTTTGTAATATCCCTTCATGCCTGTGTATTATTTTCCTTTACAAAGTGTCACAAATATTGCCTCATTGACCCTCCCAATAAAAGGGAGATCAGCTGGAAAGGTGTTGAGATCAGCTGGAAAGGAAACTCAGAGAGAGCCTACATTCATTGGTAGAGTGCCAAAAGACGGAACCCAAGTCTTCATACATTATTATATTTCTGTTGGTTTCTTCTCTATTACATAGTGAGATTGACAATGGGCCAGACAGAAGACACACTGTCTACTGGTTTTTACTTTATTCCTTAAGATGGCTTTATTCTCTGCACGGCTCCGTACCTGGGCGGCGGCCACCTCGTAGCCATCGGGGTTCATGGAAGGCATGATATGAATCCGCGTGCTCTCCACCAGTCGCACAATGCGCTGGTTCCCGTTCCGGAACTCCTCGCACAGGAACTCCGACAGCTGCAGCAGCAACTCACGGCCCAGCACCTCGTTGCCGTGCATGTTCCCCACATACTTGACTTCCGGTTCCACTGCAAGTGTGAGAAAAACACACAGGCAGATAAAAGATGGGGAAAGCTTGCAAGTGCTAAAGAGAATCTCATGCTTTCATTGGATCTTTTCCAATAATAAGAGTAAATTGCGTTGCCAGAGGGTAAGGGGGGTGGGGGGTGGGGGGTGGGAGATGAGGGTAAGGGGGATCCAATATATGGTGATGGAAGGAGAACTGACTCTGGGTGATGAACACACAATGGGATTTATAGATGATGTAATACAGAATTGTACACCTGAAATCTATGTAATTTTACTAACAATTGTCACCCCAATAAATTTAATAAATAAAATAAATAAATAAAATCTCCAATTAAAAGACAAAAAAAAAAAAAAGAGTAAATTGCAATTACAAAGTGCTTGGTACTTAGAAAAACTAATATCTCTCTTTAATACCTGAGAATGTGTTTTGAGGCACAAAGTAGGAAGGATTCTACGTATATCTCATTCTTTAATCTTCTCTTTGGCTATATTAACTGTTCAACTGAAGTAAGGGTTCAGGTCATGAAAAGTGCCTCTAGAACCATTTAAAGAAAATCATTCTTGCCTCCACTTAAAAGGAAGGAGAAAAGCTCTGGCCAAGTGATTTCCCTTCCACCCACCTTCCTGCTTCCATGACTTTCCTGATTCTGGACCTTTCCTCTCCACATTTCCAAATCCTCCTCAACATCCTTGTAGGCTCTGTGAAGCCATCTCGGGTTCTCTCTCTGCTGGGAGGGAACTTCCCTTTTATGGTACTGACCACTTTCTACTCCGAGTTTTACCCAGTTTTGCACATGTTCTGTTTTCTTTACTGGACCTGGCCTTTGCAATGCATACAATTTTTAATTTTCTTTAGGGCATGATTCGTTGTTATTTATCTCAGTATACCTACATCAGTTTTCCCCAAAGGAAAGTCTATAACCCACAAGGATCTTGTAGTGAATTTTCCATAATGTATAGTTTTTAATCTTAGTGCATTTCTTTAATCTTAGACTAGGTCTTTCTTATTTACTTGGTGTTAAAATATCCCTTCTTTTAGGAAAGGATGGTGATAGCAGATGGCAGGTAGTATTCTTCTACATCTTGTTTGGTAAAATAAAAATTTGGAATATCTATTTTAGTCCCCTCCAATCTCTCTTATTTATTAAAAAAAAAAAAAAAACAATTAACTTCTGTAAAATCTAAAAGTTGGCAACTACTGCCCTATAGTAACTAGCATAATGCCTTGCACTTAGTAGGTGGTCAATGCTAAATTCTCTTGTCTCAGTATATGCAGAATCCAAACACTTCTCATCATAACCCCTGCTATCATTTTGGTTCAAACTCCTACACTTTCACGCCCAACTTATTACAATAAATCTACTTGAATGTCTTACATTTGCCCAGTCCATTAAAGTGTGTTTTTCTGAGTCAGGGGTCTGCACACTTTTTTCTGTAAAGGACCAGATAGTAAATACTTTGGGCTTGCAGGCTATATTGTCTCTGTCACCATAAGCAACCACAGACAATACAAAAACAAATAGGTGGGAATATTTCAAAGACACTTGATTTACCAAAACAGTAACTGGCCCTAGGGTTGTACTCTGCTGACCCCTGCTCTGAGTGACCTTTTACATTTTTAAGTCAGATTATGTCCCTCTTTCTGCTTAAAACCCTCCTGGGGCATCTCACTTCACTCAAAAGAAAAGCCAAAATCTCTCCCAAAGCCTATAACACCCTACTCAATCTCCTCCTGCCCAGTTTCCCTGACCATACTGCTTTCCCATTGTTCACTCTGCTGGAGCTGCTGGGGCCTCCTTGCTGTTCCTCACACATGCCAAGTGTGCTTCTGCTCTTTTCTCTGCCTGCGGTGCTTTTGTCCCCCATATCAATCAGCATGGAACACTCCACCACATGCTCAAAAATCACCTCATGAAGAAGCTTTTCCTAACCCCTCCCCTGCTCAATCCATAGTCCTCCATGGCATTCCCTGTCTCTCTTTCCTGCCTTATTTTTCTCCATAGCACTTATTTTCATCTGACATAATATATATTTACTTAGTTACCCATTTATTGCCATTCTTACCACCTAGAAGTAAGTCCCTGAGGGCAAGGTCTTCGTTTTATTCTCTGCTGTATATTCAGAGTCTACAAAAGTGCTTGTGTAGAACAGATAATCATTAATATTTGTGGGATTAATAAAGAATGAATGAGAGGAATGAATAGATGAACAGCTAAATTACAGGCATTAGTGGAAATTACAGGCATCACCACAGGCGAAATAGTGAAAAAGTTTCAAGAAAGGCTTGAATGCTAGAAAGTAGAGGGGAAACCAAGAAGGGGGGCATGGAGTGAGAGGCTAACCCTATAATGCCCAGTGGTACGCACAAGCTTCCACAATGAACACATAACATGAGTCAAAGCAGGGGCTTGCTATGCAAGTACAGCTTCAAAGCAAGGCCCTTTTCCACACTTCAGCACGTTGCCTTCCATGAGCTACCTCCCCGCCTCCTACCTCACCCTCCTCACTGGCATTAGAGCTCATGGTCCAGCTAGGTCTTATTTTTGGGGAAACGCGGTAGGAGGTTAGGAGCCTAGTGCAATAATTTAGGCAGGTTGTGATGGCGTTTGGGCTGGCGGGGAGGGTGTGGAAGTGGAAAGGAAAGGAGAGATTTGAAGTTGGCAGTTTAAAGGGGGAATGGACATAACTTGAATGTCACAATTGCTATACATAAAGCAGTGAGAAATGAGAGACAACTTAAATGTCCATCAATAAATAAACAGTTAAATACAACCATGCGTGAAATATTATGCTGCCAAAAATAATGATGTAGATCTACATTTACAGACATAATACCATTCATGAAAGGCTATGAAATGAGAAATGCAGTTATAGTGTGATACCGATTTTATAAAAGAAATTATGTGTGTGTGTGTGTGTGTGTGTGTGTGTGTGTGTGTGTGTGGTTAAATATGCATAGAATAAAGTCTGGAGGGATATACATCAATATGTTAACAATAGCCATCCGTGAGTGGTGGGTTATGAGTGAGTTTGTTTCCCTTTTCTAATTTCTGATTTTAATCCAAATACCAATTGCTCTTATAATAGAAACAAATGAACAAAAAAATAACACCGTGAATAAAACTCATACCCCAGACCTCAAACCCTCTCCAGGATACCATTCTCTACCCCACCGTCATTCCTCAAAAAGATATCCCTCATTCCTGACAGAACTAGAAGGGCTAATGGTTTCTGTTTCTGTCTCCTGAGGTATTGGATAGGGAAAGACAGAACAATAGCAAGGGGGGGAAGGGTAATAGGAGGGAAGTAAGGGAATAGCATGGGAGCAGGGAAGAAGACTCATCTTTCGCCATTAAGGTCTTGAGCAACCAGAAGCCAAAGAAGAGTAGTGGACTGGAGCTTGAACTGGGGTGCAGCTCCCCAGAGGCAGGGGCCATTTGAGGCCTAAGTAGGGAAACAGTGCAGCCTGAGGAAGAGGTGGTACTTTACAGGAGGAGACGTCCCTGGACCTCCCCAGAAGCCACCCCGATTACTAGATTTGTAAGGGAACAGTCCTGCCCTATACACTCCAAGAACTGCTCGGGGCTTACAGGGCTCGTGGATTCCGGGGAAGTCGCTGAATTCCAGCACGTAGAGGTGTCTCCCCTTCACACTGCGCCCGATGCTGTAAAGCCGCGTGATGTAGGGGCATTCGTTGTGCACCTTGTACAGCGTCCGCACGAGGTCATCATAGCGGCGGTGGCGAAAGGTCACCGGGGCAACCAACTTGAAGAGAAGGAGGAGGTGGAGGAAGATTGAGAGCAGGCCTGACATCTTGCTGGGCTTTTTCAAAGAGAATCACTGAAATGGGCCCCACCTGTCCCAACAACCTGGCTTCTTCACCAGTCAAAATCCAAGGGCTGGACCCAGCTCTTCCTAGCTTTCCGCCAGTAAATACCAGTGTGACAGCACCTGGGAAGGAAGCTCAGAACTGTCCCGGTGGAAGCTAGAAATTATTCGTATAGCTCTGGAATAGCCACTCATCTCTCCTCCCCCATTTCTCTGCTTCTCCTAACGGCAGGAAAACCTTTTGAAAGGTTTTTGCACTTCCCCGGATTGAGTAGTTTCACTGATTCTGGTTTACCTATTAACTGGACTGTAAACAGGCTTCAATAAATAGCTGCTTATAACCCTTTGATTCCCAGAGAATTTTGAGAAACGTGGCCTGTGCTTGTTCCCTACATTACAATTTAAAGAGGTGTATTAAAATAGAGCTCTCTGTCTCTTCCCATCCACCCCACATACTGCTGCCAAACTATCTTTGTAAAGCACAACTCCGTCTTTCGTCCTAAAAGTCTTTCAACAGATGCCACTGAGAAAAATTAGAAGATAAGCCACACACTGGGAGAAAACAATTTTAAATCATATATCTGAAAATGTATCCAAAGTACATCAAGAACTCTTACAACACAATAATAAAACAAAAAAAAAGACAATTTTAAAATGGGCAAAAGATTTGAATAGACAGTTCATCAAAGTAGATATATGCATGGCTAATAAGCACATTTAAAGATGTTCAACATCACTGGTCATTAAGGAAATGCAATTCAAAACCACAATGAGCTATCACGTCACATAGAATGACTCTAATTCAAAAGACACAAGTGTTGGCAAGAATAGGGAGAAACTGGAACCCTAGTATATTATCACTAGGAATGTAAATGGTGCAGCCACTTGAAAACATATGTCCACACAAAAACTTATTCGTGAATGTTCACAGCAGTATTATTCACACTAGACAAAAAGTGGAAACAATCCAAATGTTCATTAACCAGTGAACGGGTAAACAAAATAGGGCAATATCCATACAATGTAACATCACTTGACAATGACTATACCAAAAATCATTGAATTATATACTTAGAGCAGGTGAATATTATGGTAGACAAATTACCTCTCAAAAAAACTGCTTTAAAAAAAGAATTAAAAATAATTAAGTACAGCTCCCCAAAAGTTAACAGTAAATGTACCTTACAGCCCAACAATTCCACTCCTGAGTTCCTGCCCAAGAGAACAGACTTCTACACAAAAATGTTGATAGCATCATTCATCATAGCCCCAAAGTGGAAACTACCCAAATGCCCCTCAACTGATGGATAAATAAAATGTGATATATCTGTACAATTGAACACTGTTCAGCTATAGAAAGGTTGAAAATACTAATGCACACTACAACATGAATGGACTTCAAAAACACTATGCTCAGTGAAAGAAGTCCAAAAAACCACATATTGTGTGATTGTGTGATTTCATTCGTATGAAATTTCCTGCAAAAGAAACCCACAGAGACAGAACGTGGTTGCCTGGGCTGGAGGTACATGGAGATTCACTGTAAATGGGCACGAGAGATCCTGGTGGAGCGGTGAGGACGTTGTAAAACTAGATGGTGGTGAGGGTTGCACAACTCGGTAAATTTACTAGAAATCATTGACCGGTACCCTTAAAATGGGCGAATTTTACGATTATGTAAGTTATACCTCAATAATGGTGCTTAAAGCCAAACAACAAAGTTTCAGGGGCTCTTCATACACTACGTAAAATCCAAACAGCTCGCTCCAGTGCAGCCCAGCCATACTGCCCACTGTCTTGTGCACATGCCCTGGTCACCTGCCTTCCCGCTATGGCTCCTGCTGTTTCCCCAGGTAGCTTAACCCAGCTCCAAATCCTGAGTCTTCTCACATCCTTTTGCAATTGCTGCTACAATCAGTTTTTGTATCTCCCTCTCTTACTGCTTTGCCTGCTGTGCACTTCGCCACTGTGCTAGGGGGTAGGTGGTCCGAGACAGTGCAACTCTGTTGATACATCGTTCCTGCCCTCCAGGACCATCCCGAGCCTCCAGCACACAGCCTGCCATAGGTGTACATTTGTTCAATGAGTGAACGAACGAACCCATTTATTCACTTTTCCTTTTGCATCCTGCTGCTCTGCCTTTAGCAAACATTCCCAGGGAAATCCTGTGTTTGTGTAACTTGACAGTAAAGACAGCTATTCCATCTTGAATACATTGGTGGACACTCTATAGCCAGGCCAGTCTGACCCACACTTGGTCCAGAGAATTGGCCCAAGATAAGTACCAAGTTGGCAGTAACACAGGGCTGCTGCCTTCCACCCACAGCTAAAATTCCTTAACTTTCTGATGAGATCCTGACACCCCAGGTGGTGAAGGCAGGGATCAAGGGAGAAGGCTGAGAAAGCATCACTAATGCTGTCATACATTAAGTCCTAGGACAATATCTACTGTCACTGCTGAAGGCTGGACTTAGTGGCCCCCAGATAACCCCAAATTGTTCCTCTGCATAAGTCTTCCCATTTCTCTGGCAAATGTGCCTAGAGTTCTTCTGGGGACCTTGCTCATGCTAAACAGATGACTCCCATTCTCTAGGGGAGAGATGCACCCTCCCTGCCTGCTTCAATTTCAGGTGGTTGTAAACAGGGAATACCCTCTGTATATCAGGGCCGAGGTTGGCACTCCTTCCCTTGCAATTGCGAGCAGGAGGGCATACAATGCCTCTCAACAGCATTAGAAGTAGAAGGAGCTTGAGTGTCAGAGGGATATGATATTTTAAAAAATGTTTCCATCTTCTTTGAGATATAATTGATGTATAACACTGTGTACATTGAAGGTATACGACGTGATGATTTGATACATGTATATATTGTAAAATGTTTACCACAGTAAGGTTAGTTAGCACCTCCATCACTTCACATAGTTGTGTGTGTGTGTGTTGAGAACATTTAAGACATACTCTCCTAGCAACTTTCAATAATATAATATAGTATCGTTAGCTATAGTCACCATGCTGTACATTGCATCCCCAGAAGTTACTCATCTTATAGTTGGGAGTTTGTACCCTTTGACCAACATCTCATTTCCCCCACCTCTCAGCTCTGGGCAACTACCATTCTACTTCTGTTTCTATGAGTTTGGTGTTTTGGATTCCACATATAAATGAAAATGTACAGTATTTGTCTTTCTCTGTCTGACTTATTTCATCTAGCAGATGCAGAGGGATATGATGTTAAATACAAGTTCAACTCCCTTTTAGGGCAGCTGACTGTGGGCAAATTAATTAACTTCTCCAATCCTCAGTTTCCTTCTGTATAGGAAGGAGAAAAAGCAGCTCCTTCCTCATGAGTTGTGTGGATCAAATAAGATAATGTATGTAAGGCCTTTTGCACAGTCCTGGCACATAGTAAGGACTCAATCATGTGATTAGCAGTAGTAATAGGAACAACAGCGCCATTAAGCATCTTCTCTGTGCTCCAGACCACGCTGGGTGTTGAGGGTACGATTCCTTCATTCAATTAAGATATATATTAATTGATATGTTAATGGATTAATATGTTATTAATATATTAATTTATATATATATGTATTCCGGGGGTGCAAAATAAATGCATACAAGTGGACACTTTGGTCAACGTTGCTCAAGCAGTAGTTCGCCGTCATCAGAAGTGTCTGGATGCTGATGGTAACCACTTTGAGTATCTCTTGTAAATGCAGAAGTCAAACGTGACTTGTATTCATCTTTTGTTCTCGGTATATATTGAGTATTACTATTTGAATAGTTTTTTTCCTTTCTTAAAATGTGTATACATTTTTTTTGGCACCCTCTGTATATATTAATTACTACTAATGGCTGAAGGCTTTACTTACGTGATTATTTTTTAGCTATACTAAAACCAACAAAGACCCCTTACATTGTAGTGCTTACATTGTAGTGAGGAGACAGGCAATCAAGAGTAAAAAAGGCAGTTTCTACCCTCAAAGATACAGATGAGTGAACAGGCACAACACTGGAGGAAGAGTGATGGACGTAACCACATGGGACCACCCGCAGGGGCCCTTAACTTAGTTCTGGAGGGTCGGAGAGGCCTGGGCTTACTGGGGAATATGTGGGAGTTGAACTAGATCGAGTCTGGTTTTCCCTGTGGTAGGTATGATAATGGCACCCCAAGAAACGCCCTCATCCTAATCCCCGGAGCCTGCAAATACAGTATGTCACATGGCAGGGGAAATGAAGTCTGCAGATGAAATTAAGGTCACTGAAGAGCAGACCTTGAGCTGGAGGGATTATCCAGGTGCGCTCAGTGCAATTACAAGTGTCCTTATAACTGAAAGGGGGAGGAGGAGGGGCAGAGTCAGGGTGATGAGAGGTCAGCAAGACTCCTCCAGTCATTGCTGGCTTTGAAGACGGAGGAAGGGGGCTAAGGAGTACAAACAGCCTCTAACAACGGCAAAAGGCAAAGAAGCACTGTCTCCCCTAGAGCTTCCAGAAAGGCAGCCCTGCCGACACCCTGAGTTTAGTCCAGTGAGACCCATTTCAGACTTCTGATGTCCAGAACGGTAAGCTAATGAATTGGGGTTGTTTGAAGCCTCTATACTTGTGGTCATTTTTTTCACTACAGCAACAGGAAACTAATACACCTCCTGATACCTTAAGTCTCGGGCAGAATGGTGGCTCTTGGGAGAAGGCGAGAGTAGAAAGATCACTTGTCTGACATCCACCCAGGGTCCTAACTCATCCGGGGAAGCCAGCCCTGCACACGACCGACCGATAGTAGGCCTGGCCCAATGGCATCTTCAGGGTTCTCTCTGTTTCTTCTCCTCGCTTTAATTTTAGAAACTTCCTTCTTCCTGGGTTCTTAGTGTCCTCAAAGCTGCGCCTGCCTGAACCACCAGGTCTCCACTCTGCCTTAGACAAACATGAATAATACTTCCCAATTCCACATTGCCCCACAGGGTACCAGCTAGTTCTAGATTTTTATCCTCACAACAGCGCGGGGAGGAGGATACTGTAATTCCATCTTAGGGGAGGGATTTGCCCAGAGTCACATAACTAGGAAGTAGGGGTGGGGGCCTGGACTCCGTGCCCTCTGGTGCAGTGAGCCCACTATCCTACTCAGCTAATTCCAGTGAATACAGCTATGCAGCAGGAGAAAGAATCCACCAGAGAAATGTGAGCAAAAAAAGGAGCGCATTGAAACGTGGAAAGGGTTGCAGGAGGTTGAGGGATACTTACCTCAAGTAGGCAGGTGGGGGGAAGTCATCTTCTTTCCTCCTGTTACCCCTCCCTTGACCCTAGATGGAGGGGGGAGGGGAAGAGAGAGAGAGAGAGAGAGAGAGAGAGAGAGAGAGAGAGAGAGAGAGAGAGCGCTTGCCTTTATTGAGCAAGTTAACCAACCTTCCCAAGCCACACCTTCAGTTACCTTAGTTTTAAAGTTTCCTTGTGTCCTCCAGCAGGAACTCTGAGCTTCTGCAGAGCAGTCTCAATGTACTTGAAGCCTGATTAATAAATATCAGTTGGCTGGACCTACAAATGAATCAAGAGTCCAGCTCAATTCAAACCACCAATTACTCTCTGAGAGATATTTGTATTTTAAGTGTCATGCGAGTGCAGGGCAAAGAGAACCTGGCCCAAACTGGCAAGTAAGGAAATTCAGTTCTCAGGACAGACCAAGCTCTTTCCAATTCTCCTGGCCTGGAATGTTCTCCCAGCTCATCTAATACTTGTGATCTTAGCACAATGGTCAACTACACATGGAGGCCTTCCCCTGATCATCTCATCCGAAGAGGCCTGGTCTTAGCTCCTGTTTATTTCAGTCAGAGTACTTGACTTATCCCTCTATAATTATCTTGTGTATTTGTTTATTGGCTGTCTCTCCCAGTAGAAGAGCAACTCAGTGAAGGCCCAGGCTAATTTATCTTACTGCTCACCACTTAATTGCAGTTCAATGTGCTAGATACATTTAAGAAAACAAGTGAGGGAGGTAGTGTATGCACTGAGATCTGAGATCTGAATGAGAAGACATTCACCTGATGAAAGAGGCAGAGGAATGTGGAGGGACTATGGGGATAGCTTTGAAGAGGGAAGAGCCTGTTGGTTCTTCCTTATCATGCTGACCTACCCACCCGCACCCCGAGTCTGCCAGGGCTCTGTCCTTGAATTTCTTCTCTTTACCTGCACTTACTCGCCCACAAATCCCACTATAAGCTGACGACTCTCAAATTTATACCTCTTGCTTCTACATCTCTGAACTCCAGAACTGTGTTTCCAACTGCCTACCTCCCATGTCCACTAGCATTTCTAACAGGCATCCATGCCTAATGCAACCCATCCTCCCTACCCTCCACCCCCCAGCCCCAGTCCCTGGAGCCAGAGCAGAGCCTTGCAGAGACAAACCATGTCCACAAATGGCACCAAATGACAATGAGCCAGAGGATGAGGAGAAACCAACCCTGTCTCCAGCACTTCCTTTCCACCTCGCCCTGCTTAATCTTTCCCTAAAGTACTTATTACCATCTATGTGAGGATATAAGCACCTTGATGGCAGAGAACTGATCTCCTTTGTTTTCTGGTGTGTCTCCAGCAACTGGAGTAGAGACAGGCATGTAGTACGTTCCCAATAAACGCTTGTTGAGTGAGTGGATGATTGAATGACTAAATGCTTTTACTCACATAATCCCATTTGATCATTACCTCAATCTTTCCTGAGACCATTATATTCCATTTACATATATGAGAACCTCTAAAACGCAAATGAATTTCCCAGACCATGTAATTTCTATTTGGCAAATCTGGAGATTAAATTAGCTTTCTGACTCCAAAGCTCAGAGCTCTCCACAACACCAGAACGCCTCTGTCACTTCAGCCTGGTTACATGGTGAAAACTGCCTCCATTCTGGTTTCCCATTCTTAAAGCTACCTGGAAAATCTTTCTTTAGAAAAAATGACTTTCCTTTGCTATGTAAAAATGAATTATGTTTGTTATAAAAATGCAGACAACATAGACAAGTACAAGGATAAAAATGGTTTTACCCCCACACCTCATCAACTAGGAATAATCACTTTTATCAATTGGAGAATATCAATCCTATCGGGATTACTCTTAAAATCTGTTCCTTCCTTCCTCTGCTTCCCCAAACTGGCAGATATTACCATGACTGATCCAATTTCTTAGGCCTAAAACTCATCCACAATCCCTCTCTTTATCTCACTCCCCATATCAGCAAGCTATGCCCACTCGGCTTTGAAATATCCTTAGAAACTAACTACAACTCGTACCTCGACCTCTCTCGGCCTTCTCACCCTAGTCCAGGTCACTATAAATTTCTTGCTTGGATGATGACAACAGCTTCCTCGAATATTCCCCGTTTCCATTTTTTGTCCTGCCAGTTTATTCCCTACAAAGTTGCCAAGAGTTTTAAAAACATTACATCAAATTATTTTCCCACTCAAAACATTTCAGTGACTTTCCACCATACTTAACAATAAAATAAAAAATTCTTACAATGACATAAAAGCCCAATAAACAACAGCCACAATGGCCTTTCTATTCTTTGAACGTACCAAGCTTATTTCTGCCCCAGGGCCTTTACACTTGCTATTTTCCCTGCCTGAAATGGTCTTCTCCTAAATTTTTGTGTGACTTTTCTTTTTTACATCATTTAAGTCCATGATCAAATACCACCACCTCTGAGTGGTTGGTTGGCACTGACCTCCACATCTAAACTAGTTTCTGGCTGCTACTCCTTATCGCTCTCTAACCCTTTAACTTCATTCTTCTTCATAATACTTATCAGTCCTACAAGTATACTATATAATTCCTATGTATGATACTACATAGTTCCTATATAAAACTATATGGTTCTTTTTTTTGGCCTGTATCCACCACTAAAATGTAGGTTGTATGAAGGCAATGTTTTTTCACTGCTTTGTCCTCGGTGCTTAGAACAATGCTTAGCATATACCAGGTACTCAATAAATGTTCATTAAATGAATCAATTTGCAGATAGAAGGCTAGATAAATAATTTTACAAAAACATCTTTATGCTTTTGAAAATAAAAATTACTATATTAAATATATTTTTTATATTTAACAGAAGAAAAAGAAAGCTGAAGTAATTACTTACCTTTAGAAAAATGGCTCTTCACAAGATGAAATAATAGTTGCCAACTAATGGCCCTAAAGAAAAAAAAGATATAATTCATTAAGGGATGGTGATTGTTAAGCTTTTATGTTTTCTCAACCATCTATTTTGTCTTTAGATGGTAATTATTCAGTCCATGCTCAGGAACACGACACTTAATTTTAGGTAAATTGATCTCTTTCTCCGAGTCTGTACAGGGATATGTTGGGTCTGTGTTCTCACACATTTTAAGCCAAAATTTTCTTCATTTGGTAGTCATTCTTCACAGTTTTGTTTTATAATTTTTTTTCCCTATTTATTGAAGGTGGAAGTTTCTTTTTCATTTTTTGATCTTTTATTTTGGTTACAGTTGGTTTCAAGAGTTGGAAGCCAATTCAAAATGCCCCTTTCCCACTATCTTCATCTGGAATTTACCCAAATAAATATTCCTGAATATACTTTCCTCCAAATGAAGCCCTTCTAGAGTTTCCCAGAAAATAAGTCCTTCTGGGGTTTCCTCTACATTTTGAATCCAGCCTAACCTCTAGTGTTGGATTTTCAATGCTCTCTGTAAACGGGCTCTTCTTACTGTCCAGATAAACTCCCTTTGGGCCTCTTCCCCTCATTGTCTGTGCCAGGCATGCCTCACTTTTTTAATGGCAGTTTTGCATACACTGTTGAGTGCGGTGTATATGCTAGTTGTATTTATTGTTTTCTTATTGCCTTGACTAGGACGCTTTCCCCTTCTGCCTATTCCTCAGCCATCTCAGATGCACCCTCTTTGACTCTACAGCAGCATCTCTTCCCCAGGAGCAGCTCTTCTTGGGAAATGGCACCACCTGTTGCCCAAGTCAAGAACATGGGAGCTGTTCTAAATTCTTCCTTTTCACTCATTTCCCAAATGTACTCGGCCTCTAAGCCCTCTCAGTTTTCTTTCTTGCCCATCCTTACAACCGCCCCTTGCTTTTCACGTCCACTCCCACTGCTCAGGTCTGCTCTCATTCATCTTTGCCTGGATCTGCCTTCCCGTCTGGGATTCAATCCCCTCCCATTGCACAAGTCACACAGCAGCCAGTGTGCTATTCCTTCAGCGCCAACCACATTATGTCTCCCGCTCGCCCCTCCCTTCCACTGTTTAGATCCTTCTTTGGTTCTCCATTCTCCTGAGTTAAATCCAAACTTCTCTCCCTGGCAACAAGGCCCTCATGACCTGATGTTTACTGCCTTTCCAACATCAGATTGCCTCTTTTCCCCAACAATCTTCCTTCCTGCTCGCCATACCAATCAATTTGCAATCTTTCAAAAATCTCTGTGAATTTTATCTCCAATTTTTAAAAACTATGGGAAAATACATCAACATAGAAGAGGTTTTGAACATCTCCTCTCCCTCCACTTGGAAGCTAACTCCTATTTGTGTTTCCAAACAAAGTTCAGGCATCATTTTCTCTAAACCTTTCCTATTACTTACCCCTGGTGTGAACTCAGTGTCCCTCCCATGTTTTCATAAAACTGCACATACCTCTCTACAAACAGCATTATCTATAATGCGGGGTCTCAGCTCCCACAACCCGCACAGGAACACAGGATATGATGAGGTCAAAAAGGAACACCAACGGAGCCATGGATAGGGGGCTCATACCACTATATTCTCACTGGCGGCTGGTCAAGACACACAAGCAAACATCTGCCAATACCCCATCAAGAGGTCTTCCTGCACCCCAGTCTCCCTGGCAGCCAGGCGGGCGAGACACAGAAAGTAGGATCCAAATGATCTGGAATCCACCATCCACACTTGCTAACCCCATTTGCTAGCCGCAATCCACCATCCACTTCTCAGCCAACCAACCAACCAACCCCCTAGCTCAGCCACAGCAGTTATATTAGTGGCTAATGGCTAAGCAGTAACAGCTGTGGGCCACCCAGCCACAGCGGATGGCCATCTGATTACAGCTGATGGCCATCTAATAACCGAGCCAGCACCTTTCCATGTGAGGCAGAGAGCCTGGAAACTGCTCTCTGGGACTCTGTCCCCACATTATCTTATAATTGTTGGCTTATTTTTTTGTCTTTCCTGATTAAAATATAAGGTCCTTAAGGCCAGAGACAATATCTTATTTGCTTTTGGGCTCCCAGTACTTCCTATACTCTGTATGTAACATGTATCAAATACATGTTGAAAAGCTGTAACAAATAATGAACTATCTCCTCTGCACTGACATTTGTTGACTTTGGAACAGGGCAGGAAATGATTAAGTAGAATTTCAGAAACCCAGGCTCTTCCATGTGCCCCCACTAACCCTACTTCCAACAGGGCAATCATTGGTTCCGTGACATGTGGACTCAGGTTGCCCTTCAGCCAATGGAAAGCCTGAATGGCATGGACTCTGAATCCGTCTGTGTACCAGGGTTGCCTAATTTGTAAATAGCCTGTACCTGTGTAATCCTCCTGGTTGAGAGCAAAGAGGTTCTCTCTGAGTTTGAAAAAAAAAAACTAATGTAATGTATATTTGCTGATATGACATCGTATTAGGTATCAGGGCACCAAGGTATTAGGCAGAAGTTTAACTGGTAAAGAAGAGTCTGACTCTAAGTGATCTGGTCATCTGAAATGAAGGGACTAACGTAAGTCAGACTGAGCAGCCCTGTTAACTGGACCAGTAACAGATTATAGGTCCAAAGGTAGTAGAGAGCAACTATATTTCATTGATTCTAAGGCTCTTTATTTCACATTTTAATATCTCTGAAACTGGAATGTATCCTAAAACAGATGGCACCTTTGATTCAGAGAAATACAATATTACAATAAGAAGTATAAAAAAAATCCAACATGTCTCTATTATCTCAGAGAGATATAACAACAAACATTAATTGAGTGAATAGTGACTAAGCCTGGAATTTTACACATTAAACCATGAAACAGAGTAGAAAAACAAGAGCAATGAATGGCTTAAAACTTAAAACTTGAATTTGCATTAACTGTGGTGGAGTTTTCAATAATTGGGTAACAGAAAACATCATTTATGAGCCCCTCCTACTACATAATCACTAATCCTCAACTCTGTAGCCCTAGAAGGTAGGTGCTATTCATTTCATTTTTTAGATGATCAGAGAAAGTCTGGACTTGCCCAAGGTCACACAGCTTAAAATGTCAGATATAATCAGATTTCAAAACCTATTAGCTTTATTCTGTTCTATGTCCTCTCCTGAAGCAAGCAGCGACCCTGAAGCTAAAAATAATTGTTATCTAAGACCACAAATTTTTTTCAGTTTGAGGAACTGGATCATCATTGAAGATCAAACAAATTCCTTACATGTTAGAAACAGAGAAGATAAATAGGAAAGAGAGGCCTGAGCAAGCTTCTTGGGCTTGGTTTATAAGAGCCCTGAGAATTGGAAATTTATGGGGGTTATTTCCTCCCAAATAACCATAAATATGAAGTTGAGTGTAACTTCACTGAAAATACAGAGCTAGAACTGACTGCTTCAAATATAGTATAATTTTTGTACTGGATTATGTTAGGGTCTTTGAGACTTAATATTTGACATCACTAAGGCCCAAAGTATTTTGTCCTCAATCTGTCTTGCTGTGATTGAAAATTTGTAGAAATACCTATGATTTACCAGACAGAACCTACGCATCAAATTCAATCCATCTCTCCTTTTTGTCCTAGCTCAACGTCGGCCTCACTCTAGCCTGAGTTTGCCCAACCCCCTGGGAAACTCTAGATTGGATTCTTTACTCCCCATAAGTGGTCCAATCTCTCTAGCTCTGGTACTTCTAGGCTCTTCCCCTTACTGGCTGGTTCCAATTCTGTATTTCTGATGTTCCAGCTTGCCTGGAGCTGAGCTATTGTCTTGAACCGGAGTTTTGACTATTGCATGCCCTGAGGCAGGGTTTAAAAGATACCTGTGAGCCATAAAGTTACCAGTTATGTTTTTACTTTATCAGGACAATTAGTGCTAATTATTAATGATTCTGTGCTTGTGCATATATTCATTTTTTTTAAAGACAGCTTTTTTGAGATATAATTCACATACTATAAAATTCCCCCATTTAAGTGTAGAGTTCAGTGGTTTTTAGAATATACAGAGCTGTTCAATCGTTACTGCAATCTAATTTTAGAATACTTTCCTCATCCCCCCATGAAAACCCTGTGCCCATTTGTAGTCTCTTTCTAGCCCTAAGCAACCACTTTTCTATCTCTATATGGGTTTGCCTACTCTGAACATTTCATACAAATGGAATCATACAATATGTGGCATTTCGTGTCTGGCTTTTCACTTAGTATGGTGTTTTTAAGGTTCATCCATGCCGCAGCATGTCAGCACATATATCCTTCCTTTTTTAAGGCTGAGTAATATTCCACGTGAACATATATACGTACGTCACATTTTGTTTATCCATTCATCCATCAATGGACATGTGGGTTGTTTCTACCTTTTGGCTATCGTGAATCATGCTTATAGGAACACGGGTGTACAAATATCTGTTGCAGCTCCTGCTTTTAATTCTTTTGGGTATTTACCCAAAGCTCAGCTCTACTTTTAGAGCTCCTTTTCCTCCCTGTGTCCCTAGAGGCTGGGTTGCCTGCGGGTATTTGAGCCACCCTTTGTGGCAGCTGTTGCTCACAGCATCCCACTGGACCCCTGCTGGGGCAGTGGTTGCAGCTATTTTCTGGGTCACTGTTCTCTTGGGAATACTCAGTCTTTCCTTGTAATGGGGCTCTCTTGCTCTCCAACCCTCAGCCCCGCCTCTCACCTCTTTCTGAATAGGATACAGCTTGTCTCAATCCTAGCTGTGGACATGGTTTGAGTTCTTATCTGAGGAGGTTCTTTGAGTCCCATGCAAATCCACAGTTGCAAAGAGATGGGGGTGGGACAGGGAGAGAGGGGGGTGGGGCAGGGAGAGATTTGTGATCAGAGGTTATCATTTAATTTTATCTATTTATTGTATCCTAACAGTAGAGTGCCCATAACTCAAGGAAAGACATTTTTGAGACTTGAAATAAAGTCAAATGTACAAAGAAAATCTATTGTGGAAGGATTTATTTTGTGAGTGTGGCAGAAATCATGAGTGCTTTCAATTGGAAATAGAAATAGTACATATAGGCCATTATATTAATTTCTCTGTTTTTAAAAAAAAACTACAGAAAATCAGCATATCTCTAAAGCCACAGAAAGAGTGAAGGCTCCGCTATTTGCTGCTTATCCCCGACAAAGGCTTTGTGTGGGCCTGCTCTTGGTTCTGCTGGAGCATGATTTATAAAGAAACATACAGGGTATAAATATATTGTTTGCACCCTTGGAGTTTTCAGGACCTCGCTCCTTTTTTGTCAAGGGGTTTGTAGATTTAAACAAATATCCATCGAGTTATTAGTGAATAGCGTTTCTGTCCTAGGCAGTATTTAAAATCAAGAGAGAAACTATTGGGGTGGGGGTGGGGTACAAGGGAGCAAGAGGAAAAAGCAATTGCTTTGATTTAAATCATTAAAAGCGAAACAATTTTTATCGAGGAATAAAGCACAGCTTGAAAGGTGGTGGGATATTCATCAACCCTGAAACAAGGGGCTTGGTCTCTAGTTCCTTGGGCTCCAGCAGGGGCTTCAGGGAAAAGTTTTGCAGAATGGTGGTGAAGAAGAGGAACAGCTCCATGTGGACCAGGGACTCCCCAACACAGGCCCGTTTCCCTGGAAGGAGGACACATTTCCATTAACGCGTTCCAAATTCAAATACAGTAGTTCATATTGAAATACAATCAGAAAAGGGAATGCTCATCAACTACCCAAGGACAATAAATCAGTACAGAGATATATGTTGGTACTTATCAAAACTCTCTAAAGAAGTTTTCACCCTTTAATTCAGTAGTTCTCCTTCTGGGGATTTAACTGTAGGAATTAGAGATTCACCTATTAGGATGTCACTTGCGTTGTTATTTATGATATTGATGAGTTAGGTGAAAGCTGGACATCCATCTGTAATGGATTAATTAAATAAATCCTTGTGCACCTATCATAAAATGCAACCTAAATATGTTTACGTGGAAGATTATTTAATACCACATTGTCTGTCTTTTATCATAACAGATTAAATGAAAGCAAGTTATCAAATACATTGTACAGAATGAACCAAATATTATTTTAAAATATTCATCTATTATGTATACCTAAACAATTGTTTGATGTATATACACTAACATACTAACAGTGCTTATTTTTGTAGGGTGAAATAGCATATAATTTTTATTTCTCTCTTTTTTTTTCTGCTTTGCTGCTTTTTCCATTTTTTTATGTTGAATGCTTATTATCATCATAATTAGAAACAAAACATATAACTGATTTTTTAAAATACTAATTCAGTGATTAAATAAGAGAACAAGGAAAAAGAATGTGTGCTGACCGATCCTAAGCTGTCTTTATGACCTCACGGGAAATAGTAACTGGGAGCTAACCAGCTCTTGCAAAGAGGCAGGATATGCGGGGCTCAAATTTCAGAGGGGAAGAAAGAATATGAAGTGGCCAAGGTTTCTCTGATGTCCTCTGGCTCTAAGAATCAGAAAGTTAATGATCATTAATAATTTAAAAAGAAGAAAAAAACTTGTACACTTGTTTTGGAAAAGTCAATATTACAAAGGGGAGATCAACAGATAAAAGTTTACAAAAGCAGGTCCCTTTTGTCATCGGGTAATATGTGACGTTTGAATTGGATTGACTGGCTTTGGTTTATTTAAAAACTGGCATTATACTCAATCACCCAACAACAAAATGGTCCTTGGGTGATCTATCTAATCCTACTAGTGTACAGACGTAAATGGCTCCATTCAGATTTGGCCGGTTGTAACATTTGCTATTATCAGTGGATTACTTAGCTATGCCATAAATTCAGTGAAGCTAAAAGTTGTCCAAAATGTTCACATGTGTGCTTTGGATGTATGTATTTGTATTTACCAATGGAAAAAGGCATGAAGTATTCTGATTTCCTGAAGCGGCCATCTTTATCCAAAAAGTGGCCTGGGTCAAACTTCTCTGGATTGGGAAACTCCTTGCAATCGTACAAGGCCGAAGACAACATTGGAAATACAGTAGTGCCCTGGAACCAAGAAGCAGAGAGAGAAATGATCCTTTATCACGCCTGTTCTGGTTCATAAATAAGGCTAATGCTCTTAACGATAGTGGATTGAATAGGACTGAGCACACTTAAGCTTGCCTGGTGAATGATTGTCTTGAATTACGGCTATTTTACACACACTATCATACAATATGTTTTATCAAATAATTGGGTGGTTCTCTTTGTGAAGAGTGATGTTATGGCCAATGAGCAATAATCAGGTGTTGCTGACAAATGGGGATTTGCAACCCATGTTGTCTAGACGTGAGCTTTAGTAGAATTGCTGCCACGAATCAGAAACGTCTACTTTTTCACAATTTGCTCCTTTCTGATTTCGGGTATGAATGGAAGAAAATGAGAAATGAAATCTTGAATCTGTTGACTCAGACTCCACTTTCCTCACTTGTAAAATGGGGTGGGGTAACAAAAACACAGGCTTAAATGACAAAATAATATTGATAACGACCATTTATATTGGATGCTTCACATTTACCAGACACTGTGCCAATCTGTTTATAAATCATATTTAATTCTTACTTCAGCCATATCCAGTAGGCTCTCTTTTTGTTCAATTGTATAAGTGAGGAATTTGCAATTCAGAGGAAAAAATAACTTCCGTGAGGTTATACTTTTAGCTAGTAGCCTGGTTAGAATTTGACCCAAGTTCTACCTGGTGCTGTTGAGCATTACTATTTCAGGGAAATCTTCCTTTATCCCTTTTTACTTTATTTTGTATTTCCTTAAACATAATTTAAGAATTAAATAAAAAAAAAAATGTACAAAATGGTATAAAGTGAAAATAAGTGTCTCTTCCGATCCTCAAGTCCCCTGCTTTCCTTCTTGCTGTAATCACAATGACCATGTTAGGCTCTTCCCTTTGGGAGGGATCTTACGGATAAAAAGGAGGAGATATATATGGCCTCCACGATTTTCACACAAATAGTAGCACCCTATAGTATGCTATAGCTTGCTTAGTATTCCACTTTATAGAAAGAAAGGAATTTTTAAAGTCCTTTTAAAACGAACATTTGGGGATTTTCCAATCTTCAAATATCACAAATATTGCTGCAATGAATATTCTTATTTTGGGGGAAATACACACACAGGATGAATTCCTATTAGTGGAGCTACTCTTCAAATTGTATGTGTGTTTTGAATTTTGATAGATATTACCACATTGCTTTCCACAGAGGTTACACCAATTTATACTACTAGCAAAAATACTACTAGTATTTTCACAGCCTGCCAACATATTATAAGCAAAAACATGTTTCTTTATCATTTTTATTTTCAATATATTTTATTGTGTGAGTATATTTTTGCACATTTAAAAACCATTTGTAATTACTTTTACTCACATTTTAATTTTATTGTTTTTGCACTATCTGTGAGTTTTGGGGTTTGTTCATACTGACTGTAGGAGTTCATTTTATTTTTCAGTAATTAGTCTTTTGGTCTTATAAACTATGCAACATTTTCTCTCAGTTTGTCATTTGTCTTTTGACTTTGTTTCTTTTTCTAGGCAGATTTTTCTTATTAACATATAACCAAATTTATCTATTGTTAAATGTATGACCTTCATTCCTCTTTCCTTTGGTCAATGTTAGAAAGTCGTTTGTCACTCTGAAATTCTCAAAAAATAAGTTATTAAATACAGTATGGGGAATATAATCAATAATGTTGTAAAGATCATGTAAGGTGCCAGATGGGCACTAGACTTACCAGGGGGATCACATCATAGACTGTGTAGATGCCTGACCAATGCACTAGACACCTGAAGCTGAAGTAGAATAATATTGAATGTCAACTATAAATAAATAAATATATATATATATATATATATATATATATATATATATATATATAGTCTTGGGATGTAAAGTACAGCATAGGGAATATAGTCAATGGTATAGTAACAGCTATATACGATGTCAGAGGGGTAATAGATTGGGGGGATTATCACTTTGTGAAGGGTATAAATGTCTATTACATTGTTTTGTACACCTGAAACTAATAATAATAATAAAAATATTGCTTTTATCCTCAGTACTTTTACAGTTTAATATTCTATGTGTATATATTTGAGACACCAAAAATAAATTGTCATGTAAAGTGAGAGGTTGGGATCCATTGTTACTTTTTTTCCACTTCCCCCAGGAGTTTTCCAACTTCTATAGAATAATCCATATTTTCTCTCTATGGCACAAGGAAGAAGCCAACTTTATTATGTACTAAGCTTCCATGTATAATTAAGTTTATTTCTAGACTTTATTTAATTGATCTATTCAAGAAGGCTGTATTACACTGCCTTAATTACTGTGACTTGATATTATAACATTTGGTAGGACCTGTCCCTGACTGTTTTTTATTTTTGAATTTTCCATATCAAATTTGGGATCTGTTAATTTAGTTCTAAAAAAAATCTGCTTGATATTTTCATTGAGATCTCATAGATGTATAGATTGATTTTGGGATCTGCTATCTTCCTACCCAAACAGAGTAATAATCTATTCAAAAATTTTATATCTCTCATTAACATTTTAAAGTTTTCTTTCTACAGATCTTAAATTTCTTTATTCAGTTTATTCCTAAGTATTTTATCTTCATTTTTATTAATGAAAACTTGTCTTCTTATATTCTTTAAATAGTTTTTATTTTATATAGGTGGAAACTGATTTTTAAAAAATAATAAATTTGTACCTAACCACTGAATAATTCTATTTTTGCAGTGGTGCTTCTGTTAATTTTCTTATATTTTCCATGGTCAATTATATCATTCACAATTTTGCCTCTTCCTTTAAAATTTTTTATCCCTTATTACCTGTATATAATTCAACTTAAGTGATATTAGTAATTGTAGATAGCCTTGTCTTATTCCTAGTATTAATGGGAATGCTTTTAGTCTTTCATCAACAAGCATGATTTGGGAAATACTATTTTCTGGCTAAAGAGCTATTTATCAATTCTTATTTTATTAAGGGTTAAAAAATTAGAAATGGATATTGAATATTATCAAAAGTATTTTCTATACAAATGAGAAAACTAGAACAAAGGAATGGTCTAACACTGGTGTTAGACCATTCCTATGTTCCTGATTATCTTAAGCTTGTTGGTGTTGTATTGTTTTTAATGTGATTCTAGACTTAATGTGTTAATAGACTTTTACACTAATATTTGTAAATAAGATTGGTGCCTGTTTTGTAGTATTTTGATTCTGTTTTGTAGTATTTTGATCAGGGTTGGCACCTTTTCTTCCTCTTCGATGCTCTGGAACTTTTTAAATGTAAAACCCAAACTCCTAATCACTACAGAAGACTGACTACATCCCTAGTATTCATGGAAAGATTTTGATGAATGCTAAGTATTCTACAAATGGTAACTGTTAGGTGTGGTAATATCCCAAATGTACTGTATGTGAGGTCCTGGAAGGAGAGAATTCATGTTAAAGAAGGTTGACACTTCTAAGGTTTGATTACCTTAGAGCTATAGACACATTTTTCATTTCTTCCCCCTTTTTCATAATCCATCATGAAAAATCAGATTTCAGTTCCTGTAAGATTCTCATTAATAGAAATCACTGCTCCCTCAATATATTCTATAAGAGTAGTAGGACTTGGAAACCTCAGGTCAGTCTCTCCCATTCTAGGAAGGCAGAGACAGGGCTGCAGAGGTGACAGAATGGTGCACCACATGACAGCGACAGTTTTGAAACCCAGGCCATCTGACTCTGACCTTGTGTTCTTTTCATGACACTTGACTGCCTCTCCTCCTGAAATAGAACTGAGAGGCTCTCACAGGCCCCAATGAGTGACCATGCCACCACTTCTCTCCTGGTCAGTTTTCCCAGACACATCTAACCTTGGGGATGACGTATTGTCGGAATTTCGTGTCCCGGATCACAGCATGGGGCAAACTAGAAGGAAGGAGGGCGATGTATCTTTGGATCTCATGCACCACAGCCTCTGTGTACGGCAGCCTCATCTTGTCCTTCATGCAGGGGATTTGGTTGCGTCCAATCACGCGGTCGATTTCTTCATGAACTTTGGCTGCAGAGACATGAATCATGAATGCTATGCAAGGGATGTTCCCTGGACACCTGGAAATTACCTGAAATGCTTGCAATATGCAACAGAAAGTGGCCTGGAAAAGGATCCCAACCAAGATCAAAGACATGTTGCTAAATAGCCCATTACTCTGCTCCTGATGGAATTTCTATTTTCAATTTTGCTACAAAATACCAGAGACTTTGCTGAAGGAAACATAAAAGATAGATCAGCTATGTTCACAGCCTCCTGCCTTAATTGGTTTGTTCTCATGTACCAGTGAGGAGAGGACCTTTGTGGCAAGGTCCTTATCCCATGATCCCTGGCAAAACAGCTGTAAAGGGAAACATGTAATCTTCTAGTGGGAGCATCTCCTTTGTCAGCTTCATCCACTCTCCTACATGTTTTGTGGGAACGGCAAACACCATTTTGTACCATTTTGTTGAGCAATATAAACACTGGCTTCCTAAGGCCTGTGCTCTGAGAATGTGCTTGAGAAAAATCGAGCTACTATAATTTTATTTTTAAATTTTAAATTATATCAGAGCTAAAAATCCCCTGTGAGGAGCCTGGTCCATTTTTCAAGATGGGAAAACAGAGGCCTGCAAGATTAAATCATTTGAGGTCACAGCTAGGTATCGGTAGGTCTAGAATGAGAATCAAGTATGGGGACCTATTGGTCCCTCATTTAAATAGGGCTCATCATTGGCATTGCGTCTGATATATAAGAGTTGGGATTCAGAAGCTCCTCTGTTTTTCAACTTAAATGACCGCCTTTGAGTTCTTAAAGTTGTCTTTTCCTTATCAGCATCATTAGATAGAATTCTGATCTGCAAAGCAAAACCACATTGATGGCCCTTTGCATGACGCTCTACAAGGCAGCCCAGAGAAAGGAAAGCACTTACTGTCGGCAGCACCTTCCCACTTTCATCTAGTGCCAGAATCTTATGTTTTATTTGGTCACTAGAAAATTTGCTGTACCTTTCACCTCTGGATGCTTCATTAGGAGTAAGAGCCCGTATTTCAGGGTGATACCAGTTGTCTGTGTTCCTGCAGTAAACAAATTTGATCCACAGATTGCCAGGTTCTCCAAGTTAAATTCAGACACTGGGTTGTGTTTCTCCTGTAAATGGTAGAGTTAATGGCTACATGAGTTAAAAAGAAGGAAATGGCTTATCAGAACTCCACAATCATTCTCCTTTACTACTAATAGGCTTCATTTTGTGCACCTTCATGTAGTGGATAAAAAACATCAGTCATGGAATCGAAACTCCTGGGTTCAATCCCAGGTTAGTCAATGAACAGATGTGGGCCCTCAGCAAATTACTTTTACTCTTTACTCAGTTTCATCATCTTTGAAACTGGGATAAAAAATAGAACGTACACCCTAAGCTTATTATAAAGATCAAAACTGTTAATGGGTGGAAGCTCTTAGAACAATGCTTCATATATACAAATACTTGATGAACGATATCTTCTTTTATTATATTTCATGAAAAAGACCAGATGATAAGCTGTATGCGAGAACAATGTAGAGAAATCACTGGTTCATGGCTGGGCGTTTCCTTCACTTACACAGACTTAGAAGAACAGAGTAGAGAGCCCAGAAATAAATCCATGCCTATATGGCCAGTTAATCTATGACAAAGAAAGCAAGATTTTACACTGGGGTACAGACAGTCTATTCAATAAATGGTGCTGGGAAAACTGGACAGATACATGCAAAAAAATGAAACTGGACCACTTTCTTATGCCATATACAAAAATAAACTCAAAATGGATTAAAGACTTAAATGTAAGACCTCAAACCATAAAACTCCTACAAGAAAGTACTCACAGACATTACCCTTAGTAATAGTTTTACTGATGTATCTCGTTGGGCAAGGGAAACAAAAATAAATAAACAAACAAACAAAAATAAACAAACAAACAAATGGGACTACATCAAACTAAAAAGTTTTTGCACAGCAAAGGAAACCATCAACAAAATGAAAAGCTATCCTACTGAATAGGAGAAGATATTTGCCAGATACATCTATTAAGGGTTTAATATCCAAAATTTATAAAACTCTCATACAACTTAACACCAAAAAAAGAAACAATCCAATTACATAATAGATAGAGGACCTGAACAGACATTTCTCCAAAGACGACATACATATGATTAGCTCAATGTCACTAATCATCAAAGAAATGCAAATGAAAACCACAATGAGATATTACCTCATACCGGTCAGAATGGTTATCATCAACAAACAAATCAACAAACGACAATTGCTGGCGAGGATGTGGAGAAAAGGGAACCCTGGTGTACTGTTGGTGGATTGCAAAATGGTGCAGCCACTATGGAAAACAGTATGGAGTTTCTTCAAAAAATTAAAAATAAAACTACCTTATGACCCAGCAATTCTACTCCTGGATATTTACCCAAAGAAACCCAAAACACTAATCTGAAAAGATACATGTATCCCTATGTTTACTAAAACGCTATTCACAACAGGTAAGATATATATGGAGATAATTGAAATGCCCATCAATAGGCGATTAGATAAAGAAATCATGGTACATACATATAATGGAGTATTACTCTGCCATAAAAAGAATGAAATTTTACCATTTGCAACAACATGCATGGACTTAGAGGATATTATGCTAAGTGAAATAAGTCAGACTAAGAAAGACAAATACCATGTGATCTCACTGATACTCGTATGTGGAATCTAAAGAACAGAATAAACGAGCAAACAAAAGTAAAAATAGACTCATAGATACAGAGAACAAACTGATGGTTGCTAGATGGGAGAGGAGTTGGGAGGATGGGTGAGAAAAGTAAGGGATTAGGAAGTACAAATTGGTAGTCACAAAATAGTCATGGGGATGTGAAATACGGTGGGGAATAGAGTCAATAATATTGTAAAAACTATCTTATAGTGTCAGATGGGTACTAGACTTATCTGGGGGATCACTTCATAAATTAAATAAATGCCTAACCACTATGCTGTACACCTGAAACTAATATAAAATAATATTGAATGTCAACTATAATTTAAAATATATATAATCACGAGATATAAAGTACAACACAGGGAATTGAGTCAATGGTATTGTAATAGCTATGTATGATGTCAGGGGGGTAGTAGATTTGTTGGGGTTACCACTTTGTGAGATGCATAAATGTCTAATCACTATGCTGTTTTGTACACCTGAAACTAATAATAATAATAATAAACAATAAAGATTAAGTCTTCTTTGTTGATATATCCCCCATATCTGGCATTATAACTGACCCTAAGAATTTGTTGAATAAATGAATGTTTAATGCTATAACACTAGTTAATAAAAGTTTTATATTTCTATTATTATTCTTTTATTATTAAACATTTCTATTTCTATTTAAATTATTCTACCATCTTTAGATTATTTTCATTGAGTATTATTTTTTGGTGGGCTTTTAATACCATTGGTTTTTAAATTTGAGGAAAATATTAGGGTACTTTTTTCAAAATTAGCTTCATTTTGAAAGCTCTGAATGAAGGTTATCTTCACTCAATTTCTTTATAATGTGTCTCTCCTATTCATTTCAAAACGGAATGACTCCTTCATATGGATGTCCAAATTTTTAGGCACATTGTCACTTCCTACCTATAGTCCTTACTGTCTTTATCTCAAATCAAGAATATTGAGTATTTAAAATAACTCCCTCACAACAAAAAGTCCAGTTAGTTTTTAAAAGTCTTTCCTGGCGAAGAGAGGGAGAAAATGGAAATATTAGCATATATTTTATTTATGCTCTAACTCTGTCATTTCACTAAGTAGGATGGACTCCACCATTTTATTTAATTCTTAACACAACCCAAATCTATTGTGTAGTAAGGTTATAGAGATTTAATATTAAAACAGAATGGAACAAAACTTAGAGGAAAGCAGAAACAATTTAGAAGTTTCAACTCCATCTCTATTGATAGTTATCTTATAGGAAAACAGACATGGAAAGGAGGAGAAGGAGGAATGGTTGAAGTCCAGACATTGGCACATCAACTTTCCTTTCGTCTCTTCCTCTAACTTAGTTCAGTGAATCTCAAGGCTTTCGTATGTATGTGGACATACCCATGGTCCCCTTCCAGTGTTTCCAGTATTGGTGAATGGCCCTAACCTCCACCAGTTAGGGACCTAGCATCTCATCTCTTGCAATTCCCAGCTCACCACCAATACTGTTAGTTAATTGTACCTCCTAGATGTCTCTCAAATCTATCCACATCTTTCCATCTTACCACCAGTGCCTATGGCCATCATCTCGCCTTGGGCTACTGCAATAGTTTCATGTAGAAGATGGTATAGGTGCCAGGCCTAGGTCTCCTTACTGGTTCAGGTCACCTATCTCCAGCGGCTATGGCCCAGTCTCTAACTTTCTTGGAGGAGTCCTCTGGGCACTGGAGCCACATTGCCAGGAGATGCCTGGGACTTCATCAGCCCCAAACACCACCATCATGGGGCTGCCGGTGGCCAGTGACTAATGGGTGCAGCGGTACAAAAACCCAGCTCCCTTGCCACAGGGCCTGACACACTCTGCACTGCAGTTTTTCTCTACAGCCCCTTATAGGATCAGGCAGAGACTAGATTTAACATGAAACTGCATCTATGTTTAACTTTTCCCCCTTCCCCTCCTGTTTCTCTTATTCACATACAAGTTTTTTCCTAATGGAACTCCCTTAAGAAATCACTTTCATACAAATCCCTATTTTAGGCTCTGCAGCCAGGAAACTCACCCTCAGGCAATTCCTTGCTGTCCTCTCTGCATCCACTGTTGACCCCTCCAGTATGTCCTCCACATCACAAAATATGATCATTCTTTATACAGGGCTCAGACCCGGCAAACGATTTGCTATTTGCTATTTGCTAGAGCTGATTGCCTGGCTAGGTCTTACTTTCGGGGAAACAGGGAAGTATAAAAAACGAACCTAATTAATAGGGCCTGCCAGGCCCTGAATGAATGATCTGCCTGCTGTGCTGACCTCCTGCTGCTTCAGCTTCTGCCCCACTGTTCTCTCCTGCCCTCCCTTCCAGTCACACTGGCTTTCTTGCTACCCCTCATATTCCCAAGCTCCCTTCTACCTCGGTGCCTTTACACATCTTGTTTTTCTGCCTGGGATATTTTTCTTTGCCATCTTTACACCGATAACCCCTCTTCAGCCTTCAGCTCTCAGCTCAGTTGTCACCTGCGTACCCAGGTACACAGGGATGTACCCAGTGGGCCCTGGTGTAGAAGTCCCTCCATCACTCACATCTGACTAGCAACAGTGCTTCTGTCACGTTCTCCGGGAACAACTTGTACTTCCCGTTAGCACTTCATTCTTCCTGCTTGTTCGATAACCATTGCACTAGACTTGTGAGCTCCGTTCAGTCAAGGCCTGTACTTTTATTAATTAATTAGCAAATTTACTCAACACTTATTGTGCATCTGTAATATTCTACACATTGTGCTAGTTGTTGGATGATACAAAGTGTGGAAAATCGAAACTGCCCCAGCCCTCTCAGCAGCTACATCGTAGAGGAGAATGTAGGAGAATATTTCCTTACACTGTGACAAGTGCTATGAGAGAAAATTGCAGGATATTATTTGATTCATTGTTTTATTCCTTTTACCAAGCACCATGTCTAATAGATAGTTAATGCTAAATAAAAATTTTGAATGATTGAATTAATAGCCTGGCTATGGGTTTTTTTTTGTTTGTTTGTTTTCCTATTTTCCCAAACATCTAGTTCTCTGAAAGCCAACAACAAACTTGGGTCTTTTGATGTACGTCCTTGGCAAGTGGAATGAGTGGAAATGCCTGTACTGATTCTGGGGAAATTTCTGAGAAGTAAAAGGAACATCAATAGAGCTTCCTAAGACGTGTTTCTAAGGAAACCAGGCTATCCAAATCAGCCCTCTGGAGCTTAAGAAGACTAAAGATATTACTATGTACATAAATATACATAATTTGTATATTTATGTATAATTGAGTGGTATTTTTCTTTCATTTATATATATTTGGGCGACCTTTGAATAAACAATGTTAATTTTATAGGGATCAAAGAATAATTTATAGGGATCAAAGAATAATTTTTATATTTTAAGTGGCTGTATATGTTTATACACTTAATACCTTTTTAAAAAAAAAAATTATTGCTGGTCACAGCCTTGGCTGTTTTTCTACTAATGTGCTCATGGGCAGTCATGATGGTATTTTACGTTCAGTGACAGTGTGAGGACTGGTGGCTGTGTGAATACTTGCTATTCAATACTTTTAATACCACTTATGGTTAATATATAATGTCTTTGCTTTAGGATCTTTATCTACCACCAATTTCAAAGAATAAAATTGTTTCTGTAAGAAAACACAATCCATTTTTTATAATGCATTGATTTATGACAGGCTATCTGGGAAGCACTGTAGCAAAAATGGCTGACTACGTATGTGTAAGTGATGTGTAGAGAAAATGCATGTGTGTCTCATCCAACCCAAGGTGAATATAGGTTCAGAAACATATATAACTTATATGTAAGTGTGTGTATCAAGGGCCTCATCGTAAATACGTACTGAGAATATAGAGATGCTAATGCCTACGTGTAGGAAGTAAATGGACATACAAAGTAAAAGAGGGCTTTGGACTATTTTTGAATTTCTATTATTACTGATAATAGTGTACCCCATTGCCATGAAAACCAAAACATCAAGAAATACCTACATGGGGTGACTGTGCCCTCATGCACTCCCACAGGATGATAAGATACAGTACCTGCTCCATCTTGCTGAGGAAACAGTCAGTGTAGTCCTGAGGGTTATTAAGATCCAGGGACGTCTGATGCTCCTTCACTTTTTTCAGAATGAAATGTTTAACACTCTCAAGCCGTTTTGAAAATGCTCTGTGCTCTCCAGGGAGGTGCCTTATGAGTCCTGGCCATAGATTGTACATCTAAAAATGGGATAAAACATACACTGGAGATTCCGTTTGTGAGGAGGAACCCGAGTTTCCAAGTGGAGCACCTCACCCTGTGTGCGGTCTGGCCGCGCAGAATCCCTTCCTCCAGCTGCCAAGCGCAAGAGAAGGAGGGATGATCATCACACATAGGACAGGGTTCCCTTCCCATCTCCTTCAGCCAACCCCTGAGTAATAAGGGGGGAAATGGGCGCAGGGGCCTAAAGGAACACAGGCAACTGGGCACATTTTGTCTTCTACTGTGTGAGTAAGCCCATGGAGGCAAGCAGAGGGCAACCTTCCAGTGATGCTGGAATAAGTGACACTGCACTTATTCACTCGATATACATGGAGGGAAGGTGACAATGAATGCTCACACTGGCACTTTGTTCCTGGAATAGGTCAGTGGAGGCCATAGCCCTGTCCCCTTCCTGCAAGCTACCAGTGAGCCAATGAGATCAACCAGGAGTGCAGTGCCGCCATGGCCTTACCTGGTTCCATGGAGAGTTTATTTTCCTAAAACTTTCATCTAACAAATACATCAGGGAGAGGAACGTCTCATCGTCGTACTGGAAATGCTCGTTGAAGAGGATGGAGCAGATAACGTTGCAGGGAGCACAGCTGAGGATGAAAGTAGGGTCAAGGGGCTGAGCTGATGTGAGAAAAAAGACATTTAGAATTTTCATCAGCCTGCAACAGGATTTCAAGAACCAGGACTCCCTCCTGCTCAGATTTATACATAGAATTTATTTTCTCTAAATTTCTCCAAGTGGGATGTAAGCATCTTCTAATAATACAAATACTGTATGTTATATAGTATTATACTATGCTACTAATAATATTGATTATATTGTTATATGAATACGAGTATGATAATAGTCCTAAGAGCAACAAGTGACATTATGGAGAATTTTACCACATGCTAAATATTGCGTAAATGTTTTGCAAACTATATCATTTAACTCTTATTCCGAGGTTTGATTTTTAACCCCCTTTTTCAGAGGTAGAAACTGTATCTTAGAGAAATTAAGTAACTTGTCCAAGTTTACGTACCCAGTAAGAGCGGAAGTTGGGAAATGAGTCCTAACTAATAGCTCTGGATCATTGTCTTCCCAGCCCTTTTTTCCGAGCCAATTCTCTGATTAATAGAGCAGATTGTGGACCCCAGAGTGACACCCAAAGGAGCTGTGACTGAGGGCAGTGTGTGTAGGAAGTCCCTTTGCCCCCTAAGGGATGGTCAGTGGAATTCACCCTCGGTTTTTCTGAGCTCCTCCACCAGGTACTGGGCTTCCTCCTGGACCCTCTCTTCGACGCTTCTCTTCCCCATCCCAAAGTTCCTCAGGGTCATCAGGGAGAAGCGTCGCATTTGCTTCCATGTCTCTCCATTGCTGAAAATGATTCCTAGAAAAGAAGCAAGGAGCAGGAAAGTGTTTTGTATCATGGAGTCAGATTTTCCCTACAGCTGATCTCTTATGTCTACCCTGAACCAACACCAGTGCCCCTTCCCAGGGATTCAGCAACTGGCAATTTAAGAGCACAACCTATTCTGTGGTTTGGGGAAAATATTTGTCACAAAAGGGGAAAAAAAAACACACCAAGCTCCGGTCAATAGGGGCAGAGATGATGGAATGGGGCAGGGGAATCATTGGCAGGTGGAGAATATTCCCAAGTGTAAGAAGGGCCCTCTGTTTGGTTTTGTTAAAAATGGTCCAAAACGGCATGTTTTGTCGCAAACCCCTTTCCCGAGCATCTGTTCTTACGCTTCATATCCCTCTAAGTTGTGGTTTAGTTCTATTTGTGCTTTTCTCTATGACAGGAAAAGCAACTTCAAAGCAGATCAATATGGGATTTACAATTCTAGTCTCTGAATTTACTACAGCGATTGTTAGCCTCATCTGAATAAAAAGAAGCAAAGGAGCAGAGGAACCCAGTATGTTCCATGCCAGTGCTTTTTAATTTCTTCCTCTGTACAAAACCTGTTACTTATTCTGAATTTCCTATTTCTTTTAATGCACCATCAGTTTCATCCGTGTGTTGCATCCTCTCAAAAGTCAGTGCTTATTCGCTGCCACTAACTGCCAAGCAAATGATCTCCCTAAGACTGAAACATCAAAAAAGGAACAAAGAGAAGACCGATTTAAGGATTATGAACCCAAAGCTGTGACCTGTGAGGGAACTTCTAAACCCTTGAAATTTCCCAAGTATTAAAAACTGCTGTGGTTCATGGTGAGCCTCTGGGCCAGCACCTGAGTTTATGACAATACAGTGACTCACAGTAGGCCACCAGACAATTTCAAGATGGGGCTGGCCGTGTCAGAAAGACCAACTCTGTATTTAAAGGGTTGGGGTTTTGAGCCAAAAGATATCAGTCCGACCTCTCAACTTCCAGGGAGTGGAGGGAGCTAGAGATTGAGTTGACTTGTGTAGCCAATGACTCAATCAATCACGTCTGTGTACTGAAGCTCCTCCAAAAACTCTGGACAACAAAGCTCAGGTGAGCTTCCTGGGTGGTGAACGCATCAATGTGCCAAGAGGGTAACCCATTCTGGTTCCTAGGGAGAAGATACAGAAGCTCTGCTTGTGGGATCCTTCCAAACCTTGCCTTATGTGTCTCTTCATTTACATCCTTTATATAATAAAATTGTAAATATAGTACCTTCCCAAGTTCTGTGAATAATTCTACCAATTACTGAACCAGAGAAGGTCATGGGGTCCCCTGAATTTTTAGCCTTTTGGTCAGAAGTATAGATGACCTGGGGATCTCTGAACTTAACGGCTAGCATCTGAAGTGAGGGCTATCTTGTTTGTAACAATACCCTTAACCTATGGCGTCTGCACTAACGCTAGGTAGTTAGCATCAGAATTGCATTGCAGTCACATCTAATCTGTTGCTTGGGGCAGAACAAACATTCATTAAGTTAATCATTTTTTTGCTGAAGAAAATTAATCCATATTTTGATTTGAAACATACCATGTCCTTTTTGGACATCTGAAATAATTGGTAACGGTCCTCTGCCAAGGAACTCATCACCCTGGTGAATCAGAGCTTCCTTTATCACTTCATATCCATGTAAGACCACCGTGGGCTGGGATCCAAGGTACAACATGTAAACAGGGCCATACTCCTTGGCTAACTGGAAAAAGATGCAAGCAGTTGTGTAAGTGCTATTATGAAATCTTTCCACTGGAGGCTTGGTTAGAAATTAAGTAATAATTTACATGTGACTTAGACTTTGCCCCACAAATTCCATTTTAGAAATTTAACCTAGGGTATAGTTACAGATTCAGTCTTTCCTTCATTTATAATATGTAACCATTGAGCAGATATTTACTAAGCACCTACCCTGAGTCAAATACTGTGCACAGCCCAGGAGCCCTCACGAACTTAAGAGTCTCGTGAAAGTGACAAGCAGTAAACAGCCAAACAAACTACAATTGCAGTACAAACTGAGCGTAAATCTATGAAAGTGATAAAGATTGTGCTTTGTGGATGATAATGGGAGAACTTAATAAAATAGAGAAGTCAGGAATCTATGAGGAGGCAAGATTTAAGGTTAAACTAAAGATGAACATGAATCAGCCAGGGTGAGGGCTTGGGGGAGACTCACTGAGCAGGTATAAAAATGGATGGAACCTATACATTTATGATAGCATTTTTCCAAGAAGCAAAATAGAGTACTGAAACAGCCAACAATTGCAGGATGGTTTTCAAACACCATTTACTCTCTACAAGTTTAACCGTTTTAGATTCCACATGTAAGTGAGATCATGCAACATTTATCTTTCTGTGTCTGACATATACTTAGGATAATGTCATCCAGGTTCATCCATGTTATTGTAAATAGCAGGATTTCGTTATTTTTTTTTAAGGCTAAATAATATTCTAACGTGTGTGTACAGGGATACATACATATATTTTTTATTGATGCATCAATGGACATTTAGGTTGTTCTGGAGTATATATCCTTGCACAATATATTCATGGTGATCATACCTTTTCTCATATTTCCAAAGGAATGAATGTCAGTCAGGGTAGCAGAGTTGGGATGTCAGAGCAAGATGCTGGGGAATGGAGTGGGATCAGAAAGGAGAATCACAAAGCATCCCACAGATCATTTAGTGTAAAATAGTAGAAGCAGTAGTAGTAATATAAGAGGGCATTTAATGCATGTTTACACATACTGGGCTTGCCTTTTGGTAAGCATTATATGCTGAGGGGAGTGGAAGCCTTTCAATTAAAATATGTTCTGATCCCAGAATTTTCTCATTCGCTAAAATTCAACCTACCTCTGTATCTCAGGTCAAGTCAACATACTTGCTCGAAAGTGATCCAGTCCAGAAACAAAGAGGTTTCCATATTGTAACACAGAGACAGACACCCCGAAACACCTCAGTGGTGAGTCAAACTAAGAAAGATTGAAGTAAAAGGGGTCTCATGCAGAGCCCAACAATGACCCTGCTTACCTGGAGCTGACCAGTCCCAGAATGAAAGCCCCTTACCTCGGAGAGAGATGCAGGTATGTTCCTGAAGTTTAGCTGCATCAGATTCCCAATGATGGGAAGGGGAGTTGGGCCCGGGGGGAGGCTTCTCCCTTTGTGACTTCCCTTCCACACAAGAAGGAAAACCAGGTAAATAACACAAATCATAAGAACAAGAGTAGTGATTCCCAGGAGCTCCATCTCAGCTACTCGAGGTTAGGACCTGTCCGGATTGCTCGCTGGAAAGCAGTCTTGTGCAGGGGGCATGACGTGCCAGTTTTTGAACTTTGGGAGAAAAAACAAACTAGAATCGTGTTGTGTTTTATTAGCTTTGCTGAAGCTTGAGGTTAGGAATGTTTTCTACTGTTCATTTACAAAATCTGTGAACTTTTGACCTGCTAAACATCTCCATGACATGTACTTTTGTTCCTTTCAGCACTAATGATTCATTAAGTTGCATTTCATTTTTCATAACTTTCTGAAACTGTTCCAATAATTAAATTCACAAATTTGAAAAAAAGAATGGATCATTTATGCTGAGATCTGATATGGAAAAACACAGCTTCAGAGGAGTCCTCGTCAATCATCATTTTTTATCATGTTTCTCATCAATTAAAAGTCTACTGTGTTCATCAACAGATAAAGGGATAAACAGGAGGAAGCATATATATACATACATACACACACACACACACACACACACACACGGGAATATTAGTCACCTTAAAAAAATGAAATTCTAATGTTTGCTACAGTGTGAACGAACCTTGAAAACATTATGCTAAGTGAAATAAACCAGATAAAAAAGTACAAATATTGTATGATTAAACTAATCAAATTCAAAGTAGGCTACAGGTTACCGGGGCCGGGGGGTGGGGGGGGGGAGGAAGGAATGGGGAGTTAACGTTTAATGGGTGTAGAGTTTCTGTTTTGGGTGATAAAAAATGTTCTGGAAATGCATAATGGTGATGCTTGCACAAAACTGTGAATGTACTTAATGCCACTGAACTGTATACCTTAAAACAGTTAAAATGGTAAATTTTATGTATATTTTACCACAATAAAGAAAAACATTTACTAAGATGGTATTTGAAAATATTATCTCATTTGTATTTACATTTAAGATAATTCTTATTGACTTATTCTTTGAGAGAAATATTACTATTAATAGTAATATCTGTACATTATTTTATGGGGAATTTTTACTACACTAAATGTTTTTTTAAAATCTAAAAAAATAGTCTACTGTGGTTTCCTATTACTATTATAGCAAACATTAAAAATGCATAAAGCACTAAAATTCTTCATTAAATTGTTTTAACTTTACTGTTTTTCACTTATTTCAGAGCCATCTTCTGTATTTTCCACAACAGACTATTCACTTCCATTAAACAAAATTGCCTATTAGCCGGCATTCATATATCCATTAGCCTTGGGGCTTGTAAACTGGGATGGAGCCACAGCAGATGATGGGTTTGCACATGGAGTAATCAGGCAAAGGTAATCAGTTTAAGGACCTCTTATACATCCTTGTATTCCTTCCAGCACCTTCTGTGGACCCAGTGTCCACTGTGCTTTTGCTGATTTGTTTCCAAGTATTTACTTGCAGACATTTCACAGTGAGGTAAATTATTGAGTTTGAAATTCTTTAAAAAGTTAAGACTCTAATGTTGTTTTGGATGCTGAAAGCAAGTGAATAAACTGGATGCTGGAAACATGTTGGGAAAGGGCAGTTTTAAAACCACCTAAACATGATTTCCTTGTTTAAAAATGTTGAAAGGTTTTTGGTTTTTTTTTAATAGACTTTTTCTTTCATTATTAAAGTGTGTTTTTAGAGTAGTTTTAAGTTCACAGCAAAATTGAGTGGAAGATAGAATTCCCATATACTGCCTGCCCCCACCATCAAAATTCTGCACCAAAGTGGTTATTTGAGGGCCAGCCTGGTGGCTCAGGTGGTTGGAGTGCCGTGCTCCTAACACTGAGATTGCCGGTTCGAGTCCCACATGGGACAGTGAGCTGTGCCCTCTACAGCTAAGATTGTGAGTGACTTTCCTTGGAACCGGGCTGCTGTGTGCTACTGTGAGCTTCCGACCAACAGACTGCGGGAGGGGGGAGGGGGGAGGAGGGAGGCGGAGGGGGGGAGGGGAGGGGGAGGGGGAGGGGGAGGGGAGGGGAGAGGGGGGAGGGGAGGGGAGGGGGGAGGGGAGGGGAGTGGGAGGGGGAGGGGAGGGGGAGGGGAGGGGGAGGGGAGGGGGAGGGGAGGGGGAGGGGAGGGGGAGGGGAGGGGGAGGGGAGGGGGAGGGGAGGGGGAGGGGAGGGGGAGGGGGAGGGGAGGGAGGGGGAGGGGGAGGGGAGGGGAGGGGGAGGGGAGGGGGAGGGGAGGGGAGGGGAGGGGGAGGGGAGGGGGAGGGGAGGGGGAGGGGAGGGGAGGGGAGGGGGAGGGGGAGGGGAGGGGGGAGGGGAGGGGAGGGGAGGGGGGAGGGGAGGGGGAGGGGGAGGGGAGGGGGAGGGGAGGGGAGGGGAGGGGGAGGGGGAGGGGGAGGGGGAGGGGGAGGGGGAGGGGGAGGGGGAGGGGGGAGGGCGGGGTGGGGGGCGCAGGCTCGTAATACCAGCATGGGCCAAGGAGCTGTGTCCTACACAACTAGACTGAGAAACAACGGTTTGAACCGGAGTTGGGGGGGATGGAAGAAGGGGGGAAAAAAAGTGGTTGTTACAATCAGTGAACCTACACTTGACACATCATTATGAATACCAATGTCCAAAGTCCATTACTGTTCACTCTTGCTGATGTACATTCTATGGGTTTTGACAAATACATAATAACGTGTATCCATCATTCTAGTATCATATAGAGTATTTTCACTGCCCTAAAAATTCTCTATGCTCTGCCTATTCATCTCTCCCTCTCCCTAACCCCAGGTAATCACTAATCTTTTTATTGTCTCTATAGTTTTTTCTTTTTCAGAATGTCATAGTTTGAAATCATACAACAGATAGCCTTTTCAGATTGGCTTCTTTCACTTAGTAATATGCATTTGCATTTAAGTTTTCTCCATCTCTTCATGGCTTGATAGCTCATTTCTTTTTAGCACTGAATAATATTCCATTGTCTAGAGTTACCCCAGTTTATTTATCCCCTCACATACTGAAGGACAATTTGGTTGCTTCCAGGTTTGGGCAAATATGAATAAACATCTGTGTGCAGGATTTTGTGTGGATATAAGTTTTCAATTAATTTTAGCAGATACCAAGGGGTGCAATTGCTGGGTCATATGGTAAGAGGATGTTTAGTTTTGTAAGACAAAACTCTTACAAAGTGGCTGTACCATTTTGCATGTCCATCAGCAGTGAATGAGAGTTCTTGTTGCTCTACATCCTCACAAGCATTTGGTGGTGTCAGTGTTCTGGAGTTTGGCCATTCTAACAGGTGTGTGGTGGTGAGCTTGTTGTTTTAATTTGCATTGCTTTGATGACATATGAGGAGCATCTTTTCATATGCTTACTTGCTATCTGTATATCTTCTTTGATGAGGTGTCTGCTAAGGTCTTTGGCTCATTTTTCAATTGGGTTATTCTCTTATTGTTGAGTTTTAAGTCCTTTGTATATTATGGATAACAGTGCTTTACCAGATGTGTCTTTTGCAAATATTTTCTCAGTCAGTGCTTGTCTTCTCATTCTGTTGACATTGTCTTTTGCAGAGAAGTTTTTTATTTTAATGAAGTGCAGCGGCTTATCAATTGTTTTCATTTGCGCCTTTGGTGTCATATCTAAAAAGTCATAGCCATACCCCAGGTCATCTAGATTTTTCTCCTGTTATCGTCTAGGAGTTATATAATTTTGTGTTGTGCATGTAGGTCTATGACCCGTTTTGAGTTAATTGTGAAGGGTGTAAGGTCTTTGTCTCAATTCATTTTGCATGTGGATGTCCAGTTGTTCCACCACTATCGTTGAAAAGATTATCTTTCTTTCCATTGAGTTGCCTTTGCTCTTTGTCAAAGATCAGTTGCCTATATTTATGTGGGTCTATTTCTGGGCTCTCTGCTCTGTCCCACTGACCTACTTGTCTATTCTTATGCCAATACCACACTCTCTTGATTATCGCTGTTTTACATTGTCTTAAAGTCAGTCCTCTAAGTTTGTTCCTTCCATCACTGTTGTGTTGGCTATTCTGGGTCTTTTGCCTCTCCACATAAACTTTGAATCAGTTAGTATCCACACAAAAAACTTGTTGGGATTTTGATGGGGATTGCATGGAATCCATAGATCAAGTTGGGAAGAAGTAACATCTTGACAATATTGAATCTTCCTATCCATGAACTTGAAATCTCTCTCCTTTTATTTAGTTCTTTGATTGTTTTCATCAGTTTTGTGATTTTCCTCAACTAGATCTTGTGCATATTTTTTAGACTTATACCTATGTATTTCATGTTTTGGGGTGCTAATGTAAATAGTATTGCGTTTTTAATTTTAAATTCTGAAAGGTGTTGCTTGAAAGATCTGTTTCTAACTTTTGGAAAAAGTCACTGATATGTAACAAGACTTAGAAGGCCCACCATGATCTACCTCTACCTTTCCCTCTCTTGACACCTACTTTGCCAGTCTCATCTTTGGGTGCTCCCATTCTTACTAATTAATAATGGTTTGCCTACATTAAACTTTGTTCCATTGCTGGAAGGTTCTTGAACTGAGGTCTTCACACTATTATCTGAGTCTTTATTTATTTTATAACAGCTTTATAGAGATATAATTCACATACCACACAAGTCACCTTTTAAAATTACACAGTTCAATTTGTGTGAACGTGTTCTAATTCTTTTAAGTAGATATCTAGAAGTGTAATTGCTGGGTCATATGGTGTTTAACATTTTGAAGAACTGTCAAAATATATTCCAAAGTAGCTGCATCATTTTACATTACTACTATCAGTGTTATGAGGATTCCAATTTTTCCACATCCTTGCCAACACTTGCTACCACCTTTTATAGCCATCCCAGTGGGTGAGAAGTGGTATCTCTTGTGATTTTGATTGGCATTTCTCTAATGATGCCGAGTATCTTTCATGTTATTGGCCATTTACGTATCTTCTCTGAAGGAATGTCTATTGACATCCTTTGCCCATTTAAAAATTGGGTTGTCTTTTTATTGTTGCTATCCCCTGATCTCTAACTGGCTAGCATGCTTTCTCTTTCAATATTCCCTCTTCTCTGTTTTCACCAGCCCTAGCACTACATTCCTCCCATTTATATAGTCTTATCATAGCTGGAATTGTTTGGGCTACCGTGCCATGAGATTGTTGATTCTGAGACAGCACAGATGTTATGTCTTATTCACTATTTTGTTCACTGTTGGTCCGATACTTCATACAATTTGTTTTCTGATACATTCTAGGCACTTAACATTTGTTGAATTGAATTCAATTTGATGTTCACATTGTTTCTCATGATGTATCAGGAGTGGTGCTCTCTCCATGGAAAAGGTTTCAGGGGTCAGCTCCTCTCTGACCACTTGCACTCCTATCTCCCACTGGTTGAGGGTTGTTCCTACAGATGTTAGTTCTTGTGTATATCTGAATTATGTGCAGAATGACTGCAGCTTTCATAGTGTGGGAGGATCCCTGTGGTTCAACACATGTGAAATGCATGCGTGGCACTGTTGAGACAAGAGAACCCAGTGAATTGCCTTTTTTTTTTTTTTTTTTTTAAGATTTTACTGGGGAAGGCGAACAGGACTTTATTGGGGAACAGTGTGCACCTCCAGGACTTTTTTCCAATTCAAGTTGTTGTCCTTTCAGTCTTAGTTGTGGAGGGCGCAGCTCAGCTCCAGGTCCAGTTGCCGTTTTCTAGTTGCAGGGGGCACAGCACACCATCCCTTACGGGAGTCGAACCGGCAACCTTGTGGTTGAGAGGAGGTGCTCCAACCAACTGAGCCATCTGGGAGCTCAGCGGCAGCTCAGCTCAAGGTGCGGTGTTCAATCTTAGTTGCAGGGGGCAGAGCCCACCATCCCTTGCAGGACTCGAGGAATTGAACCAGCAACCTTGTGGTTGAGAGCCCACTGGCCGATGTGGGAATCGAACCGAGCCTTCGGAGTTCAGAGCGCGGAGTTCCAACCGCCTGAGCCACCGGGCCGGCCCTGAATTGCTTTTTAAAATACAATAACATCTGGTGATCCCTCTGCCTGGAACACATTCCACCATCACCACCACTCTTCAGCTGCCTGGCTACCTCCTGTTCATCATTTAACACATTTTTTGTGGGAAACAAGTAAACTCGGCATATGCTTTTGATACCAAAGCGCGGGAGACGAGTTAACTCGTTTTGTTCCGCTAAGCGGTGGGGCGTGGGAAACTTGTAAACAAGGGCGCCAAACGGGTGACGGACTACGCATTATCTATTGTCAGCGGTACCCTATGCGTCTACCTGCCGATACAATAAATTTGGGACCGAACAAAAACAATAGCCATAAAAATAAATAGCGGTAATATTTACAAAAAAAAGACACAATGATTCCAACAAAGGATTTAGTTTTTGCATTTTTGTTCATTTCTCCAGTGACTCCATTATACTGCTTTCGTTCGGACGTCTTACTTTCGTGTTTCTGAGTTCATTCTGCTTTTATAAAATATTTTTTGTTTTAAATTACTGAAATTTCTTACAAAATACCTAACGACTGTTGTGATTGGTGCAAAATCATAGTTTTTTTTGAACTGCCTCTAGTTTCTTTTCTGATAAATATTATTTTTGAAAGTGATAATTTTATTATCCCTGGACATGAATCAAGATACATACGAGAGTGACGATGAATTGTTTGTTGACAATTTATCTAATTATTCCTGCCAAAGCGAAACCGTACCGCAGTGAAACGCGTACATGTGCAAGTTTTGTAATGTACCCCTTTACAAAGGAAAGTGTTTCGAACGCTACCACACAGTGAAGCACTATTAGGTTATAGTTTTTTTTATAAGATCTGTTGAAAATTTTGAAAAAATATTGTAATTTTGTATACATAAAATTACTTTGATTGTGAGTGTTTTTTTCTATGTTTACCTAGAATGTAGTAATTTTGTGTACATAAAAAATAGAATAACACATATTCTGCAAAGTAAATAGAGACCTCTTTAAACTAAAACACTGAAAGTTTCATAGAAAAATAGCAAATAGATCGAAAGATATGAATATTTTACGGAAAGTCTTAATTTTGGCGAGAAAATGTCAAAAAAGCCCCGCATTACGATGCGATTTGGCGGGAAAATGCCCGCTTACATTAAAATTTGGCTCAAATCTGACATAGCCTCCTAGGAATCACTAGACTCAGCTGACGCTCATTTGTGCCCTTTGCATCCAGTGTCCATTCTGCTATGTTACTTACCACACTATATTTGCCTTTATTTGCTTAACCCACCCCCCAAAGCTACAAGCCTTTTTGTTGCCTCAACAACTAGCACATACTAGATACCCAATATATACTTACAGGAAGAAAGGAAAGATAAAATAGTTTGGAAGATAAAAAAATAGAATTAGATGGTGTTTTAGTCTGCTTGGGCTGTTGTAACAAAATCATATAAACTAGGCGGTCTAAACTGTTTCTTACAGTTCTGGAGGCTGGGAAGTCCAAGATCAAGGTGCTAGCAGATTTGGTGTCTGGTGAGAGCCCTCTTCGTGGTTTGCAGATGGCTGCCTTCTTGCTGTGTCCTCACATGGCTAAGAGAGAGAGACATCTTTCTCATGTCTCTTCTTATAAGGGCACTAATTTCATTTATGAGGGCTCCACCCTCAAAACTTAATTATAATACAGTGCATAATACACATAACATACAAAATACGTGTTCATCAACTGTAGGCTTTTTTGGGAGTCTAAAGTTATACACAGATTTTTGACTGGGCAGGGGGTTGGTGTCCCTAACCCCCACGTTGCTCAAGGCCAACTGTAGTTCTACACATTTATTCAAAGACAAGAGACCAGGATAAAGCCAAGAAGCTGAGGGCCAGCTTGTTGAGATTTTCCTGGAGGGCTGTGGCTGAGGTTTAAAATCCAGCTAGCTTAGCTCATGGCTGCTGAAGACATCACTCAATGTGTCTTTTATGATGCACTCATATATATCAAGCGCTATGCTCTCTCCACTACGGGAACAGTCTCCTCAGAGACAGAGACATATACTGACTCCTATAGACTGGGTGAAGTAACACAGCCAACAATCACCATGTGCAAATCGCTAGGCTAGATGCATAAACACATCTTGCTGGACCCACTGAAGAGCCCTGCAAGGACAGGTAAACAGGTTCAGAGATGTTAGGTAACTTCCTATGCTTCTCCGTGAGTCCCGACACGGACATTCTAGCCTAACTTCTGTCCTTTTTCCCCACTACTCACGTAACCTGCATCTCACATTCATCCTTTTGTTCTTTCACGCAACAACATTGACTAACTCACATGGGCCAGGTACCATGTCAGGCACAAGCAATAGCTACTACCCCGGGGAAGACCCCTGTCACAGTCCCTGTCCCCAGACAGCTGAACATTTCTGAGAACAGACAGTAAGCAGGTAATGCGAGGTGTGTGAAAGGTTACAAAGGGGAAAATGTAGGATGCTGACCTGGGCAAGGAGTTCAGGGTGACCTCTCTGAAGAAGTGAAGACTCATTAGGAGTTAGCAAAGGAAAGCTGGAGCTACAGGGGAGGAAAAGTGAGCCAGGCAGATGGAAAAATATATGCAAGACACAGAGAGAAGGTACATTCAAGGATCTACACTGGAGAGGTCAGTGGGGGCCAAATCATGAAGAGTTTTGTACACACACATCTGGGACGTAATCCTAAAGCAATTAGAAGCCATAACTTCTAATTTATGAAATTCCTTCCCACAGCAAGAGGAAGAAATCACTTAATTCTAAGTCACTTCATTTTAATACCTACCAAAAGACTACACTAAGGGATAATTCGTTTGAATTACATTTCCCTGGTTTGCAGCAGCAGATGTAGATTACTATGGCGTCAGATCCCACAGAATTCAAGTAAAGGGCTGCTTTCCTCAAAACTCCCAATCCTCAAGCCCTGCTGCCCCAGCATCACTGAATTGTCCTTAGGACGGCATGCTGAGCCTGGGAAGACAGGCCCAAGCCTGGCTCTTGGGCTAACACCTACATTCGTGGTGAGTTAGACCATACCATTGCCAGTTACAATTTCTACAATTTGTCCTTCCTGTGCCTCAAGGTAACTGCCTCCTACCTTCCTCCAGCTCTCAGGCCGTCACCATGGGGCACACTGCTCCATCCTCCCTCTTCTCCTCTGCAGCTGGCTGCATCCCATAAAGAATCAGAAGAACATCCCTTGTTAAATTCCGTGAATCAGGAAAGGGTAGAACCCCTGCTTACAAAACTCTTATACCAGGTACTAGATTTATTGGGGTGATCACTTCATAAATTATATAAATGTCTAATCACTATGTTGTACACTTGAAACTAATAGTATAATATTGCATGCCAAACGTAATTGAAAAAAATTATTTAAAAATTCTTATACCAGGGAGGCAGTGTTCTGGGAATAGTATAAGAAAAAAGCCTCTACAGTTAAGTAAAACTAGTAAATAAAGTGGCTACCTAGTGAAACGGGCAAGACAGCCTGCGAAGCCCATTAAGACAACAGAAACGAATGGAGAGGCGGCCAGTTAGCTCAGTTGGTTAGAGTGCAATGCTCTTAACGAGGTTGCCGGTTCGATCCCCACATGGGCCACTATGAGCTGCGCCCTCCACAACTAGACTGAAACAACTACTTGACTTGGAGCTGATGGGTCCTGGAAAAACACACTTAAAATAAATACAAATTAAAAAAAAAAAAGAATGGAGACATATAGAAAACACAAATCACTGATAGTAAAATAATTTTATTTAGTTTTTTGTTTTGTTTTTTTAAAAAAGGTAGCATTTCACATATAAATTTAGACTCAAGATTACAGTGTATATTTGCTGAAAGACACATCCCTGAAGGAGGGACAGACTGAGAGCTCAAGTGAGCACAGGGAAGCACACCCCACCGGGAGGGAGTTCAAGTGGAAGCATTTTTTGTAAAACTTCACAATGGAGTTCCCTGTGTCTCAGCTCTGCCGCCAGAGCCTGCGGCTTGTAATACAACCCACACCTGTCACTCTGGGGCAGCCGCTTTTAGCTCACGGGAATAGGAAACATCTCCAGGAATGAAAGCAACAAAGGTCAATGATCCAGATTTCCCACAACAATCATTATTTATCTGCAGCAACAATGGATGACAGGTGAAGAGTTTATTTTCATAGTTCAAAAAATGTTTTAAGGAGGGCTACAGAACACAAAATTCAGTCGTAAAGAGAATGTTTACAATTAAATGAGCAAAAATGAAAAAATGATTTTCTCCATATTACAAATGCCTCTATAAGGATAAGGCCCGGGAAAAGACCCGCTCAGATCTGGGACTCCTTTCCCATAGTGTTTGGCACAACCCACAGCTGTCACGAGACTGACGGGACTGACAGTCGGCTAGGTTGCTTGAAGCGTCGCAGGACTTTTCTGTCCGGCTTGAACATAGTCTACACAAACTCAGGCTGCGCACAGCTCAGGCCTAACTACTACGGGCACGCTACTTCAGGAAAGTTAGTCTTCAGGGGAAAGAAGTCCAGATGAAACAGGCTGCCCACAGCCACAGGCTAACTAACCCTGTCATCCTCTCATGGACGAGTAAAGCCACTGGCTGCCCCGGAAGTCAGTGGGATTCTGATCTCCTAGGGAAGGTGAAATCAAGTTGGAGAACTTTGATTCCTGCATCTCACAGCCAGGCGGGCAGGAGACAAGGATGCTCTAAGTTACTCTCCGTTCCACACCATAGGGCTCCTGGTGAACAATATTGAGAAGGAGAATAGGTGTGCTGGTAACCACGGCAGCCTAGAAATTGGCCTTTAGGCAGAGGTACTGGGGCAAATAAATGTACCCCAAATCCAGTTTTCAAAATAAAAACTTCCTGCAGTTATGATACAACACCGTGCAGTGAACAGCTAGGAAATGTATGCTGCTGTTTCCGGTGGAAGCCCTGTCCCGCTCTTGGCTAGCCAGAGCTCAGAGGTGACACAGAAGGAGTTGTCTGTAGCTAGAAACCAGGCACCTGAGTCACACACAGCCTAGGGCAGTGACACAGACAGTCACCACTCAATGGAGAATGCAGGGCCCCAGAGCTTTGGTTCGAAGTAAAGGTTTCATCTCACCCCAAACTTTAAACCAACCTCTATCTCTGAGCCTACTAATGCAGAAAACTTGTGATTAGGAAGCTCTAGGAGGAATCTCTGGTTGAGAGGCAAGGTGCATATCCCAGCAAGCCACCAACTTGACTGTAGGAAAACAAAAGTGCAAATCTATCAAGTAAATTGCTCAAGTGGCAGATCATTTCCTGGGGAACTTCAGCGGACTAGATGCCAATCACATGGATGAATGCTGGGACTAGACCCTAAGGACAGCCTGGGTCCCGGGTGCAAGGAGTCTTTACACTTACCACAGCCTGGCTGTCTCCTCTCTGGCCGCCTGTCTCTTGAACGGCTGAGCACACTTTCCCCGGGGACCATTGTAAACATTATTTCATAGATCTCAGCTTAGAAAAACACAGCTTGTTATGTATATAGTGTTTAACATTCCAGTGCAGACAGTATCTTAGCATCAGACTTTCCCTCATTAATGAGTACCAGTTTAGAAAGGAACACACACAGCATACTTGATAAAACTGTGGCTGAAAAGACCATTTGGGTGTCAGACAGCTGGCTCTATCCTGGAATCAGCTGAAAAGCCAGGACGACCACAGGAGAGGCAGAACAGACGAGCAGGGAGAGTCGTTAAACCATTGTTCCCATTTAACCCCTTGGGCCACATTTTGATATGGGAGAACATTTCCACCTCTTGCATCAACCTATGCTCTCCTTCTTTTGGATGGGGCTCTCTCCAGAGGCTTCCAGAGCCTCCTTCGAGAGGAGAGGAGAGCTTCTGCTTCCAGTCCTAACATCTGAATATTTCAAAGCACACGAGGAGTCCACGAACATGTTAGGGATGCTGCTGCCAAAGTAGATCTTACTGTTAGAAGCAATGGCCTGGAATCTTTTGAGCTCCAGATACTCCGGGGTCAATTTGTGCTGTGTGGGGACAAATAAGGGCAAAAGCATCAGGTCACTGTGGTGCAGCAGTCATCTCTCTTTCCTCTCACACAGTTTCCCTCCTGCTCTCCTGGGTATCATTCCTCAACTTGGAATCATTGCCAATGACCCTCTCTCGCTGTGAAGCGTGGCTATCGCCTTAACAGCTACACCCCAGACTTGAGGTTCCTTCAGCAAGCTCCTGTCCTCATGTAGAAGGTGTTCATTTTTTTTAATTTAAAAGAAAAGGAAAAAAAAGGATTGGGGAGGGGAGTTTGGGGAATAATGAATAACTCACAAATACATAATTACATTTCTATAGTGACTCGGGGCCAATAAAGTGCTTTCATAAATACTTTCTGATTTTATCTATCTGGATTCAACCTGGAATCAATCTGGAAGTTTCTGCTAGTTCTCTTGAGAAGTGAACAGGTCAATGGATCAGAGTGGCAGAGGGTCAAAGAAAGGGCCTGGGCTCATAACCTTATAATCAACGATCTGTGATTCTGCTTTTCTTGACCACATTCCAGAAATGGAAAAGATCTCAAGAAATCACCTCGTCTGGCCTATTGCCTCTACCCAGAAGCTGAATGTTTAAAATGTTTGTGATGGACAGGTGTCTGTCAATCACCAGATCTCTTTCCCTGTCACAGCGTTTTGTTTTGTTTAAATCATGGTGCTAAGATACAGCCAACCAAAATCTCTCTGGGTTTGATTAAAACTCATTCATTTCCAATGTTCCCTAAAATATACTCCTCCAAAAGTCTCTCAGAACCTTCTCTAGTGACCCCCTCCTCATCTCATGTCAGCCTGTGCTCCAGGCAGATGCCCACCTCGTCCTTCATGGCCCTCTGGCATCTTCCACTCCCTGGATCTATACGCTCTCCAATTGACTCATACATATCCTCTGCTGAAACACTGTCATCAAATCTGGTCAGTGCATAACCAAATTACTTCCTAAACCCTTATTAAAATGGGTCAGTATCTGAATAGCATTTTTCAAAGTGAAATAAAACAACTGCCCCTTGCAGCATAAGGCGAACCTCAATGACAAGGTCTTGGTACTTGTGCCTGGCCAGTCTCTCCTGTGACAGATTTGTATTGCTAGTTTTGTAAACTCAAATTTCTCATCTTGCCTTCATCTTGACCAAACTTCATTTTGTTTCTATAGAGCTGTGTCCTTAAATGTCAAGTTTATTTCTGAATTTACATTGGATTTTAAAGTACCAACAACTCTCACTGTATCAACCTATCGTATCTTATCATTTCTTCTTAATACATATTATGTTGTTCCTTTCTAAATCTTGTTGTTCCTTTCTAAATCGAAAGAGTTTAAGCCTTTTCAAAACCTTAAATCTTGACTTTAATCCTTCAAATGTATCATACACCACAGCAACCTCTTTCTCTGTTCCAATCTACTTTATAACTAATAACCTTATAAACCTTGGTCATATCCTTCCCTTCCCAGAATACCATATGGGTTCTAGCTGACACTAAATAATTCCTGCGAACTCGGCCTATACGCTCTAGATCTAATTTTACCCCAGTCTCTACACAAAAATTGGTCCTATAAACCAGCAAACCTCCTCTCTCAAGTTATTACACATGAAATTCCTCATGACTAGAACATTTTTAAGTCTAGCAAACAAGCAGTACTCAACTGGAGGCATTTGGAAGTGTGTGTGCATGGGGGGGAGGGGTGCTGATTGTTAAAATAATTGGTAAGCACAACTGACATTTAGTAGGCAAGGGTCAGGGATGCAAAATACCCCATAAGTGTGAGACAGTCTTCAACAGTGAGAAAGTACCTCACTCCAAAATACCAACAATGTCTCTGACAAGAAACACTGCTTTCAACAAACTTAGCATCTACCCAACACGTCACCTTATCTGAGACGCAATTCTAAGGGAACTTTACTCCTCTCCCATCATTTGTGTCATTCTCCCTCAACTTTCCTGAATATTGAGCTCTTACATAAAAGTACAAATGAACGGCTATATGGCATTTGTATTTATATATCCGCTTGCCTTTGGCCTAGCTCCCCGCTTTTATAAGGAAATATACAAAATTCCCAATCCAATGAGTGTGCTGTATGTCTTGCTAAGTGACTGGCTGATTCTAGCCGGTGTGAAGGTAATCACCCTTCCTAGACACTGGATAAAATTGTCTCTATTACATTAGAGCCCCCATAACCCACAAGGGAAAACAAACCCCAAACTATTACTAGAAGGGTGACATGGAGAGCCAGTCACCTTGTTTGAGGTGGCATATTTATGTGCAGCATAATACTCAGCATCTGCTTTTGCCTTCTCCCGGGCCAGGAACGCAGCATCTAGCAAAGAAAATAGTCAGGGTGTTTAAAACAAAGGAATTGCAATACAGTTCCTCAGCTGGGTATGAGTTCAGACTCTACTTTAAGAAAGAGTACCTTTCACCACGGCCTGATATTTTGATCACTTACATTACTTCAACAACACTAGCAGTTTCAAATCCCAGTCCCCAGACAGCTCATTCTCAAAGGGGAACACTCCTGTCACTGTCGAATAACTCTTAGCTCACCTCATTTTCCATCTAAAGTTGTTCCTTCTTACCTCCACCCCACTTCTCATCACCCAAAGCATCACATCTAGGCTCTGGGCTTCAAGTGAAATCACTAAGTCCAGACATGAAAGCTCTGCTCTATTTACTGCATTGTCTCCACCCCCTCCGAATTTCATCCAGAATCAGTTAAGGCAGAATGATAAAAAGCAGTAGCATATAAACAAAAGAGGCTGAATGTTTGGTCTTCAAGACTGGGAGCTAAGAACAGCAGTATCTCACTATGTGAAATCAAGGACCATTTGAGAGCCTCTGTGAAAACTAGGCCTTCTTCCCAGCAAGTTTTGTTTTGTTTTCTTCTTTTTTGGTTGACAGGTAGAAGAGAAACTAGTTGCAGTGGGGTTTCTTCATCTTGTACATTCTTTACAACTGATTATGGGTAATTATCATACTGTTTGAGAACAAAATGGGAGCTAATAAACCCCAATTTAAGGATGGAAAATGAAAAGGTTGAGTTGCCCATAGTCACAAACCAAACCAAGAGCTAGGTATGTAATTTTAAAAAACTCTGTCTAGAATATGAGGCCAGCCGCTTCCTCCAGCCGAGATGATTCCATCCATGGCCTTCCCACCCACCACAATCAGGAGCCCGATTCCTGAGGCGCGGAGGCAGCTCAGCTAGTCAGAGCCTCTTCATTCCCTGAGGTACCTTCAATTTCAGAAATGCGTTTTTCAGTTTCTTTCTCCATCACCTTCTGCTGAAACTGAATTTTTGCCACTTCTGCAATCTTCTCTGCTTCTATAATTATACACAAAAGAAGACACATTCAAAAACATTTCCCTAGTTCTGCAGGTACTTAGATCAGCAGCACAAAGCCTAACATTTAGCTACAGAAGGCGCTATGGGCTGTTTTGTTACGTTTTATCTACCCAAACTGTAAACACCTCAATGGAAAAAAGGAAATTTATTGCCTACTTCCCTGTTCTATTTTGACAGTGCTAATTTTGTGGGAAGAGAGGAGTACAAAAGGTAACAGTTCCAGTCCTTCATGGGATTAAATAGCAATGGTCCATGAGCTAATGGGACAAAAGACACACAGTTCATGGAAGTGCTCAGAACAAAAACAGAGCAACATAAATGCATGGCAAGAAAGGACAATTATATAATGTGGCAGGACAAAGAAAGAATAAGGAAGGTAAGTTAAACCAAAGAAGGCCTTCGGGAAGAAATCTTAAAGAAAATAATGGACCCGACTTAGGAGGGCATGGCGGAAGGCATACACAAAGACAAGTAGGTACGAATGAGCAAGTCACAAGGAAGAGGTGATACAGAGCTAGCTGACAAGAGAATACAAAAAATAACAATAGAAAGAAGCTAGAAGATCCCTTTCTTGAGAAACAGGCTAAAGAATTTAGCTTTAATATACTCAAGATTGACTGCTAAGTTATCACTAGGGAAATGACACAATGAAAGTATCAGAGAAGGAGTATTCTGCCTGCTGTAAGAGTTAGAAGAGAGAGCAGGACAATTCACCGGAGGATGTGAAAACAAGTGTTGGGAATGAACAAGCTGGCTTCAGCAGGGAATTACAGGCAGGGAAAACAAGAGAACACCCTTAGTAAACCTCTGGCCTAACCAAAGGATCCAGCACCAGGGAAGCAAGACTCTAATTACAACTTTCATTTCAATCACTGTAATTCTTGAAGAACATTCTCAATTCTCCTTTTTAGCCAAAGAAAGTGAGTATTTTTAACACATTTCTGGCCCCAGTGGGAAATGCATAATGGAAAGAAAACTTCCAAGTGTTTTTTTCTTTCCAGAAGACAGTATTCTTTATCAGCAACTCTCGGGCACACCTACCTATTTCCCCATCAGCATAAAATCAATCATTATCATACCTAAAAATAGACTACTATGTTCCGTTGGACTAAAAATTTAGCTATAAGCAGAAACTTAAGGTAAAACCTGAGTAAAAGGTGAGGAATCTGGAGTCTGCAGCTGGAACTCAGAGAATGGTGTCTCAACACAGGGGGACTATTGCCACAATCCCATTTAACACTGCTCTCTGACGTGTGGGGATAAACCCATAAAGAGCATGATCACACTTCTAGCTCTAGAAAAATGGTGGAGTAGGCTAATGAGAAAACCCTTCAGCTAACAACACCTTAAAGTGCTACACAAAATATAACAAATTTGTTTTTTAATGCATGGCTGAGATCCTAAGAAAGAATGGGACAGCCTCAAGAGACATAAGCAAAGGGCGAGCTGAGAGCCTATATGGGGCAGCCGCGGCGGTGGTGGTTATTAGAAAAGCAAGGGAGAGGACTTGGGTTATTGCCCAGGCAGGGCCAAGAGATGAGGCCTGGAGATGTTAGAACTGCGAGTCCTGTATAAAACCGAGACCACTAAAGAGCTGCAACTCCAGTGAGATTAAAAACTCTACCCACAGCCCACTGAGCAGCTTTTCTCTACCTAGATACATCATAGTGAAACTGAAAAACACCCAAGACAGAGAGAAAAATCTTAAAAGTGAAAAGAGAAGAAGTTGAACAAAAATAAAATAATATTGCCAAAGTAACAAAGAATAATTAGTTGAGCTTACTACTATAGGCTAAATTACCATTCAAGAATAAAACAAAAGCATTTCAGGTCAAGGAATACTAAATAAGTTTTCCATTCCTTAGCCTTCACTTAAAAAAAGGCAGACAAAAGAACAAATTGCCAGAAGCAATGGAGAGGAAAAATTACATAACACATGTAAATCAAAATGTTTACTGTAAGAATTGATGATGATAATAGGGGAATAAAAACAACACAAAATTCAAATACTAGGCAACAACATGAAAAATTGGGGGACAGTGTAAGAAGTAAAGCATTCTCAGGAATTGTTCAAGAAGAGGATGGAAAGAATGATTAACATTAGACTTTGTCAAGTCTTAACATTTTACAAGTTAATGATTATTTATGCATTCTGGAAACTGAATATAAAACTTCCAATCAAGTAAAAAGGAAGAATAAAGAAAATTCAATCAATTTAAATACCAATCAAAAAAGAGAAAAAAAAAGGAAATAAAAAATGCCTGGTAAATAGCACAAAATTAAATGATATAAAAAAATCCAAAGATAGCAGTAACCACAATAAATATAAAAAGACTAAACTCACCAGTTAAAAGACAGATTCTCACATTGGATTAGATAACAAAATCCAGCTATATGCTGTTTACAAGAGACACACCTAAAACATAATGACATAGAAAAGTTGAAAGTAAAAGGATGTGAAAAGATACATCAAGAAAATAACTATCCAAGAGAACTCAGGCATAGCTATGTATTATCATCAGACAAAATAGAACTTAAGCCAAAAAGCATGTTTGGGATAAACAGGGTTATTACATAACAGGCACAATTCTCCAGGAAGATGTAACAATTCTGAACCTGAATGCTCTTAATGATATATATAGCCCCAAAATACATAAAGAAAAAAATTATAAGTCAACAAATCCATGATCACAGTGAGAGATTTTAACACACCTCTCTCAGTAATTGATAGCTCAAGAAGGCAAAAATTAGAATATATAAGATGTGAACAACACCATTCATAAGCCTGACCTAATTATATATAGAGAAATCTATACCCAACAAATAGTGAATATACATTCAATCTTTTCAAGCACATATAGAGCACTTTCCAAAAAAGGACCATGTACTGATAAGCCACAAAGCAAATTTCCACAAATTCTTAATCTATATAACAGATCATATTTGCTGACTATATTTATATTCCAGTAACATTGGAAATCAACAAAAAGGTAGCCAGCCCCCTGAAGATCCACTGAATCAGAAATTTAAATATACTTTTAATAATTCCTGAGTCAAAGACGAAATCATAATGGAAATACTTTTTAAAAATTAAAATGGAACACCAGTAATAAAACACATTTCAAAACTTGAGATATGCCTAAAGCAGAACTTAGAAATTTATAATCTTACATATTTCCATTAGAAAAGACTGAAAACTAAAGAATTAAGTAACTCAAGAATTAGAAAGAAACCAATAAGTAACCTCAAAAAAAGGTAGAAGGAAAGAAATAAAAATAAGTGTAAATAAACTAATTGAAAAGAAAAGTGACAACAGAACCAAGCAATTTAAAATCCAGTTCTGTGAAAAGATAAATAAGGCAGACCTCTGGCAAAATTGATCCAGCAAAAGAGAAGGCACAAATAAACAACATTAGGAATAAAAAGAGAGCATACAGATTCCATAGAGGGTTTTAAAAAGCAAAAGAATTCTACAAATTTATGCCCCCAAATATGAAATGGACAATTTTCTAGAAAATTATAACTACCAGAACTGAATTAGAAACAAATACCCGAATAGACCTATATCCAATATAGAAATTAAATCAGTAAGTTAAATGTTACCACAAAAAACAAACAAGCATACAAAAAAAGTACAAACCCCACTAGACCAAGATGGTTTTTACAAGTGAGTTCCACCAAAACTACAAAGAAGAGATAATACATATTTTATACGAAATGTTCCAGAACACAGAAAAAGAAGAAATGTTCTCCAACTCATTTTGAGGCTAGTGTAACCATGATACAAAAAAAAAAAAAAAAGAACCCAAAAAGATGACAGGGAGAGAGTACAAGGAAAAAAATTATAAGCCAATCTCATTTATGATAATAAAAGTAAAAATTTAAAAGAAATCACTAGCAAACTATATAGAGAAATGAGAAATATAATGAGGTGAATCTCCTACATTATGATGAAATGGGTTTATCCCAGGAAGACAAAAATAATTTAGTAATAAAAAAAATCTATTAACATAATTCACATAACATCTTTAAAAAGAAAAATTATATAGTCATCCCAACAGATATAGAAAAAAATTCTAAAAGTTTTAACAGCCATTCATGATAAAAACTCTTGCCAAGCAAGCAGCAGAAGGAAACTTCATTAACCCGATAACAGTTAAGAACAGTCAACATCACTGGGACTATTTAGTTAGGAAGAGAACAAGAATGCCTGTAACCCCCCTTCTTTTCAACAAGGCATAGCCTAAAGCAGTGAGAGAGAGCTCAAAGATGTGGGACTACCAATAAAAAAACCAAACTGTCCTTATCTGCAGACAATCTGATTGCTCACATGGGAAATCCAAGAGACTATTAGAAATAGCAGCATTTTGAGCAAGACTGTCAAAAAACAAAAAACAACAGCATACCTATACAAAAGCAAAAATCAGTTAGAAGAAGTCCCTTCAACAAAGAGCCTATTTATAATACCAAAAAACTTGAGGAATATATAGGAGTAAATCTCCAACAAAGATGTGCAAGAACTTTAAGAAGAAAATCATGACACTTCTCATAAATGGAGAAATATAACAGATTTATGAGACTTAATATAAATATTGTAATTCTCTCCAAAGTGAAGTATACAGGTAATGCAATTCCAATCAAAACCCCAATACAGTATTTTACAGAACTTGAGTCGATTCTAAAATTTACATAGAGGAATAAAAGACCTAGGATAGTACAAGATAATTTTACTAATAGTCAAGGAGAAATTGACTCTCCCAGATAGCAAGACTTAGCCTAAAAACTATAATAACTGAAACAATATTGAAGAGGCCAGACCAAGAAATTGAAACAAAATAGAGACCGTAGCAACAGAACAAATCATATGTAGGATCTTGTTACATAACAGATGTGACAATAGAAATAAACAAAGGAAATAATGAACTATTCAATAAACAGTCTGCAGAAAATTGGCTTGCCATTTGGAAAAAATAGAACTGAACGCCTATGTCACACTAAACACTTAAATAAATTCCCAATGGATTCAAGACCTAAATATGAAAAGCGAAACTTTCAGAATAAAATTTTTACTTTGGGGCTAAGAAAGAATTCTTAAACAAGACAGGAAAAGCACAAGAAAGGAAAAGATTGATGAATTTGATTACATGAAAATTAAACATATACGTATGTCAAAAACATCATAAAGTTCAGACAAGTCACAAGTTGAGAGAAGATATTTTGCAACGCATAAACCTGGGAAACGATTACTATCCAGAAGATACAAATTAGTTTTAAAAAGTAATCAAATAATGGACCAATGATATTAAAAGGCAATTCACATACTACCAAAAAAAAGGGAAAACCTGAATGACCAATAAGCAATATTCGACACTATTAGTAATCAGGGAAATTTAACTGAAATTATGTGATACCACGTCCACCATCAAACTGGCATAAATTTTAAAAAGTGTGATATCCTAAGGGCTGAAGAGGATATGCAGAAATGGGAATTCAATACGGCAGCACAGAAATTGGAACTCAAACTGCTGAAGAGCAGGTAGAATGGAAGAATCACTTTGGAGAGCAATATGGCAATATGTTATACGTTTGAAGATGTATATGCCCTATGACCCAGCAATTCTACTTCAAGATATATATTCTACAGGAATCTGTGGGAAAATACACTTTTGTTTTTTGGTATTTCAATCTGTTAGGAATCATATTTTATAAATTATAATAAAAATATTAAAAACAAAAGCACAAGTTCCAGTTTTTATTATTAGATCCAACAGACATAAAATTACTGTGTTAAAAGGCTATAAGAACTTATAAACACCCATTCTCAATTTCTGTACTTATCTCATTGTGGATCAGAAACAAAAAGCTGGTGGTAAGTACTGACCCACATCACATGTGAATAGCACGACTAGGAAAACCCTCATATGTGTGCACAGAGACCTGGATAAGGGCATTCCTGCAGCACTATTTATAGTAAGGAAAAACTAGAAACTACCCAACTCTTCATTAATAATCAATCAGAATAAACTGAGGTACACTCATAGAATGAAATGCACAGTAGTTAAAAATGAATATGTATCATATAAGTAAAACTCAAACAATGCTAGTTTAAAAAGGCAAGTTATGGAATAAAAGATAGCATTCGATATCATTTTTGTAGTTTAAAACAATTCTGTGAATTGTTTAGTGTTACATACTAATAACATAAAAATATGGGCAGAAAAGATATAAACCAACTTTAGAATAGAAGCTACTCTGAGAAGACAGGTCAAGAAATAAGACCAGGGAAGGGACAAACGAAGTTTCAAACAGATATAATTTTTTTTCTTAAAAATAATATGATCTGGAAGAAATATGGCAAAATGTTAAGCCTTCATGATATTGTTTTCTGTACATTCCTGCATATTTGAAATAGTTAGTGAAAGACTTCCTAAACTTTCAGCATGCCAAGGAACAAACAACTGGGAGCTAAGACGGCAATCTAATATACAGTATCCTGGGGGGTTAGGGAAGTCGCTGTGACTCAAAATCAGCTGTAAGCAGTCCTATCATACTGTCGGAGAGGGTGGTATCTATCCATCCAAATTAAACTAGGTGCGTGTCACAGATGCATACTGTAACCCTGAGCTTTGGCCCAAAACTTCCCTATGCTGTATAAAACAAAAACCTTACTCCACAGAGGCTAGAGCTGCCCCTAAACCCTATCCACTTTCTCCATCCTTGAAAAAGACAATAGTGGCAGCCAACAACATGGTGGAAAGCCAAAACACTTCATTAAGTATTGGCCTCATCTGCTTTGAAAGGCTTTAGGACATCTGACTGTACAAAGGAGTTTCCAGAATTCTCCACTGTATGATGCAATCTTATTTGAGTCCCATCAGTATCTAACATGAGGCTGACAAAAAATAGGACAAACTCATAACACACGTACTTAAGAGCCATCCATTTCAGAAAGAAATCCAAGTACCTATAATGGCCTTTTTCCGCTCTGTCTCAGCTTCTTTCTCCACCACCTTTTGTTTCTGGGTAGCTATAAGAAGTTTTGTCTTCTCAGCCTCCCTGTGGAGCAAAATATTATACAAATTAAAAATGATGTGCAGTCACAGGCAGTAATTCTCACTCTATCCTGGGTCAGAGAACCATCTGCAACAAGAACTTTCTGACCCATTAAGGTAGGCAAGAAAGGTATTACCCTATTTTACATACAGTGACTCTGAGATTGAAAGGTTAAATTATTTGCCCAGTCATTCAGAGGTAGGAATGAAATTTAGTACTTTTGAATTTTAAGCCGATTTTTCCCTCTAACTGTATCATGGAATGGGCTGTGCTCTGCAAGTATCTGGAGTGCTTCCTTTGCTGTGAGGCCTCCACTAGCCCATACCGCACCTCTGGGCCCATTAGCAAAAGGCACCCACCTCTGGGCAGGTAAGAGTCCCTTAGGTGCATGGTTTGGCAAGCAGAATGGAGCTGGATTTCAGCCCCTCCTCAGGCAGACACCCTGTGTAGTGGCTCTATTTGCTGTACAAAAGATCTAATTAGGTGGCAGTTTATCAGGTGGTGAACTGGGGCTCAATGTAAGGAAAATTTTTCTCAGAATTTGAGCTTTCTAATGATGGAGATAGCTGGCCTGTCACTAAGCATGTACAAATGGAGACTGGGTGGTGACCACATGGCAGGAATGGTATAAAAAAATCACTAGTAGGTGGGAGGCTAAGACTGGACGATCTCAAGGTGGTTTTAATTCTGGAATTCCAATAGTCTATAACATTAGAAAAGATCCAGAATTATCTGGAAAATAACTCCAATGGTTTCCCCAAAACGTTTACCCCAAAGCTCTCCCCTTTCCTCCTGCCAACACTGATAGACAAAAATGACACTGTGGATACTCTGAGGTATTTGAGGGCAGAGGACATATAGAATTCATCTTTCCATCACTAGAAGCCATCATATTTAAGGCCTAAGACCAAATTGAGCCTTCAACAAATATCTTTTTTTCTATAAATGGATCAGACGCATGATTTATCCAGTCTGGCACTCTACGTTTTATAGTTTTAAAAAAAGAGTTCCTTTTCTACAATAAAAAATGGGAAACTAAAACTCTGCATAATAGAAGATATAGACTTGGGAACAATAAGGACACAGAAATATATCATTCCATAAAGAAGTATTATTATTATTACATCTTGAACCCCCCGTATTTATACAACTGCTGTATTCTTGGCTTTTGCAAAGTTACCGTTCCAGCATTTCATATTTTCCCTCTTAACAAATCAGCCAAATTTCATAATGTCTTCTGTTTCTTCTTTTCAGTACCTGTCATATGAGAGTTAACTACTGCCATTTCAATTGTAATAGTTATTCCCCTAAAAGGGATCTTCTAAAAAAGAAACTAACTTCATGCCAAACAAGTAACTTCTCATACTCAGTCAGCCCTGGACACATGGAAGAGAATACTACCAGAAATCAATTCAGGCAAATTATAAAGATCCAGGTCTAAATTTAGATACACAATCACATACAAACCAAACTTTACACCAAAATGGTGCCTATTCTTACCATTATAACACAGTAACAAAGTACAGGCACTCTCTCCAACCTTAACAGCTAAGACTCTGTCTCTCCTCTATTAATATTTAATTCAAGGTATTATTCACAACCAAATTATAGTTCCTTAGGCTTCCAACTATAGTTCTACAGCAAACTGCATCCTTAGCCACTGAAGCTGCTCCTGAAATGTCCATATATAAAGAGAAAACTAGTGAAAGTCTAGTGGGAATTGAGACACCAGAATAGGCAATATCACTCAAGTATGGAAGACAGGCATATACCACACCCCAGGGTGTAATGTCTCACATATAAGTTTCCTCTAGACTGATAAATTAATATGTAGATAGCCCTAAATAAAATATTGGGATCCCATGCATATTACTCACATTAACTCAAAATTTCTTCTTATGGCTTCTGGGATTTTGGGTTTTGTAACACGCACAGCCTAAAAAATAAAAGTGAAAAAGCCAAAGTATATTTGAAAAATAAATCTTCAAACTAAATCTTGTACAGAAGAGTTCCTCAAATGAAACTAATAAAACAACTGACAGCTGCCTCCTAACACGTGTGGGGATCCCATGAGAAAACCTACTTTTCCTGCCATCATACCAAGAATCAAAAATAAGCCGCTTCTTGTTTCCTTAAAAAAAAAAAAAAAAAAAAAAAAGCCTGGCTACAGGAAAAACCACTCTACCCCCTGCAGAAATAAACTCCTTTAGGGAAAAAGTTCTCTCTTAAAAGACCTTTCACAAAGCTCTTTAGATGGATACTTCAGTTTCTTTTTCAAACTTGCAAACCAAAGAAACAAAAGGAAGGTAAACTTCCAACATGTAAATTGTAAAGTAGGAAACAGTCAAAAACAAAAATAAAAACAAAGAACCCAGATAGTACATGTAACTTAATACAGTGGACAGTAAATGAATTTCCCACTTCCTAAACCTGTAATCACTCAGTACTGGCTGTAAATAAACAGACCAAGGCTGAAAGAAAACAGCCCAAGGCTGAAAGAAAATAAATGCCACTTAACAGTTTATATTCTTTCTTCCTAGAATCTCACTTAGAGCAAAGTCTACTTGCCTTCGTAGACACTGTTTACTAGACACTTTGTTGCCCTAACCATAGTGTACTGTGACATAATTACCTCATCTACTTTGAAAGCTCAGTTTCTTAAAAGCTGACTTTTCTACATCATGGACTTCACCTCTCAAAACCTTTTAATTTTACTAGGGAAACATCCCTCACTCCCCACCTCCACTGGAAACACACACAAAACACTTTGCTGATCTGAAGAAAGTTAATTTCCCTCTGAAAACTGGCTAAACTTTTAAGTAACAAAGCCTTTAAGCACATAGCCTTCCTTAAAGACTTTTGAAAGGCTTTAAAAATGTTTCAGCAACATAGCCTTCCCTACGTAAAAGAGAAGTCAAATCTATACACAATTTTATTAAAACTAAATACAAGAATTAGAGTGAAATGGAATAGGAAGCTGGGGACTATGGTGAAGAAACTCATTCCATGCTGACGGCGAGGCCTGTGAGGCCACAAGGAACAACACAGGGAGACATCCAGAAGACAAAAATTCAGAACCAGAATTTGTGAGAGATGCCAGTTTTCACTGTGATGTGACGAACAGAAATACAGATGACTTCCAATACATTTTAATGAAGATTCAGATGGAAACATTGTCATACTGCATTTAATTAAGACACTAGCCACCTATCTTTTTAGTCTTATAAAAAGAAGCATAAAATAGAACTGCTTTCTAAAAAAAAATAAATAAATAAAACTACTTTCTGAAGACTTCTATCTTGCTGTATGAGGCTAAAGAACATATTATGTGCTTGCAATTCTTGGGAAATCTCATATAATTTTCAAATGTGAAAATATAAACACCTACTGTAACAGATACCATGAGTTAAGTTGCATAGGAGATTTAAAAAATAAAATGACAACTGTCGTGCGGGAGATCCTGCTCGCTGCGCCATTTTTCAGGCGGGTGTAAACTACTCTCTGGGGCTCTGTCCCCACAACAACATATCCAAAAACAACGGTCAAAATGAACGTTCACGTGCACGGGCGTATACACATACACACACGCACACACACACAGTGAGTGAAGCAAGGAAAAAATGCTGATGAAATAAGTATATCTGTTGAAATTGACCCTGGGGATATAAACATACATTTTAAACCAAAAAAAAAAAAAAAAAAAAAACACCAACAGTAAATGGGCAAAGGATATGAATAGGCAATCAACAGAGGAGAGTACAAAAGGCCAAAAAATCAAGATGCTCAACCTCATAAATAAGGAAATGCAAATCAAAGAGAGAGGTAACTTCACACCTCCCCACTGAGCAAAAATTAGTATATCTGATTGCTTCAAATGCTGGTGAGGTTGCAGAAACAAGTATTCACACATACTGCTGGTAAGAATATAGATCTGTACAGCCACTTTGAGTGATAATTTGTACATACAAGGAGATGCATCAGGAATGTTAACTGCACTATTGCTTACTCATAGCAAAAAACAAAAAATTAAGTGGAAACAATAGGGAAATGGTTATGTAATATAAAGGAAGAAATTCTAGGCAGCTGTTAAAAAGAATGAGCTAGATCTCCAACTAACAACCTAGGAAAAATATAAGAATCAGTTACATTCACATTCATTATCTTTAAAACTGAAAAGCCCCTCCAGCCACAAATGAATGTACGACCAAGAAGTTTTTACAAAATTAGCTCTGGACATTTCACATCACTGCTTAACTTTGGTGGCTCCCTTCACCCCACGCCTAGACACCCATCTGAGATAATGGTTCCGTGTGAGTGAGGAGTGGGAAGACCTTCACCATCTTTCCCGCCTTGTTTATGAGATCCCACATGGTGAAAGCACACTCTCAACAGCAGTGTGACACTCCAGATACAGGACACCAAACAAAGCTTTATTGAGTTGCAGTAATGTTCACAACAATCAACTGATCTCCTAGAAACTCTGACAAAGGACACCAGAAGCCATATTACCGCTTCTAGGTAATCCAGATTCAGAGCCATGGCTTTCAAATGTTATTGACCATGAATGACCAGAGTAAGAAACACATTTTACAGTGATACCCAACATAAACACCTACCCACACACTTACCTAAAACAAGTGAAATTCTGCAGAATGTTGAACTGCCTACACAACCAACCTTCTGATTTCTTTTCCTTTTCAATTCCATTTAATTTAAAATGCTGATCATGACCCACCCAAACTGATTTTAGAACCCACTAATAGATTTCAATTCAATCTGAAAAAATACTGACCCAAAAAAGCAGACATGTAACTCTCACCACCCTATCTCCCAATGCCACCACCACCACCAGTTTCATCTGTTCCCTTGCTTTTTACTCAGGCCACGCTACAAACTTGAACTACTTTCCTCACTCCTCTCCCCCATAGAGATCTTACTAATTCTTCCAGATTTAACTAAAATCCCAACTTAATCAGTCATTTCCAGGCAGACTCTTGAAATGTTCTCTAACTCTAAACTCTTAAAAGTAATAATCATCCAATCAATTTGTCTGTCAATTAATACTTTCTTACATCTACTTTGTCTAAAATTATTGTTCAAATCTTATACCTGAAATCTTTTCTCATAATCTTACTGAGGAGAAGGGTTACTCTTCCACTAAGTTATAACCATTATTGTATCTTAGTAATGCCTCACACATAGCAGCATGTGGATTTTATTTCCTTGTAAGAGCCTCACCTTATCTGTTTCCTCTAAGAGTTCAGAAGAAAATGCCACCCATGATAAGCTACAAGAGTATTTTATTTTGGCAGAGACCTAAAGTCAAACTGAGAAAGATATTCTATAAATCACCATAGCACTTTGATTAAATAATTGCTGAATGAACAGTCTGATGAAAGGACAATTAAGTCCAAAGCTCTCAAATTTTCCTAGAAAAAAGGGCTTACCTGTATCGTGAGGCCTGGGGCCATGAGGTTTAAATCTTCCTGCAGAGCTTGCTTCAGGTTTTCATCTATTTGATCTGTTTTTGAAGGCAAAAACAACAGCTCTCATGACACTCAAAAAAACATTTTTGCATTGTATTAATATTGAAACAAAACCAATCATTATTAGATCTAAAGTACTACTCTTTTACAGAGCTTAGACTTTTGCGCAGCAGAAAAGTGTGAGGAATTATCGAACAAAGAAATTTAAAAAGATGACAAGTAGCTAGTCTAAGTTTATCCAATAAATGCAAAATTCAGGTGGCTAATCTCTTAATTCAGTGTTGTTACTTAGTATGTGTCCTGATTCTCATTAAAAAAACAAAAACAAACATAACATAAATTCTTATCTTCAGTTAATCTTTACCCCAAATCCCCAAGTAACTAAATTTCATTTCCATGGACCTCTGCCTATCATTTTGGATTTAAAAATAGAGAGGGTGAAAAAAGGGTCATAGGAAGGTGTTTGAAGCACATGAGAATGGACAATAAAGATGTCACTTCACTTGGCCTTGTAACTCATGAACTGTCGATTCACCTCAACAGTACTTTCACCATTATTAAAAAGACCAGTGATGTGACAGATCAGGATAGATGTTTTCTCATATACCGTCCAAGTAGTTATCAGTCATCAACAAGGAAGCAACTGGTAGATTTCTAAATTGATTAACCATCCCTATGCCTGCCTCTAAGAAATTCACTAAGAATTCCAGGAATGGTCAGAGCTTTCACTATTACAAATGAAAATAACTTGTGCAGAAAAGTAACACAGCAGGCCTGCAGCTGTAATCGTCACAAAGGCTTGTTTGCATGGTGGCCTTTGGCTGCCATGTGGGAGTTTGGATTCAGAGAGGATTCCCACTATCCCCAGAATGGATAAGAATGACTCACTGTGCCTAAACTGTTTATACAAACAATGTGGTTTGTTCTGAACACCTGCTTTCCTTCTGGGAGTCTGGAATTTTGATATGTGCTAGGCAGAGGGTGCCCATGTGACCAGCCTCCAATAAAAATCCTGGGCTCTAATGAGCCCCCCTAGTAAAAAACATTTCACACGTGTTGTCCCATGATTCAGTGCTTGAGTAATTAAATGTACCCTGCATGACTCCAATGGGAGAACACCCTCGGAAGCTCGAGCCTTGTTTCCTGCAGACTTCACCCACTGCCTTTTCTTTATGCTGATTTGCTTTGCATCCTTTTGCTGTCAGACATCTTAGCTGAGAATACCACTCTGAGTCCTGTCAGTCCTAGCAAATCATCAAACACGGAGGTGGGGCTTGGGAAACTGCAAGACACAGACTTCTAGGTTTCCCCAAATTATCTAGTAAAATAGCAACAAAGCTAATTTTTAGGAAGTTATCATAGTAAAAAAAGAATATAACCTATAAGTACTGATCTTTTTCCAAACTCTACTGAGTTATGTATCATGCACTTCAGAAAATGGTTATCATTCTTAAAAATATCTTGTTTGAATAACTATTAATTTAATCATAAGAAATTTAAACTTAAGGAATATTTTAAAGATAACTGCTCTATCATAAATTCAGAAGTGCTCAAATAGCATGTTTACTAGTAACATTGTTATAGTGTGCATAAATGAGTTGAACAAGATTTCCTATTGGTTATTTGCATATTTAAAACCAAGGAGACACTTACCAAACAATTCAATGTAAACTTCCTGAAGTGTGTGGGCACTGCAAAACTGGTTCAGTTCATGGTGGATTTTATTGAAGATTAAGGTCTTGTCATAATCTGCAGTGTAGTTCCTCACGATATCAAACACTGAAGGAGAAGTACAATTTATGTTTACCCCGTATCTTCTAATTCAGCGAAGGTAAAAGTTACAGTGATGTGATACACACTTGGAAAAGTACCAACAAAACGGTGAAACACAACTCACAAACCTTGATATGCTCCTTGTGCTCAATTTTCCAGATATTACTGCATTTGTAATTCTAATGGACAAGCTTCAAATTCTATACAATGGAGAGTATACATATCTTGTAATAAGGAACTGCTAAAGTTTTCAAGCGAGGGCATGAAACAATCAGATTTGTACTTTGGCAGCAGTATGAAGATAAATCATGAGGTGCAAAAATCAGAAGCAGGAAAGTGTGAGGCCATTACTGCTAAGCAAAAGTTTAGCGAAGAGGCAAAGAGAAACACTGGGAATAAAAGAAGGAAGCAGCTGCAAAAGTCCACTTTCAAAAAGGCAGGTTTTAAAGGCTGTAATAAAAGACACCAGGTTAGAAGGGAAAGAAGCTACCATTTACTGGACCAGGCTTTATGTCAGGCAATTTATAAACATTAGCATTTAATTCTCACAAAAAAATCTAACTGAGAAAACAGAGAATTTCAGAAATGTGCCTAAGGGCACATACTAGACCTACCAGAAGCTGTGCACTACCTATTAAAACATGCTGCTTTCTCTCTTCAGACCTAAGGACTTGACCCACTGGCCTTCCCTTGGTGGATAGGCCATCAATAAATACTTGCTAACTAACTCATTTGCTTGGTCATTTCTAAATGAATTGGTGATCCAATAGTTTCCTCTTTACCGCCTGCTAGAGAACCAGCATCTCTTCTTTGTTCTTATATTTTTCCAATCATAATCCATTTCCCTGATGTGTTACCAGGGGAAGTAGATGAATAAAGACAAGAAAAATACTCAATCACTGAAAAATATAATCCAAATCCACTTGACAGTAATACAACTTGCTCTCTGCTCTGAAATCCTTTTGCTATTCGTGCCTGCTCCAGTAACATGAAATTTAGCATGACCTTACATTCCAATATCTATTTGGTATCAGGTTTTCCCAAGTAATCTAAAAACCTCTCAGTGCCAACGTTCTAACTTCACCTTTTAAAATTGTTTTTGCTGAACACAGTATCCCATATATACTAAGCATGGCAATTTTAATAATAAAAATAGCAGATCTTTCTATTGAAAGAAGGGTCTTGAAGAGATCCATGTACAGCCATGTTCATAGCAGTATTATTCACAAAAGCTGGAACCTGGAGGCAATCCAAGTGTCCACCGATGGACGAATGGATAAACAAAATGTGGTGCATACATACAGTGGAATACTCAGCCTTAAAAAGGAAAGAAATTCTGACACATGCTACAACATGGGTGAAACTTGAGAACATTATGCTGAGTGAAATAATCCAGTCACAAAAAGACAAATACTATATGATTCCACTTAAATAAGGTACTTAACGCAGTCAGAATCATAGAGACAGAAAGTAGAATGGTGGTTGCCAGGGGCTGGAGAGAAGGGGAAAAGGAGAGTGATGGTTTAATGGGTACAGAGATTCAGTTTTACAAGATGAAAAGAGTTATGGAGATGGATGGTGGTGATGGCTGCATAATAATGTGAATGTACTTAATGCCACAGAACTGTACACTTAAAAATAGTTAAGATGATAAATTTTGTTATCTGTAGTTTTTCCACAATTTAAAAAAAAAAGCTAGAAAAAAATCAATCAAATGTAAAAAAAGGCACCCTCTCCATCTCTGTGCATTTTTATCTTTTACCAAGAAAATGTTTTCCCCACACAGTGGACTTTCAGATTTTCAAGTTATAGCAAATCTCAACTAGAAAAGATTTTTCTATGGTCACAAATCAATGTGGCACAGGCACTGATCAGTTATATTTTCAGCATGCAACGAAATTCTCTCTCATCCTGACTGGATAAAGTGTTACTTTCTAGGAATTCTAGAAATAATCAATGACTGTCTTGCTCTTTAAAAACGAAGAGTAACCCATATTGCTGCAGAAAGTCGACTTGTGACCTATTTCTGCCACCATTCCTTAGAAATGGAGAAGATTCCAGTGATTATTTTTTATACCTATCAAAAATGAATAGGTCATAAAAACTTTAAAAGTACCTTTCTATTCCTCAGGGAATCTCTTAGTTATAAATACTCTGATTATAACTAAAAACAACAGAATAGATCAGTAGTACCATACCTGCACAAGGGGCCAACATATTAACCACTTCTATTCGGTCAATATAGATCATGACCCCACCACTAAAAACAAAGAAATGGAAAAAGTATGAGCCAGATACAAATCTGTTATAATCCCAGATCATCAAACATATCACACACGATAGAAATTTAGAAGGAAAATCTAAAGACATATACCACTGACTTGATTAAAATGACCCCACTAGTCACTCCTGAGATAACCCTACACACACTCACTTGGCTCCTCTCATAACCTCTGTAACTGCTGTGATCCAATGAGCTCACATGAAGACAACCTGTAACCCAGAGCTACGCAGCACTTTGGCCTTACTAACTGGAGACAGCAGCTAACGCAGTGCTCTTCTCAAACTCTTCCATCAAGCAACCAAGTAAAATGGTTCCCCAGGAGGTGTGGAGGCCAGCCACAGTCTGACTTTCTTTTGGTTTCCTGCCTTATCTTAATACTTCACCAAAAGTTTTAATCTACTTTTTATCTGTACTTATTCTAATATGAAAACAAGAATTTTCCCCCAGACCTTCAAGTAAAAGTGACACTTCAGAAAGAAAGGTCTTGTGAATTAATGGCTTCCTATACTTCCTGGCCTACCCTGAAGGGCTTGTGAACCTCAATTTAAGATACATAAAGTTAGAGATTTTAAAACTAAACAACTAAGCCTTCCTACCAACTTACAAGGACAGTTTTTGTTCGCCTAAAGAAGGGTAATACGTGCCTACTGAAAAAAATCTGAGAAACACAGGAAAGCATGAAGATGAAAAAAAATTTACCCCAAATCTCCCCCGCTGCCAATTTTGAGTCATCTCTTAAGGGAATCCATAAAAGCAAATTACAGATAGACCTAGGGAGAACTTGACAGTAAATATCAAATATCTTTAAAACAGAGGGAATTTGTTCCCTTTTAAAAAGCATTTGTCCTTCCATAGCTATCATAGCCTCTTTTATATAGGCTTGTAATAATGATATTTTAGTCATTTATAACAGAGCATTTAAAAAATACCTTCAACTTTGCATTCTTCTTTTGATACAATTCAACGTACGATTATACTCTAGAAATAATTTGGGTCTTGCTTGCCTCTATCTCCCTAAAAGTCTTTAGGGCAGTGATTTTCAAAGCAGGGTCCTCAGACCAGCAGCACCAGCGGCACCTGGGAACTTGCTAGAAGGGCAAATTCTTGGGCCTCATTCCAGAGCTACTGAACCAGAAACTCTAAATTAGATGGCATTTAATACTAGAGATGAGAGGATAAGATGATTGCATTTTAAACAATCTGTCACTGAACACTTACTCTGAGTCAAGTGCTGGGTTAGGTACTTTTATATACACTAATTCTAATCTTTATATGAACTCTGCAAGGTAGGTCTTATTACCTGATTTTTATAAATGAGGAAACTAAGCTTAGAAAAGTCAATAAAGGCATGTGAGGTGGCAAAGAATATATGGGGACTCTGTACTTTCGCTCAATTTAGTTATGAATCTAAAACGGTCCTAAAAATAAAGTCTATTAAAAAAAACTCAATAAAGCAAATGTGGCAGTGCTGACATTTGAAGTTAGGTCTGCTGGCTCTAAAACCCTACTTTTTTCAATAACACCCTAATGTCTCCTAAGATGGAGAACACCTATTTGGAAATAGGGCTTTCCTCAAATAACGCTTAGAAGAGAAACCCACCTAGGTTACTATCATGCCTATTTGAAAGCTGTTTCAGTGATCACAACTTATTAATAGAAACACCATCTGAACTAAATTAAAGGGAGGTTGGTAAGCGAGGGGAGCTTACCTTGTTCCACAAGGCACATTTTTAACTTCATCGGTTTGTAGTGTTGTCTGGGGAGGTAAAAATATCTCATTAATACTCAGGATACGTAGTGTCAAAGAACTACTGGTCCCAGAGGAAAACCTCTGGAGAACTACTGAGACCTAAGTACAGGAGAGCGCCATTACAATTTCAGTCACCAAAGGTCAGCTATCATAGCCATTTCTTTTTGTATCCTAGCAGACATAAAAGCCTTGAGACAAAATATTTTAGAGCTAATGTCTGAATCAGGATGCACTAGAAGAGTTTCAATGTTCAGTCTGAAAGCTTTCATTTTAAACCTCCGAGTCCCTTATTTGCCTGGAGCTGGCCTGGGGTTGCAAACCACAAGGACACACTGCTAGGACTTGTGCTCTGAACTCGGATCCCACTTGCCCTGTTTGCAATGTAGGTAAAAGAGCACCACTACATGCGTACCCGTCGTCTACAACGCACAGGTCACCTTGAACTCAACTGCAGCTTTTTCTCTAAAGCAATGGTCAGTATTTTAGTTCAAGCCCCAGTGAGCTCTCAAATGGTCTGTTGGATTTCCTTTTCAACAGAAGTGCCACCACCTGGTGAGCCAACCATCTGGTACGGCATTACTTTGCCCCTGTGCACCTTTGTCTGGATCCAGAATGACTCTCTGGTTCACTGTGCGGCCTCCAGTAGGTAAGCACCTAGTGAGTGTGTTCTAGACACAAGGCACCTCATTAAGCACAGAGCAACATGCTACTTTATGGAAAGCATGGTCCCTGTTTCCAAACAGCTCACAGTCCAACACAGGAAATAACACCCTTACAAAGCAATCCATAACAGGTGTAAAATAACAGGGTATAAACTCAATTGTTAGGTATTAAGTGGCAGAGAGTAAAATGATAGTTTGAAAAGCTCTGTGAGGTGAAGTATTTATAAGCCAGGTCTAGCAGGAGAGAAATAAGTATGGATGAGGCAAAGAAACATCTTAGGTTCAATAAATATCCTATTCAAATACACAAAGTTGAGGACAGACTATGTGTACAGGTGACAGGAAGCAGACTGGCTTGCCTGGAGCAGAAGGGGTGACGCAGATGAGAGCTGCAATTCTGAGATGAGAACACGGTGCTGTTAGATAGAGTGCCCTGAAACGTTCGCTGGGGAGCTTGGGTTCTCCCTAGTCTATCTTATATACAGCCTCCAAGTGAACCTTTCAAAATATGTTTTTTCTTTAATTCCTTGGCTCACATGTGGCACGGTTCTCATTATCCATCACATCTAGAAGCAAAAAAAAAAAAAACAGATAGGAAGCTAAACTTTTAATTTATTTAGGCTGACTTAGTAAAGGCATGGAAATTGAAAACTGTGAATCCAGGAGACATAATAGAGGAAGGATTTAATAAGTGGTTGCATACAAAATTCCAGGAAGGAAAAGAGCACAATACAACCCTAGGGTTGAGAGATTAGGGTGATGGTAAGCACAGTGACAGGTTCTAGGTGGAGTGAGGGGAATTGATCAAGGCGTGAATTCAATTTATTTCAGTTCCTTCAAAACATTAACCAAATTCAATTTCCATGTTCTACACCAATGTAGAAGGCTAGGTCTCTTACTGCGTTCCAAAAATTCCTAAAAATAAATTTCTTTATGTCTCATTTGTATAAGAACAATTTTTAAAAAGGGTTTTATAAATATAATTCTTTCCTAGAATGTTATTGTTCTTCACATTTAAAAAAAGAACATTCGTATTTGGTCACACTGGCTCCAGCATTTAATTTTTTTTAAATGCAAAATTAGTTTACACTGAAATCTTTTTACTAATTTCATTTCCATTTCTTGTAAGTATGATAGTTTACTACAATATATGTATATATACACACACACTATCTGTTGTTATTTGTTACATGTGCAATTAAATTCTAAAACCTATTTAATGTTCATTGTTTGTATCTCTTTTATATATTGCTCCATTAGTATGACTTGACATACCAAGCTCCGGGAAGGAGCTTGGCTCTGAACAGATCTAAAAAGCCTCTAATCACTAAGGCTCTGATGATGCCATTAATAACATCATTGTAGACTGTTTGAGCGTTTGGTGAGGTCACATAATTAAAATGCTTTCTTTCATGGAGGAATAAATGAAGTCTACAGCAGTTAAGTGATTTTTGCTAAGTCATGTAACTAATTGGTGCCAGAGCCAAACCTAAGTCTCCAGGTTTCCGGCCCCACGTTCACTACACCATACTGCTTCCTAAGAAATCAGCTCAGTTTAACAACTTTCACAAGTAGAAAGGTCAGAAATATGAATGGGTTACACCCCCTGCCTTCAAGAAGCTTGGAGACTTTCTGAAAAAGAAACTACACACAAAACTTAGAGAATACAAGACAACATTATTAAGAGAAATAAGACCACGGGACAAAATTTACAATACAGACTTTAAGAGCTATAGATTAGAAGGAGAGGGATTTGCGATGAGCCTTAAGAAGGCTGGCAATTCGCAGACAAGAGAGAAGGAAGGGAGAAATGGGGAGAGAAGAGGTGACAGTATGAACCAAGGCAAGAGGGAATAAAATAAATATAAGAAAACAATATGGAAATCGGTCTGACTAAAGGAAGAACACATTACATTTCAACAGAGACAATTCTTGCCCTAAGCCATGTAAAAGGGAACTGGAAGGAAATCTGGAGGATTTAAGTATTCATAATAAAACTCTCACTTAGTGGGAAGCCTAGACTTAAATTACAAGATAAATACATTAAATTTTCCTGAGTCCTGAAAAATTAGCAGATAGTAGACAAATTTCTGAATTCAAAGATTTATAATCACACTGAGTGTGCAAGAGTAGTCACAATCGAATCCTGTTTTGTCATCTTATGTCAAGAGATATTTAACAAGTATCTCCCAAGTGAATGAACTAATCAGAAACAGTTTTGGAAACATGGAGGAAAAACAGAGGGTTGCTAGAGGGGCGGGGGGGTGGGGATAAGGGGAAGGTGAGAGGTTTTGGGAACGTACAGAGGGATAGTGGATGGGGGGAGGGGGGTTCACACAGTGTGAGGGATATAAATGATAAACGTCTAAGTTTTGCTTTGTCTTGTGCACCTGAAACTAATTAATTAAAATAAATAAATAAATAAATAAATAAATAAATAAAAATCTTCAGTGGTATCATCAAAAAAAAACACACACACACACACAAAAAAAAAAAACCAAGTATCTCCCAAGGCCAAGACACTGTTCTCAATGATCAGACGCTATTTCAAATATTCCGGAATGCTATCAAAATAGAACATTCAGTAAGGTTCCACATAAAATTGTGCTTAATGTCCCAGACAAAAATGAAGCAGAAAAGCTGTGTATTAAAATTCAGATCCACCATGTTAACAGTAGCCCAAGAGCTTGCCTCTATGGAAACCAAACACTGTTCTAAACCAAGTAATCACTGACTTGTATTTCAAAGTATGTTCTAAAATCCTGATTTTATTTTCACTGCATCAACAGAAAACCTGCTGCACACCACTATATAGACGGGAGAAATCAGTTCCAGTCAGTTTTTCCAAGCTGCCTAGGTATAAGTGCTTATATACTTCCAAAAGAGTGAGGTGGTTCAAAATCATAACCTGTGCTGTCACAACTGTACTCTGAACTTTAATTTCTGCATTTAAGTAAATACCACCATTTGCTTAAGCAATAAGGAAATGTATCTCCACCCACAAATGTTGTAACTGTTCCTGTCACACCCGTCTAGCCAGTGTGGAGGCTTTCCTAAGAATCACTCACCTGCACAGATCTGAACGTAGTAATGAAAGGCAACATGATATGATAGCCTGGTCCACTGGGGTTAGTTAGTAAAGCTCCTCCCCTGCAAAAAGATGTTTCAATTTGACAAGATTATAAAGAGAGAAATTCTCTTTCCAAATCTAAAATGCTGTAATAAATATTCACTCTTACTCATGCTGCTGACCTATTAAAGCTTCACTAATATGAATTACTCACGATGAACAACTGCTGGTCCCTAGAATATCTGCCACAGCTAACAAGGTGAAAAAATCACATTAAGTTGCTGCTGTTACAGCTTGTTTCATAAGCTCGACCAACCATACCTCTGGGTCTCCAGCACTGAGCTCAGGTACAAAGGATTCTCCTTGGTCTTTAACCATCTGAGAAGTACTTGGGAAAAAAATTCTAAGGCTCTTAGTTGCTATACTTTAATTGCACATAACACGAGTTCAAAACATAATACATTTAATCACCATGTTGAAAAAAAAATGACACAAACTTTCAATGGAGGAGAGAGAACTTCGAAGGCTCAAGAGTCTTTTAATCTACCTACAAGGCAACTAAAATACTGGGGATATAAAGTCTATATAATAAACAACTAAAAATTAGCATAGAAAGATAAAGGGTAAGGGAATACGACTATAAATAGATAGGATGTAAGTATGGACTTAGTCACCAAATGCTGGAATGTGATAACTATGAAAGCACATCTTGGAAATTATAAAAGGGAGGCATTTTGGGGGCAGATATAAAAAAAGAAGTCCTACTTTACATTGTGAAGAGTAACTTCATAGAACTTAAGTTTGTATTTTGAAAATAGACACAGGTTTGCAAAAAATCTAACAAATAACTAAAAAAAGATAAATTGTTTTAGGTCCATCCCTAATTCTTTTGAGACCCATGCTTTGAAAAGCTCTTTCCTTGGTTTTACTGCCAAGACAAGACGGAAATATGGACTAATCTGTCATTTTTTATACTAGCCCTCCATCTGCTAAGACGTATCACTACACTTGTATTTGAAACTAGCGTTTCACAGAGAAGACTTTCTAAGACTCAGAATGGATTGAAAAGTAGAAAATACCACTTTGGGGGGATGATGGAAACAAGAAAGAAGTGGAAGCCCTTTCAAATACACCATTAGCACAATTTCTCCAGACTGTCCTCTGTCTATATCAAAAAGAACTGGTGGTACTATGTTGAAGGAAAAGCTATTCGAGCTCAACTAGAGAGCAACACACTCCACACCATTCCTTTCCTCAACGTGTAAAGAAAGGGTAAGGTGGCAGAAGGGTGGTCCATTAATGCTGTGTTTATCTCTCCAGGTCCAGGGAAGATATACGAGTTAAAAACAATTGTCATGGTCATCACTATTTGGCCTTATAAGCCAAAACCAGACACTAGGGGCTTTTAAAAGAAAAAAGAAAAATCTAAAGAACCATCACAAACCCGACCCAAGTTTCTAAATTGCATCTAAAGCTGCAAACTGAAAGCCTGCACAGTTGTACGCAATACAACAATTTATCCATTTCATCAGTTACAGGTGGAGTGACCTCTGCCTGCCTGCCTTCCTTTTTTCTACAAATAATTGCACTTACTGTCTACCAGGAATAACTGTAGGGACTCTTAACCTTGGCACAAAATGGACATAGTACTAAAACTGTCCACCACCCGGAGGGTGCTCTGCAAAAGCCTTCCTGTTCCCCCCATACTCTTCCCAGGGCTGGGACGAAAATCACTTTCTAGGACTGGAGAAGGCTCTCCCGGACGCTACAGAGGAAACAACTTCTTAGATGCTACTCCACCGGGAGTCCCCTTTCTTTCTACCTGCTGTAGCACCTGAGCTGGCTGCACATGCTGCTCACCTGTAGTACACAGCCAGGTGTCCTTCCTCGATCTTGTGGATGGAGGCGTAGAGGAGGACAACCACCAGACCCACCACTGCAGCCACCAGAACCCGGGCTTGAGTCATATTCATGCTTGTTCCTCCTGAATGAAGGAGGAAAGGACCCCAAGGCCCGTGAGTGACAAGCCTAGCCCCTCGTTTCCACCCTCTACATCCGGACAACTGGCCCCCTCCCGCAGGCCGAGCCGGGAGTCCTGTGCCTCTCTTCCCTCATTCTTTCCTCCTCGCAGAACCCGTTCTCTCCTCGCCAACCTCTCCGCCGGAGGCAGCGCGCAGGCCGCCCCTGCTCAGTAATCGTCGCGACACCCCCCTCTCCCCATGGCCGCTCCCCCCACCCCGCAGAATGCACTAACTGAGAAGGGGGCCAGGGGCAGAGTTCGAAGGGAATCCGACCCCTCCGCGGTGCCTCACCGATCAGTGACGCATCGCCCCCGCCCGCACGTGCAGCCGCCTCCCGGGCCACGCCAACCGCCGCCAACAGCCGGCCCCGCCCACTCGCCCAGCCCTGCGGCTGCGCAGGCACGCACGCCGACGCAGTGCTCGCCCTGCCACTAAGAGACGGGGAGCGGACGGGACAAAATTCTCCCAGCTGCCCTCCGCGCAATTTCCCTGGCAGGTACGTAGGCTGTTTTCTGCACTGCTGGTTTCCTGCTCCGGAACAGAAGTCGGTAAGCTGGAATAAGGGATGCAGAGAAAGCAGAGGGCCTCTTGTTCTTTTGCAGAGACCCGCGCCCTTCACTCAGTGTGGTAGCTGTTCCGTTTATGACCTTTTGTGGTTTATACCGAACTCTATGTGGCAAGCACGTGCTTCAGGGACAGATCCTGCACTGAATTCAGGAGCAACCAGACTTATTGCAAGTGAGGTGGAAGTTCAGAAGAGGAAGATATTCAATCTAACCGCATATTCACTCATCAAGTATTTTTCTGAGCACCTATTATGCCTGAGTGATGATCCAATGAGGGCTTTATGAAGGCTATCCAAGCAATAGAAACAGTGTCCTCCAGGAAAACACAAGAACAGTGAGCATTTGAGCTTCCTTGAAGCCAGTATGAGGGAAAGAAGTAGGATGGTAGGCTAGGCTAGGCTCAGATTTTGAAAGACTCAAATGCACTTTTTTCTTCAGGGAGCGGGTACTGGATGGCTACAGAATTTTCCCCTGCATATTCTTCTGTTCTTTTACAATATCCATTATGTGCATGTTACCCAAAACAAAAAGGACAAAGTTAAAGAGTAGAGATGGGAGTGAGATGGATAAATACAAGGGAAATAAGGGCAGCATATTAGAGTAGGTTGGGCAAGAATGGTTACTGTAAGCCTTGAAAGGCTAGCAGTGGGAGCACAACTGGACAAGTAGGCTAAGATTTAAGGACTCTGTAACCTCTTGGGCAGGGAAGTATGGGAAAGCAGTGCTTTAGGGCCAGTGAATCTGCAAAATGGCTTAGAGGAGAGACACAGACTGGAGGCAGGGAAGCAAAGTGGTTAGACAATTGCAGGCCCAAAGTTACAATGGCAGTACCTGGAAACAGGAAGGGGTAAATAGAATCAATTCTTCATGAAAGCAAGCCCTCCTGGACCACTTTACCCTCTCCCTTCAGTACGTGCATTTACCTGTATCATTCATTTGACTTACTACCTAGGAATGTCCAGGACCTTGTTGGTTCCAGATAGATGATATCTGCAGAGCTTAGCTATTTTAACTAATGAAAAGCAAAAGGAATGAAAAATAACTTGTTCCAGTCTGTTTTCTCTTTGCAGAACTGTTTCACCCACTCTCTTGATTTCTAGTCTGAGAGGGGCAAGGAACCCCTCCCTGTGCCAGTAACAGTATCAGATGACTAAGAAGTTAGAAGACAACCCAAGGTTTCAAACTTAGATGCTGGGAAAATGACACTACTAGAAGAAATAGGGATGGTGTGACTAAGTCTATGGGGCAAGATATGAGCATGGTTTTTAGACATGAATAGTGGTGACAGGACATCTCAGGTGAAAACACTATATTAAAGCAGCTACCCAATATGGTCTTTACTGTAAGTCCTGTATAATTCCATACAGGAAAATACAGTAAGAGCCTATTATGTTATCCTCTGCTCCAATTCCAATTCATGGAAACTTGAAATTTTCCCAAATCATATTCACAGTTGACCCTTGAACAACACGTTTGAACTGTGTGGATCCATTTATATGCATTTTTGTTTTCAATAAATACAGTTAACCCTTCTTATTCGTGGGTTTCATGTCTGCAAATTCCATGGATCAAAAATGGTATTTTCGCATTCCCAACTTCGGCTGGATGAATCCACAGATGCGAGGCGCCAACTGTAAAGTCAAAAGTTCTATGTGGATTTTCTGCTGCGTGAGACTTAATGCCCCAACCCCACTCATTGTTCAAGGGTCACCTGTATTCATCTGATTTTAATGAATAGAGTCAAAAAGTAATTTAAAAATCATTTAATACACAAAGTGAAAAACTATAATACATTTCACATTTTTTTAAAAAAACACATTTTTTTAAAAAAACAGTATCTTCTAAATTACTTAACAGATGATAGATCCACAATCCTTAATCTGAAATTGTTAGGGCCAGATGTTTCAGAATTAGAAATTTTCAGATTTTAGAAACATAATTCAGTGCATACGCCGTATTACATAAACCTCCAGCACGGCCTGTGACAGCACCCTCCCCCCCGCCAAATAATCAAACATGTTAATATTTATGCAGCAAAATAAACAAATATTAACACTAAATGGGATAAGTACGTTCAGTGTTACTTCATGTTAATTTGCAAGCAAGTGAGTTTTGTCATCACGCTTCTGAAAAACCTTGTTTTCAAAGCTTTTTGGAATCACAGATAAGGGCATGCAGACCTTTATAAATTTGTACAACAAGACATGAAAGATTCCTGAAACAAATGACCCATTTTTACAAATGAAAAAACATAAGCTTTCAAATACATTATAAATTAACAGGCATCTCTTTGATATTACTAAATGTACATCTTAAATACATATACACATAGAACACTTAAGATTTATCAGTCAATGGTATTGAAGGCACAGATACACAGTCCCTTCTATAGGAAAGGAATACTGTCAAATGTGCGGTAAAATGGAAAATGGGACTGACCCACCTCCTTATGATGCCAGGAAGAGCACTGCTGAGTGCAACACAAGGAGGTAGGGGTTATTCTTCAAGAAGTACAATTTTACTTGTGAGCAGTCTCTTCCACAGAAACATAGGTAGACAACTTTTACTTAGAACATATATTGAGGTTTCTTCTCTGTATATACAGAGGGTGCCAAAAAAAAAAGTGTATACATTTTAGGAAAGGAAAAAACTATTAAAATTGTAATACTCAACATATACCGATAACAAAAGATGAATACAAGTCACATTTGACGTCTGCAATTACAAGAGGTGCTCAAAGTGGTTACCATCAGCATCCAGACACTTGATTATGGCAAACTACTGATTGAGCAACATTGACCAAGTGTCCACTTGTATACATTTTTTGGCACCCCCGGTATTACTTTTGGCCTAATGCCCAAAAGTTGAGGGTTAAAAGATATTTTTAAACAGTTATGTTTTACGAAGTTTAAAGACAAATGGATTGCAATGATAGCTAAGTAGCTGTAGTATTTAAACAAATTCTGTCAGTTCAGGGGTTAAGATTACCAAGTCAAAATATTGCTCTTGTAAAATCGTGTAGTTTTTTATCACAGCCATTTCTTCCATTGAATGGTATCTGAAGAATGGTCTCATGGGAGAAAAACAAATTTCCAACACGTGCAACAACTTCCAAAGGTTTGGGACAGTGAATAAGTGGCAAGTCATTCTGTTAACCAACTCCAATCAAGATTCTAAAACCAGGCATGAAAAAGTTACAATTAGATGTTGACTATAAGTGGTAGATTTATGGGCTCATTTTTATAGATTTTCTGTATGTTTGGGCATTTTTATAATCAAAAGTTGAAAAATCAAAACTATAAATAGGTTACAATTAGTATTGTTTACTATATTTTCTGCTAATTCAAAAAAATACTTCAAAGTTTTCATAAATATTTGAAGCAAATTAATAAAAGAAGAAATATAAAGAGTTGACATCAAGACTAAATAATAGTAGGTTAGTTCAGTCAACACTTTATTGTAGTTTCTCCAAGTTTTAACAAATGAGTGATTCCTAGTAGTAACTAAATCTTAATATAAAAACTATTAATTACAACTATATTAACAGTATTTATTTTGTGTACAGCAATTACTGTATCTGAATTATAATATAAATCCTGTCCCATCTTATTGGAGAAAATTGATTGCTGAAACAAAAAGATACAAACCATTCAGTCTCAATGGTCACATTGCAAAGAAAGCTCACATTCATTAAATTAAATCAAATTTGACCAACAATGCTCCTGTTGAAGATTACTGATGAGATGATACAATCCTAGTACAACCATGAATAAGAGAAGATGGGGATTTGAGGTCAAGGATATTCATTCCTTGAATGCTTTCTCTTTCCTCTGAGAAATGCAAGGTAAAGCTAGCATGGAAAGTTAAACCCTTTGCACCCAACATACCTAAAACACATCCACACCCATATAAAAACTCACCATCATTCTACTGCTCTGTTCCTCATTTGCTTTATGAATAATAGTGCTTAAATGGCCAAGACAGTTCAAATTTTCTTCTATCATTTGTGCCAAAGTCTCCCTGTGGGATGAAAAAACAAAGTCTTTTCAAATTCAGCAAAGGGGCATTTGAATTTCCTCTATTTTCTGGTCTTCAGGGTCAGGATGATGATCAAAGCCTTTCCTGCAACCCAGCACCCCGATGCAGCTGATTCCTGTAGTCTCCAGTTTCCTCATCCTTCCCACTCAGAGGCACTGTCCTGCTTGCTACTCCAAGTGTTGCCTCTGCCCAGCTCTAATGATAAGAAGTCCCTATAACTCCAATCTGATTTTTCTCTGAAATATAAGTGGCACTTATATACAACTCCCCCCTCCACAACCTCCAAAAATGCTAACTGGGGGGAAAAAAGAATCTTTGTTGCACAGACAGATGAAAGATCTCTTTTTGTTTCTGGAGTACATCCTTTTCCTTACAAGTAGTAAAAACATCAGCATGCTTACTTCAGAGACACAAATGCAGGGGAAAATTACAAAAATACAATCTGCTCTGCAAAGTCCAGGGAAGGTGGACTGATTGGAAACTACAGGTGACAGCAATGAAAAAGGAAACAAGCAAGCTGATTTCTGAGGACAGCAAAAGAAAACAGTGTGACAGGGAAGCTGCCCAGAACCAAGAAGTTATCCCTGGAAGTTTGTATTGGAAGGAAATCCTGATTCTGGTCTTCTCCTTCCATGCTTTCCTCTTCCCTAGGGTCCCTCTCCTCACCTTTTACTAACCGTCAGAGTCCCTACCTACTAGAATCAATTGTAGGCCATGGATGATAGCCACTATTAGCTTAGAACTAAACTCTAATTCAGCTCTTATTCAACAGATGGCAAAATTAAGGCCAATAGTTCCCGATCCATGGTGATTAAGTACCACTGGTACATACTAATTGAAATCAGTTTTCCTTTATAATTTATTCCTACTGGAAAATATATTTAAAATTCCTGTCCAATACACTTATGCGAACCACAACCTCAAATTGGAAATTACCTGTATAGAGGTGACATTTGCAACCATTAGCATCTCCTAACAATCCTAAAAGTCTTTAATGTAAGCAAAAACATTAGTAATGTATTAAATTTTATTTAACTCTGATTAATGGAGTATTTCCTGAAGTCTATGTAATTAATTACAGCCTGTGCTGTAGCTGTGGCTGTATTACAGTGGGCCAAGTTTACAATGACCCCTGAAACTTGCTTTCTTTAAAAAAATAAAATACTTGATATCAGCTTGCCTTCCTGCCATGTACTTTTCTCTCACAAAAGTAGAGGACAGAATGTGCAACTGCATGAGCTACTGAGCAGTGATGGAATATGGCTGCACGTCTGCAAAACTAACTATGGGCAGAGCTTCCAGAGAAATGCTGCTGCTGTAGAAGTCTCCGTGAGTTGTGAGAAAAGCAACAATACACAAGCTAGGCAAAGGGCCACTGGCTCTGGCTGTGGCACATCTAATGCTGAGAAAAATAACAGATGGATAGTCATTCAGCTTTTAGCAAAAGAGTGATTAATAAAAGACTTCAAACTTCAGTTCTTATTTGCAAAACTGATTTAAGGCACTGAAAAAAGTCTGATTAGAAATACTAAGGTATAAAATAGAGTCGATTCAACTCAACAATTCATTAGAGGGATGATCAAGGTCCCCAAAATGATAAATGCAAAAAGATAGCACAATTTCTCAGTGATAAATAGTTAAGGAAGGAATAAAGTTTGGGTAAAAGAATTGATAAACCAATAACAGAGAGAGAACTTAGAACTTGGATTGAGCTAATAATGATTAACATCTGCTGAATATTTATTTCCTAACACTTTACATACATCATCTAATCCAATTTTCACAGCAGTTCCAATTGTACAGGTGAGGTTATATGAACAGTAAAAGAGTCAAATTAATTGCACAAGGTTATTACAAAGGGACAGTCAGGACTCAACCCTGGTCTAAATGGCACCAAAGATTATGCTTCAACCCCTGTGCTCTACTGCCTCATTTCTACCACTGCTCTTGAAAACACAACTATCTATTGTTACAAAGTGAACCCACCCATCTTGAGGAGTTACCACACATGACAGAGGATGTTCACGTTCTGCTGAAGTCGGGGGCAGCCATGCTGATGCCTGAGGGGGAGTCACTGCACCTTCTAGACTGGATCCTACCAGGGACCGGGCTGAACTCTGTGTCTGCAGGAAAATTAAAATAAGATTAACGGCAAGCACCTCCATGATTCATATAATTTCCTACCATATTCTTAAGACACTTCTATTGCTACTTATATGCACAGAGTATTCTGCACAAAACTATCCCCACCTGTACACACCACTACTAACTGTCCTGTCCCCAGCCCCTTTCTTCATTGACTAAACCCAAATGTATCTACCCATCGAATTCCACTTTCATTGGAGGAAGGGGAAAAAAAAAAAAAGTTGAACAAATGGTTTATTAACTAGTCAGACACATCTAGCCCCAAACCGGGGTGGGATACCACAGTGGTCCAGGGCCGGGAGGAGTAAAAAACAGGAGACTGGAAAGGAAAGAGTTAATGAAGGGTGATCATGAAGTCCTGCAGGTGAACTTCTGGTCAGACATCAAGCAAAGAACACGAGCATCAACCCAACACAAACTACACGTGTCTTCAAGAGGCCCCGGTTGGTGCTGATAAAAATGCCCTCTACCGGGAATAACAGCAAATCAATGTCACATTAAATAATTCATTAAGAGTTACTTACACAGGCAATTTTAAGGAGATGCCATATTTCTTTCTGCCTCTTTCCCTGCATAAACATGACCGTATTGTCAGCTTCTTTGATACTACTGAGGGCCATTTCCACCTTGGGCAGTAGATCAATAATCTTCTGCTTGCAGCCCAACAACTTGCTGGAGAGATGAAATCAGTGTCAGACACTTGCACATCCCCCAAGACCGTGCACCATACCCCCAAACCCAGTGGGGGAAACGAACCACAATCAGCATCAGATTTAATGACTCATCTCCAAAACAATGCACACAAACAGGACACCTAAATGCACGCAACAATGGTCAAGCTATCCATGGTACTGCCAGAACATCCTGGGTCTAGTATATTTACCAAAACGGGGTATTACACTTGGACAGCAAGAGGACACGTTTATTTTCAGTAGGAAATAAAACCATGCTTCTACCTGAGATGACCAAACAGCTCCTTGAGAACCCGGTCCTGACTCTGCACAGTGTGCACAATGACCTTCACCATCTCTGTGCTGTCGCTGTACGAGTGATCTGCAAAAGACCTCAGTCAGCGAGGACAGCCTCCCTTCTGCATGAACACATCAGCCTCCAGACAAAAATTCCTAAAACTCTGAAACTGAAACTGTGTTAGTTAATAACATCTCCACTTAAATTCAAAACTGGATTAAAAGATTTTGAGATTATATATCTATAAATAATTATATATCTAAAAACAAAGGATGTGTGTTTGTGTATGTATAATGTATGTATACATCACTGTAGCTTCAGAGACCTTAGTTGCCTATTTCGAGAAGAATAGCCTTAGCTATTTTTACTCCATACTAACCCAAGTCCCAGACACATGTGCAGCCTTCTAGCCAAGAGGTCAATTTTTCTTGGGTAACATCATTTATTTAGAAACAGTAGGACCATTCTTCAAAAGGAATTGTTTTGCCAATTAAATAAGCAATTCAGTGACCAGGTGCAAACGAAGGCATCATTTTCAAGGTAAACTGCTTTGGTCTAGCACACGGGCCTGCTCTGACCATTCCACACCTGAAACCGCACCATCAACTTCTTTCCAACCTCTCTAATCTTAAGTAGCACTTGTTTTTTCCATCTTCCCCTCTTTTTGAGTTCCTTTTTTCTTTCATTCCTTCCTTTCACTTGCTTTAAAATTTTTTCTGTCTCAATTTTCTTGTTATTTTGCCTTCCCAATCTCTTAAATTCTCACAAACTAAAATATGTTGTACCATAAACATCTCAAGTTTCCTAAAATGCCTTTGTGTACTATGATAAAAGTGTCTTACCTGACGGTCTATGTTTTAACTGTTTATACAGATCAATGGCACGCTGTTCCCTATGAAAGAGAAAACATGCTTATATGTGACGATAATTTAATGACTAATAATTCACAACTTGAAATGAACAATATTATTTGAATAGAGTAATGAGTCCATTTTAAAGCAAGAACACACTGCCAACGAATATTTCACAGAGCATTTCACTAGGTAATAAGCAAGATCTTAAAATGTAAAGTTTAATATACTTTTTATCTGCTGTGGTCTACCACCACATATACAATATCCTTGCACTAGAAACACTTAAATGGGCAAAAATTATGGCCTGTGGTTAGAGAAAAAAATCTGAAATTTCTAATCCAAACATTTAGGAAGTTAACCTCATTTAGGGCATTTAATAGACAATACCTTGGCTCAGAAGTATGGTAAGTAGGGAAATAGTTTGTAACTTAGAATACCTGAAAAATTCTTAACACTCACATGAAAAGATACTTTGATTAAAACAGCCAAGGTCAACTCAAAGAGTTATTTCTAAAATTTCTGGTGACTAAGAAAAAAAACTTCCTTTTGAAATATGATGCCAACATATTTGGGGAAAGGAGAACTATAGAAAATAACCACATATAGACTTAATCTGCCAGATGTACACAGAAAGAACCACTTGCTACAAAAAAATCAGACATCAATAGTACCGACATGAATACATCCTTACAGAGATTCCATCAAGTCTCCTTGACGTCTTCCATAGGGGCTCTTCTGTAGCTCCATGATTTCAGTGTGCAGGGACATGATCTGATCCTCCAGGTATCCAATGACACCCACCTAAAATATGATGAAATACAAGAGAAGTGACAGGCTCACCACCATACAACAGAGAAGAACTCAGAGAATGACTTGCTGCTGCAGTAGAACTAAATGAGTTATATGAAACACTGATTTTGTTCAAGCCTTTTTATCTTTCAGGTTCTAACACTTAATCTTTCACATGAGGACGTAACTTATTCCTATGCTTTTCTTTTCTCTCCTGACGACAGTAAACTACTAACATTTGGTTTCTCCTCCTGAGAAGCAAAAAGATGGAAGTGTCAATAACAAGACAGAGGACAAGTGGCCATCAAAACCACTGCATCTCAGTTCTGTGATTTTCATTGCTTCTTGTTCCTGACTGTCTTGAATAAGGATGAAGCAAGATAAAGCCCATGATCTCCCACCCGAGGATACCGACTGCCCTAACCATGTCCTCAGGTTAAGTACTGGCATCAAGGACAGCAATAATGTAGTGGAACCATGGACAGCTGTACCAGGTAAGGAAGGAATCTGCCACCTAGAGGATGCTCTATCTAGTGTGACCATACAATTTATTGTCCAAACCTGCATAATTTTGAGAGTGAAAGGGAGCAGTATTGATAATTATGGCAAGATAGGTATAAACGGACTGTTCCAGGTAAATCAGTAAGTGCAGCCACTGGTTTACCAGTAAAAAAAAATAGTGATAACTACCACTTATTATTTATTCCCATTTAATCTGCATAACCTTACTAAAAAAGGTATAGTATCATAATATAATATGGAAACTAAAGCTCATTGTGGCTTCAGTTTAGTCTCATTTGCCCAAAGCCCTTGTTGTTACCCACTATAGTACTTCCCTCGACATACACAAAACATCTACTAGATATTTGTCTGATATTCAGGAATGACATGAAAATCCTCTACATACCCAAACCAAAGAAAGTTTCTAAGGGAGACTGCAGGAGTTAATAAACACACAGAATAAACTCTGTAATTTTACCTCAGCATAATGGATAGCCTTTTCTTCCATTTCCTTCCATGCTTTTAACATTTTTTCTGAGGCTAAAAAAAAAGTCTTAATTGGTTATCGCAGAAATAGCCATAGCTTTAATTACTGAGCTACCCACCTCCTTGCCACATCAACATCAAAAACGGTTTTATGTGTTGAGTTGTCCCCCCAAGATGATACGTTGAAGTCCTAACTCAGAACCTCAGAATGTACCCTGATTTGGAAACAGGGTCAGAGCACATATAATTAGCTAAATAACGATGAGGTCATCCTGGAGTAGGGTGGACCCTTAATACAATGCGACTAGTGTCCTCAAAATAAGAAACACAGACACAGACAGATGAAGGAAGAGCTCCATTTGACGACAGTCAAAGACTAAAGTGCCAGCTGCTAGCCAAGGAACATCAAGGACTGCTGGCAAAGCACCAAGAAGCTGGGGGAAGCAAGGAAAGATTTTTCTCCACAGGTTTCAGAGGGAGCATGGCCCGCCAACACCTTGATTTTGTACTTTTAACCTCTGGAACTGAGACGATAAACTTCTGTTGTCAGAAGCCACCCAGCTCATAGTAATTTGTTACAATAGCCCAAGGACACTAATACAGATGGTTTTCTCTTTTTAAAAAATAATTTTTAAAGTAATATATGAACTTTTTTTATAAAATCAAACATAAAAGGATATAAAAAGAAAAGACTCTCTCTTCCTCCCCTTTACCCTCCACCCTAAGAGATCTTACTGTTATATAATCATTTGCTATATAGACACATACCCTTTTCCCTCACTGATGAGACCATCTATACATACTTTTCTTTCTTTACTTTTTCCCAACTTAAAACATCACTGCCATTAATGATCCAAGTGACCTCATTCTTTTTTCAACAGTTGTGTTAAGACATACAGCTGACAATGCAAAGATAATTTGGCGAAATAATTGTTTTGCCATTCACCAGAATACCTATAATACACAACTAAAAATAAAACATCAATCATAGAACCAGCTCTAGTAGGTAAACTTATTCACCCAACTAGACACTGTTGATCATTTACTCTGAGATAAACATACCTTATTCAAGATAAGTATACAAATGTGTTTGATTCCCAAAAAAGGATTTGTTTCATGGGGAAAATAAATAAATAAATAAATAAATAAATAAATAAATAAATAAATAAATAAATGCTGGTGGTGACCACTTCAGTTTATTTTATTTTAATTCTGCTTTTTCTATTTCCTCAGTATACCTGAAGGTAGATAAGCTTAAAGTCAAATACTAAAACATTGGAGGCTCCATATAATGGTTTGGGGGAAAAAAATAAACCTGGAATTATTTGTGTTATGATTTATAGAAAGATAAGGCGGTTAAGATTTCCCTGGCTAATAAGTCACCCCAATACAGATTTTGTATCTATTTTTAAAATGAGGTTTGAAAAAATCACAAGTTCATAAATCACTTTTGTATTTTTTTTGGAGCTAAACAATTTATTTTAGTCTAACTGTGGAAAAAAACAAACAAACATAAAATTGCTCATATAAAGTTTGGGAAAAAAACACACCTAACATTCAAAACAACCATGGTTTATGATGCTTTGAGGTACCTTATTTCTTGTTCTAATGTGAATGAAAGAGAAACAACTGGCTATGAAGCAAGAAGGCAAAATAGCAGATGGCTTCAAGAGAGCAGACACTTCTTTCAAATACATTACCCAAACACTTACATATTCCGTAAGTCATCTGTTCACTATATCTTTCCAAGTCAAGCTGAATACTTTTCTGAAAGAACTCCAGTTTAGCTTTCAGTTGCTGAGATGCTGAGATCAAAGTGTTCTTCATTTTTGTCAAGTTAGCATTATATCTAAGAAGACTTAGCCTACACCATGGCCAAAAAATAAACAAAAAACAATAGCATTTCATAAACATTCGACAAAAATTTAAAAATTTAAATTGCTATATGCCCAAAACCTAAATTTCTGTTATTAATCTCTGAGAAACAGCTGATCACTAAAATCTGGTCTCTAAAGACTTCCTGCCTGTGATGTTCTATGATAAAACAGTCTCTTTATAGTAGGACGTTCTTTTCAGGAACTACTCTTAAGCCACTGCAACTGGAAAGTTTCAGACCATTAGTAAGACTTCTATGAGTCTGATCAGAATATTACATTTCAAATTGGCCCAATATTTTAGTATTGCATGGAACACTGATCAGTGAAAACTGGCAAGATTAACTCTTGAACATTATGCACATGACACTGGCCCTATAAACAGAATCTACTTACATAGCTGCTCTTTGTCCCTGAAAGAGCCTGCTGTAGTCTTCCTTTAGCCCAGACACATAGTGCACTGCTTCAGCCCATACTTTACGCAGCTGTATAATTGGAAGCTGTATTTTGCTGTCCTGTACTACATGTAAGAAGGTGGGAAAAAAGAGACATGGGTTATTTTTTAAGATTTTAGAGTTCATTAATCATTCTTTGTGATTTCCTGTCCATACAAACATCATTCCCATAGATGCTAGAGAGAACTACTTGCTACTGTTCCATTCAGTTCAATATAAATTTACTGAGAAACTGTAATATACAGCACTGCTCCAGATACAAGGAGAGAGAAAAATGAGTAAGATATAATCACTACATAATCACAAAGCTTGCAATTATTCCTATATCCGTCTTTTTTTTCTTGCTCTCCTCCATCCTGGAATACTCTTTTTTCTCTCCACTAATATAAATTCTTTATTTCTTTCAAGTTCTAAATCAAGTCCCATCGCATCCACAATCCACCACAGTCTTTCCTGCCTCTGAATAATAAACTTTATCTGCTGGACTACAAATTCAGCTCCAGGAAAACATACAAGGTAAACAGCAGTTTAATAAAATATGCTTTCTTCAATGCCAGACTTACAAAATTATTTATTTATGATTATCTCTTGCCCTTTTTTTGGTAAAGGGAATGTTACTTTCTAAAATGATGGCAGGTGTGTATGTTAAGCTCAGTGAAATTCCATTTTAACATTATGAAATTCTCCAAGAATGAAAGAGATTCACCCTATCCATTAAGGTGGCAATTATATTCTGCTATTCTTTTCCAATGTAAACCTTCAGAGAAAAGGTGATACGTGAGGGTTAATATTGAGAAAATACATTATCTAAAGCAGACTTCAAAAAAATAAAGTATCTAGAGAAATCTTTGCCTCCTCTAATAATTAATAGCCTCAACTAACGCTTCTTCTATTCTTATATACCCACACTTTCTCCTGAGGCTTCCTACAATAGACCGAAAAAACCAACAACAAAAAAACCTTTTTAAAAAGTCTGGAGGGGGAGCCTGATATAAATAAACACACACACATATACGCACACACACTAAAAATTAAAGACTGAAATGGCCCAAGAAATGACACCCTAATAGTAAGAAGCATGGTGTCCAGATCTTGATTTCTAATACTGTTCTCCAATTAAAGGAACTAGGGCTCCTTGGGGAAATGGCAGATTCTATGACTGGGGCAGGAAATACACCAGATAAGCCTGGAGCACACTGTAGTGCCAGGAAGTAAGGAAGTGCAAAAAAAACCTCATCGATGGGGCAAGTAAAAGAAGCATAGGAAACCAACTGAAAGAGCTCCTAAAGGCCAAAGCTGCAACAATTTGAACAAAATAAACTAGTATTGGATTATAATCCAAAGTATAAAATAATATCCATGAATCCATATTGATATAATAATCAAGTAAATTAATAAATGGGAGAAAAGAGACAAATCTCGTGTACAGAAGAATTGCAAATAAATTATGTGGACACTCAACCTTAAGGGAAGGGGAGCAAAACTCCCTACTCCTTAAGTGTGGGTTCTGTATAGTGACTTCCTTCCAAAGAGTACAGTATAAAATGGGTGGAAAAAGACTAAACCTCACAGTGCAGAAACCTGACAAACACTATGTCAGCCCAATGATCAAGGTCAATACCAACAGCCATGAATCACATTGACAGAATGTATCCTTCATATGTGCTAAAAATGGCACTTTACTTCTGTGATCTTTCTCTCAAAAACCCATCCTAGTTTAATCGTGACGAAAAAATAAGACAAATTGCAACAGACGGGCATCCTACAGTACTTCTCAAAACTGTCAAGGTCATCAAAAACAAGCAAAGTCTGAGAAACTGTCACAGCCAAGAGGAGCCTAAGGAGACATGACAATTAAATGCAATATGGTATCCTGGATGAGATCCTGGAACAGAAAAAGGACACCAGATACAAACTAAGGACATCTGAATAAAGTATGGACTTGAATTAACAATAATATATTGGTTCATTAATCTTAACAAAATGTACCACACTAATGTAAGATCTTAACAACAGGGAAAACTGTATGTGCAGGGGAAGGGAGTAACATGAGAACTCTGCCATCTGGTCATTTATTCTATATATCTAAAACTGTTCTTAAAAAAGAAAACTAATAAAAACAGAGGAATGATTATATAATTTTAGCTCTTATGCCCAATTTTGTTCTTGATTTTACAATTTTGTGCTTGATTTTAGTTAGGGGTACACAGAAATTGACCACTTCTTCAAGAGAAAAGAACAATTCTCAGAGGAGAAATGAAAACATTTGAACATTAAGCAGTATTCACAGGATAAAATATTTGAACATGCTTAAACATTGAAGGAGCAACTAAAAATTAAAAGCAGGCTTCATTAACAACGGAGATTCAGTCTCCCATCTGTGAGAGACCTAGCCTCAGCAAAGTAACTCTGCCTCCCAAACGAGGGATCTGGTGGTGATTTAAAACCTACCTTTCACCTTCCAAACTACAGAAATCCATTTTTCACCACAAATGGAAACCTGAAGTATGAGATACAGAACAAAAACACCAAAGACCATTTCTACTAATCATGGTGAGTTAAAACTGTACTATTTCAGGTTTAAAGCTCAGTCAGTAAATGGATTAGACTTACCAATATAATTTACACAGTCAGATAAACTTCTGGAAGCAAACGGTCCTTCATATACAGTCTTACTTTTATCAAACAAATAAACCATATAGCTATCACAGCCTCTCTGAAAAAAGAAACAAACAATTTTAAAAAAGATCCTTGAACATCCTAAGTACTTCAGCACCAGATTTCCTACTCTGAAATACAGATGAATAAAGCCAATGTTCATTAGCATACATCTTACAGACTTAAGGTCTAAACTTTTGTTTAGGAAAAATAAATAAATAACTTCAGTATGGGCTAAAGTGAAAATCACCAGACCCAAAAGGACAAAAGCAGAAAGTCCTAAAAACCTCTATCCATACAATGAGAATACTATTCAGTAATCAAAAAGAATTCATACAGATACATGCTATGACACAAATGAACCTCAACAACACAATGTTAAGTACATGAAGTTTGACACAAGAGACTACAGGTTGCATGATCCGTTTATATGAAATGTTCAGAAAAGGCAAATCCATACAGATAGAAAATAAATTAATGATTGCCTGGGGTGGGCAGAATGAGATTAATAGTTAATAGACAGGAAGAATCTTATTGAGATAGAAACGTTTTAAAACTGATTTATGGTGATGGCAGTGCAATTAGGTAAATTTACTAAAACAAAAACTCAAAAAACCCCTGAACACTTGAAATGGATAAATTATATGATATATAAAATATGCCTCAAGTCAAATAAAATGAAAAAGGAGTCATGACCACAATCATATTTTACCATCCATCTATCTTCTCACAGGACCTATGAGACTGCTGGTCTAATCTCAAGGTTCTAGGCTTCAAGAAAAAAAGGAAAAGAGGGAGGAGAGAACTAGCACCAAAGACAAAGTCATACAAAGTTCAAAACAACGAATGTTTCACTTCTATCCAGTTTACCTTGCAAAGCAATGATAAGAGAAATAAGTACGATAAAAGTAAAAGAATTATAAGATGTGCATCACCACCCACCCCCCCAAGGGATTCCAAATCAACATTAAAAAAATGCAGGGCATGCAATTCCCCTATGCAAAAAGACTTCTTATATTTTTCTAAGTATATTAGAATTTTCTTACTACTCCATCTAGAACACATTGAGAGGCTGGTTTCCGAGGATCCAGAGAAATTCCCGTCTCTGAAAGAAGCTCTTGAGAAGCAGTATTTATTCCAGTTTCACGCTCAATACGAGACTGCAGTGAATGAAGACTTTCATCAGGTGGTAACAAAAAAGAAATTATTTTCGCAGAAGTCATATTTAGGATGTGTACTATCTGTATAAATAAGAAAAAAGAAATGATTATTGATCATCTGCTGCTAGATACTAAAGGGAATATGAGCAAAAGGCATTATCTCTGTACTAAACAAGGTTCAGTCATTTTCCAAAGTGAGATTTCCTTCTATAATTATAAAATGACATTCTGAAACTGGTTTACTTTTCTATTACAACAGATGTCAGTTCCAAGGAATCAAATTTCAAAGTTCTAGGGATGCACAAAATCATGAAATAAAACCCATATTTAAAAAGGCAACACTTATTATAGAAATATATCACAGACCTGGAAGGAAATGTTCCGTTTATGAAGTGCCTAATAGACACCAACCACAGAGTTAACTGCTTTATGTTTAACTTAACATCCTGTTAATTAGTTTTTAACAGAACAACCCATTAATTAGATCTTCTAATCTCCATTTTGGTAAAGAGAAAAACCAGAGCTCTGAGAAGTTAACTTGTTAGAGATCACACAGCTGATAACTCATAGAGTTTAGATCTGAACTCATATCTGTCAGATTACCTTACATTGTCTCAAGAAATAATCATCTGGTAGAAGATCTAGGCCTTTCTTTAAACAAGGAAAAGCATAGTCATCCTCATTGTTCAGATTAGGCAACCAAATCCCAGAGCAGTAATCTGCCTAAGGGCTCACAGTTAGATAAGAAAACAGTCTTATTACTCTCACCTAAAGCCCCACTGAAAATAGGGGTAGCCTGATACAGGACAAGAAAGTGTGAGACTGAGTTAGATGGGACTCTACCCAGGTACCTAAGGACAGCCACAGAGTGAGAAGTCAGTTTTTTAAACACAACATGATTTTAAATACTCTTCCTTCCACTATCCTTAGGTAAGTCATACAAAATTAATACCTGTGTTTCTCCAATGCCTTACATTGATAGTGTATGCAAATGATTACAATTATCTCTGCCGGAAATGCTTATTACAGAGATAAAGTATTAACTTTCTTTTAATATACATATAATAACCTTTTATGTTAAAAAAAGGTGGGGGGAAGAGAAAGGAATCTTCACAGTTGACATGGATGTACAAGTATACCACTGAGACCTTCCATTCTTTCCCAGCCTAGGCCTATTTCACATGATGATAGCTGCTGCTAATGGCAATAGAAGAAATTTAGGATGAAAAGGCGAAGATGGACATTTACTTTTGTACAAAGTATATGTCAAACTAGGGTAAGTGATCATGGCATCCTACTATCAAAGCTGAGCCAGAAGGCAGCAAAAGGAAGGGAGGGGAAACACAGCTTAAATTTATCCTTTTGTGGGGCTGGGCCAGTGGCTCAGGTGATTGGAGCTCCATGCTCCTAACTCCGAAGTCTGCCGGTTCAATTCCCACATGGGCCAGTGGGCTCTCAACCACAAGGTTGCCAGTTCAATTCCTCTAGTCCCCCAAGGGATGGTGGGCTCTGCCCCCTGCAACTAAGATTGAACACGGCACCTTGAGCTGAGCTGCCTCCCGGATGGCTCAGTTGTTGGTTGGAGCGCGGGCTCTCAACCACAAGGTTGCCAGTTCAATTCCTCGACTCCCGCAAGGGATGGTGGGCCGTGCGCCCTGCAACTAGCAACGGCAACTGGACCTGGAGCTGAGCTGCACCCTCTACAACTAAGACTGAAAGGACAACAGCTTGAAGCTGAATGGCACCCTCCACAACTAAGATTGAAAGGACAACAACTTGACTTGGAAAAAAGAAAAAAGTACTGGAAGTACACACTGTTCCCCAATAAAGTCCTATTCCCCTTCCCCAATAAAATCTTAAAAAAAAAAAAACTATGCCAAGACTAGAGTAAAACCTTATAGGATTACACTTTCTCATTTCAGTTTTAGAAACCGTATCTACTACAAGCAATCAACAAATATGGAAAGACGGCAGATGAGAGTTGTTTCTGGGTAGCTAGCATAAAGGAACCTCTCATTCACATCAGTGGAGATTTACTGAGAACCTAGTACATGCCCTGCTGTATACAGAAATGCTGGGGTAGGGGTAGTGTGGTGGTACAGTGGGCGATTGTTAATAAAGGCAGTAAAAGCAATCCCAGCATTGAAGACGAGGACAATTTGTATGGAGGGATATGAGTGAAAGACGAGAAACGATTAGAAAATGGCAGAGACCATTCAGAGAAAAGGCGAGTTGAATATGTACCAGTGTAGGTTGAGTAGACACACAGAAATAGATTATTCTGGGCAGAAGGACTACATCTGTCAAAGTACAAAACTGGAGCTTGATGGCATAAGGAGCAGGGACAAGCTGGTCCTGAGTGAAGGGTAAGAGAAGCAGGTATGAGGCAAATAACTTGGTTGGGGACCTGCATTAGGAAAGCCCCAAAAAGCAAGGCACAAACAGTTTAGACTTGACTTGGTAGACAAGAAGGAACTATGTTGGTCTCTTGGATAGGAAAATAAAAACGTATTTTCAGAAGATGGGATGGGCAGTTCATGCTGCATGGACTATAGGATCAGAAGTATAGAGGCACGTCAGTTAGGTAGAAACCTTCCTCACCAAACAAGATCCAGTATGATTAGACCTAAATGAATGAGGTGATAATGGCACCAATAGGAGGAAGAGGAAAATCTAAAAGATGCTTCAAAGGGAGTAATCAACAAAGACCACTAAGAAGTAAAACTAAGAAGGCTTACTAAGAAAATAAAAATCCATCAGCTCTAAAACTATAATTTTCTTTTTCAAGTAAGCATCAGGAAAAGATCATTAAAATATAATTCTGCTAATTTTCCAAATAAACTTGTTAACGTCAATGCACATCTCATGAAGTAGACCCCCTTCAAACTAACCTTCAAATTCAGAATGTGATCCATTGATACAAAACATCTTGGCTGCTTCAAAGTAGGATCAACAGGTCCTCCTCTCTGCTGAGGATCCCAGTTCAGCATCAATTGTAGCCAGTTTTCCATAGGTTCTACAATTAAACTAGAAAACACAAAAATACGGTGAAAATCATCATGTTCCAATTTTCCTTCAGTACTGGGAAAAAAGCAATTTTATAGGTTGTCTATTTCCTTTCTCATTACTTGTCTGTACCATTTTCTACCTCACTTTCAAATAATTCATGAAATGACAGGGGACGAACTTTTTCCACAAAAATTAACCCAAAACCCACATATGTAAGTTAGTTCCTGGCAACTCCAATAGGTAAGTCCAGTCCCATTCTCCAAGGAATCCGTTTACTTCAGTATCTCAAGAGTCTTCCTAGCACCTAAGCCAATCAGTTGAGTGGCAGCAGTTGTTTTCCACTAGACTTGTGCTGTTCAATATGGTCGTAACTAGTCACAAGAGTCGTCACTACATGCATTTACACTTAAGTTAATAAAAATTAAATCAAATTATTCAGTTCTTCAGTCAAACTACTCCCCTTTCAAGTGCTCAATAGCTTATGTGGCTAGCGCAGATATAAAACATTTCCATCATCACAGAAGGTTATAGTGGATAATGCTACTTGGAACAGACAATTCTCATGTTCTTTTATAACCGTAAAGAAACTGAGGCGAACTTCTCAACTGAAATATACTTACCTACAAAGGCTATTTGGTTGAGGTAAATGACTACTAAACCGAACTTCTCCCGTCATCTCTTCACATGCAAATATACACTTTGGATCCTTCTTCTTAATTTTCTCATGCCTATAAATAACAAAGGTGAGACTCAGTTGACAACGTGAGTCTCACAAATACGCTAAGATTTTTGCCATTTAATTTTATTCAATTGTGTGTTTAAAAGGCAATTACACCACTTAGAGAGGTAAAAAAGCGGGCAACTGGAAAAAAAAAAAAGCAGGCAACTGAAACTTTTCATTCCCATTAGGCACACCACAGTTCTCTTCCATTTCTTACCAGGTAAATGGTTGCAGGTGATGCAAAAAAGGCCTATAGCCAGCAATACATTCAAACACCATGGTCCCAAAGCTCCAATAATCAACAGTGGCTGTGTAAGGCTTATTCTCAAAGAGCTCTGGGGCCTTAAAAAAGAAAAAAATGCTTCAAACATCACACTATAAGAGAAAAGCTATTTTATTTTTGAACTACTATATTCATGACCTTCATAAATAAAGAAAATCATGTACACTTAAAAGGCAAAGAAACAATGTATATCTTACCAGATACTGCAATGTTCCCACAAAAGAGGTACACAGACTTCCTTGGTCAACGTCTTTGGCATATCCCAGATCAATTATTTTATGTATAGTCTGCAAAATTGTAAGTATTAAATGGTTAAGAAATTTGAAAAGGAAAGGCAACAATGTCTTATAAGGCTCTGGAGAGGGTGGTGGTGAAGAGCCTGGGCTCTGGAATAACACAAATGCAGTTCAGCCTGAGCGCCACCACTTAACTAGCCGTGTGATCTTGATCAAGTTACTTACTTTCTCTCAGTTTCCTATATAATGGTATTACAAACAATCCCTACTTCACATAATCATTATTAGGATTCAGTGACATAGTGAAAGAAAAGAATTTAACACAGAGCCTTGTACATGGTAAAAACTAAATATAGATTGGCTATTCATTTTTATTTTGATATATTCAGAATAAGCTTGATCCATTAAATTGGAAGGCAAAGGTAAGGGTGACTTCCAAACTTGAAGAAACATCATACCATCTTATAGTGGATCAATGTGAGTAAATACCCATCTAACCTCAAGAATATCCTGAAGTTTTCGGGGGAAAAGAAAAAGCAGACAGCCGGTGCCAAACATACATAAAAGGCTCTTAAGAGAAGCAGCATCATTAAGGTTTCATCACCTTCAAGTGACCACCATCTTCACTAACTAACAGACCACACAATCCAATTCGAAGTTCAGACTCTTGGCTTTACATTTTTATTGGGATGGATTAAGAAAACTGCTCACATTATTCTGATAAAAACAAGTCTTTCAAGAGTCAATTCACAATTTCTGGTTCTTCTCAAGATGACTCACTTAAGAATCTGAGAAATCAAGGTTTTGAATTTTAATTACATATAGAACTTAGGAATTTGGGGGGCAATGAGGGTTTTTGGTGTTTTTTTTCTTATATAAAAAACCATTTTTAAGTAAATGTACTTTTTTTCTTAAAGTAAAGCAGACCCAGGATGTGTGTATTTTTTGGATGTGCTTCATAAAGATTAACAAGTTATTCACTCACTGCTTACTATAATACCTCTGTTAGATACCATGCTGGAAAAACAAGTAAACAAGACAGATGCAGTTCCTCCTCTAACTACTGTGGACTATTGGAACTATTGTGTTAGCAGAGGAGACAAACAACTAAGCACAAAACCACAGTTCAGTGTAATGAGAGCTGGGTAGAAAAAGTATGGTGTGCAATGGAGGGGCACCAAACCCCAAAGACCAACTACATCAGGAAGACTGTATTCAACTGGCATGAAACATTTGCTCAGTTTTCACCTACCTTTCCACCAACATCCTGAAGAACTATGTTTTCAGGTTTTAGATCACGATGTATAATTTTGTTTTCATGCAAATATCGAATCCCAGACCCTAAATAAAGTTTAAAATGTATTTTGAGGTAAGAAAACACTGAATTAAAAAAAAAATTCATCTCACACTTTGTACTTCTCTGATGCTCAAATTTATAGGGACCATCATAAGTACACAATGACATATAGTACTTCAGATTTTCTCCATAGAAAATCAAGTTATACTGCAGAATTGTAATATATGGTCATTTAACTTAAGAGAATTCACATTAAAAAGAACTAGAACAAGCAATTGAGAAAATCTCTATATTTATTCTTGCAGTTTTTTCCTCCTACCTAAATCACCCTCTTCAACTACACTTTGGCCTCCATGACCCAGGAAAAGAAGCAAAATCAAAATATATAGGGAAACATATTCTTGCTTTTGAGCTTGCTCCAAGGGCCCGGGTGCTAGTTACTTTAGGGATTTTTTAGGAGTAACCCTGATTTAAAAAGGATTTCACCCTAAGGACTGACTTGAGGACCTATGTCCATGAGATGAAATGCCACTGATAAATATATTATGCTAGTCAGAGAGGGAGGGAGAGTAAAATCGAATAAGGTCATTTCACACAATATTTTCTTTGTCAGCAATTGGACATCTATTAGCCAAAAATGGACTTCTAGTCAAAAACAAAAAATAACAAAATATCCTAGTTTTAACTTAGCATCAACAGTAATAGTTATAATTTCTAATAGATGTTAAAAAATTTATGCTTTGTAGTAGCATATAGAATCATTTACAGACGAAAGGGGCATTACATTATGGTGGTACTTTTATATGGATTACATACCTATATCACTCAGTAAAGAAAGTATCTGGCTTTCTTTAAGTCCACAGCAATTTTCTGGTTTGTTGAGTAGCTAAAGAAGAAAAAAAAAGTCTAAAAATGTATACTGCCAATATTGCTGGGCAGTAAATAATAGCAACACATTAATCACTATACTCTAAGAGAATATTCAAGTAAGAAGATAAGTCGTGATTAATAAAATGTAAAGAGGGTAAAAATTACCAAATCCATATGGAAAACGTAAATTTCATGACAAGGCTTACACAAGATAAAGGAGGAAAGTACTTGAAATTGAAAAAGGTTGAAAAATCTCACAGATACATATAAAAAAAGTATCCAGATGGCAAATTTAAAATAAGATGGGAAAGATTTGCAATAGAGAAAAAAATACTGTATTATAAACACCTTAAACACTGATCTAATACCACCAATATAGTCCCATCCTGCAAACACCACCAGCAACAAAAAAGTGCATGTTCTAAATCAGTGGTCAGCAAATATTTCCTGTAAAGGGCCAGACAGTAAATACTTTAGGTTTTGTAGGCCATATGGTCTCTGTCACAAGTACTCAATGCTGCTGCTGTAGTGAAAAAGCAGCCATAAAAACAGGTTAACAGGCCATAGTTTACTGACCCTTATTCTAGATCATCAGATTGAATATGATTCAAACACTGCTAAAGTTTGTGATTTACTCTCTCATCATCTCAAAACATCCACACTACCTTCCGGAGATCTCCTCCAGAACAGTATTCCATTGCTAGAAGAGGCACATCATTAATCAAAAAATTCAATTCCTCAGGAACATCACAGGCCTTTACAACATTTGAGTGGTTCAACCTAACAAGAAGGGGAAAACATTACAATCAAAAAAATTTTTTTCCAGTGAAAAGGGACTGAGTTTGATATGGCAGTTAATTAAGGGGCAGTGAGGAGAAGAAAGGCTGGCATTATACATAATTAAAAAGTAATAATTTTTAAAAAGAAAATATAGATAATAATTTTTAAAAAGAAAAGAAAACATTTCTATGTGCCAAGCAGCAAGCACTTTACATACATTAACTCACTCACTCATCACAATAGTCTTACTATAGGTAGATTTATTAATAGTCTCATAGGGCAAAACTAAAGCACACGTTGCTTCAGATCACACAGCAAGTAGGTGGTCAAGTAAGGATGCAAATCTGGCTCCACAGCCTATGTCATACTGCCTCTCCCAAAATTACTTACAGTGTCATCTAGAGGTGTACACTATTTGAATTTTGGCATATTACCTTCCAGTTTTTAATCTGTGCACAAATATTTTTTTCAATAAATACTGAATCATGTTATATACCGTTTTCTAACTTTTTAAAAAATTAACACTATATCATCCCAGCCATCATCATGTAGTGGATCTCAAACCTGGAGTAAATTCCCAGGTCCTTGGGACCTAAGAAACAGAATGTCTGAGGACCTGCGAGTTTATTTGTTAACAACCTTTCCTGGTGATTCTGCCACACAGCCAAGTTTAAGAAGCATTGAAGTGAATTGAGAACAGATACTGGAGTAAAAAAGTGCTCATTTTAAATCCAGACTCTCTTACTACCAGTTTTATGACTCTATGAGCTTCAACTTCCTCATCTATAAAACAGGAATAATACCTAAATACAGGGTTGCTATAACAACTAGAAGAATTATTTGTAAAGCACTTAGCACACTACCTGTGGAGGTTTTAAAATATGTCCACTTCTCCCTTCAAGAGTGTAATTCTCCTCCCCTTGAGTGTAGGTTGTATTTAGTGATTCATTTCTAACAAACAGAATATGGCAGAAAGGATGGAGTACAACTTCCGAGGAAAGATCATAAAAGACATGTCAGCTTTCGTCTTGCTTTCTCTCTCAGATTACTCACTTTGGGGAAAGCTAGCTGCCACGTCATGAAGACATTCAAGCTTCCCTGTGGAGAGGCCCATATAGTGAGAAATGGATGCCTCTAGCCAACAGCCATATAAATGAGCTTGGAAATGGATACTCCAGGCCCCCTCAAGCCTTTGGATGACTGCAGCTCCAGTCAACCCTCTGGGATGTTTCAGGAGGGATCTCCTGAGTGAGAACCACTCAGCTAAGTCATTCCCAGATTCCTAAACCACAGAAACTGTGAGATACTAAATGCTTATTGTTTTAAGCCACTAAGTTTTGGGGTTATTTTTTACAAAGCAATAAGTACACTATTTAATAAAAGTACGTCTAAGAGTAAAAAATTAAGAGTATTGATTGTTATTTAACTGTAAAGTATAATAGATAAACACTATCCAGAAGATCCAGAAGAAATAGATTCTGCCCTCATACTCGTAGACCTGAATCTGATAATATCTAACTGACTTTTAAAACTAAACCTACTTAATCATAATGTAATATTATTATTTGAAATGGGACATATCTATTTAATGAGAAAGAGAAAAAATATATTCCCAAAAAGATCCTAAGAATAGATTCCTGACCTCCTTCTCTAGGACGATATCTGGCTGGGCTGCGGAACTGGGGAAATATAAGTCAAATACACTTACTTTTTCATGATCTGGATTTCATGACACCACCGTTCTCTGTTTTTGGTACTTAGCTCTAGGCGACAAGACTTAATTGCTATTTTGAGATCAAGTTCCTGCCAACACAGAAAATCAACAGAAAAAATATAAATTAGGTTTTTGTTCAGATTTACTTGCTATCAAAGAAATGCCAACCTGGAGAAACAAAACTCTTCCGCTTTAGTAATTAAACGTATTTATCCATAGCTCTCTTGAGCCAATGCTTTTACTAGGCAAACCATGAGATTCTTAAACCAATACTTTAAAACTGACCTCTATACACACACCAAAGCACACCAGCCAAAAATGACTGAGACTGTTCCCGTAACAGGTCTCTCAGAACACTGTCTCATACCAGTATACACTGCTACAAAAATACAAAGGCCTTGTCTCTCCCTTTTGAGCTTAATCAAGACAGCTTAACAAGGGCACCAGCTTTCAGCATAACTAGAAGAGGATTAATTCAGGGCTCCCATGCCTCAAACAGCAAAAACCAAATTTAATATGACCAAACCTAATACAAAAAAACTCCAAATTAGTTTCTAATCTTTTCATTTCAAATGGCATTAAAATATCCTAACAATAATTGCACCTGTTTCCATATTTATAAAATGAATCTAACAGCTCTTGCCTATGATTAGTAATTTAGCCAATTCTGTCTGAAATTAAACCCAACCTGATGCACATTCCACGAAATAGCCAGACTTCATTACATTCTGGCAACAGCAATAATGCAGCCCAGAAACAGCAGTCAGGACCAAACAGGAGGAAAGAAAATATATAGATGAGGAAGCAAGACATAACTTGTATGGGCTAATCTGAATGGGGGTGGGTGGGGGGGGGAGTGGGAGGAAGAAGCCAGAGATAAGACAGTCGATGTATAGAGAATGAACTAAGACAGACTACAATCTAGCCGCCTAACCATACACCTCACGCCCTTTAACATTTTGTTTTAAGCAGATACCTGGTTGTAGCCAGGTCTCATGCAAGCTTTAACCACCACGGAGACAAGCTGGTAAAAACATGAACAAACATTAAGCTCTCAATTCTCATATGAATGAGGCAAGAAGCTATTTCAAAAAGGTCCAATCCTGTGCTCACTTCGGTAGCACTTATGAGTATACTAAAAAGATCCCGTCCTGTAAGATCTATCAACTCCTCAGTTTTCTATTTCACATAACTCTGTGAAGGCTTCCTCACTCTACCTTTTCACAATGTAGGTTCTGTGGAAAGTTTAGCGATGTCCAGCAAATAAAATAAAATAAAGTAAAAAATAAAAAATTCTGTGTTCAAAAAAAGGAAATATTCCAGAGATGGATAGTGGTGATGGTTGCACAACAGTATAAATGCACTTAATGCCACAGAACTGTACACTTAAAAATGGTTAAAATGATAAATGTTATGTATATGTTACAATAAAAAAAATTGGAAAGTAACTAAGTTAGTTTCTTCTCTATAGGACTTCTCAGAGCTTTTAACATACTAATGTGGGCTACAACTCTCCAAATGAAGGAATATCATAGATGCAACATTTACCCAATGTATTTGACCATAGTATAATTTTTTCAAAGAGTTTCACGGGATTAGTTTTTCCAAACACACTTTCATAAGTGCTACCCTATTCCCTAAGAAGAGTTTTTAGTTATTTTGCCATTCTTCCATATTACTTTACAAATACCTTCATTATAGAGGTTATCACATTGTACTTAAAAGTGTTTATGTACTTAAAAGTGATTCTGTGTCTCCCACTAGACTTGAAATCTCCTTGAAGGCAGAAAATACTGTTCTTGTTGATTTGGGCACCATCAGCACCCAGAACAGTAATCAGCTAAATAAACTCACATCCTTTTCTCCTCATTGTGATTTAAGAGGTGTAGGTGAAATATTGGGATGTGGCTTCCACCAAAACACTAGGATCTTGAAAGTTGTAAATGCAAACCCTAAGTCAGGCTTGGAAGAGTAGTGATGCTGTTTCCAAGTCTTATGACAAAGTATTTCTTTTTTTCACTACAGGCCAAGTTGTCAAATGTCCCAATTTTGGGGAAGTCCACTCTGGACACCTGGAAAGTTTCTGAGAGATTTCTAAGATTCTAGAGGACTCAAATCTCTTTCATTGAAAAAATGATAAATTCATAGAAACAGATAGAATGCTGGTTGCCAGGGGCCCGTGGGAGGAGGAAATGGGAAGTTGTTATTTAATGGGTACAGAGTTTCAGTAGATACAAAAGTTCTGGAAATGAATGGTGGTGATGGCTGCACAACAATGTGAATGTACTTAATGCCACTGAACTGTATACTTAAAAATGGTTAAAATGGTAAATTTTATGTTATATATACTTCACCACAATTTTTTTTAAAAAATGATGTATTCATCGGTCCCCATCCAGGGACCAAGAAAAGCAGTCACAAAATCATGCCAGCATGCATACCATGTTTCCCCGAAAATAAGACCTAGCCGGACAATCGGCTCTAATGCGTCTTTTGGAGCAAAAAGTAATGTAAGACCCGGTCTTATTTTACTGTAAGACCGGGTATAATATAACATAATATAATACCGGGTCTTGTATTAATTTTTGCTCCAAAAGACACATTAGAGCTGACTGTCCGGCTAGGTCTTATTTTCAGGGAAACGGTACATTTTTCTTATGACCAGGCTGATGGTCAGGCTTCAGATACAAAGGCCACAGGCAACATCTGCTATTAATAGAAGTACATCGCTCCCTCTCTTTTCCCTTTGAGTGCCTTATGTCCTCTCCGATGGTGAGAATTATTAAATGACTACTTGTCCAGCTGTCAAAGTACTTAATGCCTTAGTCCTTTGCCTTCCATTCTCCCTCTCACCAAGATTTCCTCCTATGCTCTATCCAGAAACCTGCTTCATAAAATTTCCTCAGTTCTATCAGTGACATTTAATATGTCTATTCCTCCCAGATAAGATTCCCATCCTATATTATGGGCTTTCTACCCACAGCCACATTCCTTAAAACAGCAAATCATGATTTCTCTTCTTGAATTCACTTCTCCATTCACAAGCCAATTGCAAGCATTTTACGGCAGTAATAGCTTAACTGGTCAGCTTGTCCCATATGTTTTTCTACTCAGATTTATCTTTTACAAAAAAAGAACACTTTTATCTTGGCATTTCCTTTTTTTCAGGTCAATTAATGATGATAAAGATGATAATAACAGCAACAACACAGCAGCAACAAGAGCAAACGTTTGAGGGCTTACCATGGGCCAGGTACTGTACTTAGCTTTACACACATTACTATCTTATTTAACTCTCAGACTCACGGTGAGTAGACATTATTATAACCATTTTACAGATAACAAAACAAAGGCTATAGTGCAGGGATTACTAGTCCAGGGTCTACACATCCAAAAGGTCTGTGAATGTCTTTCAGGAGAACATGCGCCTCCTCAAATGGCAATGCATAAGGCTGCACGGATGTGCCTCTGTGCACATTTCTGGGGAAAGGGTTCAGAACTTTTATTGGTTATCAAAAGATGCATAGCTCAAACATGATTAACTGCTGCTACAATGGCTAAACATTTTCAATTAAATCAACGCAAATTCCCGAGTTGGATGTTAGCTGTCTGCCAACGACTAGAGCAATCTATCTCCTTCCCTTGCGAAGCCACGATCATTTTCACCATCTGATCCTCATACAGCTTCCTACCTGGAATGCATCCCCAATTCCAAAGCCTACTCGATGCTTCCAAACGCTTCCACCCTGAAACCTTGTCTACTCCAGTCCCACCGATAACACATGGCTTCCAAGCACACCCAAGTACACACACATTCCAACAGGCAGCCCCCCCCCCCACTCGTTAGCCCCATTTTCTCACCCACTTGTGCTCACAATACACACTCTCATGTGCATTTGCCTTACGTTACACACCGTGACACTCTTTACATTCAGAGACACATAAGTACTGTCACATTCGGTAAACACCATGTCACATCTTGACACTCACACCAAAAGTTCTTCCTAACAGCGCTATCGCACGCACGCTGACCCAGAGCCTCAGATACAACCTGACTCAGTAACCACAAGCACAAGCTCAATCTCTTTCTCTCACACGCACACACGCTCACTGGCCCACAATACTGCCCGAGGTCACACCAACAATCTCACGTACTGACAATCACTGTGCTCCACAGACGCTCTGACAAACAGCCACCGCCGCTCCGCGCGCGCCCCGCCTCACCCGATGTTGGTACAGGCAGACGTTCCCGAAGCCGCCGGTGCCCAGCCGCTCCCGCATCTCCCAGGGCCCGCCCGCGCCCGGCCGCAGCCCCGGGGGCCGCTCCATGGGGCGGGAGGGCAAGCGGCCTCAGGTTCAGCCACCGTTCCAAGGCCGGTTCCGGGCCGCCGAGGCTCGCGCGTCTTTCTTCTCGCGAGATGTATGCATCACTTCCGGTAACTGCCGCATGGAAAGCTCCGCCCCAAATTTTCCCAAAGTGCCGCAGCCCCTCAGCAGGCGAAAGGGTGGGGGGAGTAGGGCGCTTTCAATACGCTCTCTTAAGTACCCTGGGCATTTTCCTAGCTGAGAGAACCCACTTGTTTTTTTCCCAGTCTTCAAAAATGTTAAGATCTCTCCAGGCCCTACATTCCCTTCAAATCACTTTCCAAAACAGTCTGTCCCCTATTGGCCTTTTTTTCAACTTCACATCACCTCCACCCCTATTTAGACTTCACCTTTCTTCAGACTTCTGCCAACTATTCTCCAACCTCACCATCCTCTGAGCTGGCACTGGCGAAGGCCACCACGGATTTAAATATGGCGGAAGCCGAAGAACTAGAAAGAATCCCGCGCTAACAAGGCCTTCCTAGACTTAATAGTTCATCTTTTCTTCCTTAAATGATTAATCATGTTCCATAGAGTCAGGATCAGCTGTTCTTTTGCTTTATTTCCTATATACCTGTCCCAGGATCGCCCCTGTAATTCCCAATGGCTCAAGGATGTGATGCTGTTCCCCAGTAAAGAACGTTCCTGACTAAGGGAGCTCGTCCCTGCCAAGCAGTGCTCCAGACACGGGTTTGCCAGTGAGGTAGTTCCTCATTGTGGGGATTCTTTCATGCGTGATGCAAGGCTGCAGAGGCAAGCTTGGGGAATGCTGTTGGGGCAACAAGAAGTTTCCGAGTGGCTGATTGCTTTAGCATAGGGGAACCAGCATAGGGGAACCAGCTCCCTGTTTTTGCTGAGTTGGTCATAGCTTCATAGGACTTGGGGATTTCATTAATCACTCCAGGTGTAACAATCAGCTTGGAATCAAATTCTCAAGAAATGTGTCAGTTGGTGTTAAGGATGGTCATTTGAGCCTCCTTTGAGATGATGTGCACTTCATCATTTGCACACCCCGGCCTATGAACTCAGTACATAGAATTCCAATTAACACTTTGTGATAGATGGTTGTATCACCACAGGCGTAGCATTTGAAACATCTAAAGGTGGGTACAGCATGTGCACCATGGCAATGTCGCTGGTAGCTTTAAAGCAATGAATAGGCTTTTGGCAAAGCAAATGTGTCTACTGTCACCAAAATCCTTGAATAGTGCACTCAGATTGTTGAACACTGCAGGATACGAAGCGAGTCGTGATATAGGTCATCAGTAATGTGTGGTGTTGGGAATTCTAGTTTCCTATACATGCTTGGTCGCCATAGAGCTGGAGCATCAGACTTGGAGGTGATCTACAAATGGTACTTCCAAGAACACATCCTTTAGAGCCAGGCAGGCTGCACAAATGATTGTGATGCAGATTATCCTGATACTCTGAAGCCCCCATTTGCTAGGTGTACAGCATAATCAGCACTGAAGCGTGTTTGATCTCCACAGGTGGGGCCAAAATATCCTTGTCAGTTGCAAGAGCCAGGGAAGAGATGCTGAGGACCTGAGGATACTGATGACTGAGCTGACCCTGAAGTGGCCATCTTTGCAGGAACCTGGTTGTTTTCTAAAGCTCATTCTTTAACATCCCCATTCACAGGGACACTGCATAGCTCTTTTATAAAATCCTGGGCCGGTTGACCTCAGGCTCCATAATCTTCAAGTTTGCCCAGTCTCTGTTTTTTTCATGTATAAAATGGAGGTAGTAATACCTATCTCATAGATATTTTGTGAGGATTAAATGAAATAGTGTCTGGCCCTTAGTGCCCAATATATAGGAGCAATGATTTTCCTTTTGACTTCCAAGATACAGCATTCTCCTGTGATGTCTCCCTCTCTTTGCTCCTTCTCCATATACTTGTCGGATCACTCTATTTCCAAGGTAGTCATCTTCAGCTTAGGTTGGTATTCAACCTCTCTTTTCATTCATTCTCATAATTTCACCTATGGCCTATACCCTGATGATCCCCAAAGCCCTATCTCCAATCCAGATCTCCATGGGTTTATAACTATGCAAGAATTCAACATATCTAAAACTCAGCATATCTAAAGCAGAACTCATCTTCTTTTCTTAAATCTGCCCTTTCTCTTCCCAATTAGACTGTAAATTCTGGGACAACAGAGACCATGTTGGGACATGGCTATACTCCTGGAGCCTAGAAAAATGCCTGGCACATAGGAGTTAAATATTTGCTGAAGAAATGAATGAGCTCTTTCATATCAACAAATGAATGTTATGACAAAAATGGCAAAGGCCTTGGGTTCCTTCTCCATCCTGGATTGCTCAGGGAGAAGCCACCTATGAGATCCTGGGATAACAGCTGGGCCTAAAGCCCTGGCTCCTCCTATTACACACACACACATGACTTTATTTCAATGGTTACAGGTAACATGAACATAAGGCACTTCCCAACCACGGGAAAGTATTTGGATTTTATTTGATAGTTTAAATGTTTTTGAAAATGTTGATAAACAAAAGCTGTATTTGGAGCTGGATGACAGACATGCCTTTACTATAGGATTTTCATCCTAGAATGTGATTTTTTCCAAAAAATATTCAATTTTAGGCCTCTTGCTACCAATAGGTTCCATGGGAATGCACAAAAAAGAGGCAGGAAAATAGTCCCCACGGGAGACTGTAGTTTCTTAAAAAACAGGCTGCTACTTCTTCCTGTGAAGTTCATAAAGTGCCTTTCCCTTTGCTTAGTCATCCAGAGTAAAGTCAAAGGGTTCAAAGTCTTTCCGGAAGCGGCGAGCCAAGGTCTCTTCCTCTTCCTTGCTGATCTGACACTGCCTCCAGTCAGACTTGTCAGGAATATTAAGGATGGCTTCACTGGCCAGGACCTCCCTGCAGAAAGAGTACAAATAAATCAAAATAGACAGTATCAGCCTGAACCCCCCCACCTTCCCCCACCATCACCATCCCGCTTCTTTTCCTCTCCACCAGACAGCTCTCCTCAGCATCACCCAAACAAGCCATGCAAATTCCTGACTTTACTCATACCATTTTGTCTTGCCCTGCGTGCCTCCTATGCCATTCTATCTATTAAAATTATACTCATTTTAAGTGACCAACTCAGATCCTATCTCTTTCCTAACCCCTCAAATCCCATTTACTTTTCTGAACAACTTGGAACTACATTTATTGGTACTTAAAGAAGCAACATGGCACCGAAGAGGGCAAGCCCTGGTGTCAGAAATATCAGAGACGATTCCGTTCCTAGCTCTGTCACTGACTGTCTATGACTTAAACAGAAGATTTCATCTCTGAGTCCTGATTTTCTCACCTATGAAATGCGAACTAAGGGTTTTGTGAGGTATGGAAATAACACAATAAAAGTACCAGACTAGCTCTGATTACATCCTACCTTAAACTCCAGTTTTGTCATCCCAATTAGACCATGAGTTTGGTAAGGGCATGGCGCAGAGTTGGGCACCTAGTATCACACCTCACTCTAACCTTCTGCCTCTCCTTTCAGCGGATTCAGGCGTATGTGGACACAACAACACAGGCTCAATACCAACAAAACTCATCTTGGCTCTTAGGACTCCAGTATAACTACATACAAACTCACACACAGGCTACCTTCTAATTGCCACTGCTTTATACTTCTACTTATTTTTACTTATGCTGATATATTAGAAGTAACTCTATGTACATCTATATGGTTCATTTTCCACTTTGAAGCTACAATAAATAGAAGAGTTGAAAATCAATCACATGAGTCTCCTAAAAGTCAGAGACCCTGAGCTCAAGTTCTATCTGCCTGGGCAAACCTTGAGCTGACTTCATCTGTAAAATGAAGATAGAACCACCTTTCTTGTACAGCAGCAGGAAAAAAAAAAGTCTTTTCAAGTATTTCATTAACTATAAAATGCTATGTAACTGTAAGTTAGTATTTTGAAAACTACTGTGCTGAAAATACAACTATCATGAGCATAAAATCATCCAGAGACTCTCTCTTGTAGGCTTATGTGCCTGTGTATATCTGCAATCACGTGTCTACGTCATCAGCGTCCACATCTGCATCTGTTGCTGAGGCAACAACAAAAAGATAATGTCAAATGCTTGAAGCTCCTAACATACTTGTTCTCATTTGTCAATGATATTTTTGAAAATGTAGACAACTACATTTACTGGACTTAATCCAATGGTGGCAATCTCTTGGAGGCTTTCCAAATTAGTCCAAGAAGGGCTTAAGGTTGACTCAAAGCTCAGATCTAATTGGGACAGGTGGGGGGAATAAAATGTCTGCAAATCACAGACACCAGCATCAGGTTATCTGTACTGCACATTTTCGACTCCCCTCCATATTCTATCTTTTCTTGTCAGCAAATTCCGATCTTCAGTCTTTGCCTAATTTATACCACTCCCTGTATGGTTTTATAGTCATGTTCTACCTGATATGAGGAGCAGAAATGATGCCTCATCCAGACCTTTAGGCCACTAGAGAATAATGAGGTTAAGAGCTCACATCCTGGGGTCCAACAGGCCTGGGTTTGAGCCTACCACTGTGTGACCATGGACAAGCTACCTAAGCATGCTACAGCCATGTTGTCCACTATAGGAGCCACTAGTCACATATAGATATTTAATCCTAATTAATTAAAATTAAAAATTGAGTTCGTAGGTCCTATCAGCCACATTTCAAGTGCTCATGGGTACATGTGGCTAGTGATTACTGTATCGTACAGTGAAGGCTTATAGAGCATTTCCATCATACCGGTAAACTGAGATGACAGTACCTACCGTACAGAGTTGGGAAGATTAAATAAGGCAATGCATGTAAAGTTCAAAGCACGGTACTTGCCACAGAGCATATGTTCAGTTAATGGTAGCACTTTATTACTTGGGCTAGAATGTTCACAGTTCAAGTTTGCTCTCTAAATCTCTCTGTCAGGCTCAACTTCGACCCCTTCATGAAGCCTTTCACCAAGCAGACATGAGCTCGCCCTTCTCTGAATTTCTAAAGTACATCGTTCCTGTACAAATCGGTAGTTACACAATAGTCATGGGGATGTACAGTACAGCATAAGGGATATAGTCAGTAATATTGTGATAACTATGTATGTTGTCAGATGAGTACTAGATTTATCGTGGTGATCACCTCGTAAGCTATAGAAATGTCAAAGCATTATGCTGTACACTGAAACTAATATAACATTGTATGTCAACTGCAATTGAAAAGTAAAAAATTATTTTAAAACATAAAGTACATTGTTCCTGAAGACTTTGTAATGGTACTTTTCACATTCTATACTATACTACTGTCATAAATGTAAATATCTGACTTGCCCTAACACTGTTGGTTCCTTGGAGCAAGGACTGGTTCATGTTTGGCTTTTTGATGAACTGTCCATGCATCCCACTACTTTGTTCAGAGTAGGTCTAACAAAAATACATGTAAAATAAGAAAAATATACAAACCTTCCAAACTGCAAAGGAAAATTCTTTTTAATTCTGTGGAAAAGCTTCTCTCCTGTGTCAAGCTCAACATAAAAATATGCTGCTCCTGGCTGTGCAATCTAAAGTAAACAGAGTTGCATGAGCACATACAATAATGCTTTAAAAAATCTAAAATCCTAGCTCACATCTTACAAGCTTTAATTTGGCAAAGAATTCAGTCTAGAAGCACAAGAGAAAGGATGTGAGCGGCTATAGATCCCAAGCTACTTAGTGGAACTAGAGTTTAAAAAGTCAAACTGACAGATATTACACAGGTCTTCCCAGTGGCACCCATCTTTCTAAGTTGCTGCCTTAGGAAGTTTCCAGTCTCTTGCTCTTATCAGGAAAGCACTGAGGCATTGCTGTAATGCCATCTTTGTCTACAATCTACTCAATACTCCATGCTCGAGTTCCAAATTGTCACCTGCCTATTTAACATTTTTGGAATGCCCTGCTAGTACCTCAGGCTCAACACGCCAGAAAACAGGTCTTTACTTCTTCCTGAACGTCACCTTTCCCTCCTGTTTTACCTGCTTGATGTCAGAGTGCTCTGGGATTTCCAACAACTCTATCTGCTGCTCCTGTGCCTGGGAAACGAAGGCATCTTTAATGTCATCAGTAGCGCAGAGGCTGAGTGGCACAGGAATGACCTGGGGGGCGGGAATGGGGTAAGGTGGGGTGAAGGATAGAAGAAATTCTTCGTGCAGGTCCCAGAGAGGTCATGCCTCCTATAGTTCCTGAGAAGTAGTAAATCCATCACAGGGGTGGTAAAACACCCCTCAGCAGAGATTCTCCTCAGGCCAGACAGGTCTATGTAGGCCTGTCTGTAAGGACCTAAACTTATGAGACAGTGAGCCACATGTGGGAGCCAATCTCTAATACGGGAAAGGCTAGAGAGAGAACTCTCTGTTATCAAGCCTTTGCCAGCTCCTATATAATATAGGTGGCAGAGTCAGGCCCATTTGAAAACTTAACAAATGTGCCAGAAAGAAAACCACCACAACTACAAACCAATTATCCATAACAAAAATGAGCTGCTAGCCCCATGCAGGCTCTGAGACTGTTTCCTACCTCTGAGCAGTCACTCATGTTGGGCATCACACATAATACTATCTCTCAAACTCTACCTATCAGGGCCCAAATCTTTCTTGGAACCTTGCTCAACTTCCCAATCCTTTTCTAAACAAGGCACTTACTGTCCGTGCAGTTCACTTACTGACCAGGCACTTCCCCCTGAGTTCTCACCAGAGACTCTTTAACCTTTTAAATGAACATTAGTTAAATATTAATGTGAAAATTCATGGTAAATATTTACTTTTATATTGGAGTCAAATATTTAAATCTTAATCAAATTAATTATTTAAATTAACATGATTCAAATGTTCATCAATATCCAGGTCCCTATAGGGCCCTTCCAAGTTCCTGGGCAGAGACTGCTTACCTGAAGCTGGAGGTGATGGCTCTTATAATTTCTCTCAAACAGAACACACCGTTTCCCTCGACTCTTAAAGAACTTCCTCAGTGTGGCCTTATACTTTTCCACCTCTTCCACCACCTCTGCTGAAAGCTCCACCACTGACTGGTAGTGTCCAATGGGCAGGATGAGGACATGGTCATCAGATAAGCCTCCTTTGGCCAAGGCAAGGTAGCACTGAAGACGAAGCACATAGAAGTGAGACATCAATACTGCACGTAAAATTCTTCAGGGAGAAAAGCCTATACAAAGAATGAGCCTGGGGGTGTGGAGACTATTACTCAAAGAGGCTATTAATAGAAATTCTCCAACTTTTAACTCGGATTTTTGAGGTTATAACAACATTCTCAAGTACCTGCTAAAGAATGAGATTAGACGCAACAAATATCTGTGCAAGTATCAAATGAGTTGGGAACAAATGAACAGCATATAAACAGGTTTTTGGCTTCAAACACATCCGAGCTGGAGGGGACCAGAACAACAGTTGGTTTTCTCTTCCAATCTTCAAACTTGAACAGAATTTTTCAGAAAGATACCACTTCCGATTGCCAAATGACCACCTTCCCTACAGTAATATCCAATCCCACTCCAATACTCCCCCCATGGCTCACAAAAAGGGCTCAGGTGACATGATTAGCAGACAATGTCGCTACAGCCTTAAGCTGCTGGCTAACTTCTACAAAATGAAAACAAACTCATAACCTAATGGGGTGAAAGGAAGGAGGAGAAACCTCCAACTCAGGTACATCCAAAGAGGCAGAAAACTATGGTTCCAACAATGGATGCTAGCCACTAAATAGCAACTAAAAATATTTGTCACAACTGAAACATGCAAGACTATTCTTTGAAGGGAAAACAGAGTGAACAGAGAAAGGCCAATGAATACCAATGCCCACAAACGAAGGTGCCATAGCTTTAGAAAAAACAATCCTAAGTCTATTTTTAGTGTGGTGGGTTCCAAGTTAAGGCTGAAGGAAGGAGTCATTTATTTTTCATCTACACTGAGAAAGTCCAACAGAGTGACAAGCTAGGTATCGGAAACACACTAAAGCATGATCATTCTTGATCTCGTCAGCATAGAGGACTCAGCACAGCTACGAAGTTAATTTTCCAGACAACCGAAGTTCATCAAACATCATAAGCACTACAACATTTTCTTAAGTTTTACAATAGCCAGTTTTGATTGTGTTTGTTATCAAAGGTTACTCTGGAAGCCTGAGTCTTCTAGCCTTTTCTGTATGTCAGAGGGTCACCACCATAAACAGTTTTTGTATTGGGATGTGCATGGAGGCTATTAACGCTTTCTAGTCACGACCACATAGCAACCCCCGATGCAGTACCTTCCAGGTCTTGTGAACAGTTTCACACTTGCCTCGTCTCCTCCTTCTCTTTCAAACCCTCACCTTCCAATCTGCTCTATACTTAAATTATCTCCAACTGTATCTCAAATGTAGAAATGGGACCTGAATGAACGATTCTCCCAGAGTAAAGTGCATGGACTTTGCAGTAGTGACTTGGAATTCTTAGCAGTCTTCCTCTCCTTTTACCAATGTGTGGCCATGGGCCATCAGCATATGTCTATGTATGCCCCTTGAGGAAGGCATGGCAAAGATGGAGAAAGCCAGGGGGAAAGGTAATGAGAGGAAATCAAGAGGAATGGGTGCAGACAGGGGACTCCAAACCCTCTGCCAGACACCCAAAGGTCACCAGAGTTTCCCAAGAGCTTTCCACCAAACAAAGGACAGTGTAGGTACACGTAGACTTGATTACTAGGTAGGCTCTAGGCTAAAATCCTTCTGTGGTCTCCTACTTGGGGTGCTGGGCTGGGCCACAATCGAGACCTGAGATGCTTTTGTCCCTCTAGCTTCAGGCTGAGATGAGAAACAAACAGGTTTCCTTGATTATCCCCTAGGCTCATGCCCAGGGCAATAGGAAAGTGAATGGAACAAAAAGGTCATTTCTTCGCGGGGCCTAGAACAGCACTGAGCTAATTTATTCATTCCAAACCTCTTTCCCACTCCGTGGAATTTTGAACCTACTGAAGCTTCCCAAACAGAAAGCAGTCCAAAGCCTGCCTGCCTTACCATACAAAGTAAGGTGTGGGAGAGAAGACTGGCATAAACTACTCCAAAGAGGAAAACAGGTCCAAAAGAGATAATCCAAAAAAGGGCATTCCCATAAAAGCAAGAGCTTTTCAAGTTTGCTCTTCTTCCCCGCAAAGAGTTCACCCACAGGCTCCATGGCCCAATTGTGCCACGGGCCTGGACCCCATTAGTCCTCCCTCTAGAGACAGGAGTGTACCAATAATAAAGACAAAAAAAATTAAATGTAAAAACTGAGACTATTCAGTCTGAAACAACAAAGGCAGGAGAGTGTGACTTAAAGAGTAAATAGGATGAAACTGAAACTCTAGTAGGTCAGTCTCTAGGAAGCCACGATAAAAGGCCCTCACACTGTCAGGATAAGTTGAGGAAAAGGTCACGCTCAGAAACAAAAATTAGAATAAACCAATGGAAAACCGATGAAAGTATCTGTGTGCAGAGGCACCACACATTGAGAAATGGTTTGTGACTATTTACTGGGAGACACACATACAACTTCATCAGTTTCCCAGAGCTTGAGTAAAAGCATCCTGAAGGTCATCCAGTTCTCAGTCTGATTCAGTGCTTACGAAGCAACCTTACAATGGTTACTTGGGTTCCCAGGTACCGATACCAGGAATGTGGCGATGGGGATTCCTGTCATTAGGAAGCTACTACTAGGCAACACTGAGAATTTACCGCTTTTTAGTAGGATGGAATAAAAATGTAAGAGTTCAAGAAGTTATAAAAGCATCGCCCTAGAAGATCCACACCTATTTGTCAGAGAGGGAGGTAGGAAGGGAGGTATCTTGTGAAACTGATACTAAAGGAGAACTGCTACAATCAAAAAGACAGACAATAAAAAATGGTGGTGAGGATGTGGCAAAACAGGAACCCTCATAACACTGCTGGTAGGAATATAAGATGGCGCAGCCATTTTGGGAAATAGTTTGGCAGTTTCTTAAAAAGTTAAACATAAATTTACCAGCAATCCCATTCCTAGGTGTCTATCCAAAAGAAATGAATACATATGTCCACACAAAGACATACATGCAAATATTCACAGCAGCATTATTCCTAATAGCCATAAAACAGAAACAACCCAAAAGTCCACTTATTGATGAACATATAGACAAAATGTATTATAATATATCCACACAATGAGATGCTATTTGACAATAAAAAAGAATGGAATACTGACAGATGCCATAACATGGCTGAGTCCCCAGAACATTATGCTAAATAAAAGAAGCCAGACACAAAGACCACATATTCTGATTCCATTTATATGAAATGTCCCTAAAGGCAAACCCATGGAGACAGAAAGTAGACTAGTGGTTGTGCGGGGCTGAGGGTGGAAATGGAGATTCACTGTAGCATGAGGGATCTTCCTAGAGAGATGGACATGTTTTAAAACTGTATTATATGATGGTTGCACAACTCAGTAAGCTAAAAACCGCTGAATTGCATACTTAAAGTAAATTTTATGATATGTAAAATTTAAGTGAATAGAAAGCAAACAGGTGTCTCCTTCTCTGTGAAAGATCCACGGAAGTAACTCACATGTGTGCCAATGTTGACCACCAAATGCTTCTCCACGTCAGGGCTGGCAAGGCAAAACCAGCAGGGTCCTGGAGGCTGAGCTTCATGGGGAAGAAAGCCAAATGTTACTATGGCCCAAGCATTCCTGCACATAATCCCCGTTGTCTGATCTTTAGATCCTGCAAAGGCTGGCCTACAGCACTGCCACGGGCAGTGGGCCTGCTGCACTCCCACTAGGACCACACACACTCCCCATCACCATTATAAGAAAACTAAACCTATAGTAGAAAAATTCTGAATTTGTAGCCATTCCACAGGTTGGTGATCCACAAATGATAACCACGTATTGACCAATGTAGCACGTAACTGGCAACAGGCTGCAATTGAAGAACATTGAACCGGGTGCCAGCAGCCCCAGTTCCAGTCCTAGTTACATGACCCTGGGCAGTCAGTTTGCCCTCCCAAGGTCAGCTTCTTCATCTTTGAAACAAAGGGGTGGATAGAAAGCATGTTAATGGAAGAGCCTTAAAAGTCTTTTCTAGCAGTTTGATTATTCTATTATTTTATGAACCCACATTGGTTTTGCAGGCTCTTCACCTCACATGTTTTACAGACATAAATGAAAGGAGCTTTTCCCACAGTTCTTACAGGAATAGTCTCAGATAGCCTCAAAGTCAGGCCATCTTTGTATTATTTCATTTTTATTATTGATCCTATGACTCAGTGTAAATTTTCCTCTGCCAGAAGAGGCTCTCTTAGCAATGCTGCTTCCCAAACAAGACCTGAAGTAACAGTTATTGCTCATATAGGAAACCGCTGGAACCAAGGTACTTACGAGGTTTGCGAGGCTGCTTTGGGTGAGGAGACTTGCTATCTCTGCCTGTAGATGAACGCTTCCTTCCCTGCGTTGCATTTAAATCAAAGAAAAATTGACAGGCTGGCTCTTCCTGGAATGGCCAAAGGTAGAAGAGTAAATGTTATTACACTAACCGTTAGACAAGTAGCCAACCATTCACATACAAAGGAACATTCCTGCCATGCCCTGTCTAGCTTTCCTCCTAGCCCTTTCCGCCTGGTCTAGAGAAAATGCCTGGACTCAGTCATACTTCTCAACATTTATCCAAGCTACCACCAAATTCACCTCTTTGGAAAAGCACGTTAACATGCAAGGCATAGAGCAATTCTTGCTTAAAACAACAATATGAACCCACCCAAATTTCTTTGCCTTCTCCTCTCAGTAGGGCCATACTGCAGCCCTAAATTTTACAGGTAAAACAACTCTAACTGTACTTTAATTAAAAACATGAGAAGGCTACTCATAAAAAAAGTCTGAGAAAGCAGACCATGCATACTAGTAAGGGAACTTGACATTCCTTAGTCCAGTGAGGAGAAAATTAATTTCAAAGAAGTCTATTTAGAAATTTCTTCAGAGTGAATCTTATTTACCTACTAGTACTCATTATAAAATCACAAATTACATTGCTATCAAGCAGTTGTTGGATCCTTGCCTGAAAAGTTAAGAATAGAGAATCCACTTTAGACATGGAAAAACCTAACATGTGTAACCCCAACATATGGACCAAGTTTAGACAAAGAAAGACTTAAAATATGAAACTGTTAACCCCAAACTACAATAAAAAACACTGAGTTTACTTGAAATCTAAGGCTTTCTAAATAACACCATGATGTCACAAGGAAAAAAAAGATTTAGATTCTAAGGAGAAAACTTGTCTTATGAATTAAACTATAACTGGCAAAAGGACACGTATAATAGACAATCCTGCCCAGAATAATGCCACCTCTCAATCAGAACATACCTCAGGGGCAGGAATTTGCTTTCCTAGGGATGCTTCCTTCCCAAGTTTTCTATAAGGGTTTTCAGTGACATCTGGAGGCTGTTTTACCAGTTCTGCTGCATCCATTAGTTTCATGGGAACAATACTGAATGCATAAAGATACTGTAGAGAAAAATAACATAATAACATTAAAGGGAAGTACTGTTTATCCAAACGTGATCAACCTGAGAAACTGAGTGTAGTTAAAAGGGCCGCAACTGGCCTATCTGTGGCTCAGAAAATACCTGGGAAATCAAATGCCAATTCAGTGATCTCTGCAGGGGCTAACCAGGGGCTGAAAAGCAACAAATCAAAGTCCCCATCCTTACACAAAACAACGAGGACTAAAGGGACTTGCTCCATAATCCTTGAAGACAAACTGCTTCTGTCTCTGAGTCCTTTATCTTTGTGTATTTTGTCAACAGCATCAGGGCACTGCCATTCTTTTTTCTAATGAAAACTAAATTGGACAACTTTGTGTTTCCCTCTCACATTATACAATTTCTGCTGTGTATGCCGATAAATTTTCTTAGGGACTAGTAGCAAAGAAATAAATATTCACACGAATATCTAGAATCTCAGACTAATGGCATAGATATTGAGACTTTAGATGATATATGAATAGATGCTTAACCTCACTACGGATCATGGAAATGCAAATAATTAATAATGATACATCATCTTCATCTATCAGAATGGCAAAAACTTTACTTAAAAATTTGATACTAACCAATGAGAATATGGATAGAAAACAAACTCATACACTGCTGGTGGGGATCTAAACTGGAACAAAATTTTGAGATGAATTTAATAATGCTTGCCAAATTAAAAAATGTACATACTCTGACTGAAGTATGAGTTGCTTAGGGCTGAGGCTAACACATTCCTGAAAGTAATGCAGTAAACTAAAAATACTCAGAGTGATATCTTGAAAACGCAGGGGGAAAAAATTACAAATCTAAACTTGCTAAGAATGCACTGGGCTTTAAAGCTTAAGATAGTATGGAAAAGACAAAATATGTATTTGCTTATCTTTTGCCTGTACATTGTTTACGGCATGCTATAGTGGAGTAATCTCCAGAGGATTTATCTATTTACCCACCTGACTAGCTGTTCTGATGTTAGCTGTCTCAATCCACAATATCCTGATTTGGGCCCTACAGAATCAGAAATGCTCTCAGGGAAGTAAGAAAAATAATGTACTTTTCTAGCATATTCTCCTTCTTTCACCTGCACTGTTTTCTAGTACAAAGACAGACTCCAGGTATCACTGAGATTTTCCAAAGCCAAGGAAGGCTTAGGTAAAACTGTGAGAGGACTTTATTATTTCTGTTAAATGAAGTTGCTAAAAGCAGCAAAGCAAGAGAACCTACCGTCTGAGGGCAAACTCGTGAATACCCACAGAGACAACCACGTGGAGGTGGGAAGAAAGAAACAGCAGTCATTTGAAATTTTGCCTTGGTTCCACTGGGCCTATTTTCCCAAGCCCTTCTCTAAAATCTCCCACAAAGGACCTATGGAAACCTGACCTTCCATTACTGTATCTTTACAAAGGAGTCACTGAGGTGCTGGGACACTGAGGTTGGGGAGAAGAGAAGATCTCAATGCTAAACTGGGCAAGAAAAACATTTATCAGGCAGACAATGAGTATCAACCTACCCACAAATACTCAATCTTTACCTTTTTCTTTTCTGGATTTCCAACATTTGCCAGAGCTATGAACCTGGTGGCATGCTGTGCGTTTTCCTGCAGAACGATGTGGTTTCTATAATATATTTGAGAGATTACCAGGTTACCAACAAACTTTACTTTTGATTTACAATTATAAAAGATGTAGACTCCACGGGGCCATGAAGAGAAACCTGAGTGCATCACCACCAGTAACATAATCTCAGATGTTACCTGTCCATCTAGTAGGATAAGCATCTCTACCTCCCAGGGCTGTTGTTACAGAAAAATAACATCATATATCTGAAAAGCACAAAAACTCCAACTTTCAGTTTTAAAAGAGTTGTAAAATTGGCAAAATGTTGGTAATTGCTGAAGCTGGGTGATGAGTACAAGAGAGTTCATTATACTGTTCTCTCTTATTTTGTGTAATAAAAACTTATAATAATGAAAACCAAAAAGAAATGAGTTTTAAGTGGGAAAAAAACATGCTTCAAATAATAATACATAGGATGATTTCATTTTTCTAGGAAAAATATAAAAATACATGAGTATCTACTATTTCATACAAAAAATACGGGAACTGCATATACCAAAATATTTTTTGAGCTTTCTGTTTTATAAGTATTCTATATTGAGCAATTATTTGTAATTAAAAAGAAAAAAAAAGTTATGGCATATTTTTTTTTATTTTTAGCGAGTTGACCATTAACACAGATGCCAATCCTTAGGAGTTCTTTACTTTCCTCATGCCTCAGAAATTTCCTGAATCTGTCACAAAATACAATTTTATTTTAAAATCTAGTATACCATTTTATATAAATAAATACACAAACACCGATTTTATATTCACATTAGTGAAAGGAAATAAATCAAAATACAGTCTGTCTGCTACAACTTGTTTTTTCTAAGGAGAATAAGTACATTCATAGTGGGTAAATGGGACTGATATCATTATAAGGTAAAAGTCATGCTGTTTCATATGCAACTTTCACCAACTTTTATGATTAGAACAAGTTTAGTCATAATTAAATGGAAGTTTTAACAATACATGAAGACATTAAGGAATATCCTGAGAAGTGTCTTTCTTTCATGCAAACAGTGACTAGTGCAGTGACCTCAAGAACTGCTAACCCTTTCCACTGTTCAGCTATCCAGGTGTAATAGGTAAAATAAAGGCCCTCCCCTCCCCAAAGATGTCCATGTTCTAATCCCATAACCGGTCAATGTTAGCTTATGCAGCAAAGGGAAATTAGGGTGACAGATGGATTTAATCACTTGCTAATCAACTGACCTTACAATAAGATGATCCTGGATTACCTGTATAGACCCAACATAACCACAAGGGTCCTTAAAAGTGGAAGAAGGAAGCAAAAGAGAGTCAGAGGGAAGTGACTATGAAAGAAAGTGAGAGTGGTAAGGATTCACACAGGGCAGGGGGCTTTAAGACAGAGCCGGGGAGCCATGAGCCAAGAACATAGGTAGGTGGCCTCTAGAAGATGAAAAAGGCAAAGAAACAGATTTCCCCCTAGAGTCTCTAGAAATGAACACAACCTGCCAACACTCTGATTGGAGCCCAGTGAGACCTGAGCCAAACTTCTAACCTACAGAACTGTATGATAATACAGTTTTAAGCTATACAAAGTTTGTGGTGATTTGTTATAGTAGCAATAGAAAACTCATACACAGGGAAACTGCAAGTACAGATAAAGAAGTTGGGAAGATGTGTCCCTCATTTATTTTAAAATAAAAATGACTGATGAAGAATGCTACCTCTGAGTGGTGTTTTTAATTATGATAAATTGCTCCCCAAAGGAGGAAGCATAAGACTCACAATACAGGGATGCAAAGCATCAACTGACTAATTCTAGGTACAAACGTTGGTCGAGATTTAACCATACTGTTATTTTTTTATCATGATAGTTACGGGTTTTTGTTACAGCTCTGGTTAAAAAGCTGTATAGGAGTTTGTGTTGGTTTTTTTTAACAGCTTTTATTAAGAGCTAATTCAAATACTACACAATTCACCCATTTAAAGCATACAATTCAATAGTTTTTGGTATATTCACAGAGCTGTGCAAACATCACCACCATCTAACTTTAGAACATTTTTCATCACCGGAAAAAAGAAACCCCATACCTGTTAGCAGTCATTCCCCATTTCCCTCTAACCACTTCTCGACATCTCTCTGGATTTGCCTACTCTGGGCACTGCATATCAATGGAATGATATACTATGGGGTCTTTTGTGTCGGGCTCCTTTAATTTAGAATAATGTTTTCAAGGTTCACCCATATATCAGTACTCCATTCCTTTTTCTTCCTGAATACCATTCCAGAGTAGGGATATACATACGTGTACCTTTTTTTTTAATCCATTCATCAGGTGATGGACATTTGGGTTGTTGCTACTTTTTGGTGATTATGAACAATTATGAATAATGCTGTTATGATCATTTGTGTATAAGTTTTGTGCGGACTTATGTTTTCATTTCGTTTGGAACAGGAGTGGAATTGCTGGGTCATATGGTGACCCTATGTTTAGCCCTTTAAGGAACCACCGAACAGTTTTGCAAAGCAGCTGCACCATTTTACATTACCCCCAGCAATGATGCGGGTTCAATTCCTCCACATCGCTGCCAATACTTGTTATCATTTGACGTTTTGATTAGAACCATCCTGGTGGGTGTGAAGTGGTAGGTCATTGTGGTTTTGATTTGAATCACCCTAAAAGCTAATGACGTGAACATCTGTTCACATGCCTATTGGCCACTGTGTATGTTCCTCAGAGAAATGTGTATTAAGATCCTTAAAAGTTGAATAGGTTTTGTGTGGTTTGTTCCCATAAACTGTTTTCAATGCATGACATCAGAGGACAACAAGCTTTTCTGGAATGTTATATGAAGACATACGAGGAAAATCTGTATTACCTATGGTTACATCTTAGGCTATGGTATTATGGGCAAAGGGCAGGTTATTTTCTCCTTTTTGTTCACCTATATTTTTTGAACTTTCAACAACACATATGTTACTTTTGTATAAAAAAACGTTTTCATAAATTATTTCAGGGATTGTCTATGACCTTTATTTTATAGTGAAGATAATTCAGAGTTAACTCTAATCACTGGTTTTATTTTCTCTGCAATACATCCTTTAAAAACTCCACCTCCAAACTCTAAAATTAAAGAAGAAAAAAGAAAAAGAAAAAAAGTGATACAAGTTCTTGATTTCCAAATTGAAATACTTCTCAAGTGATTATACTGATCTGAAGACTGTACGAAGAGTACTGTTTGACCTGATCAAACAGCAGTTACTATGCTACACCAAGCCATGATGACTAAACAGCACTGTCACCTCCCTAAAAGTGGAAGAAGGAAGCAAAAGAGAGTCAGAGAGAAGTAACTACAGAAGAAGGTGAGAGTGGCAAGAAGGATTCACACAGGGTTGGGGGCTTTAAGATAGATCCTCAAACCTTTCAGGAGCTCTATACAGTGCAATCCCTTGTATTTCAAATTAGGAAACAAACTCAGAGAAGCTGAACAACTTGAGAGTCATTTCAGTGCCAGAGTAACTAAAAAGAACTAAGATGTTATGTGGCTGAAATGAGCATGAGAAGTTTACACAGAAGATCCAAGGCAAATTCTTCAAAAAGCCAAAAAGAACGAAATGCTACTCACCGATATGGAAGCCTCTCATAGTAGGTCTTTTCCAAAGCAGCAAAATGGTATCTTGGTTTCAAGCCTGTGGCAAGACTGGAGACCAAAGCAGAGCCACACTTTTTGGTATCCACTTCTCCCTAGTAAATAGAAACTTAGTCATCTTAACGAATTGAAGAGTTACCCAGAAATGCAAAGAAATAACAAGACACTTTGAAGTCTCTGATGTTTCTATGTGGATACAAATATAGGCAGTAGGATTTGCATAGTAAATTCCCTACTTACCGCAACCAGAGAAATCTCAAACACATATGGGGGAACTGGGCTAGTAGGAATGCAGAAATAGCAACAATTGCTGGAAGCTCGAGGTTAAAAGGTAAGTCCTCCATACTAATACCTGAAACAGGGTTTATTAAACCTACTAAAATCTTTTTTGGAACATAAGCTTTCCCTCTCTGAAGCCCACAGACAGTGCTTCTATAATTTGCTTTGTTGTGTGCCTATAGTTCTGACCATGCAGATAGTCAAGGCAGAAAATGAAACTTAAGCTAGCTTTCAGGGCCCCCAGGATCCATAGAGTATTTCCTATGGAATATTCAAGGACTTCGGGGGCTCTATACAGTGCATCACATAAGCACGCAATCCTTTATTTTGCTTCTGTCAGGGAAGGCATGCTTTATGGAAGGGCTAACCATACCCTTGTTGTAAAGTTTGTAACAAAGTTTGTCCAAAGTTAGGCTTGTTCCCAGGACATCCCCAGCTTCCATTAACAACAAATTGTGTCATCTTTCATCTCTGAGGTTCTCTATGAACTCTAAGAGAAGTTATTAGCTGTAAATAAAGAAATCACCAAAGCCAATTTTCCACTAAGTAAAGCAAGAACTTCCTTGTCTTATGCGCACCTCGTTCAGGTTTCTGCTGAAGGGCAGGGAGTTGGTCTTGAGGTTAGTTGTACTAGTATCTTAGGGACTGGTGAACTATATTGTTTTTTCCCCTATGTCATGTATGGTTATTTATAAAGGTTAATCAAAATCCTTTTTTAGCACCCCTGAAATAAAGGGCCCTCATTCTTCTCATTCTCCCTTACAGAGCATCACATTCCGCTGTCTCCCATCCGTCATCAGCTTAGTAATCCGGTGGACCTTCCCTCACTTTGCTGTATCCTCTACACTGCAATTGGCACTGCCCTTTGTACTCTAGGTAACAAATAACCATGGACTTGTGGGAATACAGCATTGTCCCTTTTCCTTTCCGCATCCTCCCTGACAATACCTGGTATCTTGTTTGCCCTTTTGGTCATAGACACATTGTGCGGAAGTGGCAGACACTGCTCTACAAGACCCTTTTCTGGATCATCACTGATAACTCGGCATCTATCAATTGATATGCCCCAAATACATTTACATTTCCCTTCACTGAAGCTCAGCTGATGCTTTCTGCCCTATACACACCCTTTCCATGTTCCTTAGGCTTATTTCTACCAATACAGTATTTCCCAGCCCATGATAGCTGTCACTCACTAAGCTGGTGTATATCCTCTTTTAGATTGCTTATAAAAATATTAAGATCAAGTGCTATGGTGAGCTCCAATGCATCCCAACATTAAAGCTTTCATATTAGAGAAGCACCAAGTGTTCAGTATCTCATTTCCCATCTTTAGATCTTTCAATCTTCGATCCCATGATTCCATTTTTAAAAAACAATTTGACAGCCAAAAAGCATAATCTATAATGGAAGGGGGAAAATACAACTACACAGCTGCCGCTAGCTGTAAATCTTTTCACTAAAAATTAGTAAACCCTCAAAACACATTAAGAGGAAGCTTGAGGGCACCTGAAGCAGAGAATATAAAGAACCATTCATTTATAACTAAGATTTCAGCAATCTCATCTGTGAATCGTACTTTCTATAAGATCGACTTTTGCTTTGTTGGTATAGTTTTAGGCATCCTGAAGACATTTACAGATTTCTACTGAAAGGTTCTAAGAGCAGACATACTCAATATAAAGAGCAAACGAAGCCCAAATTAAGCCAGTGCAATTTACTTTTAGAAATTCCAACTGAACAAACACTACTCACAGAAGAGTTCCCAAAGTTCCCCACATACTTGGGCCATGGGGATGTGAGCAAGATATCGACACCCTTAAACTGGGATGTTGAACACAGCATTGTCCTCAGGGAAGACACATCCTTGGGACTAAAACTGTAACCTGGGACCGGCTCATTTGAGGACTCTGTCCCACTGAGGTATACAATCTGCAGCCCCGAGCTTCCAGTGAAGACACCTTTACGACCTGGGTTCAAAGAAAAACAGACAAGTTTTAATCCCGACTGCAAAATGAAATGTCACGATGATGATGCATTTCTCTCCCCAGGCCATGACTCTCCTACCTCTCTGCCATTCAACATGTCTGAATGAGTGTAACTTCTCCTAGAGCCCCCTTCTGGCTGCGAGGTCTCAGTGTTGCATGGCTCCAGCAGTATTTCTGTTCAGTAAGAGCAGCCCTTATGTGCATGCTGCTGGAGCCCACCGGCCAGTCCGTCTACTCCAGGAGCCTTACAAATGAAAAAAAGCTGCGAAGCACTAATTAAGAGAAAGGCTTTCTGCCTTCTAGAGCAGACTCTACATGGATTAAGAGCAACCCAGACACCTGGACATAAGGAGAGACAATGAGAAGGCAAAATAACTGCAGTTCTGAGGTGAGGTGCATAGTCTGGAAGAGATGTACTCTTCATATAGGCAGCAGCTTCCAATAAGGGAAAACATTTCAAAAGAGCAACTGTTTGGGAAAAATTAGACTCTACCCTCTTCTCAATTTATTTCTCACTTACGCCTTCGAGACCTTGCTCCATCAGTTTTCACCTTCCCTTCATCTACTGAGTTTCTTTTCAACTGGCTCTTTCCACTCAGAAAATAGAACATTAAGCATACTAATTAATACATACACTAACTAATAAAGGAACATACTAACTAATAAACATGCATACTAACTAAGAAAGGAACACACATACTAACTGATGAAATTTCTTCCCTTCAGTTTCAAATTTCTCAAAAGTAGCCTATCCTCTCTAAGTGTTTTATCTCTTAATTAGTTCCTTAGTCCCCACTGCAATCTAGTTTCCCTCACCTACCCATTCACTTAGAAGTCACTGATCACCAATGGTCTCTACTCTGGAAACTATTCTCTCTCCACTCAGAATCTATGAACTTGATAATATTTTTACCTCTCCCCACACTCTTCTAATCCCTTTCACCTCTCTTTGCTTACCCTATAGCTGAAGATACATGACCCCACCACAAGGTACTATTGTGTTTCTCCGAAAACAAGACCTTCCCTGAAATTAAGCCCCAGTTAGATCATCAGCCAGACGGATGCATTTAGTACATTATGACTATGTTCCAGAAGATGACATGACTGTATTTGAATAAATGTAGATTGCTGTATATGAAAAAATAAGACAGCCCCTGAAAATACGCCCTAATGCATCTTTTGGAGCAAAAATTAATATAAGACCCAACAGTTTGATCCTCTTCTGAGCTTTATTTTTCATCTTTACGGGACCAACTCCCCAAAATCTATACTCTTCAACACTGACCTTGTTTATAATTCTAAAAAGATCATCCAACATATGTTGGATGTTCTGCCAGTACTTCAAGTTCAGTATCACATGTTCACTGTACAGTTCATTGTTTGCTCCTCCTACTGGATCTCAAAAAATCTTTCACAGAAATAACCCAAATACTTCAGCTGTTCTTCCCACTCCTGGTACTAAATTCATATGGTAAAATGGCTACCATAAACATCTACAGCTGTGGTCTTAATCCAAATCTAATAACTACAGTGAGAATCGCCATAAGTCAGGCCCATGTTAGGAACTACAACAAAAGGATTTCAAAATGTGTATCTCACAACTGTGGTTAAAAACAACAAACAAAAATCTGTCCCTCGGGGCCGGCCCAGTGGCTCAGATGGTTAGAGCTCCATGCTCCTAAATCCGAAGGCGGTTCAATTCCCACAGGGGCCAGTGGGCTCTCAACCACAAGGTTGCCAGTTCAACTCCTCGAGTCCCGCAAGGGATGGTGGGCTGCGCCCCCTGCAACTAAGATTGAACACGGCACCTTGAGCTGAGCTGCAGCTGAGCTCCCGGATGGCTCAGTCGGTTGGAGCACGTCCTCTCAACCACAAGGTTGCCGGTTTGACGCCCCCCAAGGAATGGTGGGCTGTGCCCCCTACAACTAGCAATGGCAACTGGACCTGGAGCTGAGCTGCACCCTCCAAAACTAAGACTGAAAGGACAACAACTTAACTTGGGGAAAAAAAAAAAGTTCTGGAAGTACACACTGTTCCCCAATATAGAAAGTCCTGTTCCCCTTCCCCAATAAAATCTTTTTTTAAAAAAATCTGTCCCTCAATTTTTTGCCTAAAGGCATCCCTCCCACATGATGGAAACAAGTTGAGGCTGCTTACAGGAAGGCCAGAGTCAGATGTGGAGAATAAAGGTCAAGATGGACTATGGTGAGGAGGGAGAGGAAGGGCATTTACAGCAAAGATGATGTATAAGCGTTCTAGAGAAATGAAAGACCAAGAAAGAGGAAATATGAAGAGCAGTGGAGCCATTTTAGGAAAGAAAAAAAAAAAATGAGCTGAATGATCCAAGAGGCTATAGACTGACAACAGGTGACGGGAAAACAAAAGCAAAAGTTGACAGTGCTTTTTAAAACAGCCAAACATTGAATGAATCACTAGAAGAGATTCAGAGGTGTGGAGACAAAACAACTTTAACCTGGAATTAAAGAGTGGACCTGGAACCAGAAAAAGGACAAAGGGACGGGGAAAATCCAAGGATCAGAACTCAAAACTTGAGTTCCCAAAACCTTAGTGAAAGCCAGAAGTATAGCTAGTTAGGACTCTAACAAGAAAGGTGTACATATATCTAGCAATGTTATATGGTGAAACCACACACATGGAAAGTTTTTTTAACATAATTTATACCTTAAGTACTCGATACACTGTAGTCAAGTCCTCTATTTGGTTGAAAGAGTATGCATTTGTTTTTGGGAACATAAGGAGATTGGAGGCAGGTAAGACAGACCACAAAGGAAAAAAATGCCATAGTCTTAAGGGTATAGACACAGATTTTGGGAAAGAAACACCCATTTTCTCAGGCAGTTAATGGCAGAAAAATCTAGCTATATATTTCCTAGGATAGTAATTCCTAGGGACACTTTATTATGTTCATTACAAACATAAAAAAATATCCACTTACCCAGATAAGTAATGTTTTCAGCTAATTCACACCCATCAGCATCTTGGAAATATTTTACTGTTTCCTGGTTGTTGGCACCTAGCACATATGTCTGAATAGGAGCTAGTGAGAGAAGCAGACAAAACACCACAGAGTTTACCAGAGTTTGAACTTGAGAAATGCTTCCCTATACGAAAGATAATCATAGCAAAAGTAACGAGTCTGTAATCCTATAGGTCGAACATGCTCACCAATTAGGATATCCAACTCTCAACCTGTAGCTAGCCTATTAAATGGTATCACTAGGTTGATGAAGTGACATTTTAAAGAGGATCGTCAATGTATAATTAGGAAAACATAGACCCTAAAGAGCTTCATAAAAAAACACTAGTTTTGGAAAAAGCAAACGGCACATATGTTGCATTTATTTAATTCCTGTTTCCATAGAAGAGAATGATTTTTCTGAAACTAAATCCAACCAAATTCAAAATGGGAACATGTATGCATACGCATCCTTCCCAGCTCCATGCAGAGCTCAAAGGGCAATTCTTAAATAACTAACACGTGTGAAAAAAAGGAAGAAAAAAAACAGCAAGAACTGTGCAGCCTTGCAACTTTGTTAGAAACCATTTGTTAAATAAAAATAACTTCCATACCTTTTTTGATGCCAGTTTTATACTCCTCCCATTCAGCATTTGGAGTGGAGCCAAAGAAATTTCCTACACACAACAGCAGCTAAAATGAGTTTTTCAAACAGATATATGAGATTTTTTTTTATTAGCACATAATTGCTAGTAACATTATTCAGCTAATTATCCTAAGTAATGGTCATAAACCAGGTTTTTTCCTTAATCAAATTGCAGAATTTCAATACATAAATTCTTCAGCAGCAATTGCAATGGTTACTCTGATTCTATAAACTACGAAATTTTGGCTCACTGGCTGTCAAGTTCAAGTTGGGGATGGGGAAGGAGGGGTCCAGGGAAAGATGGAGAAATCAACCTTGAAGAATCTCTTTGTGAAATACAAAACTTTAATTATTAGATACCCTGAGAAATACAAGGCATAAAAGACATATTCCTGCCTGTTGCCTTTACTTAAACTTTAAGCCAATCAACCTATTATCCCCATATCTATAATACTCTTCTGTATTCTAGTTTACAGTCTATTTGGGAACCACATATAACATTTATATAAGGTTCTCTGGTTTGTGAAGCATTTGCTCGTATGTTGTCAGACTTAATCTGTACTATACAGTCATGAAATACATCTGCGCTTCCCAAACCCAGTGGTCAGAGTCACGTAGGGATGTTCCACTAGTCTGTTTTCAGTTTGGTATACAGTAATAAAGTAACAAGACTGACATTCGAAAAGCATAAAAAGATAAACAGATCTCCCTTCTCCCACCACTCTGCAGCTATAAGTTCCTAGGTTCACAAAAGAAACTCAATCTAACAAAAAAAAGAGAGTATGTGTTCAATCAAGAAATGAATAAAGGAGCCCAAACTTTATTTGGGTAAGCTTGACTGCAACAGTAAAATTAAATTCAGTAAAAAGAAACATCTTACGTCAAAGTTTCCACTTTTCTTCTGAATTGCTCGAACTCTATTGAATAAAACATCAAACTTTCCTTCAACATCTCCACAAGCCAAGCTGCAAACAAAACATAAACATTAAGACAATTCAGGCAATATGAATAGGCCTGCCAAGGTTGGTATATACTAGTCTTCCTGGATTAGGCAGATACGTGACCTAGTCTCTCCGAGGTTTCCTGAGAGGTTCAGTGCATGTGAACTATTAGTGTCCACTGGGCAGCTCCAGCTAAAGGTCTCACCAACACCGTTAACTCACCATATCTAAAATTTAGCTATCATTTCCTCCAAAACTGAACCAGTTTCTTCTTCTCACTTCCCAAGTCTTGTGGATTGGTCTATCACCAACTTGGTCACCGAGCGTCAAAAATCTCCCCTCCAGTCACCAAGTCCCGTCAACCCCTTTTTCCAAACATCTTACACACCCATTCTGTCCTTTATATTTCCACTGTCACCATCTTAGTACAGGGCTGCAATCATCCATTCTACAAACACGTACTGAACGCCTACAATATGCTAAGTGCAATATGCCAAATACTACACTAAGGACATGTTAGGAGTACAAAGAGGAGGAAGACCCAGTTCAAGCCTCAAAGAGTTTACAATCAAGGAAGGGGAGATATTCTGATAGTTAATTTACATGAAAAGGGCTACAATAGGAGGTATGTGTAATGTGTTATGCGGCAGGGAGGTTGAAAGTGACAACAGCTAAGGTTCATAAAGCAGACTGGCCCAAAGTTGTAAAGTAGCTTGTTCTAGCATCTCATTTCTGACTTTTTATAGTTCTGATTTATATGGTTTTCCCACTTTTCATGTCATGTTCTTAATGTCTTTTAATTCGGCTTGAAATATAGTTCTTACTGTTTTGCCACTATGTGTTTCTGGCAAGCTTTTATTGTCCATAACACCAAACATTTTCAAGCTGGGTAGTGACATGACCATATTTGTTTTAGAAAGATCATTTTAGTAACAGCGTGAAAGATGGTCTGGAGGAACAACTGACTGTAAGCAAAAACATAAGCAAAAAGGGCAATGTCAAATGAAGATGCGGGAGAGAAACAGATGAGAAATTTAGAATTCTAAAGACTGAACACGAATTGGAGAGGGAGAGTGGGAAATCAGGGAAAAGCATGGAGCAACTGACTCCTGTGATACAGAGAGAAATATAATAAACCTGGTGTTGGACACAAAGTAGAGAATACACTTACATTTCCTCTGATGCCTTCTCCTCTTCCAATCTATCCTTCATACATACACCCAAGTCTAACACTCAAAAACATTAAGAGAACTCAGCTGCTTGCAGAACCACACAGCCTTCCACAAGTCCCTCATCTCTTCCCAGGGCCTTCTCCAAGTTTCTCTAACAGAAACGTTCCCTACTGTCGATCTGATCAGTGTCTGCGTCTGCCATTCCCCGGGGTAGTTACTTCTCCTAACAGTCCCACCTACCCAACCTAAGTCTAAATTTTTCCCATCCTTCAAGGCCTAACACATCTCTCAAGTCTTCCCGACCAGCTCAGAAAGTCACTCTCGAAACTTCAGAAATCCATGCAGCATTTCAGAGCATGCTCTGTAATACTCTATTAAGCATTTTTATTAATCTTCAGTGCACCACTTCTTCTAGGAGGCCCTGCGGTCACCATCAGTCTTCAATTCTTGGTGCTTCCACGGGATCCTGCACTTCCTCTATCACAGAAGTTGTCACATGGAATTATTTGTTTCTGGGAGACCCATGGCCAGTTTGTACTTCAAAGGACACCTCAAAATTCATCATCTCCTCATCTGGGCCCTCTTCCAGTGTTTCCTATCCCACTGAAAAAAGATAGAAATCGAGGACCCCAACAGGGCCAGCTCCTTCTCACTTACAAGCAAACCATCTCTAAGCCCTGTTGATTTCATCTCCTTAATAAACCATGAATTGCCTGCATTTTTCTTCTGTTATCACTCTGTCTAATCCTAGCTGTCGTCTACTTTGGCTCTAACTTGTTCTCCACACTGCTGCCAGAATCGCTTTCCAAAATGAAAATTTCTTCACCATTTCAATGGCTTTTTAAGGATAAAGATAAAAATATTAATCAAGGCTCAATCCTCACTCCCCTGATTCCTCACATGGAGGCAAATACTCCTCCCAGAACTGTGAACTTTCTCTTCCTGACATTTATCACTACCATAATTTTACATTTATCTGGACTCTTTTATTATTCTGTTGTTCCTCTGGACTATTCTCTACATTAAGGCAGGAATTCCATCTGTGCAACGCCTAGCACAGCGCCCGGCTCACTGCGATTGTTCAATAAATATCTGCTGCACATTTGCTGAATGGATGAAGTCCTGTCTTCACCACCTCACCCCACGCCCCGCGCAAAGAAAAAGTGCGCCAGGGCAGACGCCCTATCTATCGATCCTGTCCAGGGCCCAACGCTGGTCCCATGCCTAGAAATTCTGGTTAATAAATCGAGTGCGGGGAGAAATGAACAGGGGTTGATGTGTCAGAAGCCAGCGCGGCCTAACACGGAGGAGGCCTGACACTGGGAGCTTCCGCGCCTCCCAGCACGTGTCACCAAGAGTCCCCCTCGGAAGCGAACACAGCCGTGAAAAGAGATGGACCGCAGCCAGGCAAGGACGTGAGGGGAGCGCTCTAGCTGCGGCCCCGCTCCCGCCCCCGCCTTTTCATCCCCGCTTCGCGCCTGGAGAAAGACCCTCTCGGGCAGACACAGGCGCGCGTGCACACACGCACACACGCACACGCACACACACACACACTTCCTATTCAGGGTCACTCACAGGCGCAGTGGTTTTTGAGCCATCGGTCCCAACAGCCCGGCTTAGAACCACCACCAAAAACTAGGAAACCGGCTCCGCGCACCTCAGACATACGCGGCCGCACTGCAATAAGACATCAGCACACCCCAGCCAATGAAGGGTCAGTGATGTACGGCAAGCGCCGAGGCCCAGAAGCCTCTCTCGGGTGGTTTCGCCTCGGTGAGGCATTAAGGAGAGCAGAGGAAGGGGAAATGAGAAAAAGGAATCCCATTAAGATTTTTTATTTCGGGGCAATTGAAGTTATTGAGCTGCTAGGAAGCTCTGGGCACAATGTTGGGCCCTAACCTATCTTTCTAGTGGGCAAGACAGACGCTTTTTGCAAGTTTTTAATCTGTCCAAAAGTTAAAGGAATAATGGCCATCGCCTTGATTCAATTAGTCTCAATATGTTGCCAAATCTTCTCCCTTTCTCTCCCTCTTTCTTTCAAGGTGCACAAGCACTTTTATTCTCACTGAGTCATTTGAAAGTAAATGGCAGACATCAGGGATACCTCTGCATGGATTTCCTAATAAAAACATCTCCTACTTAACTATAACACCGTTAACACACCTAAGAAAATTAACAGTAATTCAATAATATCACCTAACACACATCCATATTTTAAACTTCCTTAGTCCCCTCAACTTTATTTTATACCTTTGTTTTCATTCAGGATCCAGTCAAGTTTCCCACTTGCATTTGGTTCTATCTCTAATCTCTTATCTAAAATAGTCCACCTACCTTTTTGGTTGTTTTTCATGACATTGACTTTTTGGAGAGTTCAAGCCAATTGGTAGGTGCAGCAGCAAGGGGCTACGTTTTAAGTGGCCACAGAATTTGGGTGTCCAATACGCATTCACCATGCACGCTGAGACAGAGTTGAGGCAGCAAAACACTGTTTATTAAGTGAAGCAATAAGTGAAATAGACAGAATAAAGCAAAATAAGACAAAGAGCAACAGTGAGTTCTCACCACCCGAAGAGTGTTTCCAAGGCGCTGGGGAACCGAGACAGCGTCTTGGCTTCAGGTGTGTCCATGGCTTCAGGTGTGTCCAGCGAGCGTCCCAGTTGGAGAATTACGACTAGGGCTCCCCCAGGACACTAATTATATAGGGTTTTTTCCAATAGATTACCAGTCGGGAAAGAATGCTAGGCCATAGCGATTACAATCAGCAAGCATGGGGACAATGAATCACAAGTATCAGGGTAATTATCTAGGGTAGAAGGCAGGGGACACGATTCGGGAAGTTTCACAATGTACATGAAGTTACTATGGCCACAGGGCAACCTACGTGATCCTATTCATGCGGGTCAGCTATTGTTCAACCAAGGGGGCTGGTGAGGCCTTCCCGAGTTTACTCCTGCTGACAGGGGAGTCACTGTCTGGGTGTCACCTGGACAGAGCGTTCCCCTGACAAGTGGAAGGCACAAGGGGGCACCTAACTCATATTATATTTACTTTACAGTAGGAGACAACAGTATGTAAGGAAATGGAAACAAACGTGAGCGATCCTGACAACTGAGGAGCATAGAAGAGTCACCAAGAGCAGCCAAGCAATTAAAAATGAATAAATTTAAGGTGGAACAACAAAGTTCTGGTGTTCCTCACAACTTCTGCAATGCTTTTTTGGGAAATATCAAGTTATCTGCCTCATAAATATCGATGCCCCTGCTTTACTGGCACACTAAGCATGTTTTTGGGGTAATAAAGCCCAGCCCAGGAGTGGATATCAGGTCTGTATCTTGAACAGTACAAGTTTGCCAAACATGGATGAGTAATCATTTCAGGAAGAGAAAACAATAGTAAGATATGAAAACTCATCCATGGAATTCTGTATTATCTTTAAAACTTTCCTGCAAATCTAAATCTATTGTAAAGTAGAAAGCTTATGAAAAGAAAACTCATTCATAGGAATTAAGGTAGGTCAAGATAGCTGAACACAGAACTGACTGTGGGTGGTGAACACACAATGCGATATATAGATGATGTATTAGAGAATTATACACTTGAAACCTATGTAGTTTTGTTGATTATTGTCACCCAATACATTTTAATTTAAAAAAAAAAAAAAGCTGAACACAATGTAAGTATCAGAGTAACAAAAAACAAGATTGAAAAAAGGGAAAAAATAGGAGGCTTGTATGCGTGCCAAGTCTGACTTTAGAATTTTTCTCAAGTACACATGGAACATTCTTCAGGATAGATCATATGTTAGGCTACAAAAACAAGTCTCAACCAGTTGAAGAAGATGGAAATTATGTCAACCACATTGGTATGAAACTGGAATTCAATCAACAGGAGGAAAACAGGAAAATTCACTAATACATGGAAATAAAACAACACACTCCTGAACAACCAATGGACCAAAAAAGAAATCAAAAGGAAAATAAATATCTTGAGACAAATGAAAATGGAAACACAACATACCAAAACCTACGGATGCAGCAAAGCAGTTCTAAGAGGCAAGTTTATGGCTATAAATGTCTGTAGTAAGAAAAATGAAAGATCTCAAATAAACAACCTAACATTATACCTTAAGGAACTAGAAAAAGAACAAACTAAGCCCTAAGTTAGCAGGAGGCAGGAAATAATTAGAGCCGGATAAATGAAATAGTCCAGAGGAGCAGAGGATAAATGGTAGTTTGGAACAGAGACAGTGGGAAATGACAGAAACAGTTAAGAACTGTTTTGGAGATGGAATTGGGGACCTCAGGCATCTTCCTAAGCGCTAACACCCAACTATGACTACCTTTCAAACTAGACTGATCAGTCAGTATCCTCTAGCCACTGATATCTTTAGTCTGAAAGGAAGCAATCAGCTACCCAGGAGCCCCTCTGACCCTGCAGACACAAGTAGGAAGATATTTTATAAAATACTTTATGAGTGGCAGCCCTACCTCCCCACCTCACATAAACACACACATACATATCCTGTTTTTGTCTTTATCACATTTCCAAAAGGGAACATATGAAAAGATGTCATCCATCTCCACATATCTGACTCACACATAGAAGAGACAGGAGGGGCCCATAACATACACCAAGCTATCACAACACTCCTTTTACTGTTTCTGCTCAGTCTAGAAGACTCAGCCTGAAATTATTTTAAGATTTTCTATTATGTTATGGAAAAGTAAATTATGCAATGTTACGGAAAATAAATTACTGACATTCACAAGATGATAAAGAACAAGTTTGTTTTATTTTCTTTTTTAATCTTGTTAGCAATACAGTAACATCATTAAGAGAAAAAACAACCATTTACACAGAAACTCAAAATCCAGCCTTAAGAAAATATTGTAGAGAAAACAGGGCCTCTCATTTGATTCGACTGGCAAGCCCAGGTTTACCCTGAACTTTAAGAGATTCTTTGTGCTGAACGGATAATGAAGCATTCAAGTAAAAGGTAAGGGGTTATAAGTGTGAGTTTCTGAGGGATTCTGCCCCAAGAGAAGTGCAGGAGTAGCCACAGTCCTCTAGTTTACTCCAACGGTGAGATGTTTCTGGGATGGCCAGCACGGCTTCCTTTTGAGGAGTTTTAACATGTCTTCAGCCCCAAGATTCAGGTCTTTAAAATATTCTTCCAAATTAAAAAAGACTTTGTTCCACAGGAATAAGTTTTTCATCGCTTCTCCAGCTTCTTGTACTTGGCTTCTGCCAGGGATAGAGGAAGGAAAAGTTGTATTTTTAAAAACTGGCTCTTACAAAGATACTTTTCCATTAGCATTTCCAAGCAAATTAAAAAATATCTAGGGGCTGCTGGATGGCTCAGTTGGTTAGAGCGTGAGCTCTGAGCAACCAGGTTGCTGGTTCGATTCCCACATGGGCCAGTGAACTGCACCCTCCACAACTACATTGAAGACAACAAGCTGCCACTGAGTCTCCAGAGGAGCGGCCGGATGGCTCAGTTGGTTAGAGCATGAGCTCTCAACAAGGTTGCAGTTTAATTCCCGCATGGGATGGTGGGCTGTGCCCCCTGCAATTAAGATTGAAAACGGCGACTGGACTTGGAGCTGAGCTGTGCCTTCCACAACTAGATTGAAGGACAACGACTTAGAGCTGATGGGCCCTGGAGAAACACACTGTTCCCCAATATTCCCCAATAAAAAAATTGAAAAAAAAAGTCTATTACACTTTTGGAAAGTGTATTAGCTTCAATCTCATCAGCTGGCCAAACTGTGTCCAAATTGTAGGTACACCATAAATGTCAGCTATCACATCAAATATCACTGACGTGCACAGCTTAAGGTTAGGAGTCAAACAAACACACATAGAATAGAGAACCCAACACAAATTCGTTATGTTCTAACTTGTCAACAGCACCTGCTCAGACGGCTCCACCAGAGTAGAGCAGGTCGACTGCTGTTTGAGCCACCAGGAGCCTTACTAAGCACAGGAAATTGCCTCTTCAGGCACTGTCTCAGACACCCTCTGGGAGACAGCCTGGAACTCTCAGAAAGGATAAATGTATGTGTCACCTTTTATTTTCTTATCCCTACCCCTCACTCGAGAAAGGCAATTTTGAAAGATACAAAGGGATAACAGACCATCAAATAGGCCTCTTAATGTAATAGATTCACTTTTTTTAAAAAACCTTGAAAGCACTGGTATAATGCCTCTTACATAGGAAGGTTCACAGTGACTATTTAGTAAATTTAATTGTGGACAATGAAATTGTTAATTACCACCCATGTCAAATTTCAGTCTGCTACAAACCACTCTCTTGAAGTAGTCAACAATTGTCAATGATGAAAATAAAATAATCTGTAAATTATATCTAGGACAAAAACAACTTTGTTATTTTTAATCATGGATATTAAGAGCCACAGCCAGTTAGCAAGCCATCAACACTAAAAGTACCAGTTTCCTCCTTAAGGAAAAGTAATCCTTCAAGAAAACTCTTCATTGACTATTTTGTTTTTTAAGACATACGTATCTACATTATTAAAGATGCTTCAGCCTGCTGAACCACAATTACGAGTTTGAGCTTTGTATTCAAACAGGCTGTGGTTTGGAATACACCTCTCCCAGCTTTGTATCCTAACGCAAGTTATTTAACCCTTTCAACCTCAGTTTCCTCCTCTATAGAATGGGGATAAAAATCATGTACTTACCTCATAGATTATTAAGAGGATTAAAAAAAACATAATACAAGTAAGGCATAAAGAACAATGCCTGATATATTATTAAGTACCTAGGAAATGTTATTATTATTACTACTGCTACTAAAAGATTATTCTCACTAGATTTTTGTGAAGATTAAAAAAGATCATTGTAGGCACACCATAAATATTAACTATCATATCAGATAAGGTCAAACTGGTGGGTGGAGGGTACTCTTATTAAATCAAAAGAGAAATAAAAATGGTTACCCAGTTTTTTTGAATATGCATCCAACTTGTAGGCTGCCTGTTCAAGAGCTGCTACCTGCTCCTCAATTACATTGATCTGATCCAGATAAGGCTGCAGTTCAGCATCTGTAAGAACAAAGAGAAATCACATTTATATGGCCAACAAGTTATATAGAAAAAGAATGAGAAAGTAACAATACTGGTCTCTCTCCAGCTCTACCTAAGACACACTGGTGGGGTGACATGCTTCTGATCACTAGCAGGACAAATGTCTTAGAAGACAGTAGCTAGCTGATCAGGCAGGGCTGTGACCTAGACAAAGCACGTCTCTCATCCATTAATTTTGTCTCTTTTAAATTCCTTGCTCCTCAAGCAATCTTCCCATTGCTGGTTCCATTTCTTGGGTACTCCCAGACCAAGAAAGAGTGCCCCAGAGACAGGGAGCACAAACAGAAGTTAACGGAAAAACATATTCTACCAGTCTAAATTAGCATTTTCCATTTATAGATGTCTGGTTTTCGGTTTATACAGTAGTTCTTTATGGATTTCATTGTTAAATCAGTTCACTAGAATCTGGCCACCCTTTCTCTCCCCGATCCCTTACCAGAAATAAACTGATCAAATCAAGAATCAGAAGCATAAATAACCACACCACCAAAACATGCTACTCCTCAGAATGGAAGAAATTAACTTTGTAATTCACTTTTAGAAAATGAGCTCCCTGAGGACAGGGGCCATGGTCCTTCTCCTTCTCCACAGCCCCAAGCACAAGAGAACATTCATTACAAACATGTTTATAATTAAAAACTTAATACTTAAAACTTAATTAATTATAAAACTTAATACTTACACTTCTGGTTTAAGTCCTTTAAGTTTCTACTAATGTTTATAGCAATATCTTTCATTTCAAGATATTTCAGGCTGGTTAGTTTATTCATATTTTCCAGGAGCTTATAGTCTTCGCTGGTGGCTTTAAAACAAACAGAACATGTGATGCCTTTAAGATTTGTCTTAAATCACTGGAATGTGGAATTATAGGCTAAATGGTAGTTCAAGGCAGGACCTAGAGAAAGGAGCAGGCCACTTTTGATCTATGACATTTCTACTCAGCCTGTGCACTCTGAATGTCTAAGTAGAAACTCAGGCAATAATCAGCAAGCTATTTAAACCAAATAAGATCCAGAAGCTTCAGGATCTGAGTTAGGAAGGGAAAGGATACACTCATGTCCTACGATAAAGGAGGTGAAATAGTCTTGGTATTTCTACAGTATGAAAACATGTAATTTGGGGGACTACACCATAAATATATATAAAATCAACTAGGACCTCACCACTTCTTAGTAACTCGTTTATTATTGTGTGATTCTGATTGCATTTTTTACATTGAGTTTTCCAAACCATCTGTCTGCTTCTCAGTTCCCTTCCCCATCCCTACTCAAAGCACATGCTTCTACGCCAATTTTCCCAAAAGCCAAACCCACTTACATAAGCTGCTTCAACCTTTCTGCCTCACTTCGAAACTTCTCTGTACCTTCATATCTTCCCCAGAGGTGGAAGTGCTCCTGTTCTTGCCAAGACAACGCCTCCTCCTGTGCTCTCCATCTCAAACTCTTCCACCTTTTCAGGGCGTCTCTTCAATCCTTTCTCTTGCATTTCCAATCTCTCTCTCCATCCTGGACCTTTCTGTCCATCTAAGAAATATATTCAGGTTTCTTCTAGACCAAAAGCACTCCCTCTATTCTGCTATACCTATGTCATTTGCTCAGGAAAGCAAAGGAGCTTCACTGCTAACACTTTTGAAAGAATAGCTTACACTTACTGCTTCATCTTCCTCACTATGCATTCATGTGAACCCTTGCAGTCTGGCTTGTGCCACCGCCATCCAGAGAAATTACATGCTCCCAGGTCATAAGTGCTCTCTTAAATACGAAATCCATAGCATTTTCTCAGTTACTTTCCCCCTGAATCTCTCTATAGTATCTGACACTATGTTCTCCCTTTCTCCATGAAATTCTCCCTTGGCAGCTATAGCATTGTATACTGTATTACACAGATTTCTAATCTCTTTCTAACTGCTCTTTTTAGGTTTCTATACCAGATTCTTTCTCATCCAACCTCCTTAACTATCAGTTCTCAATTTTTCTCAGCTCTGACACATAATGACATTTACATGGGTGGCGCATTCCCACGGCATTCATAGGATGATTCCAGCTTCCTTTCAAACTCAAAAAAGCACTTAGGAAAGGAAGAATGACAACCAGGGAAATTACAATCTGCTTAAAATTAATTTTATAATAAATAAATCATTTGGAAACCTAGGTATTTCAAGCACTGTTATTAAGAACAAATGAATTGCCCTATCCCGACATTCCCAGAGATTTTAGAACTCCTATCTAGTTCTAACCTGTCCCTTGCCAATCTCATCCTGCATAGCCTCAGCTCACAGCACGATGCAGGTGACTCCAAAATCTGTTTCTCTTGTTCTGATCATTCTCTGAGCTCTGGACTCACGTGTGAAAGTCACCTGAGTGTCTTGATAACAGTCACTTGCGTCCTGGTAATATCTAAAATCAGCCACACCAAAACCGAAAATATTATTTTCACACTGAACATGGTTCCTCTTTCCAACTTTCTTATTTTGGTTATGGCACCACCCAGGCTTACAACCTCAAACACATCTTAGGCTGCTCCCATCCCTCGATACCCACTTTAGCCAGTCCTATAAATTCCACTTCTGTAATGTTCTTGCACCCATGCCCTACTTTGCATTCCTTTTACCATCATTCTGTCACAGACCATCATTGCTTTTCATCTGAAATGTTGCTCATTTCTCTCTTCCATATCCATACTCACTACTATCAAATTATTGTCTTTAAAACAAGGGTCAGACAGCCCAGATCATGTAAATGAGTGAAGCAAGCCATATGTTTGTATATTAAACACATTAAGAGTATTCACTTCCCCAAAGAAATACGCTCTCTCCCACTTCTTGGAACATGTGGTCACCTTAGTCTATCATTTACTTTACAAATTTTGATACAGATGTTGATGCAGAAAATCATTTCTATACCACTACTAAAAACACAACACTATAAGAATAGTGATAAATTGCATTGGACACCAGGTCCCAGTAAAAGGGAGAAAACAGGGAGCGGTGGGGACAAACTACATAGCACTAGCTCATTTAAAGGACAGTTGCTTGGCTCCAATCAATCATAGCCTCACAAGAATGGGGGACTAGTATTGCCAAATCTTTAGAATTTTTAAAGAGAAGACAAAAATCAAGATTTTGTTACTTGGTTTCTCTTGCTCAGAAATAATCAGACTGATAGAAACTCACAAGCCCTTTTTTTTTTTTTTTAATAGATTCTGGCTCCCAAATTTAGCTCACAGAACTTCCTGGGGAAGTGAAACAATATCAAAACTGCTTGAGAGGCCACACTGGACGAGATTTCACTTTTTCGACCCTCTTCCATAGATCATGTGCTCACCTGGAAATACACCTCGGACCAAAAAAAATTAATCATGTCTTAAAGGGCGAGTCACCAAATCCTCAGACCAACCCTAAGAAGTCCCTAATTGGCAAGTCACTCCCCATTCCCCAATTCCATTTCTCTTCACCCCCCCCCCCCCCCAGTTAATACAGCTGCTTTAGCCAAACTGCTCACTGATACCACTTCACTCACTAGTGGTTTCGTCCTTTGTGGTTAATCATTCCCTTCACAACCCTGCTCAAAATACACCTCCCCCAAGGAGGTATTTCTTGAATTCTTCTTTGCTTTGCCAGCGAGAGTCTACACTACAGAGGCCTGCAGAGTTGTATTAATTATTCTTATGTGTTTCTGAATAGCTGGTGAATTTCTCCAGGGAAGGAATGGACCGCTTTCCTTTCCATTCACGACCTCCCCAAACTTCCAACAGGCATATTTCAGGGCAGGTGGGGTTAGGGAGGGAGCCGCAGACTGATGCTGCTGAAGCACTTCCCAGGTCTGCCTAAGCCAAGCCGCAGCTCCCGAATCAACCCAGACCCCGCCTCACCCGTCAGTTCCCCCGTCAGGTAAGTTGCCATTTTGGAGAACATGTCCCGGCAGAGCTCAGTGATGTCAGCCTCGGCGGGCTCCTTGGCTTCCTCAGCTGTCTCCACGGCGGCATCGTCTGGATCAAAGGAGAATGACTAAGTGTCGGGCCCCACACCGGGTCCTTAACCCAGTACAGCATCCTACCGCCCCCCACCCCTCCACCTGTCCTCATTCGATCAACTCGGCTCCATTTTCCATGTGCCATCAATTCAAGTGCCTCACTTCGTCCTTGTCCTACCGGACACACCAACTGTGCTCTCTTGCACCCGAACCAGCTCCACCCGATTCCGCGGCCAAACAAACCACTCAGCCGCTTTGACAGGACAAACACTAAGGCACACGCGGGCACGCCCCTCCCTCCGACCTGCCCGCTCCAGCCAAGTGAGTCCCTGCATCCGGGGCCCCTACCCGGAGTCCCAAGCCTCCCTCTGGACACTTCATCCCCATCGACTCCGTGTACCTCGAACCGGCTCCTCCCGTTGGGTCGCGGGGACACTCTCGGTTGCCGCCGCCATGCTGGGCCCCGCGGTGCTTCCGGTTCTGGGATGCATGCGGATGCGCATGCGCACCGGAGTGCCCCCTCCTCCCTACCCCACAGGAGCCCTGGTTGGCACCTCTGTCTCTCCGGTAAGTCATGCCTCACAATAATGTGTAATAAAATGTAAGCAAGAAGTCGACATTGAAGCTAAGAAAGGCTATCGTGAGTCGATCCACTGTCAACAGTCGTGACATCTGGAAATGAGGATGCGCTCATTCCTGCGGCCACTCCCTGGAGGCGTCACTAGTAAGACTCACGACCTCTCAGAGGTTAGTAGAGCTCCGGGTGGCCTGCTCACCAAAGTCTCTGCAGACAGGTTATCCCCTCCCCAGAGACTCCGCACCCAGGCTGGTATTAGTTGCTGAAGACTGCTCAGGGAATCCATGCTTTTGAAAGTAGTCTCAGACTTAGGGAAACCGTCAGGCATTGATCCCTGAGCTGAAATACTCTCCCTTCCAATGGCCTGGATTAACACCAACGCATTGACACCCCCCCACCCTCTTTTTTAAAGCTGCAGGCTGGCACCTACTTCTCTTCCGTTGATTGGGCCTTTCTATAAGAAAGCTTAAATCATAACTTTTTTAGGGCTTAGGATACGATCTGGTTATCATAATTTTATTTGGCTGTTTCACAAGTCTACCTATATGGAGTGTACTTGATGGGATAGGAGAACAGGGGGGTGGGAGGGAACAGATTAGAAAAAGTGACTGGGAGCAATGGAAGATGCAAAATGAGGGACAAAGGTTACAGGGGAAGGGAAAAGGGGTATATATATAACAGGTATTGGGATGCAGACCTATACAGCCAAAACCTTGTTGTAGGAATTTTTGGTCTTATCCCTGGTTTTCCTTCACACACACACACCAGCTACCCCAGAGTAAAGGATACCTTACTCTCCTCACCCTGAGGACGGACCAGGTCTCCCTAGGTAGCTTTCTCCAACCTCTGATGGTACAATCATAGTGCCCATCCATTCAAACCATTTCTATGAGCCAGAGTTCTTACTTCAGGACTCCTGGGGCAGCCCAGCTCCTTCACATTGTCGCTGCTTGCCCTCTAGACCTCCCAGCGGGGATGAGCTTTCCCTAGCCCAAGCACAAGGATGGCTCACCGTTCCACATCTCCTCTTTCCCTTACAATCCCAGAAGCAAATGCAAAGTCCTGATTTTCCCAAGGATTTTTATTGATAGTCACCAGGGAAACCACATTGTCCTATGGAAGAATAGAGTCCGAGCCAAACACATTTTGGTCCAAAGACCTCTGAATCCTGAGGTCATTTCTTTGCCTGATTCTCCTCAAGCTCCATCTTCATCTTGGTTTACAGCCCCCTCAGTTCCCAGTGTTCAGCAGAATGTCAGGAGCAGGCTCCTCCACTGAGCCTTCATGAACTTTGCCCCAGGAGGCTGGCGAGGTTGTCAGGCTGACTCCTCTGCAACTTTGTAATCTCCCCATGTGAGAAAGTCTCCTTTCCTGTATGGTTTCCCCTTGTCTTCTACAGGGAAACTATGGGGAAGACAAGGACCCCACAGGTGCTAGCAGCAGATCTCTAGATGCACAAAGGATAGAATTCACGGGAAAGTAGGAAGACATCTCGATACTCTCTTGGCTTCCACTTTTTTCACAAATCATGGCTATCCAGGTGCTTAAAGAAAGTCATTACCCTCCTTTCCTTTATTCTGTTTGTTATTGACCTTTTTTTTTTTTTTTTTTCAATTACTGCAAGTAGAGATTGGAGCACAGGTAGTGAGAGGCCCAGTGGGAAATGTTATTTCACAGAGCTGCACGGCTACATAGCTGCACACAGAAACACTGAGTTACAAGCCGAAGCATGATGCCCAGCTACCTACAGAAATATTGGCTCAAAAGGCCAAACACAGGGTGGGACTTGGCAGCAGCAGTGGTGGTGGGAACTACTGTCCTAGAAGTGGAGCGCATGTGCAGAGAGGGCCTCTGGGGAGGTAGTGAGAGAGGCATCTGCTGTCTGGTGCTTTAGGACCCCTCCCCCACCACTCTCCGGCCCACCCTGGACTCCCCAGGGGACCGGAGTCACAGCTGAAGCTGGCTGTAGGTGCTCCCAAATGCCTTGATGCCCCTGTCGGAAGAAAAAGGGACAAGTCATTAGAGAGAGGACTTTGTGTCCCACTTTCCTTTATCCGGATCTGATTCAGACCATCTCCTAGATGCCAAGGGAGCCCTCAGGCCAGAGCAATCACCTTTAGGCCTTCCCTCTACCCCGCCTCCTCTGATACACTGACTACTATGAAGAACATGTTGCTGCAAGAGCCTGAGAACAGGTCTCAAATTTTGTTTTGCCTCCACCAACTGAGTAGAACAGATGGTAGAGTTCATCTGTGGGGCGCCAAGAGGATCGAGGTAAGGGGCCACTCACCATGCCTGAGGAGGGAGCCAGCTGCCCCTTCCTCTCCAGCATCTTTAGCTTTGAGCCCACAGCATCAACCTGGGACATGACTCCTTCTAGGACAGTCTCCAGCTGCAGAACTCTCTTTGTGAGCCTGTGTAGGATTTGAGAGAGATCGAGGGAGCAGAAATATGTGTCTAGGGAGCTGGGTGTCTATAGGGGGAAGGGGGACAGAACAATATGTGTCTGGATAGGAGCAAGGAAGGTAAGCCGAGCCTTGTAGGGAGAATTAAAGGGGACAGAGGTTCTCCCTGGGCTAGGACAGGGGATTCGAAGGTTGTGGAAAGAAGCTCAAGGTAGGATATTATAAAGACAGTCAGCCCTGGGCCCCTGACTGCACATACATGTAGAATTCTTCTCCTGAAACCCAGCCACTGGCTCTGGCAGCCTCTGGATGCGACTCGCCTGGTCGATTCCTCACAACAGACCGACCCAAGTTCTCAATCTCAGTGTTGAGGGCCACCTGATCAGAAAGTCAGAGGTCAGAGAGGAGAAGATGACTCTGAGAAGCCATCAGTTCCTGTTCCATCACCTGTTCTAATGGGCTCTCAGGACCAGGCTGTGGGCTCCACTTCTTGCTATTCCCCTTCCCTCTCAAACTCTGGAGATAATGGGATCGGAGTGACAGTGCTGACACAAAGCTGGCCCAACCTCTGGGAGGGAATCACCACCCAAAGAAACAAGACACGAGCTCCTGGAGGCCTTGATTGATGGGTTCACTAAAAGCCAACTCAGCTTGGGAGAGAAGGGACAGTACCCGAATTCCTCACATTGCCCCTCCTGCCCTTGACTTTTTGGTCTACACTAGATAGGAATGAAGCAGGCATAATAGGGGCGGCTGAGGATCAGAGTTTCAAAATCGCAAGGAGAAGGCAAGTCCTCAGGCAGAACTGTCCGATTCTTGGGCAATTGGTCTTTCCCCCCTAAGACTGTGTTTCTCAACCTTGCTATGCATTGGAATCACCTGGGGAGTTTTAAAAAGTACTGACGTCTGGGCCCCCCAACTCCCCCCACCCAAAAGATTCTGGTGAGGGTGTGTGGTCTGACTATGAGGATCTTTAAAAGCTTCCAGGGTATTCTAACATGTAGCAACTTGAGAACCACTATTCTAGAGCTCTCTTTCCTGCCCATCTATCAAAGGGTTTTCAGTTTGTGTTTGTGTTCTGGGCATGTTGACAGGGAAGGGAGGGTAAGCAATTTCCTTACACTCCCTCTCCAGCAACCAGCTGGGCTCACCCTCTCCTCCTCCAGGTCCTGTCGCATTTGTTCCTGCTCCTTCTCATCCAGGACGCGATTCCCATCTCGGTCAAACTTGGTGAAGGCAGCTGTGAGCTCAGTGATCTCATGCTCTGCATGCCCCAGTCTGAGGAGAACAGGATAATGAAATGACTTCTGACATGCCATTGCTGTGATCTCTCGATTATGGACTCCCCACTCTTTTTGCCAGACTCTGGCAAGACAATTTCACTCTGGGACCACATGGGAAAGCGAGGATTTCCAAGGTTTAGCAATTTTACCCCCAAGAAATCTCTTTGCCTCTAACTAACCTGTCCCCCACCACCCTCAGCTTCCGCTTTATGCCCTACCCCTGAAATCTATCCTCTATAATGCAACTAGAGTTGATTAAACTTTCTAAAGTGCAGGTCTAAATATACCCTTTCCCTGCTTAAAATCCCTTCTGGCCACCCTACTCTTTGGTAGAGCAGTGGTGTTTGAGGCTTTTCCAATATGACTCTTGCCCATTTCTCTGGCCTCATCTCTTGCTATGCCTCACCTTTCATTAGATACCTTAGCAATGACCAATTACTCACTACTCTGTGCCTGGCCTACAGCTGGTACTCACAATACACATGTTCAGTGTTTGTTAATATGTTTACTGGGAAGAAGGGAGAGAATGGCTAAAGGAATAGACCAGTACTTGTGGGGGAAAATAGAACCAAGATCAGAGTTTTGTGGGCGTAAGGGATGTATACAATGATTAGGGAATTATATTATTACTTTAGCCCTAAGAGTTGGTTCAATAAGGTCCAGATACAGAACATAGTCAGAGACCTTTAAACCAAGGGCACAATTCTGAAGGTCAGGATCAGAGACCTATAGGCCAAAGTCAAAGGCCGATTAGTCAAGGTCAGAGGTCCATAGGCCAAGGTCAGAGGCTTATAGGCTAAGCATGTATGGCTGAGGGTCAAAGATTTATAACGAATGTTCGAGAAAATTGGATTCCTGATTGCTCACTCCTTCAAGGTGTTGGTGAAATCCTCGAACTGGATCTCCTGCTCCCCACCCTGTAGGACCTTCTGCACATCCGAAACCTGCTCCTTCCTCAGACGCAGCCTCAGTAGGGTCTTGTTGTAGCTCTAGAAGAGGAAAGTAAACAGGCACCAGTTCCTACATCATCCCTTGCTCCCACCCCCACTGACAAGATGCCAGGCTTCGAGGGATTAGGTGAAGGCACACAAGAGCACAGACCTCTATGCAGAGGTGCAGCTCAAGGAATTAAGTAGTTACTTGTTTCAGGAGGTCAGAAAGCTGCAGCTCATCCTTCTGTCCAGCCAACTCTTCCTTGACCTCTGAATATGTGTCACTGATGATGGCCAGGAACATATTCTGAAGGATAAGGCAGGGACACAGGTCCTCACCCCCAAACCCACTAACAGCATTGAGCCCACTGACCCTATTAATGTCCTAGACACATGTTGTAAAGGGGCCAATGCTTTCAACCTCAGCTCTGCAGCCCACTAACCCCTGCATCTCAGGGTCCCCAGCGGCTTTCAGCACAGTGCTTTTCGGGATGGATCATGCTCCGTCATCAACCTGGTGTCCTCACTCAATTGCTGCAGTAAACTGACCAGAAAGATGCTCCAACATGCCACAGAACCCCTCCATATAAGGGCCCACGAAGCACTGAAGTCAGAGAATTTTCAAGGTGAGAATATAAGTGTGCTCTCTTTTATCTACCCTCGATCCATATCTGTATCCCCATCCATTGATCAAATAAAGAAACCTGCTGGCTTTGTTAATGAACATCAAACCCAGATTTCTCAGGTTGTCACGGAGAGAGAACAAATACAAAGCAGTGGTGGTAGAAATAGCCCGAGATCCCCAGAAAAGGGGGGTCTTGGAGAATAGGCATAAAAGCTTCCAGGTGCATCCACTTCTCTTGAGGCATTTTTCTCTCCCTTTCCATCCTTGGGGGATAAGGGTTTGCGTTTAGTGAGGGAGCCTGCAGATTCCTTACACTGTGCAAATGAGCTGACTGCTGACCACACCGACCAACCACCTTAGCCAGCTCTCAGAAGATCCCTCCTCACAGACTCCCTATTCATGATTTGAGAAACCCATAATAATCCTGAATGCAGAACATGGAGGGGTATCACAACTCCACCCTGCAGACCCTCTACACCTCTTGCCCTCAGGTTCCCAAATCCCCACCTCTCACAAGGACCCTCACCAGTAGCACAAAGAAGACGAAGAAGACGTAGGTGACAAAGTAGGCAGGTCCCAGGATGCGGTTGGCATTGTCAATAGCATTGTAATCAAAGTCCCCAAGGATGATCCGGAACTGAGTGAAACTGAGAAACCAGGGACTGGGCTTCAACCAGCGCCTGACCATAACGTGGACCCCAGTCCACACCCCATCCCACTTTCCTAACGACTGCTCTTCCACGAGCTCACAGACCCCACCCTGCACCTCCGACCCAATCTGAGAGAGGCAGTGAGGTGCACAGATACTTGAGCACATGCGCCAAGGCCTCCAGAGACTCTCACAGATGCTTTAAGCACAGACATGCCCACACGCATATCCCCAGCTTCCCCAAGGATACATCCACCCACAGAGCTGGAGGGAGAGGGGCCAGGGAGGAGTGAAGGGGGCAGGACACACACATGCATTTGATGAAAGTGCTAAAGTTTTCCACTTGGGTCCCGAACAGCAGGTAGCCGAGCTGGGCGTAGGCGAAAAAAACGATGAAGAACATGACAGCGAAGCCCAGGATGTCCTTGGCGCAGCGGGCCAGCGTGGAGGAGAGCTGGGTCATGGTTTTGTTGAAGCTGATATACTTGAATATCTGGAAGGACCATGTTGAACCAAGCGATTAAGGAAGAAAAGAGAAAAGCTTTGAACAGTGCACTCTGGGGGGCTACAGGGACCGCAGGAGTAGCTGAACCAGACAAGGAAAATAAGACGAGCATCGAGGAAGGGAGCATTGAGCGCCCTGAGGCAGGACTGAAGAGAGGAGTCCCAGGGTACCTTGATCCAGGCAAAGAAGAGGTTGACAGCGTTCATGTTGTTGTACTGTGTCTGCCAGAAGGCGAGGAACTCGAAGTCGGCGTACATGTTTGGCTGCTGCAGGAGCTTCCCCATCAGCCGATTCACCTCGAGAGTGCGGAATATGTGGAAGCCCACAGCCACAATGGAGAGCTGTCATCGCAAGTTGGGGGTGTCAGAAGTTAGGGGGATCTCAAGGGAAGTTCAACAATGAAGTCACAGAGGGAAGTAAGACAGGTGGGGAGAAAAAACCCTCTGCTGCTGAGTTGTTGGCTATCTCAGGTTCAAATGGAACTGGACAGGATGAGTGGCCAATGTCTTACAGCCCAGGAGAAGGCTCGGGCCAGTGTAAAAAATTTACAACCCATGTGGGTTGTAAAGGGCCACAGAGAACTGGAGTTAAGTGACTTTATTTCCCCCGCCACTTCCCAGCCTTGGTCATGAAATTAATGTGTCCTGTTAATAGGAAGGAGACAAAGATGAAGAGGCAGAATATTTTAATAGAAAAGGCAGGAGTTTTAATGGGACAGGTCATAAAGGCAGGAGACAGAAGAGGAACAGCATTTCGAATGCATAAAGAAAGAGCAGGGCCTGCAGCACAGACTGGAGGGAGCGGGGGTGTGGCCTTCCCAGGGCTGAGCCAGGGGCACATCAGCCTCTTGCTTTGGGAGCTGTTACCCAGGGATTTGTCCAGAAGTCCTAAGGAGGACATGGGACGTCAACAGGAAGAACTCGGAGCCCCTACCAGGGTGGATGCCCCTTCTCCCAATATGTCCCAAGTCCAAGATATTTGTCCCTCACCAAGATGACCACCAGGTCCAGAATATTCCAGATGCTGCTGAGGTAGCGAAGCCGGTGGATGTGCAGCTCCAGGATCTCCTCCACCACATAGTAGAAGATGAAGATGCAGAAGATGATCTCACAGCCAACGATAAAGAAGTCCCAGTTGCTGACGTAGCGGATCAGCTTAACCGTGCGGATTTGCCAGGATGGGATGGCACCTCCGGTAGCTGGAAACTCCACCACCAGTCTGTAGGGGGAAGGGGAGAGGTCCGGGGGGGCTGGGACAGTTCCTCCCATCCCCACCCCCACCCCCACCACCGGGTACATGTTTAGGGGAGGGTCTCAAGCAGAGGAAAAAGGAACCAGGAACCGCGGATGGAGGGATGCCGTAGGGAAAGAGGACCTACCTCAGAACACAGAAAAGATTGATGTTGGCATTGTAGACTGAGAAGTCGATGAAGACCACCCGAGTGCCCCTGTCTAGCCACAGGCCCTCCTGAAGGTCCCGGAGAGCTTCTGCGCTGCCCTGTCGGGATCCCGGAAGGTCCAGGTAGTAGCCCCCTCCACTGTAGCTTGTGAGCTGACCCCAGTGAGAGGAGCCCCCCAGCTCATCCTGGGAGTGGTATGTCCACCTGCCAAGAAAGAAGCCATCTGATCAGAGGTCTGACCCAAACGAAAGCTGATCTCCCAAGGCAATGGCAATACTTAATGATTGCCTGGGCTTTACAGTTTCACAGAGATTATATATGCGTATCATGCATATGTGTATTTCACACATAGTATCTTGTCTGATACTAACAACTGTTTGAGAACTGAGGGGAAACATTATCTACATTTTCTAAGTGAGGAAACTAAGACTCAGAGATGTCTGAGATTATTTGGCTACTTAGTGGCAGCACTGAAACGCAATTTCCTTTCACCTCTCTGGTGGTCTAGTGGTTAGGATTCAGCGCTCTCAAATGTAAATCTCCTAATTTTTCACGATGTCACCCAAGACTATGAATGACAAACCCAAGCCCCATTTTCAACCCCAGCCTGGGTAGTTCCAATAAGGGGAACGCCTATTCCATACGATCCAGTCAAACCCCTTTCTGCTCCTAGGGCTGTGCACTCCATGGTTCTTTACTCTGTCCACAAACTTTCCCCCCCTGGAACCTTAGTTCCTCCCCCTTCTTTTCAGTCCTATCCATGCTTTCCCCCCTTTCTTCCCTAATTCCTCATCCATACTCAGTTCCAAAGGTCAGACTCTTCCAACCATGACACATGTGGCAGTGTCATCCATTCTCCATGTCCCCAAGGGACTTCTGGACAAGAAAGGATGCTTTCTCTGGCAGAAGTGCCTCCAGAGTAGGGCAAAGGTGGCCATGACCTGTGTGTAAACAAGTCCAGAGGCTATGGCTCTATCTGCTAATGCACCTTCTTTGTTCCTGAGTGATCCAGACCAAGGTCTCCCAACAATCACAGTTGGGACTCAGAGAGATGCCCCCACCCCATTTCCCCTGAGTACCCCCAAGGCTCTACCTCTACCTCTCCCCTTAAGGCTCAGTGGAAGTGGTTCCTAAACCTTGGTGGGATGGTGTCAGGTTCAGAGGGGCAAGCCCTGTGACATTGGCAGGGGGACTCACTCACGCTGTGCCATTGAGGGGCCCAAAGGGGAGCTGCTCTTCCTTGTCCGGAGAGTAGACGTCATAGCAGCTCGAAATGTCCTCGCGGAAGTCCTCATGCACCACACAGGAGTCATTGCGGACCCTCAGCTGCCGCAGCCTCGGAACCCCCAGAAGCAGGTTCTCATAGTAGATGAAGGAGTGGGAGCCACGGCCCAGGCTCTGGTTGTTGTACCATTTGGTCCAATACAGACTGTCCAGTAAGGGGCCCTGGGCAAACTAGACCACAAGCTGGGTTGGGCCTAACTCAGCCTCATGCCGATCCCTACCCTCAGAATGACTTTTGCCCTCACTCCTTGACACCACAGCTTATCTCCAGTCTGTTTCTGTTGGACTCCTCAGCTAATACATGAACCCTGACCAGATCTTGACCTGATGTGGGCTTCCTCTTTATGTAAAGTGCGTTTAGAAGTTCAGCCTTACCTCTGACTCCCAATGCTAGTCTTCACTACTGGCTTGACTCCCTGATCTCTCACCTACCTCCAACTTACCTCTAGCCTGACCCATTAATTCTTGCCTGACCCTTTGACTCATCCTATTCCTGGAATGGCCTTGCCTCTGCATGTGGCCTGATCCACTGTCTGATATCCCTGAACCCTGGCCTGTGGCCTCAGCCTTCAGGCCATTGAGAAGGGGGGGGGGGGGTAGAAGTGATGTCATACTCACATCCCAGAAGTCCACCATGCTGCTGATGGCCTGGAAGGAGACTCCGGTGTCTGACGGGGTATGTAAGAAGAGCTCAGACATCACTTTGGTGTAGTAATAGGCACTGGAGCTTGTCATTCCATAGGTCACTAAAAACCAACCCAAGAGGCTGTGTCCTGCTCAATGTTCCCATCTCCATTCTCCAGAAAAAATAAACAAACAAACAAAAAACACCCCAGGAAATCCCATTGCTGTGGGGCCAGACTTGCTACCTAGATAGAAGCTCATCAAACCCACCCCCTAGAATTGGCTGGGAGGCTGATGGTGGCATTGGGGAAACCAGGGACTACATGAAGGAAGATTTGTTGCTACAAGATCACCCCACCTCTTCCCTCCCATACTCACCTTAGAAAGACTGAATACCACTCAGTAATTGTGTCTTGACATTGTCATTCTGAAAATTCACTTTCCTGAACCAGCTTAATGTCCTACTTCTCACTCCCCAGAGTCAAGAAATTTCCACCTTCTCCATCAGTTAGTGCTTCCTTGTATTTGTCTTATATTTATGCCCCTGGGAAAGTGCCTCCAAATTCTAGAGGACTCCAAAGCCTTGGCCAAACACCGTACAATAGAGATGTGGTCTCCTGGACCCTGGAGTCACTAACTGTGCAGCCGTGGGAGGAGGAGGTAGGCATGGTAACTCTGGCCCCGGGTACATCCTGATGGGCACAGTTGTCTCCTGAGAGAAGCATCCCCACATCAAAAAGACCTGGCCCTTGCCCTGAGGAACTGGATCTCCCTCAACTACCCTAACACCCAGTCTAAGGTAGAGCTGTCAGCATTTTCTGGTTAAAAGGCAGAATTTGAAGAGTATGAGCCATTTACTTTACAGATTGTCCCTCAACCGAGATTTATCTGATGTCTCCTCGTGCTTAAATTCAGGTTATGCATTTTGGCAAGGAATACCAAAGGCGTATATTATCTAATGTTACCTTTGATCCCTGTTAAGGTGGTGTCTTCCAGCTTTCTTCAATGTAAAATTATTATTTTCCTCTTTGTAATTAATACATATTTTGTGGAGAAATACTTTGAGACTATGTAAATATCCTGTTACTCATCAATCTTTCACCGACTAGTTTTAGCATCCATTGATGACTTTTGCCTGATTATTACTATTATGGTTGTCAAGTTGTGATTTTCTCATTCTACCATCCCTTCTGCATTTATTAGTTGGCACTCTCTTCAGGAAAAGCTTTTGCTTCTTTCTCATTTGTGTATTCACTTGTGTATGTCAGTACAAACGCATGGATTCTTGTTTTTTCTTATAGTTTATAATTTGTTAATATTATGATTTATTTTGTTACTCAACATTTTATCTAAATCATTAAAGACAAAGAAAGACTAAACAATTGTTCTAGATTAAAAGAGATTAAAGAAACATGAAAACTAAATGCAATAGGTACATTTAATTGGGATTATATCCTGGACCATAATATTTTTCTTTTACTATAAAAGCTATTAGTGGAATAATGAGTGAAATTATAATAAGCTCTGTTCATTAGATAAAGTACTGGGACAATGAAAATTTTCTGACTTTGATAAGAGAACATCCTTGTTTTTAGAAAATACACATTAAAGTATTTAGGAGCAATGGGGCATTGTGTCTGCAATTTACTCTCAAACAGTGTGTGTCTGTGTGTGTGTGTGTGTGTGTGTGTGTGTGTGTGTGTGTCTGTGTGTGTAGAAAGAAAGAGAGAAAGAGGGAAAGTTAGAGAGAGGGAGGGAGAGAGAGGGAGAGAGAAAGAGGGAGAATAATAAAGGAAAAGCAAGCATGGTAAAATGTTTATATTTGGGAAATCTGGATGAATGTTTATAAGAATTCTTTGTATTACTCTTGCAACTTTTCTGTAAGTCTGTATTTACATCAAAAAAGTTTAAGTAGGGTTTCTCAGCCTCTTATGATCAACTCCCTTTAAGAATGTTTCTTTTCAAGCTTGGGCCATATTTTCTCCCACTACCCCATCTGGAAAAGAAATGGCTCGGGTGGACTGGAGCTCATCCATACTCGTGGAGGGAAGAGGGGCTAGTATGGTCCCAGATTACACACAAGCAGCATCATACTTTTCCAGCGGGGAAATTAACAAAGAAGGAAGCATTATTATTTCACATTCCTCCATTCCACTCTATTAAGTCCAAGAAACGACTTTACTTTTCTCTAACTCAAATCTGTGATTATCTGACCTTAATATCTGGAGTACTCAGACTCAACTTTTCTGCATCTGAAAAATGGGCTGGAAATCAAACATCTGTCTGCTAAGAGCCCATCACACAGTTGGAACTGATGGTCAGTGAGCTGAACCTTTCTTCATGAGATGGGCTGATTAAATGCTTACATCTTCTGGATGGCCACTAGGTGGTACTCATTGCTGCACCTTTTTCTCTTCTCTAATTCTCCAATTCTAAGTTACTGCTCAGAATGAACATTCCTCTGAACTGGCTGCCAACCCTTTATGGAGGCGTAACATCTCTGATTACCGTGTTTCCTCGAAAATAAGACCTAATCGGAAAATAAGCCCTGGTATGATTTTTCAGGATGACATCCCTGAACATAAGCCCTAATGCATCTTCTGGAGCAAAACTTAATATAAGACCCGGTCTTATTTTCGGGGAAACACGGTAGTATCCAAGACAGTAAAGACTATGTATTCTGAGAAAAATGGTTTCACCTGGTCAAATGCCCACTGACTCAGAACACCTGTTATATGCCCTATGCTAAGTGTTCTATATGCCTACTTCACTTCATCTTACAACAACCCTATGTATTAGATGTTCTTATCCCCATTTTCCAGTCTCAGAGAACTAAAGTAACTTGTCCAAGGTAAATAACTAATGGAGCCAGGATTCAAAAGCAAATCTGTCTGCCTCCATAGTAAATTAACTTTGTTCTGTTTCCAAGACAGAACTATATCTAAGGAGTAGAAGTTACAGGAGGAAAAATTAGGCTCCCCAAAATGCAGGACTTCCTGACTACTAGTGCTCTCAATTATGAAATGGAGCACTTCACAAATATCCATTTCACCTCTGAGAATGTCAGCAAAGGACTGAAGGTCACATGGAGGGGGTCCTGCAATGGGCAGTGGGTGGTGTTCTGGTTCCTTCCTTGAAGATCCAGGGAAGGAGTGGAAGTTCTGTGTATTGCAAAAAAATGACACTAGACCATAGAATGGGTGGGAGCTAGGAGTCAGAATCTGAGTCAGTATATCAAATGTCAGGATATCAGTACATTACATACTACCTTTTTTATGTAGTGAGGGCCTCATTCCAGGAAATTTTCAGACACTGGACAATAACCACATGAGAATGCTATGAAGGGGATTTATAGACAAGATGATGGTTTCACCATCCAATACAGAGTTTCTGATTTTTCTTTTCTCTTGGACAGAAATTAAGTTCTTTTAGACATAATACATCATGCCTTTTGACCTTGGCCTTAGATCCAATTCACAGTTGCTGAATAATAATAACAATAACCACCATTTATGGACACATTATTCACTGGGCTTTGCCTACTTTGTCTCCCATTATCCTGAAAAAAGCCTCATAAAGTAGGAACTACCATTTGCATTTTATGAGATCCAAAATGTTATTAAATAAGTTGTCCAAAGATCAGATAGCCAGCAAGTAGAACTTGGGTTCAAGCTCAAGTCTGCCTTACTCCAAAGACCATGAATTTGGCCACCGCTCTACACTAAATTAATATATCTCACTAACACTCAAAATCCTTCTGTTTAGGGTCTCTCACTCTCCTTCCAAAATCAATCCAAATAGGTAGGATTATGCAAGTTTATAAGACGTCCTTATGAGAAAACTCTATTTGAAGAGTTTAATATCTGAGTCAGGAGGTGAATTGCAAAAGTACTTGGTAGACTCAAAAGATCACCATCTTAAAAGAAGCTTCAAATTTCTTCATTCTGGTTTAAATGGATAATTGTGTAAAATCTGTTTCGAGAATCATATTCTGACATAGATGAGTCCCAACAATGGAAAAAGAATCACGTGCACAAAAATATGACCTGTGTTATTTATAATATCAAAGAATTGCGGATAATCTAAATGGTTAAGTAAATTATATCATTGAGACGCTTAATGGACTGTGATACAGCCACTGAAATGGTAATAAAAAAGTGCAAAAGTGTACAATTCTGTATTACATCATCTATAAATCACATTGTATGTACACCTGAAATCTATGTAACTTTACTAACAATTGTCACCCCAATAAACTTTAATTGAAAACAAAAGTGCAAAAGTGTTTCCACCCTATCATTACAATGAAATACTTTTTTAAATGCCAAGAATGTAAAAACTTGAAAGAAAAATTAACTTTTTAAATAATGAGGAGTATCATAGGTAGATTTTATTTCTCTTCGTTTCCATGGAGTTCAATTAACTCCATATCTAATAATAATAGATATTAACTCCATATCTAATAATAATAGATATAAAACAATAAAATCATTAACAAACAAATCTTTCTACCTATTTGTTTCCAAGTTACAGGCTGAAGTTTCCAGGTGCTGGATACTGTACTGGACTTTGTGACTGCCTCCCTCAGATCCTCTCTGGGTTAATACCGTGACTTTTTTTCAGGTATCACCTGTATGGATCATCTCACATATAAGTTGCTAGAAGCTGAATCCAACCCTGGCTCAAGGACTCGGCAGGAAGTTTAAACCTAAGCTAACCCACAAATGCCCCTCCCTTGGCACCCATTACAGGTTGAGGGATGAGCATGTAACCCATTTCAAACCAAGGAGTCACGAAGAGAGATTTCTGGAACTTTTAGGACCTTTTATCTCATACTAGATATGAATGAGAAAGCCCAAGGGAATTCGCCTTAGGATGAAAGTGATTGTGCAGCTGGCAGAACTGAGCCGACAGAAACAGACGGGTCTTTGACGATGTCATTAAGCCAATGGATTGATCCACCCAGAACCCTAACCTACTTTGACTCTCATTACCTAGACAATAAATCCCATTATAGTGTAAGCCTGTTTTCACTGAGTTTTACTTCATTGTAACATAGCCCTTAGTTATATGGACGCCATGACATTTTCAAAAAGATTGCATTATTTCTGAGGAAAATGGACCTAGAAAAGCTTCTGCTACCGTCTGAATCTCTAGAGGGCAGTGGGTGACTTTAGCATCTGTACCAAGTCCACATTAATTAAAATACATTATTACCCTATATTAAAGGGGGCTTGCTGACCAAGCCAACTGATGATGATGTTATAGGAACATACCCACCATTAATTCCTAAAGGCCCGCCAAGCTTTATTTGTGGGTAAAGCAGGTCTCTAGAACATAATGAAAATGTATACACACACACACACACACACACACACACACACACATACATACATATTGCAGCTATTATATATATGTGTGTATATATATTTATGTTTATAAACATTTGCATGTGTATATGTGCACATATGCACATACATATATACATACACACACACACATATCCTTACTCCTAAAAATTGCCCTTATAAAATGAGTATTTAATATGGATTTTAAGGGAGGCAGATATAAGAAATAATCAAAAGAAGTTTTAATTTTTAACACTGCTTTTATCATTATGATTTTCCATGTATCTTATATAAAATCCAATAAAGCTAATTTTTCCCAAAGTTAGCATCTCCTTACTAACGGGTATGCTTTTTCTTTTTTTTCCTTTCTTTTTTTTTGTCACCCTGGTATGCTTTTTCTTACTCAACAAGAACTATGCAATACGTGTTTTCTTCTTTGCCTTGACTGCCAGGAACCTCAGGCTTTGTTACCATTTGCAATACTTTTGTTTATCTTAAGTTTTCTGGCATAAGTTATCATCCTCCCCCATCTTTTCCCACTTCACTTCCTAAGTCTTTTGATTATAGTTCTAATGGGCTACATTTTATTGTATCTGTGCTTTAAAATGTAAATTGGCTCAGATCCCTTTTAGACATAGGTGGGGCATAAACATATTGTTATTAAAGAAGTATGGCTGTAATAATTATTATTAGTCATCATCATCATGAGCTTGGATAATAACTTGATTTTATCCCTTCCAATGTTTACAGTAGAGATTGAATATTCTTGCCCTCTCTTTTGAACTACTGGAAGACCTTCCCAGCTCAAAGCAATAAGAAGTCAGCAGTTGCTTTATGCTTCTCCTTTCCCAGGTGATTGCCTTGTAGGCCATCATATGCTACTTGAGCCCCTTCCCTATTCTTATTATTTAATAAACACAGCTATTCTTTTCTAACAGTACTCTCCTTGAACAGGAATGAAATCCCTTCTCTCAACTAATGGACAAAGAACCTTAAAGAGCTGGGGTGCTTCTGCCAGCAAGTGTATAATTCCTTTATGTGTCTGTACTATTCCTCTGTTGGAAACTCTGTGTCTTCAACTTTTTGCCACTCAAAAGTCAATTGCTCCTTCCTAAGCTGGACAGCTCTGAGGAAAAGCACTGAGGATGCTTCTCTGGAAACCTGGGGGTCCTTTCAACCCCCAGTCCCCACCCTGACAGTCATTATATGGCTAGAACTTCCACTGTTCCACCAATCCTCCAACTGTTGAGGAGTTGGAAGTTTCCTGGGCTTTACCAATTCTATAAATTTGCCCTGTAGCTCCTCTGATGGCCTCTTCTTGAGCTTCTCTTACCAGCTGCCTTGCTGAGAAGCTCTCTGAAACATCTTTACCTATTTCTTAGCACATGATCCAGTTTGGCTTTTGTCATATAAATAATTTGGGTACTAAGGGACATTTTATGGATATCTCTAGAAGGTGATTATATTTTCTAGTGAAATAAAATACAATGCCCTGAAACTATCCCTTCTTATGACTCCCCAGCAGCCTCTGACAATAGTTCCACAATAGCTTAGCTAAACACTTTAATACCCACTCCTGGTGGAAAAGAATCAGGCCTCATCAATTTCCCTGATGATTTTGTATGACAGAGGTTATAAGTGCCTTGATTTCTCTGGGTTCCATTAATTGTTGCTGCTCCCATTCCAAACTATGGACAAGATTGCTGATCCCCCTATCTGGCATAGACTACTAGTTATTCCCCAATACCTTTCCTCCTCTTTTTACACAATAATAGTGGGGACAGAGCCAGGAGTGCAATTTCCAGGCTCTCGGCCTCACGTGGAAAGGTGCTGGCTCAGGTAGTAAATGTCCATCAACTGTGATTAAATGGCCATCAGCTGTGGCTAGTTGGCTGTCAACTGTAACCAGTGAGCCATTGGCCACTAATATAACTGCTGTGGCTACGCTAGCAGAAAATGGGAGCTAGCAAGAAAATGGTGGCTGAGCTAGCAAGAGTGGATTGCAGTTAGCACAGCAGATTGCATCTAGCAAGGCTGATTGCAGCTAGCAAGTGATGTTGGATGCCAGAGAGAAGTGGAAGGCAGTTTGCAGATAGTGTGGCTCCTGCTTCCTGTGTCTCCAATCCAGCCGCCAGCAAGAATATAGTGGTATGACTCCCCTATCCATGGCTCCGTGGGTGTTCTATTTGGCCTCACCACGTCCTGCATTCTTATGTGGGGAGTGGGACCAGAGACCCTGCATGAGTCCCTGCATGACAATAATGTAATTACCTATGGGCACATGTCTACCCAACTAAAAACCACATTACCCAGCCTCCTTTGCAGCTAGGTATGGTGACCACTTGAGTAAATTCTGGCCGATGGAATACGAATGGAGTGATATGCTTCCACTTTCAACTTTTGGCTCATGTCCTTACAAGGAAGGAACATGCTTTCCCTTTCTATTTTCTTACTTCCTGCTCGCTGGAGTACAGACATAAGAGCAGGAACTGGATCATGAGATAGAAGCCATATGTTGCGGTAGAAACAAAACAGAAACAGATATATAGATACATAGAACAAACTAATGGTTGCAGAGGGGAGGGAGGTTGGGGAGATGGGTGAAAAAGGGGAAAGGATTAAGAAATACAAATTGGTAGTTAAAAAATAGTCTCAGAAATGTAAAGTACAGTACAGCATAGAGAATATAGTCAGTAATATTGCAACAACCATGTATAGTGCCAGGTAGGTACTAGACTAATAGAGGGGATCACATTACATAAAAGTGTCTAACAACTATGCTGTACACCTGAAACTAATATAAAATATTGAATGTCAACTGTAACTGAAAAAAATACTTTTATAAATAAATAAAATATATAAATATATAAAAAATATAAAAATATATAAATAAAAAGAAGAAGCCATACATTAAGCAATAAGATAGAAGGAGCCGATTTTTGGAGCCCTATGTTAGACTAGGACTTCTTATACCTTGAATTGTCATTCAAGAGAGAAATAAAATTCTACCTTATTTAAGCCACTATTATTGCAGCTAAATCAATATCCCAACTGCAGCATTTCATATGAATACATCCATGTCGGATGGATACTTTGCAAAAGGAACTTTTCTAAGAAAATTAAAATAGGCACAGAAGGTGATAAAAGATTTAAAACCAACAAACCGATAGCACAAAATTCCTGTCTTAAGAAAAGTACAATCTAGTTGCAGATCTCTTGGTTAAAACATTTACTGGGCACACAGAACTCTTTCCTTTTCTTAGTAGGAAGTCCCTATTAAACAATTCTTTTGTTGTTCTTCTTCCTTGTGGGCAATCCCTCCTTCCAATCTCTTTTTTTGTTCTCTATCCCATCCATACATTCTGATTCATGTTATTGGGTCATTCAAATTTGGATTACAAATACCTCATGTTTCTTAAGATGGACAGTAAGCAGAAGAAAGTTGGGACCTGGAAAGGAGGAAAGGGTTAAAGCCTCAGTGTATTCCCTGGAGGATTGTAGAAACACCAGTGCATTTCACGTCAGTGTATCTACAGAGAATACAGCTGAGAGAACTATATCGCTCACAGCTGCCTTGGTAACTAACTCTATGAACCTGCTCAAGCCACTTAGGACTTAGGTTCAGAAGATTATAAAGGTCTAGAGAACCTATGACTATATGTGGCCAGTTTCTTCTTAGGAAATTAGATTCAAGGCCAAAGAGTTTTGAATTGTTTCTGAAGGGAATTCAGTCAGGCTGAAGGTGATCATTCTGAGAAATAGAAAATGAACCTAAGACTTGATCAGTGATCTCCCTAAATTTTCTGGTAGCTCTGCGATCGTAGGAGAGGAGGAATAAAAAGACCTATAAATACTTATCCGTGCTGAATAAATGTAACAAGATTATCTCAGGTGATGCAATACTGAACTCAGGTACCTATATGATTAGAGATGGGACTAGCAAACAGGCCATCAGGACACACTCGTGATTAGCTGCTGGAACTTCTCTGTTATATTCCATTTTTAGTGCAGATACGAGGGAGAGCAAAGCTATTGATGCCTATAAATGTAGTATAAACTTAGCTGATGGTGCATAAATTATTACAGTTTCAGAACTGCTTGTCGAGTTTATTAAGACAGCATTCAAACCAGTAGGTCAAAAGTCCTGAGGAAGATGGATAGTCTTCTTCAAAGCTAATCTAGAAAGAAAAATACTGCCCCCAAACAACATAGTTCTTATGTTGTCCAGAAACCTCAGAAACCTCAAGGCATAGCATGAGCTTAAGCCAACGTCCTAAGAGATATATAAGACATATATAGCTCTGGTCTCTAAGAAAAAGGGCACACTGTTTCAAGAAAGCTGAAGACGCTAACTGGAATATAACATAAAAGACCTGCTTTAGCATGGGAGTTTTTCTGGCTGATGAGTCAGAGATGGTTCTACACTTATTGTCATAGAAAGTTACAGAAGAAGACTGCTTGCTCTTATTTGTTTCCTTGAACGATTTTGCCTGAGGTGTAACGGAGACTGATCATCTTGGAAAAACTAAGGCCATGGAGAGTAGCATAGACCCGAGGTTTAAAGATTTTTGCTGCCTATATCAAGCTGCACCAAAGAGATTTTTAATACTAGAAACTGAGGAAGTATTAGCAGAGGAGCCCTTGATGTTAAAGAGCACCATGGTTAGAGTCCTTGAAAATGTGGACCCAGGAAAGACGGGAAACCAGGCAAGACAGACCTAAAACTATATATATATATATATATATATATATATATATATATATATATATATATATATATATATTCCCAATTATATATATGTATATATATATATATATATATATATATATATATATCCAATTATGATGCCACCATTTCATGCAATGTCTTAACAAATGATCAGAAAATGGTGACTAAAGAGTAGAGTTGGCAATGAGTGATTTCACTATATAGAAGCCCTGGACTTTACCTGTAATTTTGTAGCTCAAGGCACATGCATCAAAGATTATGTGAAGATTATAGAATAATGAATACCATGACCAAGCGATATGTTCATCCAAGGCCAAAAACTGATTCTCTCTGGAGTTACAGGGTCTGTTAAGAATAGCCTCATCCAAGATTGGCTCATGAGATACTGCAAAATAAAGACAAGCCAGGAAGAAAGCATGAAGACAGCTTTGGTCACTGCAGATAAATGCATCACCTTCTTTACTATAGGGCTGCTCGCTCAGTACACAACAGGACGCTCTCAAGTGGTTCTATATAAAGAAAAGACAAGTTTAAGTAATTAATATATTGATTGATTTTTAAATAGAAACAATGTCTTTGCCACTTTGAAGGGCATGAACTCCTTGAAACACATTATCAAACTTTCCCTGGGGTTCAAGAACCCAAAGCAGAAAATGTTTCCAACAGAGAGACCCCTTTAAAAAGTCTCAAGAAGCCATAGGCTGTGTCAGGGACAGGAGGACAGGGAAAGGTTATGAGACAGTGGGCCAGAGAGGAAAGAAAAGGAGTCCAAAGTGGTGGGCAGATGTAGGTGAGAAGTAAAATGGATTAGTGAGGAGAGAGAGGCAGACCGGGACAAAGAAGGAGCCAGCAAGACACACTGTTCTTGATCTGGCCTTTGCTGGCAGTTCCTTGCAGCTATTTTGAAGTATGAGTTATTTCCCACAAAGTGCATCAAGACACCCTCCCACACTGACATTATGCATTGGCCATTAACAGCTTGGGAGCGCCTCCCACACTGGTTTTGTTACCATCAGCAAACATTTCACCTCAGAGACAGCATTCATGTGACTTCACAGAGCCTTCCAGTGTAAACCAACCAAAGCCTCTTCTCTAAAATTCATATATATTTATATGTGCCTAGAAAAGGGCTGAAATGATATACACCATAGTATTAACAGTGGTTAATAACAGTGACCTTTAACATACTCCAGATTATTTGGTTTTTGTTTTTTTAACAAGGACCGTGTAGTAGTTAAAATTTTAATAAAAATATTCCCAGGGTTTGGGGAAAATGGGGTAGAATTATTTTACAATAGAATGAGGAGAAATACTGTTTTACATTTTTCTCTCATACTTGAGTTTTGAGACTCTGACTACGGCAAGGCCCTGAGGAATGCTAACCCCTCCAACCTCTGCCTCCTCCAGGCTAAGAGCCAATAACGTAAAATAAATAAGCAAACTAATGGCAATGACTTTAGGCCTCCCTGGCAATGACTTTGGGCTTCTTTATACTGAATGGTCATCTGCCTCTGGGATCTGCAAGAGCTCCCAGGTCTCCCTGACCATTTTGTCCCCCACATTTTGCCTTGGTTCCAGGGCATCATTCTACCACAGCATTCGTCACTGTTGATTTACATGTCAGCCCCCTTTGCAACTTGAAGACAGAGGATGTGTCTCCTGTACTTCAAAGCCTTAAACATTTGGCCTAGGGCCTGACACATAGTAGGACTTCATAAATATTTGAATGAATGACTGTGTGAATCCACAGAATCTTCTCCTTAGTTTGAATCTTTTGTTAATTAGCTCTTATTGTCTCATCTATCCTTTTCCTCCATGCTGCAAAATAATCTGATTTGGCCAGCTCACACTCATTCTTTGAAGCCAGTGGTTCTCAAACATTTTGTTCTCAGGACCCCTTTGTAACTCGTAAAAATGATTGAGGATTCCAAAAATCTTTTGTTTATTTGTGCTGTATCTATCAATAATTACCTTATAGAACTTAAAACTGGGGAAAAACTTAAATACCGTGTTTCCCCGAAAATAAGACCTAGGCAGACAATCAGCTCTAATGCGTCTTTTGGAGCAAAACTTAATATAAAACCCGGTCTTATATACTGTAATATAATATAAGACCCGGTCTTATTTTACTATAAGTAAAATAAGGGTCTTATATACTATAGTGTAATATAAGACCGGGTCTTATATTAATTTTTGCTCCAAAAGACGCATTAGAGCTGGTTGTCCATCTAGGTCTTATTTCAGGGAAACAGGGTATTTATTAATTCATTGATTTAACAATACTAATGATAACAAATCTAATACATGTAAACGTAAATAACATTTTAACAAAAAATCAACTATATTTTCTAAAACAAAGAAAAACAATTTAGTGAGAAAAGTGGCATTGTTTCACATTTTTGCAAGTCTCTTTAATGTCTGGCTTAATAGAAGACAGCTGGGTTTTCGTATCTGCTTCAGCATTGAATCTGTTGCAATGTGTTATTTTGGTTGAAGTATATGAAGAAAATATGACCTGTCACAGCATGTAGTTGGGTAAGGGAAGACCTCACAAACTCCCTGAAAGGGTCTCGGGAAGCTCCAGGGACCCTGAGAGCTCACCTTTGAGAACCATCGCCCTATGCCTTATTTCTGTGACTGGAAAACTCCACCCAGTCCTGAGGATCTGCCTGAACTTAAAACTCTAGGCTTCCTGCTGCCACCACCAATAGCATAAAGAGATTATTATCAATATTATTATATTCTCTTACCTGTCTAGCACATTTCATCATGTTCCAAGAGCTTTCCCATGCAAAGTCTCCCAGTCGCCTGTCAGATATGGCCTAATTATTTCACCTTACCCACGAGCAGTTTCCCATGAATCATGAAGTTCAGAGGTTATTTGATTTGCTCAGGGTCATTCAGGTGGCAAGAGGCAGAGTCAGTACTCAGATTCATGCCTATGAATACGTGTTCTTTCTCTGGCCACATACACTGGCAGTGCCCTAGCCCGATCTCATCTACACAACTCTATAGACTATCTAGATTTCATCAGTGAGCACATTTTGCTCTTCTATACTTGATCAAAGCAGAGTTCTTGGTAAAAACTCTTTCTCTGATCCCAAGACCTGGCACCCCCAGAGACAGGGGGTGAAGGTGGGTGGGTGAAACACTGAAGGTGGTCAAAAAGTACAAACTTCCAGTTATAGTATAAAAAAGTCCTGGGGATGTGATGTACAGCATGGTAACTATATGTAACGACACTATATTGTATATTTGAAAGTTGCTAAGAGAGTAAATCTTAAAAGTTCTCATGAAAAGAAAAAAAATTGTAACTACGTATGCTGAGGGGTGTTAACTTATTGTTGTAATCATTTTCAATATATGCATATATGAAATCATGTTGGACACCTAAAGTTAATACAATCTTATATGTCAATGATATCTCAATAAAAAAGAAAGACATCTTCTTCTTGATCTCCAAGCTTACTTCAACCTCTCCTGTGAACGCAAGATTCCACCAATCTATAGTCAGAAACTTAAAATCACTAAAAGCAAGCAGAACGAACAGAGGCAGGCATTTCCTTACAACCAGTGATGGATAAAGAGCATCCAGTTGATATTAATTGGCATGTAGACACAAGTCACCAAAGGCCAAGGGTCTCTGCCCTCCTCCCCAACTCCATGGTGACCAGACCCAGCCCTGTCCTGGCTCAGAGCTGCTCCTATTACAGGGCCAGTCCCAGGTGCACCTTTGAGATAACAATACTGTCTCCTAAAACAAACAGCCATTGTTTCCACACAAAGACCTTCAATGTTTCCTCCATCAACAAAAGGCTACAGCCATCCTGCCAAGCAGACAAAGGGCTGGAAGCCCTTTCATAAATATCATGATGGTGACAGGGGAGGGGTGGAGGCAGGGTCATTCTCCAGCACTTTCTCTGCCTAGGAAGAGGACCAACTCCACCCATCAGGGACCATTATGATTTACTGATCATTCCTCAACTATTCATAATGACAATAATAACAGCTTCCTAATCTATGGCATAGAAATAATGATATCTACCCCTTACAGGATTGCTGTCAGCATCAAATGAGATAATAGGTGTAAAAGCTCTTTGTAAGGCTTAAAGGATTGTACAACTGATACAGTTATTATGAGAAGATGGATGGTTCACCCACATTGCCTGCATTAAAAAGATAGCTCTGTTTTAGCCAGGTGAGACTCCAAATAGCCCTGGTGTCTAGGTCCACCCAGTTCCTAGAATAAAGCATAAGGGAGAAAAAATGTGATCACTATAAATGGTTGGCCACTATAGTTTACTAGGGCCCATCCCAGGCTAAATTGCTGTGCAAGTGATGTCTAACTTTGTTGGCTGTTCTTTTCAACCCCGAAGATGGTGACTGGTCCCATCTTAGTGTCTAATGCTCCAAACTTCATCACACAACCACTGTGTTGCCCCTCTTAAAACATATCTTTCTTATGCAATTTACACAAAAATAAATACATAATAAATACATAAAACATGAGAAATGTATCCCTCCTCGCTAGTGATTAAGACAAATTAAGGCAAATTGTACCACTTCATGCCTATTTAATAATAAATATTATAAATGAGACTATCCAGTGTTGGTAAGGTTGTGACAAAATTGGTGTGATCTTACAGTACTAGCTACATAACAAATTGGATAGCTTACAGAGGCAAAATAACACACATAGAAAGTACTGAGAAGATATTCCTGTCTTTTGGCCTAGTAATCTCTCTCCCTGGAAATTCCCAAGGAAATAACTCAACAAAAGTGGGGAAAAAAGCAACAAGGATAGATAGATATAATAGGCAAATACTGAAATAACATAACATGAGCTAAATGGTTTAGTTAATTGTGGTATGACTGTAACCATTAAAATGAAAATATAAAAACTACTTACAAATATGAGGAAATGTTTATGATATAATTGTAAGTGAAAGTGTACAATATGATACAACTAGGTAAAATATGTAAATATGTGGATAAGGACTGGTAATGTGAAAAAGTGAAAATATCTTTGGTGCTGTGGTGGGGAATTATGGGTGAATTATATTTCAAGATGTTTATTGTTTTTATATCATCTTTTAAATACAGCAATACAAAGAAAGAAACATAATCAGCTGGTAGAATTCTTTTCAAGATTCTGCTTCTACTAGGGTAGGGCAAGGAGTTATCTTTGCTAAGATGTTGAAGGATGTTAAATTAATGTGTAACACATCTGTATGCAGACAGGCTGTAGCAAACTCTAGCAGGTAAAAGCCTCAGAATTTGAGTCCGGGCAACAGTCACTGAATTGGATTCCTACTTCTGCCACTTACTTGCTGTGTGGCCTTGGACAAGCTGTTTGTTATACCTAAACCTTTCCTGATCTGTAAAATGGGAGGCCAGAAGACCTCAGTTTATCACAACCACCATCATTAATATTAACAGCACAAACAACAAACCTTTATTGAGTATCTTTCGATGTGAGTTCTTCTGGGGAAAAATGCCTTAATTTAAAGGTCTAATGTCAGAAGTGGATGCTGCTCAAATAACACTATCCCTATATATGGAGCTACCCACAAACCTTGGAAGCTATTTTTTAAATAGAATTTACTTTTGAGAGCAGTTTTAGGTTCAAAGCAAAATTGAGGGGAAGGTACAGAGAGGTCCCCATATACCTCTTTCCCCCATGTATGTGCAGCCTCTTTCACTATCAAAATCCTGCGCCAGAGTGGAACATTTGTTACAATTGATGAACCTACATTGACACATTTTAATGTTCACTCTTAATGTTGCACATGCTATGGGTTTTGACAAAAGTCTGACACATATCCGTCATTATAGTGTCATACAAGTGGTTTCATCACCCTAAGAATCCTGTGTTCCACCTATTTATCCCCTTCTCCCCTTGACCCCTGGCAATGGCTGATTGTTTCACTATCTCCAGTTCTGCCTTTTCCAGAATGTCCTATAGTTAGAATCATACAGTATGTAGCCTTTTCAGATTGGCTTCTTCCTTGAAAGGTGTTTTTTACAACCAGTCTAGAAGACCAAGTGAGTGTTTCAAAATTCCACTAGATAATACAAAGATAATTACTACCAGTGATTCTCTTAGAGTCTTTATACATGTTATCTCCACAAGATAAGTGTTATTACCCTAATTCTACCAAAAAAGAAGAGCCTAAGGTCACAAAACCAGTAAGTGGCACCGCTGATATCTGAACGCTGTTTGTCTGACTCCAATGTTCATATCTTTCCAGGATGCCAGAGTGTTTACCCGAATATCAAACATGGGTCCTGGAGCACATGAACCCGGTCACAGGAGCTGACATGGAAAAGCTGGTAAAGATTAACATCCAACCACATGTCACTGCAGCTCTTAGAAGACAGCATCCTGGTAGAACAACACAATGCCCCCCTGCTTCGTGCCAGACTCTATGGAAGACTTGCGTCCTTATCCTATCCTTAGGCAGAACAGCTTAGTCAGCATACTTAGCATACTACCAGCAAAATTAGGTGGGTATAGTTCAGTGCTTCTTCACCTTTTTTTGCATTATAACCCAGCCCAGAAGCTTCTTTAGACATTTTATTTCTCATCAAGCTCTACCCCAATTAAATATTACTACCCTATATTTGCTTATTTACTGTGGCCCTTTGGAGAGCCAAAAACTATTGTAATACCTAAAGTTTGTTTTGTTTTGGGGTTTTTTTGTTTGTTTGCCTTTGAAAGAAACTATTTCCATACCCTTAGGGGCTATATCATCCTCGCTAGAATGCATGGTCTAGTTGCAGATGGCAAGAGTTCAGGAAGGCTGAGGGGATGTTGAGATGTCAGCAAAGTGAGATCAGGACCTTGGAGAGCGGCAAAGTAGCCCTCCTGAGACCATGTCAAAGGCTCAATGTTGCCTGAAGATTTGCCTGAAAAAAGGAAGAGGCCTGGAGAGAATGAGGGCTAGGAAACTAGTATTGGTACCCTTTAACTAAATGTTGTAGGAACGAACCATCAGAATGTGAAGTTCTCCAAACTCTCTTTCATATGAAAATTCTTGAGGGGGCTGGTACTTTGCGACAGGGTCTTCAATTCTCCAAGTCACAGGCACTTAATGGCACATCTTCAAGTAGTTTAAGGGTTTCAAGGACTTTACTAAGAGCCCAACTCCATAGGAATTGGAGGTTTTCAGAGGTTTAAAGGTATCAGGTTAATTCTCCCTTACCTTCCATCACTGGTAGTGTTCACGACACTGTCTATTGTGAGTTATAAATAATAATAGGTATTATTTATCATGTGCTAGGCACGGCCCTAAGTACATTAGTCGGACATTTTATTTAACCTTCATAACAATGTTGTCAGATGGCTACAATGGTTATCCAAGGCTAAGAGAGGTTAGCAAACTTGCCCCAGATCACACAACTGATAATTGGAAGTGCCAGGCCTTGAACCCACTAGGGCTTCAGAGAGTAACACGAAAGTAAACGTCTCAAGAGAAGAAAGTTCTAAAAAGTAAATGAGCCCATGAAGGGCCCAAGAATCAGTCATCTCTGTATCCTTCCATCCAAAATCTGGCACAGAGGATGGGGCTCCATAGATGGAAGAAAACAGAGCTGCCCAACAGTAGAACTGTTCCCCATAAAACAGTGAAATCTCCATGGATACTCCCCAGGATGGGGCTGGTTGGTCACCTGACAAAGCATCACAGGAGGAATCTTAGAGAAGAGATTTCTGTCTCCTTGAACTAGATGACCTCCAAAGCTCCTGGCCACTCAAGAATTCTGTACTTATTAGACTGAATCTATGACTCAGACTTTAGGAAGCCACAGACTACGTGTCACTGAGCAGTGCATTGAACTCTCAAAAAGTGGAGAATATGGGTGGATGGGACTTTGAGGCTGCTAGAACTTCCACCCCTCCCAGCCCTAAACAGAGCAGTCAGAAATGATTCGCCATAACTCTGGGCAGCTAGAAACCTCCCAATCTTTCTCCAAAGGCTAATCTGGAAATACAGACATTCAGGTCATTTATAGAGCAAGGATCTGCCTGTGGATTTCAGCTGCTGTCATGGGCTGAAAAAGGAGAGGAACACTCCTTACCAGCAGATGGTGAAGACAAAAAAATCAATATGTCAACAAATGAATTTCTGACAGTCGTTTGCTGAAAGGAAACAAATGGGCCCCACAATATGCACACTGAGTTGACCGTTGCTCCCCACTGCACGCCTTTCAGTCCATGCTGATGGCCCACGGTAAACACTCAGAATTGCCCCCGCTGTCCTGGTAGAGTGAGTCCCAACAGAGGACAGCCAGAAGCAAGAGCTTTCTGCTCAGCTTTCCTAGAGGGCTCATACAAATGTGGCTGACTCACAAAGAGGAAGAAATTTTGCATCAAGCTGATGTTATCAGGCCTTCAGACTCTACTTTCAAAAGAGTCATGCATTCTAAAAAGAATAGAGCCTTCTGCGGTGTATACGGCCACCTAGTAATAGAGGCATTTTAGTTGTATGGTCCAAGCTGCAGCTTTAATCAACACACACAACTCTATAAAACTGGCCAAACTTCACTTGCTGTGCAAGTTTTTAAAAGAAGTAATGAACTGAGTACAAAGCACCCTTATCCGAAGGCCTTATAGCATCTGTTGAGTCCAACTTTATTATTAGCGACAGTTCTTTGACTCTATCTTTTCATGGTTCACTACTCTATCTTGCTTCTCTCAACTTAGAGACCAAACCTTCCCAGTTTGTGTCTAAAGCCAGGGCTTCAGATTAGCTTCCCTCAATGCCTGTGGCATGGTGATCTCCCACGTGAGAGAGCCTGAACTGCATGTATCACCTCTCCACCATTTGCATCTTCAACCCTTTCATCAGCTATCTGAGCTTTCAGACTTGCTGAATCTTTTCCTTCCTGCCTCTAAAGAGACATGGATCAGATATAGTATAGTCCTTGTGTGAAACCCACCAAACTATTTTTTCCCAACAGAAAGGAGTGATCTTCCATGCTTTACAGCAGGGTGAAAACTTCCACTTGCCAACAGAAACCAGGGGCTACTGAGTAGGTGTCAGGAACTTGAACTTCAAAAATAAGTTCCCCTTTGTAGCTCAAGAGCAACTTTTATTAACAGCTTTCTAACAACCTGCCTTCTTCTCCCAAACTCAGTGACAAGTTCCTTTTAAACAAAAGACCTTAAGCTGAAAAGGGAACAAATAGAATTTGATTATTGAGATGGAGATGCCCGGACACAGCTTGCTCACACAGATGGATGATGTGCCCACAGATGTTGCCCACAGAAGTCTGTGCACAGATGTTGTACACATAGGTGCTTCTCACAGATGGTACTATACACAGAGACAGATGTTACTCACAGAGACAGATGTCCACCAGGAACACGATGTACACCAAAAGCTCCCGCAGGGTGGTCTTGATATAAAGTTCCCGGTTCTCAGCAGTGTCCTCAGTCAGGGTTGTTCCCCAAAGTCCTACGGGGCCGTGGAGAGAAGCCCGGCATCCCCGACAGCAGGGTTCCTCTCAGTTATCCCCACCCATCAGTCCCTGGACTTTAGTCCCATTCCACCCTAGCCCCTTTCCTCACCCATCCATCACCTTATCCCTTGGCTGAATCTGGCTACTCTAACCATGCCTGCCCTCCTCCATCCAAGTCCCTGAGGTAGACGGGGTGAAGGTGCTGGGTCATAGAGAATGAAGGCATGGAAGGGAGGCATGGGTTCCAGGTGGGGCAATCTAGCGTATCATCACTCCATGTCCTCCCTCAAACTGGCTCCCACATACCCTTCTGGGCCTCCAAGTGATGACAGTGCCCGGCTCCACCTCTGGGACAGCTAGACTGGCCTTTGTGTTCTGGGGCATGCAGCTCTGACACAGACAATTCACAAACCCCAAAGAGACACGGAGAGGTTACCTCTTCTTCAGACTACATTCCCCACCCTAAAAGCTTTTGGTGACCCGTCTCCTGACTCCCGTAACCCAGGAGAACCCTACCTCTGATGCTTCGACTGATCTGGAGGCAGCAGCTGGACACCAGGATCCCGTGAGCCTTCCCCTGGGGTCCATCTTCAGGCTTCTTGGGCTCGGGCGTGGGAGGCACGGCACTGGAGATGGTGCAGATCCTCAGTGCCCCTCGGGGGGTAGAATGACCACTGTAGGCAGGGTTGTCCCAGGCTCCGCTGCCCAGATTTTGCAGCTCCTGCCCCTCAGAACTTTCTATAGAATTCATGGAGAATGAGCTAGGGCACCCAGCACGTCAGGTACCCACTTTCACCTGGAGAAAGAGGGAGCAAAGGCCCAGCCCAGGTTAGCCAGCAGAGGGCAAAGAGAGTCTGAGAGCAGCTGGTCTCACACCGCCTCTGCCTCCTGCCTTTTGTAGGGGAATCTGTGCCTGCCAGGGGGAGGGAGCCGATGAGGAGGAGAGGGCTAGGGAATGACTGTCAGTCCTGTCAGGGGCTTTCTCTCCCTCTTTGTGCAAGTCCTAGGGGACAAGAAGAAAGGGGTGGGAGGGAACTGAGGGGCACGGAGGTTTGATGAGGGGAGTGAAGGGAACATAAGGAAGAAGTGGAGTCTGCGGATGGAAGGAAGGAGGGGTGACAGAGGTGAATGCTGGGGGGGAGAAGAGGGCTGCTTGCAGATGGGGCCTGATGGAGGGATGGTCCTGAGTGGAGCTGGACAGAAGAGGTGATGAAAGAGAAACGGGAGGAGCTGGGAGAAGAGAGAGGCTGGCGGACTCCATTGCGGGTCTGAGCTCATTTCCACTAAAAGCTCCTGAAAGGACCGCCATGGATTGGGGTGGGGCCAAGGCCAGGATCGGTGAACGGAGAAGTGCTGCCTCCTTTCCAGGCTCAGCCAATAACATCTGAGGCTCCTTTAATGTCTCACCTTGAGCTGTCCCCTGGTGGGATGGAGAAGGGGGCTCCTCTCCCTCACTCCACCCCATATCAGGAGAAAAAGGATCGTGGCAGGAGGACCTCCAGTTTCAGATACTTCAGGGACAGGGTCTCTGAGTACTGATAAGGAAGGAGGAAGGTCTGCAGAATTCCATATTGTATTCTTTTCTCTGAGGTCTGCCATCTCATAGCTTAAGGGTAAGCTATACCGATAGAAAGGTGCTCCTTAAGGGCTGGGGCCTAGGGAAAAGGCTAAGCCCTGATTGGGCAGATGGGTCAGAGAGCAAAGGACAGGACAGTGTGTCTGGGGACTCTTTAAGGGGAGAGGATATATCTGGACCCAGCTCAGCTGACAACCTTATCTTATGGCTCTGCTTAGTCGTGAGCATAGAAGTCTAAGTGTGAGCACAGAACGGAAATAGGAGAGCTATCAGGACAAATCTGCTTTCTGTCCAATCTTGGGTCTCTGAGTTAAAAGCCTGACATGAGCCCCCCAGCACCTCCCTGACCGTGCCCAGCGGCAGCCTCTGACCACCTGCCCTGGCTTACCTACAGGCATGTGCTGTGGCCCACAATAGGGCCGGCCCCACAAGGTCGATCTTCCTTGATGGCTGGAGTGGGGGCTGACTTTTCTCCAACCGGCTTCCCATCTGGCTACTCTATTGCTGTCCTGGCGTGAAGCCCACTTTCACACTCAGTAAAACAGCAGCATGATGAAAGCCACTAGTCTCGAATGTCGCCATAAAGACATCCTGACCCCAGACAACCCAGGGCTGGGCTCAGCTCCTGGATGAATAAGGGTACCCCAACATCTGAGACAGGGCTGAAAAAGCAGTGGCTGTCCTACCACGGAGTCTGCTGTATGGATCTCCTGCCCCAGCCCAGATACTACCGAGGGAACTAACTCGGTCTGGGCCGGAATGAAGGCTTCTCTGTGAGTCTTTCTAGATGGAGGAATTTTCCTCTCTCCATTTTATTGGCTAGTGAGACACATTCCAAAGTGCTTGTTTTCTTTGGGAAGACTGAAAATGAGGAACTATGCCAGGATTGACCATTTTGTGTAAAATCAGCTGATCTTGTGTTTCTTACCCACAAACTTTCAAACAATTGCAAAAGGACCCCTGGCTTGCAAAACTGAACACTGGGACAGGGGTGATGAACAGAAAGCTAGCGGTATTGTCCAGAGAAGCAGGGAGAGGAACAGGAGATGGTCTCTGGTTCCTTCGGGGTAATTTTGTTTTCTGAGGGAGGCCTGCAATCAGCGAGGCTTTGGATGCACTCAAGGAGGTTCATAGTAGGACAGGTCGCACACTTTTGAGAGCTGGTGGCCAGAGCTGGATTGCTTTATTTACAGTCACCTACCTGGGAAACACTGCCTTCCCTGCTCAGCCTTGAGCACTGTCCCTATGTGTGGATCGACCCATAATGACCCTGGGAGTACAGGTTATGCAACATAACTGGAGAAATTTTCTCAAAAGGTGCTTTTCATTCCTAGGATGTTTAGTCTTACTCAAGAAGTTGCAAATGTTGCAATCAAGTGGGATCCCCTGATAATTTTGTGTCCAGCAGTTCCTTATGCTCTCAAGTTTCTAAATGGCACTTGACTTTTCTTGAGTGCCCATACCCTGTTAAAGAGGATGACCATTTTCAGGGGAGTCCAGTAGCTCAGGCTGCCTCTTATCATCAGTTCACTAAACCGAAGAGGCTTGAACTTGAGACCAAAACTACTGGATTTAACTCTTGGCTCAGCAATTTACTAACCATATGACTCTGACCAAGTCCCTTTTGTGACTTAGTTTACCTATCTGCAGAGTGTTGATAATAAGGCCTGCCCTGCTGATCTTAAGGACTGTTTTAGGATTAAAACAGTAGAGTATAGAAGTCTTTATAAACAGTGTACTCTAAGGCACGGAACAAACGTAGTTATCTTACCATGGCATTCATCCTTGAGCATTCCCCTCATACACAGCAGTTCACGTCTAAAGTGGATGCATTCAGTCAAGACTCTTGCTATTTCCCAGAAGCACAAGAGTCCCATAACTCTCTGTGTCCACTCCCATTCCATTTCAGCTGATGCCAATGGAATGGAATGATGGCCTTTCAGCTGGAGAGTATTATACGTGTCCTGGAATGAAAGCACATTATCACATAACAAGCCTCATTGCCCATCAAAGCCAAACGTCCTCTTACTCATGATGCCTCTTAGCACACTTGGGGAATTGGTCCCAGTGTTTCACTGGGATAAATTTTTGGGTCACATGCTCTCCTAGTACAGACATCGAGAAGAGGATTACCCCATTTCCTCCACCAGGGCCCTCCACTCTCACGCCATGCCCATCCTAGCCAGATTTTTCTATCGTTATTCAGCTCTACTAGGTCTGAGAAAGAGACCAGAGACATCAAAGTCTGCAGGATGAAAACCTCTGACCCATCTCCCTATAAGTTCTCCATATACGTAGGTTCCCCAGGGATAAGGCACCTCCCATATTCTAGAGGAAGGAATCCTCGAGTGACTTACAGTCCTGATTCTATAGGGAGAAGCAAGCTGCAAACCACCTTCTGCATTCCACATAGTGACTCTCAACCTTTTTCACCCCCACTAAACAAAAATAAAAGGACACACTCCATAAGTAACAGTGGCTCACTTTGGCAATGATCCTCAACGGGAGAATTGGAAATCACTTATCTATAAGAAAGAACCCTGCATAGAAGAGCTTAACCTTCACCAATATACCACCAGAGTCATCTGGAATTTGAGTAGCCCAAGTTTTCAGCAACAAACATGGTGAACCAAGCAAGCAGACTTGAGTAGGGTGAGCCCAAGGGAGTCTTCCCCTACCTGTGTTTATATAAGAGACACCACAGCACTACTCCAGGGGCCTCCACAGTCCCCAGCTTCTCAATACATCAGAATGGACGAGCCACATCCATTGGAAGGTTTGGGTGTATAAAGTCCTATTGCAGCTCTCCCAGCTCAGGAAGCCAAGAACACGGCATTTTGTTCTATTTCATCACAGACCTCACAGAGAGGCTGTAGGTGACCCACCCACTTCATCAAAATGACTCACTTTAGCCTTTTACTTCCTTCTTAGCACCTCCCCGTTTCACAAGTCCTGCTGGAATACATGCTGCATCTTCCATCTCCCCAAAGAAAACCTTTTTGTATGAGACCCGCAGCTTTCCTCCCATTTCTAGAGGCCCCTCCTGAACATCTATGTCCATTTGTCTCTGCCTTCTGTAGAAGCGGACGGAACCAATCAAACCCAGGTGGTGGGAGACAGATGATGCCATCAACAAAAATGGGGAAGCTAGTTTTCAGCTGTCTGGAAATTTGCGTCTGCGGCCATGATCATGTCCGCTTGCTGGGTGTTGTCCAGACATTTCGTGCTCATGTGGTCCTGAAGTAATCCATCAGCATGACCGCTTCCAGACAGAGCCCCAGCTGCGGCAAGCGGGGTTCCGCAGCTGATGGGAGGTGTCAGTCAGGCGACTTGCTGAGGGCATGGAGCGGGGAAGGGAAGAGCTCCATGTGAGTTTGAAACACCAAACTAGAAAGAAAGGGGAGGGGAAGAGAAAGACAAGTACGAGAGAGAAAGGGGCTATATGACAGAGAGGCTTGGGGAGGAGGACCCAAGCCTCTGCTTTCCCTCGCAGCCACTCACCAAATGTCACACGAGGTATGACTGAATGAATGTCCTGAGCCTGTGAAGACAGGAGATTGGAACACCAGGCAGATTCCCTGGCGTCATGTCAGAGCCTCAGGGCCATCACCCAAGACACCTCCTTGTCTCAGCCCGAGGGCCTCATTTACAGGAGATACATATTTTTCCATCCTGCATCCTCATTCCAGTCATAATTCATTCCACAGAGACTGCATGCAAACTCTATGGTAGGGACTATGCTTACGTCTAGGGATGACGCAGCAAATAACATCACCAGAAACTGACATGCTGGTGAAACTTACATTCTGGTGAAGAAGACAGCCACTAAACAAAGACACAAATAATTTATAACCATAAAAAGTTCTGCAAGGGAGAAGTCCAGGGTGCTTAAGGATATACGGCAGGAGACTGAATTTCTGGGGTTAATGAGAAATGATATACTGACTTGTACCTCTCCTCCCCTTTCTTGTCTCTGCAGCAAACAAGGTGTGCCGAGATTCAAAAATGCTTCATGCTAAATATGCACAAGGAAACAGACAGAGTTAAAAGACCAAACAAGGAAAAGTTACGACATTGCGAGAAATGTTAAGACTTACAGTAATCTTTATCCCTTGGGGTCACTGGAAAGTGAGTTGAGCTAAGCTTGCATTAGATTTTTCTGAAGACATGGAATCCAATCACATATTCATTCCTGAAATGGGTTATCTCCTTAACACCTGAAAAAGGGACAGAAATGAATAAGAGCTAGAGTAGCTGGTGAAACTGAAAATTGATTTAAAATTTCCTAAGATGATGGTTTTATAGATGTATACTTATTTCCAAACTCATCAACTGTGCACATTAAATATGTACAGCTTTTTGCATGTCAATCTCAATAAAGATCAATCATACTTCAAAAAATTTTTTTTAATTTCCTGAACAGGAATTCAGAACCTAGAGCTTTACTTTCTTTTATTCTGTTGGCCCTATAATTCCAAATCTAGAAATCTATCCTGACATTTCTATCAGCATAATTGATAAGAGATTTTAAAAAGCTGAAAAAGAAGCAGCTCAAATATCCAACAATAAAAAAAAAAGAATTAAATAAGTTAGGATACATTCACATGATGGATTATTGTGCAGAAATTAACATTTTTGAATAATCTTTAATGTCATTAGAAAATGCTCACCACGTTATGTGACAAATTCTGGCATATATATCTACAGAACCCAAATTTTATGTGTATATTATACTTAGATGCATAGGAAAAAAAGAATAATATTAAAGAATATAAAACTTAGTAGGGGTATCTCTGGATGGTGTGATTACAGATACATTTTATTTGGTAGTTTATTTTCTGTGATTATGAGTATTTTGTATTCAGAAAAATGATTAGCTTTAAAAAGCCATAGTTACATTCATAAAAACTTAAGGTTCATTTTCAGCTCAGACTCAGAGTACCTCCTGGCTGGTTGCCTTCACCACCCTAGCTCTCCATGTCAGCAAGAAATCATTAGAGTTCATTTCTTGACATGTGAATCAGTCATGCAATAGATTTACTTATCACCTACTTGCTCCACGAATTTGATTTAATTGCTATTTCCTTGGAGATTAGGGGAAGAATATGGGTGACAAGTATGTGTGACCAGTATGAAAATAGCTACAATGAGAAGTATAGCATCTAACAGTGGTTCGGAGGAAAGAAGGTCATTGGGTTTGAAAGTGGGAAGGTCGAAAAAGAAATTTTGAAGGCAATGGCATTGAGATGGACTTTAAAGGATGGATAATATTTTAAGAGACAGATAAAGTATAACTACCAGTTATTAACCTCCCCATGCCAGACACTTGGCAGTGCGTTATCTCAGTTAATTTTCACACCACCCTATGGGGTAGGTTTTTATTATTTCCATTTACAGGTGGAGAAACTGAGGATCAGAGAGATAGCTTATGGTGGAATCAGGCTTTCGAATCAGGTCTGTCTGACTACAGTGATAACGACTTCCTGTGTGTCATCCATGCTGGGACAGCAGCATGTACAAAGGCAGGCAGGTAGGAACATTGCGTGCTCTTTTGGAAGAACAATTCCATTTTGTCTAGAGAACAGGAAGTGAGCCGGAAGTGAGCCTGAAAAGAGGGTTAGGAGCAAATATGGAAGGCCTCAAATGCCAGACATTTAATTCATTAGGCAACAGAAAGACAAAGAAAGCTTCTGAACAGAGTAATAAAATCAAAGGAATATTTTATGAAAAGTCATCTGACTATAGGATGGGTTGGTGTAGGGGGAAACTGGAAGCAAGGAAATCAGTTGTTGTGTTAGTTTAGGGGCAGATAATGAAGGCCTGAATTATGGTAGTGAAATGAGAGTAGAAAAGAATGGAAAAATATACGAGAAGTCTCTTAGACAGAACCTGCTAGGATGAGCACCTGATTGGATGTACAGTGTAAGGGAGAGAGAAATCAAAGGTAGATCTAAGGTATCAAACCTGGACAACTGAAAGGATAGTGATGCTATTAAAAGAGGGTGGGAAAGAAGGATCAAAAGCAGCAGGTTTCAGCAGGAAGGTGATAAATTCAGCTTTAAGTAGGTTTGAGTCTAAAGTGTTAATGGGACACTCAGATGATGGAATCTGAGAGGCCATTGGGCAATTTGAGCCAGAGCCTGCGAGAGTAATAAAGACTGGGGAAAGAGCAATGGGATCAAGTAGCTAGAAGTGTTTATTGGAGCCACAGGAACAGCTGAGGTTGCCAAAGGATTGAAAGAGAAAAGAGTTGGGAGAAGGAAGAGAAGCCAAAAAAAAAAAAAAAAAAAAAAGGAGCCATAATAGGAGGAGAACCGTGGATTTTCAAGACACAAAAGTCAGAAGAGTATTTTAAGAAGGGGGTGGAGATTAACAGTACCAAATGGTGTTAAAAGGTCAAGGGTTCTGATAAAAGTTTTGGAGGTTTAGACTAGACTCTCTCAGGTGACTTTGGAAAGTGAGAAGACTATAGATGCCTGGTTGAAAGGAGTGGGGTATAGAAGTCAAAGGGTGGGCGGTGAGGCAATGAAAGTAGTGGCTCCATTTAACTGCATAAGTAATTTACTAAGTATTTATTAAATACCTACTGTGTGACCGTCTTGCCTATCTGTTTGTGGGTGCCCCAAGGAACTGAAACCAACCATCCTCATTTTCATGTTCTAAAAGCCTCAGTTCATTCTAACTCCTCTTAGAGCTAATTTTTAAAAACAGTTTTATTGAGATATAATTCACATACCACATAATTCATCCATTGAAAGTGTACGATTCAATGGTTTTTAGTATATTCATAGGTATGTCCAACGACGGTGCTGATTTTAAAGGAGGAACGTTTGGATGTAAAGTTTGCAATCAATTCCTATAACGTATGCTATAAATGAAGGAGAGAAAGAACCCAACACCAGAACAAATTCTCCACTCCCATTCTCTTGAGCTGAATCACAGAACAGAGTGGGAAGCCGCAAAGGTGCTTTGCCAATAGTGGCCACCAGGTGGCAGCAGGACCCCTGACTTGTCAGTAAAAGAACCAAAAAACCAGTTTGGAGGACTGTGCCTTCAGAGGGTCCCCAACCAAAAGACCGGTTTTCTCCCCAGCTCCTTTCTGTTACTTGTTCTTTTCTTCTGGGTAACTCTAGAGGGTCATGTCTGGCCCTTCTAATAGGTCCTAAGCCACTGGAAGCCTAGTAACCTACTGTGTTAATCCGAGTCTTCTGAGAAGCAGACATCAAGGCTGGATAAGGGTGCAAGTGAAAATACCTATGAGAGAAAATGGGGAGGGAGCCAAGGAAGGCATAGAGAGCTGTCAGACTATGATGTAAGTCTTAGCCTGAGTGAAGGAGAGAGGGTAGGAAGATTGAGTGGATTTCTGCAGCGTAATTAGTCTAAGAAAGGTTTGCCAAGACCTCCAGGGAGCCAACATAAACCATCAGGGGAGTTCTGTGTCTCCCAGGAAGGTGCCTACCTTAGTATCCCTGCTAAGCTCAATCATTGGCTGAGCGGCTCCTAGGAAGTGGAAGTTCCCAGGTTGCTTGCTCACCTGGAAGTATGGCCCAGGTGAGGGCTCTTGGTCAGTTATTCCACTGGTAGTTTGAGGTCGATGAGGCTCATTCCTGTGGCCTCCACACCTTCCAGTAGAGAAGGATGGAATCTCTACCAAGTGCCACCTGTGTTCCCCACCTCTGAGGGGGACAATTCAATCCCCACCTCTCGCCTCATGTGCTGCTTCCATTCCCCTCTCCCTCACCCCCAGCCCCACCCCCACCCCTGTGACCAAAGAAGCAGACTCCTCCCATTCCTGCCTCTGCTCTCCGGTGTGAATCCAGGAGCACACAGCTTCCCAAAACAAGTCCTACCTTTTCCATAACTCTGCCTTTGGCTCCTACTTGCTGATAAGCCCTGAAATGTGAAGGAGGTAAAGGAATTAGCTGGGTGTTGGCTTCAGCCCTGACCCACAGATCCAGGTGCCAGCCTGCCCTGGCAGGAAGCTGGCCGGCACCAGGCCCCATCCCTTTCCTGGAATCCCACCATCTCAGATGACCCTCCCTTGGCACCAAGTTCTGACCTCAGCCAATGCCAAGTACATAATAGGGCAATCATAGATTTGCCAGGTAGTCCAGAGGGCCAGGTAGCTCTTGGGGGTCGGGAAGGAAAAGCTGGCATTTGTCTCGGGGAAGGAGAGGTTTGGTAAGGAGGGTGTGGGGACAGAGTCCCAGAGAGCAGTTTCCAGACTCTCAGCCTCACATGGAAAGGTGCTGGCTCGGGTAGTAGATGGTCATCAGCTGTGACTAGTTGGCTATCAGCTGTAACCAGTTAGCCATTGGACACTGATATAACTGCCATGCATGAGCTGGCAGGCGCGGATTGCAGTTAGCAAGGGGTGGGTTGGTTGGCAGAGAAGCGGACGGCAGGTTGTGGATTGTGTGGCTCCTGCTTCCTATGTCTCGCCTGGCTGCCAGCGAGACTGGGGTGCAGGAAGACCCCTTGTTGGGGTACTGGTGGATGTTTGCTATTGTGTCTCGAGCAGCCGCTATTGAGAATATAGGGATATGACTCCCCTATCTATGGCTCCGTGGGTGTTCCTTTTTGGCCTTACCATGTCCTGCGTGCTTCTGTGGGGAGCGGGAGCAGAGACCATGACAGAGGATGTTAGGGGAGAATACTGCTGGCTGCCTGGCCTGACAGGGCATGACTGGGTCAGAGCCCCTGTGGGCCTCCCTGATGTCCTTGGAGCTGACAGCCTGCCATGTCTCCTCTTTCCCCCTGGCTGGTTCTTGGCTGAAAGACAGGCTTGGGAGGGACGGGATGAATGTAGCTGGCTCTGACATGGGGAAACCAAAGGTTCTGCAAGAGCATGTCTGGGCCAGATGACATTGCAGACCCAGAGTCTCCTGGGGAAATAGAAGGAAATAACTCTGGGCTTTAGAAGGGAACCCAGTTAATCCCTAGTGTGGCAACAGCAGACAAGTAGCCTGGAAATCCACCATGATGACATTACTTTTCACCTTAGATGTCATTATTTTACATCTTAGGTGAAGCTGAGGGATTTCCCCCTTTCTCTCTTGGGTAGGGAGCGATGGAGAAGAAAGGTGGAGGTAGGAAGCAGAGTAGAAGGAAGACGCCTCTGGGTGACCCAGCGGGGCCTTCCAGGCTGTCAATTGCCCAGGAGCCAGGACCATAGGTTCCAGGGTTTATGGAGGCTGGATAGGCCCGTGGGGCAGTTGGCAGAACCTGGGAGGACCGAGGGGAGCAGGAACCACCAGTTTCCTTCCCATTCTCTGCTTAGCATGTTTGTTTCTGTGCTTGGAAAGAACTACTTGCTAGACAAAATCCATGAAGTACCTGCCACATTCCTTGCAGATGTACCTGATACATGCTGTCACGCAGGGTGTCACGGGGGGTGTGGGACTCCGTCTCCACACATGCCCACCACATCATCCCTTACTCCAATAACTCCACACTGGTACAACTTTTCTGAGCCTTGCAAGAGAAGTATACATATGTGGGTAAATGCTAATACTGTCAAAGTACATAAGTACACATAAGTAGACACTAAAAAAAAAGCTAAACAAATGTTTCAAGCCCATTCTCTTCCCCTAAACAATTCTAGGGGCTCCTCTATAAGGAAGGGCCCCGCTCCCTTCCTGGAACCAGTACCCCACTTAATATGGTCTGTTTAAACTCTGTCATCATCAGATACTATCCTGCCCAGTTAGCTATTGTGCTTTGTCCTGTTTCTTTTAGAAATCTGTGAGCTCCCCAGGGGCGGGCCCAGAACTCTGGCTCCATTCTCCCTCCCACAGAGCAGCGAGGGAATTGACTTTCCCCTGGACACGAGGAGGGCCCAGTCAACACTCAATCCCCAGGTGGATACATTGGCTCAGAGGGACAGAATGGGACAGCAACAGACTCTTGGCCCGGGAAATGCTGGAGGGGGTGGGAGGGGTGGGGACACAGAAGGAAGCTTGGCTCAGGACACAGCCAGCTGCCCTCTGGACCTTGCAACCCTGCTGAGCCTGGCTCAGCCATTGTGTTAGTGCAAAGCAGGGGTGACATAAGCTTGGAAAGGTTACTGTCAGGCAAAAGGAAGGCCAGGGGAATGTGGACTGCCTGTGCTCCCCAAGTGCATCAGGCTAGATTGACTGGGGAAAGGTTGCCTTGGGGGAAAGGGGAGAGTTCTGGCAGGGGCCTGCTGGTAGGGAGGGAAAGAGGGGAGGAGGAAACCAGAGTGAGGGGGTGAAGGGCTAGGATTAGCTAAGGTCCAATATCTTTCACAAATGGGAGAGAGGGAGGCCCTGGTTTGGACTTCTGGAGGATATGTGACCTCCCTAAGGGCACTCTTAGCAACTACAGAAAGCAAATGGGGGCATACCTCTCTGACCACAAAGGCAAGGATGGGGCCAGGCCTCTCCTCTCCCCACTTTGGCTCCAAGGCAGAGTCAGAGCAAGAAAGACTTTCCTTTCAGCGCATTTACCTGTTGTTGGAGGCCCTGGGCCTGTACCTGCTTGCCGTCTCTGTATGTCCATCCTAGATGGAATACTCTGGTGGGGGGCTGACTTCCCTGGCTAGGGAAAGATTTCCTATGTGAGGTCAGGCTACCACAGAAATCTCCAGCCTGGCCCTGGTCCCAAGACTTTTGTCTCCAGGTCTCACCTGCCCCCTGGGTCATACACTCTGCCCCAAGATATTCACTGTTCACACTCATACTGACTGTCTGACCTGCAGACACCCCCCAGGTCCCAGATATAGGTGGTAATAACCTGGTAGAAGCCCCTCCTCTGGCACGTACACCAGGACGTGCAAGTATGTGTGTGCGTGCACCCATGTCCTGTGCTTGATGGGAGAACCTGGCGGCCAAGGGCTGCAGAGACAGGTAGGTCATAGCTCTACGACAGTGTGGTAACACAGGGAGCTGGCTCAACAAGTGCATTGGCCCCTTCTTGTCCAGGGTCACTCAGCAGAAGACCTGCTACACTGTCTCTGCAGCCGAGGGCCCAGGAGGAGCCGTGGTCCAGGGTCCTAGTCAGTGGCATATCAGCTTGGAGTCTCTTTCCTTCTTCTGGGCCTCTAAACTTCTCAACTGCCTTTCTCCATATCTACATCCTAACAGCCTCTTGGGACTTAGCACTGCCACCTCCTCCAGGCAGTCTTCCCTGATTCTCTCAAGCTGGTATTGTGTGCCTCTCCTCTGGAGTCCATAGCACCCTGTACTAAGCTCCATCATCCACCATCATAAGGATCTCCTCCACTATGCTGAACTCCCAAGGTCAGGACTTACTTAGCACTTCCCACTGTGCCTGGGTCCATGGGGTGTTCCACAAATATTTGCTGAATGAGTGAACCAAAACACTCATGGAGATGTGGGGGCCCCATCCCATTTCACTCAATCTTCTCCAGAAGCCAGGGTTGCCCAGATGGGCTCCATAAGGGCAGACCAGCCTGGTTCTCTCTCCTCTGGGCAGGAGGAGGGGAGTCAAATCACACTGGCTCTCCTGCCTGTGACTCAGCTTGGACCACAGGACAAGAAAGAGCCCACAGCCTGGGAAGGTCCTGCCCCCTTCTCTCAGCACACAGAACTGGCTGGGACAGATGCTGGCCCAGACTTGGGAGCTGGCTTCCATCCCTGGTTCATGTGTCCCTCTGTCCCAAGGGAAACCCTGCGTTCAGGATTGCGAGGACAGTTTGTGCAGCTCTGGCCTTCTGCTCTGACACCATGATGACACCGGCAGTGTGGATGAAGAGATATATGGGGTGGTTGGATCCCATTTGTCTCAGTGTGCTTTTTTCATTTGAGCAAAGTGACATTTTAATCTCAGGATCTGGAGGGACTGAAGTGACAGCAGAGGAGATAGACATAGATTCTGTTACTCATGGGCTAGGACCTCAGGCCAAGGGCATATGTTATATGTACTTATGTACACCCCAAGTTGGGCCTAGATCGGTGTCAACGAGTGTAAGCGAGTGAGCAAAGAGAAGGTAAGGAAGAACAGAGCCTGGAGGGCAGCTGTGGCAGGAGATGGCCCAGGTCCCTGAGCAGCTCTGGGGCTCACAGCTGGTCCTCCTGTAAGCCTTACCTCTCCAAGGCTCAGAGCCTTATGGTTATGGCTGGCCTCTCCTTGCAGGAAGCCGAGGGCAAAAGGAGGGTATGTCAAGTGGGCTAGCCACGTTACGTGAAGATCTGTGAACATCTTTTGACATCTGGCTGGGGACAGTCACAGACCTTCAAGGTAGGCATTACACAGAGTAGCCCCCACCCCCGAGCTGCAATTCTATCTCCCTCTTTCTTTCTGCAATCTATTATTGTGCCATATCCCAGGCATGTGTCCCCAAGCTCCCTCTCCCTAAATGTGTCAAGAAAAGAGAAAAGGGAGTGCCCAATGCTGAGGCCTGTAGGTCATAAGCAGGCATTCATGAGAACCACATGATTTCCTGGGATAAAGGTCACTTACATACAGAAAGCCGATCACAGTGGCTCTCATCCTTTCCCCCAAACTTCTAGGAGACCAGAGCAAGACTGATTTACCATCTGGGAGGGAAGTACATGGTAACTGAAGTCAGCTTGCCCCCATTTCACAGAAGAGAAACTGAGGGACAAAGCATTGAAAGAGAAAGTCAGAGATGAAGCTGGGACTAGAGTTAGAAGAAAAATAAACAGGCTCTGGAATCTTGTTATTTTCCATCCTCCCAAGTGTCAGCTAATTTCCTGAGCACAGTCAGCTACTGTGTCACCCCCTTGCCTACTGTAACATCGGGAAAGAAACTGAAACCTACAAAGGGTGTGACTTTTGTGAACCACAAAACAATGCAGTGTCAATCAATATATTAATGCCCAGGATTCTTGGGACTTTAACGTGAATCCAGAATCAGAGAGACGCTAACAAACTGAATGTACCCATACATTTCAAAACCCTTGCCCAGGCCAGCTCAGGTCAATAAGAGGGAATAACGTGACAGACATAGGAGCTGATTTTGTAAGCAAGAGTGATTCACGGCCATGGGAGATGAGAAAGAGAGAAGGAACAATATGCCCCACAAGTCTGCTTCCATCTGAAAGCTCTGGGAATGGGCCTCTCTCCCTACACCAGGATGACGCCCCTTTAGAGAGATCATGGTTTCCCAGGGAAGTCGACAGCACATTCGCTGGGGTGCTTAGAGTGGAAAACCCAAGCCATGCTTGGAGCGGTGAGGTCATTAAAGAGAGGCCCCCACACAAGGGGAGGGCGAGGGCTGATGCCTCTCTGAGAAGTGCCTTCCCATTCCAGAGGCATAACACTCTCTCTCTCTCTCACCTCTCTTGGCAGTGACCTGTTTGGGCTCATAGCCTTTCTTTGTGGGGAGGAAATTTTGACAGGACAATAAACATCTTTGCCTTCTTAGCAGTGGGAAGAGGAGGAGAATACCTTGAACTGTCCTCCCGCCTGTCAGGTCAAGTCAGATGAGACAGGTCTGATCAATGCAATAGCACAGGTGTTGGGGATAGCTGTCAAGAAAAGAGAAAAGGGAGTGCCCAATGCTGGGGCCTGTAGATCATAAGCAGGCATTCATGAGAACCACATGATTTCCTGGGATAAAGGTCACTTACATACAGAAAGCCTATCACAGTAGCTCTCATCCAAGCCCCCAGGAGACCGGAGCAAGACTGATTTCCCATCTGTGAGGGAAAACCAAGGGGAAGCAAAATCAAGTCAGAGCAAGGCCACAGAATTCCTTAGAAAGACTCTCACTCCTTATAGAGGTCAGGATAGGGTGAGAGGCCAGGTGAAGACACTCAGCCCCTCTGGCGAACTCTGCCTTAAGGCTGTCCCTTACAAGCAAACTAACTGCACTCTAGAAATCAACCTCGCCTGATGAGGACTCTGGGTCTTGCCCTGGAAACATTCCGAAGGGCAAGTCCTGATTACCATAATTTGTGCCCCAAAGGGGAGGTAGAAAAGTTACAGCCAAGTGGGAACTCACTGAGGAGAATTATTAGGCACAAACACTGGAGCACCAGGCGTATAGGGCAAGTGAACAGCAATTTATAAAATAAATGAGCTTTGGGTTCCTCTTGAGCAAAGATGACGCCCAGAATCTGCAAAGTTTCTGCATTTAGTAGAACACTGTACTCTAAATCTTATCCTTTTTTTCCTACACCTTACATTATATTCACATGTGTTCACTTTGTTAATTGTCTCTCCCATCAGCAAGTAAGCTCCGCGAAGGAGAGAACATGGGACTTACCAGTGTGTCCTCAGCTCCCAGAATAGTGTCTGCTCTATAGTAGGGGCTCAATAAATATTTATTGTATTTCAAATGAACGAATGAATGAATGAAGCAAACAAATTTTAGGACTCCTTTTCCTGGGCTCATACTCTTGTTCTCAACCCTTCCTAGTTAAGTTGAGGTAAAATAAAATGTGCAGATCATAAGTGTTCAGTCTAATGAATCTTGACAATTGTATATATTCAAGTAACCAGCACCCAAAACAAGATACAGGACATTTCAATCACCAAAATCTTTCCTCAGGTCCCCTTCCAAATGAAGTCGCCCTACCCTGGGCAACCACATCTGACGTCTCTCGATACACAATAGTTTTTCCTGTTACTGGATTCATACAAAGGGAATCAGTCAGTATGTACTTTTGGTGTCTAACTTCTTAGGTGAGCATGTTTTTGAGAATCATCCGTGTTATTGCATGTATTTGTAGTTCATTCTGATTCTGAGTGTTCATTACGTGACTATTCCGGGCATTGTTAATCTGTTTTCCTATTGGCGAACCTTTGGGATGTTTCCCATTTGAGGCTATAATAAATGAAGCTGCAGTGAATCTTCTTGTACAAGTCTTTTTGTGGACATACATTTTTATTTCACTTGAGGAAATTCCTAGGAGTGGAATCACTGGATCTTAGAATAGACAGATGTTTAATGTTATAAGAAACTGCCAAATTGTTTCCAAAGTAATTGTACTATCTTATGCTTCCACCAGCAATGCACTAGAGTTTCAATTGTTCCCCATGCTCACCGACATTTAGTTGCTCAGGTTTTTTAAACTTAGTCATTCTAGTGTGCAGTGATATCTTATTGCAGTTTTCGTTTTAATAGCCTTATTGGATATAACTTACCTACTATGTAATTTATACATTTAAAATTAGCAATCCAGTGGCTTTTAGTATATTCACAAAGATGTGTGTCCATCACCACAATCACTTTTAGAATGTTTTCATTACCCCATAAAGAAGCCCTGCACTCCTTAGCCATCACCACTCCCTCGACCTCCCCCATTAACCCCTCCAAGCCTTAGGTAACCACTAATCTACTTTCCATTTCTATAGATTTCCCTATTCTGGACATTTCATATAAATGTAATCATATAATGCGTGGTCCTTTGTGACTGATTTCCTACACTTAGCGTTATGTTTTCAAGGTTCATTTATGTTGTGGCATGTACTAGCACTTCATTCTTTTTCATTGCTGAATAATATTCCTTTGTAAAAATATGCCACATCTTATTTATCCTTTAATCAGTTAATGGACATTTAGGTTGTTTCCACTTTTTGGCTATTATAAATAATGCTGCTAATATACATATTTGTGTACAAGTTTTCGGTAGACATACGTTTTCATTTCTCTTGGATGTGGAATTACTGGATACAATAGTAACTCCATGTTTAACCTTTTGAGATGCTGCCAAACTTTTTTCAAAAGTGGCTGCACCAGGGCAGCCGGATGGCTCAATTGATTAGAGCATGAGCTCTTAACAACAGGGTTGCCAGTTCAATTCCCACATGGGCCAGTAAGCTGCACCCTCCACAACTAGATTGAAGACAATGAACTGCCCCTGAGCTGCCAGTGGGGTGGCCGGACAGCTCAGTTGGTTAGAGGGCAAGCTCTTAACAACAAGGTTGCTGGTTCAATTCCCGCATGGGATGGTAGGCTGCGCCCCCTGCAACCAAGATTGAAAACGGCAACTGGACTGGACTTGGATCTGAGCTGTGCCCTCCACAACTAGATTGAAGGACAACAACTTGACTTGGAGCTGATGGGTCCTGGAAAAACACACTGTTCCCCAATATTCCCCAATAAAAAAATTTTTTTATTAAAAAGTGGCTGTACTATTTTACATTCCCTCCACCAATGTATGAGGGTTCCAATTTTTCCACATCCTCACCAACACTTGATATTATAATATCTATCTTTTGGAATATAGCCATCCTTAATGGGTATGAAGTATCTGATTTTGGTTTTGACTTGCATTTCCCCAATGACTAACATTGTTGAGCATCTTTTCATATGCTTATAGGCCATTTGTGAATCTTCTTTGGAGAAATGTTTTCAACTTTTATTTGGGTAAACTGTCTTTTATTATTGAGTTGTAAGAGTTCTTCATATGTTCTAGATATAAGTCGCTTATTAGATGTATGATACGCAAATATTTTCTCCCATTCTGTTGATTGTCTTTTCACTTTCTTGATAATGTCCTCTGAAGCACAAATTTTTAAAAATTTGATGAAGTCCAATTGATTTATTTTTTCTTTTGTTGCGTATGTTTTGGGTTTCATATCTAAGACTAGTGATGTTGAGCAATTTTTCATGTGCTTGTTGGCTGTTCTTATATGTTTATTTTGTCTATTCAAAACTTTTGCCATTTTTTATTGAGATGTTTATCTTTTTATGTGCTATGATACATGTTCCCATTCTCTGGCTTGTCTACTTATTGTCTTAATAGTTCCTTTTGATAGTAGAAAACTTGAACTTCCAAGAAGTCTAATTTGTCAATTTTTTTTCTATGGTTATTGCTTTTGTGTGCTATCCAAAGAATCTTTGCCTACCTCAAGGTCACAAAGATATTTTTCTGTGGTTTTAGATAGAAGCTTTATGGTTGTAAGTTTTACATTTAGCTATGACTACTCTCAAATTAATATTTGTGTATAGAGTGAGTTAGAGGTTAAAATTTGTTTATTCTATATAGATAACAATTATTCCAGAAATATTTGTTAAGGAGACTTTCCCCTCTAAATTGTACTGACCTGAGACCTTTGTAAAAAATCAGTTAACCATATATGTGTTGATGTATTTCTGAAATTTCTAATTTGTTTCATTAATCTATTTGTGTCCACTTTTTTTTAACGCCACACTATCTTGACTATTCTAACTTTGTAGTAAGTCTTGAAATAAAATACTTTAATCCCTCCAACTTTGTCTTTTTCAAAATCGTTTTGGCTATTCTAGACCCTTTGAATTTCCACTTCAATTTTAGAATCAGCTTGTCTATTTCCTCAAAAAAAAAAAACTGTTGTATTTTTATAGGGATTAAATTAATCTAAAGATCAACATTGAGTCCTCTCACCATGAACATGGTATGTCTCCATTTCTTTAAGAATTTCATAACCTTACTAACAATTGTCACCCCAATAAATTTAAAAAAAAGAATTTCAAAACTTCTTTCAGCAATGTTTTGTAGTTTTCAGTGTAGATATTCTGCATATTTTATTAGATCTATTCCTTTGTATTTGATATTTTTGATGCTATTACACAGTATGTGTTTTTTTGTGTGTGTTTTTGGGTTGTTTTCTTTTAAGATTTTATTGGGGAAGGGGAACAGGACTTTATCAGGGAACAGTGTGTACTTCCAGGACTTTTTTCCAAGTCAAGTTGTTGTCTTTTCAATCTTAGTTGTGGAGGGTGCCGTTCAGCTTCAAGTTATTGTCCTTTCAGTCTTAGTTGTGGAGGGTGCAGCTCAGCTCCAGGTCCAGTTGCCCGTTGCTAGTTGCAGGGGACGCTGGCAGCCCACCATCCCTTGCGGGAGTAGAACCAGCAACCTTGTGGTTGAGAGGACGCACTCCAACCAACTGAGCCATCCGGGAGCTCAGCGGCAGCTCAGCTCAAGGTGCCCTGTTCAATTTTAGTTGCAGGGGGTGCTGCCCACCATCCCTTGTGGGACTTGAGGAGTTGAACCGGCAACCTTGTGGTTGAGAGCCCACTGGCCCATGTGGGAATTGAACCGGCAGCCTTCGGGAGTTAGGAGCACAGAGCTCCAACCGCCTGAGCCACCGGGCCAGCCCACAAACAGTATGTTTTAAATTTCGTTCTCCGATTGTTCTTTAATAGTATATAGAATAGAATAATTTTTTATATTGATTTTGTTTCCGGGATCTTTCTAAATTCACCAATTTTGGCAGCAGGGGCCCTGTCTCAAGGAGCTTGAAGTTTGATAGGAGAAATAAGATACATGTAGGTAATTATTTTTAAATCTGTGTAAGAAGTGCCATAAATGATGGAGTTAGGTCTGTGGAGGCCCCAGATGAGAGAGAGTCTATTCCAACAGCGGTGAGAATCAGGGGAGGCTTTAAGAAAGGGACAGAGCTTGAATTTGTCCTTGAAGAATGAGTAATATTTTGACAGAGTTGAAGCTGAGCAAAAGGTGGGAAGCTGGAGCTTATTTAGAAATCAGTAAAAGTGCAGTTTGATGAAGGTGTAAGTTATACCAAGCAGGTAGTGAGAATTAAAGCTGAAACAGGAAGTTCAGGGTCAAGTCATGGAGCACTTTGAATACTGTAATTGCAACTTACTATGTATCCAATAGTGTATTAATCATAATACATTATTTAATAATATTCACAACCATTTTGGGTTTTTTAGAGGTGATCCTTCAAAAAATTTGCTCAATTACAGTTGACATGCAATATAATATTAGTTTCAGGTGCAAAACATAGTGATTAGACATTTATATTCGTATAACTTATGAAGTGATCACCCCGAGAAGTCTAGATCACCCATCTGACACTATACGTATTTATTACAATATTATTGGCTATACTCCCTACGTTGTACTTTACATCCTGTGAGCATATTATTTTTCAAAACAAATATTATCCTCATATTATTATACAAATAAGGAAATCGAAGCTCACAGAACAAAGTAAATTGCCCAGTTAGAAGTAATTTCAGAATGAAAATCTCAGCCTAATACTTCCTTTTTTTCCCCTCCCTTTTACAATATTGTTTTGCATAGCTGTGGTCACATAAATAGATAAGTTTATGTCCTACCGTGTTAACATTATAGTATGAACACTTTCCCATGTCATTAGAAATGCTTCTTACACAATATTTTTTTTGATGTTAGCTGAATAAAACTGTATCATAGCTTATAGTTTTTTTGTAATATTATGTATTATAACATTATTTTTAATATTATAAGTAATGCTATGGAGAATATGTTTGTGACTCAGTTTATCCTCCTACCAAAGACTTGATTATTCTCAAGTCTTTGGTAGGGACAAATTACATCTTATTATTTTGTATTGAGTAATTAGTAAAGTTAAACAGCTTTCAAGTGTCTGTTTGCCATCTATGCCTTCTCTTCTGAGGTGCCCATTCAGTTTCATTTGCTCCTTTATCATTTTGAGTTTCAGCTAAGTTTATCAGTCTAAGCCCGTTATATATAATGGCTATTAATTTTTGCTGTGATAATTGTTAGGACAATTTATTTTGCTGGACTAGGGCCCCTTGACCAAGAAACACACTTAGAATCCAAGGCAGTGTGTTGATTTTACCATTGTCCCTTGAAAGCCATAGTTGTGACGAGGGCCTGCAGAATGGAGGTGATATCTGCTCTAAGGGGAAACAAATTCCCAGTTAAGAAAACAGAATAAAAATATTGTCGTTTGATTAATTTAAGGTAGTTTTTTTCTTTTCTTTTTCCAGTAAAAGCACCTCTAAATATTTTATGCTAATAAAGGAGCAGGGAGTGGTGGCTGAAATAGACACGCTGTATCATTCAATACTAAATTATGTTTTCATCAGGTTCATGTCAAAAGCAGTGACAATTTCCCAAGGGTATGGCTGAGGAGCAATTATAATTCTGGCAAATCGCTGCATTAAAACACCCCTCAGGGTCCATCATGTTACTGGGCTGTGCTGGAGAAGAGCCTCAGGATTTCCAGGCTCAGAGTACCAGGACACCCAGAGAAATGGGGGTGAACCAGAGAACTTTTCCAAGTGTAGATTTGCATTCCCAGCCCTGTTTTGCATATGAACAATTCCTCGCCTATAATAGCCAGATCCAGGAACACTTGAGACGGGCTGAATGAACAGCGAGACTATTTTCTGTGACTTCTTGCTATTGACAACTTAGTTACATAAGAAGGCTAAAGAGGGTCTGTTTTTTTCTTGCTCTCTTGAGTTGAGGAATCAAAATGAAGTTTAAAAACTGCTGTGGTACCTTGTGCCTCTTTTCATAGAGGAAGGTTTATAGCTCCAGTCTCCATCTCCCAAACATACTTTGTACTTTCCATTTATGTACTAAATCTTCTTAATCAATATATAAACTCTATTAGATACAAGTATTGATACCCTACTTATTTAAAACTTCTAAGTTGCCATTGACCTAATACGTTTTGATATCAAAACTCATGCTTTTTCCATAATAATACTTCTACCATGCAGCCATATGTTGAGGGCAGTAGCACACTCCTGAGAGTTTTAAAGTAATTGGTGACACACTCATAGCAACGTGATATGCCCTGGACGAACTTCAGGGAATAAGCCCAAGCTATGGAACCAGTCACCCTTGTATGACAATTATCAGCAATGAGATGGGCTCTGACATTTCTCTCTGAAACTCTCTCCCTAATCTAGACCTTACCTAGACTCCCAAAGGTTGCGCCACAGGGTAGCGTCTTGTTTTTAGAGAGGAATAAAGTACTCTTCTGCATTTTTGTCTTGGCAATCCTCCCCTTTCTCTGGCAGGAAATGAATGATCTAGCACCTGGCCTAAGTAATAATGCCAGCACTAAGTAATGCCAGCAGTAATATCTATCGGAGTTTAAGTGGCAAGGAAGGCAGTTTCCAAGGAACCCTGATTTTTCAGATTGTTCCCCGATGAAGTCCAGAGTCTGGAGGAAACAAGGTCAAATATACTCAGGCAGTTAAAGCGAAAGAAAACTGGTCTCAATGGTAAAGCCACCTTCAGCCACAATTAAAGGTACACCCCAAAAGAAACCCTCAGTCTCCTCCCTTGCAGAGTCGCCCTGTAGTTGATAAATTAAAAACCAGACATTGCAGAAAGAGCTGGAAAAGGATTAGCATTACATAGAGTTCTCTTCCACAAACTAAGCATTTCTGAAAACATCTAGTCTCATTCAAAACTTCTGCACTAGACAAGGAGTCAGGATTGGAATGGAGGTGCCTGGTGACTGGCCAGAGTTGGCCTGACCCTGGGTCCAGTGGCCAGCAAAGAGCTCCCTAGTCTTCCTGCCAGACAATCCCAGAGGCCTCTCTTCCTGAGAAGCCAACTATTGGCACACAAGTCCTTATTTTCTCCTCTTTCCAGAAGAAGGATCCTGGGAAAGTATTTGGAGAGGCATGGGTATGGAAGGGAGCTGGGAGAATGCATAGCCTGCCTAGTTCTCAACTTACTCTCATGGTAAGGCTCCCATAGGCCCAGAAAAGACAGGGGGCATAAGGGATAGGTCAGCGAGGTCAGAGCATCTCAAGGACCCAGGGTTCTGGGTCGGAAGAGTTTGGGCTCCAGCGACACATTTTTGGGCTCAGCTCCCAGCTCCAACACTTGCTGGCTGCTGTGACCATAGGTGAGTTATTTAATCTCTCCATATCTCACTTTCTTCATCTTCAGAAGGGAATAATGGACTGCCCACCTTATAGGGTCACAGTAAGGATGAAATAAAACAATTCTGCTGAATTGGCTTGCAGTAACAATTCCATACCTGTTAGCTATTCTTGTTCCACGTAGCCCTTTCTCCTGCTTCTGGGTGAAAGCATATATCTGTGCTTCCTGCTTTTTTTTCCACGGAGATCTGAGAATTACAACCTGACAATCTGAAGCATCTCCAAAAGATCCCGCACACATTCTGGAGGCGTGGGCATAGGGATGGGATCGCCCACTGGTGCCTGACGGTGAACGACCCCGATGGGCGTGCCTCGTGGCTGAACATCCTGCGCGCGTGCAGGTCTACACATATGTGGATGGACGTGCCGCGGCCCGCCCCGAGACCTGGCCGGTTCAGCGGTCTCTGGTTAGCATCGCGGAAGTGGTGGGCGGGGCAGAGCCATTGTTCCGCAGTGGCCGAGCCCCCAGCGCTCGCTAGGGAGGGCGGCCGGCTTCACCAGTCCCCCTGTGATCCCGACCCCAGGTTTAAAGCCACGTCTCCCTTCCCACACGTCTCTAGCAATCGGAAGGCAGGATGGAGTTGTGTGTACTGGTCACCCCCGTGTCTTCTCTACTGTTCCCTGTGAAACTTCCCCAATGCCCATCCATTCGCGAAGTGCCCGGGGGCCAGTCCTGGGCTGGTACCCTCTCCCCATTCCCGAACTGGGACCTCTCGGTATCCCGGAGAGAAAGCTCCCGAACGCCTCCCGAAGGCCGCGGGGTGCCGAACCCAGGCCCCGTGGCCGGTGATAGAGAAGCCGAGGAGAAAGGGGTGGGAGGGGGAGCGAGGAGCTCGCGGCAGAGGGAACAGCAGATTGCGCGGAGCCAATGGAAACCGCAGGACGAGGTGGCACCAAATTCCCTTCGGCCAATGACGCGCCAGAGTCTACAGAAGCCATTAGCATTTCCCCAGGGGCAGGAGCTGTGGCGGCTGGGCAGCGGTGTGTCTGCAGCACCCAGTTTTTGCGTGGCCAGCCCCTAGCACGCCTCGGCTCTGTCTCCTCCCCCCTCCGCACAGCGAAGCCAACTCTGCGCACTTTGCCCCCGTTGGCAGCGAATAAAAGGGTCTGAGGAAATACGGGACACGGTCACCCACTGCCAGCTCTAGCCTTTAAATCCCCAGCCTGGAGATCCACGCACAGCTAGTCGGTTCGGGACACCCATCCAGTGCGCACCGCGCTAGAAGGGTTCCCAGCGCAGCTCTGCCCATCGCCGCGCAAAGGCGGGCTCCGCTACCGAAGTCTCCCCGCTGTTCGAGCTGTCCCGAACTCCGCTCCACAGACTCAGCCCTGGGAAAGTGATTCCAGCACCAGAGAACCCAGATGCCAGCCCACTTGCTGCAAGAGGAGGTGAGCTTCCCAGCAATGGCCCCCAGACCGCGGGTTCGCCGGCGCTGGCCGGGTTTCTGGGTGACTCCGTGGAGGAGTTGAGATCTCCGCGGAGGACATAACCATCTTTTGAGAGTTGTACCGCCTTCATTTGTTGGGAATGTGAATTGTAATCTGGGGACTTGGTTCCCTAACTTTTGCTTCTTAAGCTTTAAAGAAAAATCGGGTCGTGCTGCTACTTTTATGTATATATGCCTGCGGGTTTTCCTTTGTGTGTTCTTCGGGTGTGTTTTACTTCTTCCCATTGCCCCTTCACCTTGAGGTTTCACGGTCTCCGCAATCTATCTACACAGTTGCTTCCTTTTCTTCCATTCGGGGTAGACCCCACCTTCAGTTAACCTGGGAATTGGGGCAGGGTCTGCGCCAATACTCCATCCTTCTCCCAGCTTGATGAGAGAGTGAAGTGGCCCCCACCTCCACGTGTCGTCTTCTCTCTCCTGACTCTCAGCTTCCTCTCCCCTTCAGATGTCTAGCTCCTACACCACCACCACCACCATCACAGCACCTCCCTCCAGGATTCTGCCGAATGGAGAAGGCAAGTTGGAAAAGGCAGCCCTACACTTGGAAGAAGAGATCCGCCCTGAAATAAAAGATGACATCTATGACCCAACCTACAAAGATAAGGAAGGCCCAAAGCCCAAGACTGAGTATGTTTGGAGGAATATCATCCTTATGTTTCTGCTACACTTGGGAGCCCTGTATGGGATCACCTTGGTCCCCACCTCCCAGGTCTACACCTGGCTCTGGGGTAAGAGTTTTTCTTGTCCTTGGGACCCAGTACCCCAAGTTCTCTCCACTCTTTAATAATAAAGTAGGAGCTTCCATGGGACAGAGGCACCAGCCTCTCCTGGCCCAGGTTTTCCCAACCACTTCTCTTTGGTCACCTGAGAGGCTGAGTGGGCTGGGAAAAGAGCCTAGGGGGCTCAGGAAGCAGGGGTGTCCATGCTGAGGGTCCTTTCATATTCATATTGGGGAGGGAGCCCTGAGACCATGTGCTACAGGCTTTGAAGTGAATTGACCTGCGCCAGAGTCAGTGCTCCCTGAAAGAGCTTTTCTGTTTTAAGCCATTTGCTTGGCTGCTTGTCCCAGCCCTGCCAGCCACAAAAGAATCAAGGCCCCTACCTGGGAGGCATGGGAACATGGAACGAGACTGGTGGTTTCCAGGGGTCATATGTTGAACATCGTCGTGAGACAGCAAGAGAAATTGCTCAGGAAGAGAGTTATAAGAGGGAGGAACAGAGAGGTGGTTATCCACAAAATTATTTTGCCCTGACCCCTTGGCCTGACCAGGCTTCTGTTAGAGAGAAAGATGAAGGCTCCTGTATGACCTGCGTTAAACAGATGTGGTGCTGTGCCTCCATGTAGGTCCCCAGGGAACTGTACACACCACTCAGTGAAATGTCCTTAGGATGAAATAATGTTGAACTGTTTCATGTCCCATTCCCCATCTAGCTCGCTCCAGCCCCTCTCTCCTGGTGCCATGCAGTTTCTCTTTGCCAGGACAGCCAGGCCAGGCCAGAAAAGAGAGCCCTAAGCAGCCCCAGCTTGAGGCTGCTGTAAATAGGGAGCCAGTTCCCAATTCTGTCCCTGACCTGCCCTTGGCTCAGCTTTTTCAGGGATCCATGGGTATGGGCTGATAGCAGGGCCCTGCCCCCTGGATACACACATGTGCTTTGCAGGCATTTTCACCTCTGCCACCCTAAGCCTGAGTTAGGAAGGGGAGAGCAGGGAGCTCCAAAGGCCCAGGGGCCCCACACTGCCATTATCTGAGGGTGGTGAGCCAGAACTCTCTCCCCGGGAAACAACGTTAGGGTTTCCAGGGCAGTGTCAGGTGTGGGGTGTTTGTTGGCAGCTGCACTCTTGGAGGGTATTTATGTAGAAGGGCTGGTAGGCCAAGTTTTAATTGATTCTCCCAGGACCTCCTGGTGGGATCTGGTCCCTGGAGCTTTGTCTTGGGAAATCCTCTCAGTGCCACAGACGTGAAATTGCAACTGGGTAGATCCCCTCTCTTGAGATCTCGATCTTTTCAGGTACAAACTGGGGCAGCAGTACTTTTGGAATTACTAGGAAGGCAGTGCTCCGTAGCTTACATGTGTGTCATTGCTGGGGCCTGCTAGGTGCAGGGAATCGATTCAGCTGCAGATCAGGAAGGGCTTTTCTGTTTGTGAGGGGAGGGAGCCATTTGTTCTCTAGCCCTTCTGAGAATCCAGCCAAACTTTAGTTGCAGCTTGAGGAAGGCTGCAGCTTGAGGAATTGAGAGCCTTGGTAAGGTTTCCCCAGGGAGCCTGGCCTTCTCTCTTCACCCCTCCACCCCAGTAGAGGACTCGACTCTTCACAAGTAGTTTTGTTGCCTGTAAGCCCCTTCCAGCCTCAGCACTCCCTGCAGGCCTGATTAAGTCCAGAGTTTGGCGAGACTGCTTCTGCTTGCTCCCCAACCGCGGCTGCTGCTGCAGGTGGCAGAATGCTATCCCAAACCAAGGCTGGGCCTGCTGCCTCTTTTGCCCTGCCCATGGGTGTGTGCTGTGCCTTTGGACTTAGAAATGTGGCGCACAGAGACTGGACGGTGACCTTTTTCAGTCCTGTCCCCAGGCCCTGTGGTGGGTGGCTTAGCTGATGGAATGACCATCTTGATATGGGGATATCAGAACTCCTCTGTCTTAAAGAACAAGAAAGGGGAGGTGGGGTCAGAGGTCCCACTTTCAGAGTTTAGGAGCTTGGCCTCACCTTCTCTTTTATCCCTAAGGACAGTGTTAAAGTAGCAACTGGTTGGGATTACAGCATTTCTCCTGACTGAGCAATTTGGAGAGCCTCTCAGAAGGGCCCTGAGGGGCGGCTGAAGGGATATCTCTGGCAACACTGAGGGCCAAGGGGCAAAACTTATCTCTTTGTTAGGGCCAAAGCTATGAGATTTTACTTAACCATCAATTTGGACTTTAGTAGACAATGAGTCTCCACCTGACAGAAGGCCTTCTATCTGACGTCGATAGAAAAGGCATTAGAGGACCTAATACTAGAATCATACGTGCTTTCTGAGTCAACTTACCAGGGTCACCTATGGCATGAAACAACCCCAGTAGCTCCCTTGGTTCTGAGGTGAGTGCTTCTGCTTTCATGTCCAAAGCCATTTGCCTTCCTCCTTGGCGATTCATGGGCTGTGGCTCCACTGTCATTTTTCCAGGTGTAGATATAGGCAGATACTGCATCTGGGAAGATAATCACCACATAGCTTGAGGCCAGCAAGTTACCTGAGGCCTTAATCTCAGCACAGAGAAAATCAGAGACAGAACTTTCACTGGGATAGACTCTGGCTCAATGGCTCTCCTCCGGATCCTGAAGGAGAAATAGGATAGGTGGAGGAAGACAGGATAGGGGAGAGGACCGGGGCTGTTTGGGAAACTGCTATCTATGGCTGGAGAACACAGGACAATTCGTTACAATGTGTGGTGTCTCCAACTGCAACTAAATTCTGTGGCCACTGAGGATCCATTGTTTCTAGCCGTTTCCCTAGGAATGAAACATTGTCAATAGCCACTGCTTTACCAGTCCACCCGGGCCTCAGCCCCTGCCTCCAAGAGCTACTAAACAGAGGCTGATGGGTATACCCAGCAGCAACCCACTTCCCAGTTAGAGATTATAGCTGATGCCTCCTAAGCTGGCAGGCCTCCAGGAAGGTGAGGGAGGACAGTGCTCCCCTGACAGCTTTGAGCATCTCCCACTAGTATCTAGAATTAGCCTTGCCAGAGAGAGAATGGGCTGACAGAGGGACATGGCAAAGGAGAGACACAGGAACTGTGTTTGTCTCTTGGGGAGGTGAACAATCTAGTTGGAATATGAACTGCTTGTTGACAGAAAAACTAGTTTCAAATTGTGGCTCCATTTCGTACTAGCCTTGTGACCACAGATAAACACAACCTCTCTGTCTTTTTCTTCAACTGCAAAGTAGGATATTAAAGTCCATTCAAACTAACAATTGTCCCCCCAATAAATTAAAAAAAAAAAAAAAAAAAAAAGTCCATTCAAGGTATCCAGTGAATCAGAGAATATAAAATTCTTGGCTAAGCTTAACACACTGTGCAGGTATGGTATGTACAGTGTGGCCACACTGCCTGTGAAAACACTGATATGCTTTTGTACCAGTTGGTAAATAGCCATAGTTCTGAGCTCCGCGAGTATCCCTTAGAACCCAGAGTCCCTCGAATTGGTGAGAGCCCAGACCATACTGGCCCTTGGTCCTAAGCTCTGCAGGAGTAGTCCGTGGTCCTTGACACCTTGGGGAAGCTACCTGAAGATCAAAGGAGACGGGCCCTGCGATAATGTCCCTCATGACAGAATCACAAATGGTTGGGTAGCGAGAGCTCTCTTCTCTGTCCTGCCTTTCTGAAGTTCCTGGGACTCCTCAGCTTATTCCAATTCCCAGGTCGGGAGGATGGGAGGTGATGCATTTGTCGAGCGGTAAAATCGAGGAGACCTAAAAGACCAAGTTGTCCCAAAGTTTAGGGCAAAGCAGCTCTTCACCTGAAGTCTCTGAAGACACAGATGCAGACATACAGAGAACACCATGTTTTCTCTGATTAGTGACCCCCCCACCCCTCCCCACTCTTTCCTCCTGGCAGCGTTTTTCTACTATGTGGTCAGTGCCCTGGGCATAACAGCCGGAGCTCATCGCCTGTGGAGTCACCGAACTTACAAAGCGCGGCTGCCCCTGCGGTTCTTCCTGATTGTTGCCAACACAATGGCATTCCAGGTAAGAAGCCGGCTCCGCTCCGCTCTTTCCTCCACTCTATTGATGGTCTGGCGATGGGATGGAGATGAGCACCTGCAGAGGAGCAACACCTGGGCAACCATTTCACTTTCCTCCCTCCTTGAGGTCACGTCACGTTCAGGCCCGTTCCTTATGTCCATAAGGCATGAGCGTGCTTCTGAGTCACTGGGAAAGGGAGATAGGAAATACTCCTTGTGTCTAGGATTATATTTTATCCCAAGGTCCCTCTGTTATCACGCAGTCTGGCTGTCGGGTCCTTCATCCTCAAGCGCCACAATGCATAAGCCAGGAACTGACGCCTGTTTCCTGGGCGGACAGTGGACAATAGACTCACCCTTTTAGGTGAATAACTTAGGACTCCACCGTGATGGGATTGAAGTCAATGTTTCACAGACTCATGAACTCTGCTGTTTTCAGGTCATGGGAGCAAACACTTTTATAGTGCTATGCGCCTGGCACTATTCTAAGCACTTGACATAGATTATTTCATTAAATCCTCACAACAATCTTAGGAGGTAGATACTATTATTGTCCCCATTCTACAGATGAGAAAACTGTGTCACTGAGAGGTTAGGGAGACCAACATTATGGTCCTATCTTGGACTGCCAGGCTGGCTAACTCAAATATTGAGGTTTGTTGAGGCAGAAAATGTATAGCAGAGATGGAATGAAGGAAATTGGGGAAAGGGAACTCATAGCTATTGAAAGGTAGAAATGGGCAAAGGGTAGCATGTGGTATGGGGCTTAGATTGGAGCAAGAGGGGGACAAAAGAGGAAACCAAATTTGTTCCTTTCTTCATGGCAATATCCCAGGTACTTACCATAGTTGTATAACCATCTGTACCATAGCCCTCGAGGGCTCCTGATATTGGGGCAAAAGGAAGGAAGAGATATTGGCACATTCTTTAAGGGATGGGAAGAGTCCCAGAGGAGCCCAGAGGTCACTGGGGAATGTGGCCAAGCTACCGTGTTTCCCCAAAAATAAGACCTAGCCAGACCATCAGCTCTAACATGTCTTTTGGAGCAAAAATTAATATAATATAAAACCTGGTATTATAGCATAGCATATCATATCATATCATATATTATATTAAAGACCCGGTCTTACATTATAGTAAAATGAGACCGGGTCTTATATTAATTTTTGCTCTAAAAGATGCATTAGAGCTAATGGTCCGGCTAGGTCTTATTTTCGGGGAAACACAGTAAGTTGTATGTGCCTGGCCTTGTTAAGTTGTGTGAGCTGTCCCTTGCCAAGGCATCAGAATGGAGCTCCCTGTGGCTTTATCGACTGACCAGGACTCTAGGATGCAAGGCTGCCTGCTTCATGTTCTCCCTGCCCAGGAACTAGGCACCCCATGAAGACCTTTTCCAACATTTCTTGCTTAAAGAATTGCGATGTTCTCTCCTAATGATGCCGTCCCAGCTCTGTGTGATTTACCTCCATTCTGCCCTCCATATAACCTTCCCCAAGCAGCCAGTCCTATTCATGTGGTCCTGGGATTTTAAGTTGCTTTTCCACTTCAGCTTCATTGGCAAGTTGGAGGAAAAGAGGAGGCAATTCCATGACCCTCCTTTGGAACTTCGGCTCCTGGGTATTTCGTGAGGTTGGGCTGGGAGCCATGAGCTCTTGCAGGTGTTTATCCATTGGGATTCCCCTAAGAAGGTGTCTCCCTTCAGGCCTATATGCCTCTTCTCTGTCCCTCCAGAATGATGTGTACGAATGGTCCCGAGATCACCGTGTCCACCACAAGTTTTCAGAAACAGATGCTGATCCCCACAATGCCCGGCGTGGCTTCTTCTTCTCTCACGTGGGTTGGCTGCTGGTGCGCAAACACCCAGCTGTCAAAGAGAAGGGTGCTTTGCTAGACTTGTCTGACCTAAAAGCCGAGAAGCTGGTGATGTTCCAGAGGAGGTGAGTGAAGTGGGATGGAGCTGGGCACCTCGTGTTTGGGGAACACCTTTTTTCTCCGAGGACTTATAACCATAAGCTGAGAAATTTACTGGGTGTATATGTTCCAAGTCATTTAAAGCCCTAATGTTTAACAGCCCACAGGTCCACAGCCATAGACTATTGTTTCTTCTGAGCTATCTTAATTAAACCAATTAAATTCAACAAATGTTTATTGACCTAGGAAGTCACTGTTACAAAGATGACTGTGTCATTGTCCTTACCTTCAAGGAGTTTGTAGCCTATTGGGGAGTGAAAGGATAAGCCACGTGTCTGAGTAACTATGATACATTGCAAAATATTTTCTGAACCAATAAGAGGCACAAAGGGGGGGAAGATTTCATAGTAGGAACATCAGGGAAGGGTTTATGAAGAAAGTAGCTTTGGAATCCACTGATGGATAGAGATTTTCACAGGTGTGGGGTGGGGGCGGGACAGTGCAAACAGAACGGAATGAAGTATGCTGCAGCAACAGAGTCCTTTTGCTTGAAGTGTATAGGGTGTGGTAGGATTAAGACTAGAGAGGGAGACCGGTGCCATTCTTGTAGAGTCTCAAAAGCAGACTTAGGACTTCATTTGATAGACACTAGGAAACCATTTAAAGTTTCCTGAGCAGGAATGTGGCTTGGTCGGAGGTGTGCTTTCGAAAGGTCACTGTCATAACAGGTGAAAGAAACCATTATTCCAAAGAGGTGAGAAGCAGGGTCACAAGTTAGGAAGTAGCAGGGATCCATGCTAGAGAAGCAATGGCAGGAATGGAAAGGCGTTGGATGCAGGAAATACCAATGATAAAAGAGCATAAGGCTTGACTGCTGAGGAGACGTAGGAAATCAAGTCAATGTCTTAGTCTACCCTGAAGAGAATGACGAATGTGACAGGTCTCCAGAGGGACCAGGCATTGAGGACACTGAGGGTGCTTCTCTGAGGGAAAAGAAGAGGAAGGATTAGAGGATGGCTCGCAGGAAATGGAGGCAAGACACCAAACGTAATCTCTGTAAAGAACAGGGAAAGAGAAAGAGCCCAAAGGCAGATGGGAAAACAAGCCTGAGCACAACTCAGTGTATTTGTTTGTAATTTGGACCTCGCCTGTTTTACCCACATGATATTATGCTATAGTAAAAAAAGAGCAATGGAGTTGGTCAGGAGACCAGCATTCCAATCCTTGCTCCACTGGTTCCTAGTGGTGCAATCCTAGAAGTCATTTAACCCCTCATCACCTCATCTAAAGAGTGAGATAATAACACTGCATTCTCACAAGAGTCCCTCCCACCCCCACCCCCATTCCCTCTTGCTGTTTTCTGCCACATTGTACTCACAATGCAGAAGGAAGGAGACAGCCCAGTGATAATGGATAATGGAGGATAATGGAGGTAGGGCTCAGAGTCCTCCCTGCTGACTCGGTGTGTGATCTCTCCGTGTAGGTATTACAAGCCTGCTGTCCTGCTCATGTGCTTCATCCTGCCCACATTTGTGCCCTGGTATTTCTGGGGTGAAACTTTTCAACACAGCTTGTACGTTGCCACTTTCTTACGTTACGCCATTGTGCTCAATGCCACCTGGCTGGTGAACAGCGCTGCCCACCTCTACGGACATCGCCCTTATGACAAGACCATTAACCCCCGAGAGAATGTCCTGGTTTCACTGGGAGCTATCGGTAAGTCAGCAGTTTACCGCACGACCGCATCAAGTGGTCTCCTGGTTAGGGCATCAGGCTAGGAGCCAGAAAAACCAGATGAACCTGTCTTAGGACCTCTTTCTATCTGTTTTGCCACTCTAAAACTAAGGGGCACTATATCAGAAAACTCTTCCAAGTCAGGCAATAAATCTTATATTCAAAGGAAAGGGTGAAAAATAACAATGCTTTTGATGCTAGGTTCCCAAATGATCCCCAAATGCTACGTATAATGAGCCCTTTTTGGTTTTCCTTTTTCCGGTCCCCTCTGGGCTGCACTGCAGTCTTGCTTAGGGCAGGGAATGCATAAATAGAACAATAGTGTCAGTGACTAGGAAGCCTAGTGCTTTATATTTAAATATGCTCTATAAAATGGAGAATAAATACTTTAATTCAGTAAACTTGTCTTTTATCTCCTTGCTGTATTCAGATAGGCCATACTTGAAGTGTATACCATGCCTTAGTGCTTGGTGATGCCAATAGGAAAGACATCAAAGCAACTGTTGGCGGCCTTCTCCCACCACCTACCATTCTTGTCTCCTGTTCTTTGTTTTTCTCTCTTCTGCTTTCTTCTGTGCTAAGAACACCCCCTCCCTCCAACATGGCTTAGGGAACTCCCAATAAAGCAGTTAGTTTGATCACAAGTGCTTGCTTGAGGATCTAATGCCACCATGTTTCTCCAAAAATAAGACCTAGCTGCACAATCAGCTCTAACATGTCTTTTGGAACAAAAATTAATATAAGACCGGGTCTTAATATAATATAATTTGATATCGGGTCTTATATTAATTTTTGCTCCAACAGACGCATTAGAGCTGATTGTCCAGCTAGGTCTTATTTTCGGGGAAACACGGTAGCTAGTCATGAATTTATTTGTCTCTATAATTTCAGTCCCAAAAGCCAGAGTCTAGGACAACAGGGTTCTACCATCTGTCTCCATTTTTTTTTTCTGTCACTCTTTTCAACTAAATATAGGCCTTGACTGAGGCTTAAGCAATTAGCTTAAGCAAACCTTTCCTTAGGAATTAGATTTCCATAAGCAAACCCATGGCCGCCTCTTCCTCACCAGTGCATGTGCTATTGATCATCGAGTATATCTACGCAACCTGCTGTCCCACATGTTTATGCAGACTAGGGCCTAATAGTCATTTCTTTCCCTTTAAAATCTTCCTTGATATTCTCAACGCTGACCATCTTTATATAATCTGCATAAAGGCATGTTTTTTCCTATCTCTTTTTAACTTTCATGCATCTCCCCTCTCCTTTCAGGCACCTTTTACCATTGTGCATGTTCTTACTCTGAACCATGTTGAAATAGATCACCTAGGCCATCTAAGTGAGATTTTCATAGAAATGGAAGTTTCTGGAATGCAATTTGTCCTGTACTGCACATGGATCTTAGTGAGCTTCCCCAACTCTAATCTCTTTCTGACCATCAGTTCAAAGTGGCTCCCAATATTTTACTTTGCCTCAGTGATCATTTATTTCTCCATACCTGTTGCTCCCCTCCCTTATCACCTCACCCCCACCCTTCTCCCCTAGCTCCCTTTCCGGCCTTTCTAATCTCTTCTTCTTGAATTACCTCCCCCACAGTCACATGCGCATCTCTCTGCCAAAGCTGACCTCCCTTGAGCCTTTCTTGGGCTGTATCTGCTGCCCCAGTTGCAAAGTTTTGTCTTTCTTCTGCCCATCGCCCCTCCCCTCCCCCCCACGTGTGTATCTGATTCAGTTTTAAATCTGGTAAGTATAGGCCTGGTTCGTACTTTATACACAGCCTAAGAATCCTCAGAAGCATTTATTTCAATCTATTGAGATCTTGCTTCCAGGCGTGTCCTCTGTGTAGCTCAAATAAATTTTTATAAAAATTCTCTGGAAAAAAGAAAAGAAATTAGGAATCCTCTGTCAGTACCTTTAGCCTTGGGATCGTTCCACCCTCCTACTCAGTTCACACTGTGGACGATTGGGGGCTGTCACGGAGAAGACGCACTTTGAGATGCTGTGGATGGTGTGATTTACGTTGCAGGACATTTGCTCGTTAATATCATTACTCCTCTACTGGGGTTCTTTTATCTTCAAAGGGCTCAACATGTTCTTTTATTAGCTATTCTTTACCCGGCTTTACCCTGGCTTCATAAGGGTCAGTATTGTTATTGTTGAATGCAGTTCAGAAAGAAGTGTCCTGCCAAGCATTGGAGAACTCTCTGGAGTATCCAAAGTTTTACCCATTATAGAAATTACCATGAATCCAGAATTTCTTTGTTTTTCCTCTAACTGCTCCCTACAGAATCTCAGAGGTTAGAGGGAATATCTAAGCATGTTGCTTCTGACTCCCTCAGAGCTTCTGTACTCCCTCAGAGCATCACCACCGCACTAGTGTCAAAACTCAAAGAATTGGAAGTCAGAGCCGTCTACTGAAGCAGTAGTGGCTGAGGAAACTCAAGCCCCTGGGCTGGGCCTCCTTTCTCCTAACGTGGCTGTTGCTGTCCAATTCTGTTGGTCCCTTACACCCTTGGAGGTAGTACCAATGCAGGTATACTCCTTTGCTCACCTGTGTAAGAAACACAGCAAACGTTGTTCATTCTAGACTCTCTCCTCTCCCCTAACACTTGCACATACACATACAGAGCTTTGAGGATCTCAGACCAATATTTAGTGAAGCTCTGGAATTTTCCAATCTAAAATCCATTTCCAGCGATAACAGTTTCTCTCTAACGAACTTGTCTTCTGAGAGAAACTGCCAGTCCTCCTACCAAGGCTCCCAGGCCGCCATGAGTAACCAGGGTCTCCTGATTTGTTTCTTAAGATGCCTCTGAGGAGGTCTGTTTGGTTCAGAGTAGAAGAGACTGGTTTCATTCATTCATTCATTCGACAACAGCAAGTTTCTACTAGGTTTGAGGTACTCTGCTAGGTAACCAGTGTGCCAAAATCAGAAAGACAGAAATCCACAGTCGAGTTCCATAATTTTTCTCCTTGTTTGTGTTCCAGGTGAGGGCTTCCACAATTACCACCACTCCTTTCCCTATGACTACTCCACCAGTGAGTACCGCTGGCACATCAACTTAACCACATTCTTCATCGATTGCATGGCTGCTCTCGGTCTGGCTTATGACCGGAAGAAAGTATCCAAGGAGGCCATCTTGGCCAGGGCTAAAAGAACTGGAGACGGAAGCTACAAGAGTGGCTGAATTTTGGGTCCCTTGAGTTCCTTTTCCAAAAGCCAGCCAGGCAGAGGTTTTTTGTTCTGTTTATTAACTACTGAATAATGCTATCAGGATGCTAAAGATGATGACATTAACCTATTCCAGTACAGTATTCTTTTAAAATGCAAAAGTATTGAAAGCCAACAACTCTGCCTTCATGATGCTAAGCTGATATGCTTATTTTTCCTCTTCTCTTCTCTGTCCTCTAAACCCATTGTCCTTTTCTTTGCTTTGTTGCTATCACCTTCCTGTCTCTTCCTCTTCATTGCCTCCCAGGCAAAAAGCTGGTGAGTCATTGGTGGGTGTCCAGCTTCTGAAGCCTAGACAACCTTTCTATCATCCAAAACTAATGGGGTTTGCCCCAGATAACTTTCCTTGAGCTGGCCTGAGTTGGCCTGAGTAGGTGGGTCAAGCTATAGAGATGATAAAATCTTCTGGGAAGTCCTCTGTTAATTATCTTCAGTCCAGGCTTTTGCTGGATAGAATGGAAAAACAACTTCATATGGCACAAAGCTTCTAAAGCAGGTAAATTGTCAGAGGAGAGAGCATGCATGATATGATAAGTAAGGATGGGGTGAGGTGGGAAAAAAAGTGAGAAGCAGCTCCTGCTGTGATCAGACATACAGCGGCCTGCCTAGGGACAACATCAAGCCCCACCACACAGCATGTTTTCTTTCTCTCTTAACTCTGAGTAGGGAATGGCCATGGAGCTTGGCAAGGCTAGAACACAAAAGCAAATCTCAGTGTCCCAACAGAGTTTAGGCCGGAGATAAAGAAGAAGCATTTAGTTTGTAGTAAAAGTGGTCTTTGCTGGAGAAGGATTTTTGTTTTCTTTAATAAAAAGGAGATTTCTTATTTCATATAACCAGAAGTCTTGAGGTTGGTTTTTGCCAAAATTAGTGAATCCAGCAGCTCACAGTATTGTCAAAATTCTTTCGTCTTTCTGCTCTGCCATCTGACCATCACCTCCCTTCATAGTAATAAGGTGGCTACAGTATTTCCAGACATCCAAAAAAAGGAATGCATTGGTGGTATAGTGGTGAGCATTCCAAAAAAAGGAAGGGTTTTCGGAGGTGGAGTTGGGTCAAACATAAAAATATATATACAGATCAACTTGGCTTGGAATATTAATTCACTTAGAGTATTTCTCTCTGAAAGAGGGATGCTTGAAGAAAAGAGGGAGTTAGATGGGTTGTCTACTTTCCCCTCACTGCTGGACAAGAGATGGAGAGGCTGAGGAACAGGGTCTGTATCTCTTCCTAAGAGAGAACTACAGAAGAAGGACGTCAAGAACACATTGCTTGGGGATTTGGATTCAGAAGATTACTGAGTAAGTTATTGGGTGTCCTAATATGAAGCTGGTTATTCAAACAAGTTAGATGATAGGTTCATTCACTAAGTCCCGTTTCTCCTGGGAACGAGTAAAAACTAGAAGGCTGCTCCCCACAGTGTCGGACTCTCTCCCATTCCTTCTCTGTTAACATCTCGCCTAAAGTATAGCGCTGCCTGAGAGCAGGTAGGGGTTTGCTTAACTACCCTGATTATCGAATCCTGGCTCTACCCTCTGCCCATTCTCTCCCTGGTCATATCTCTTCCCTGATGTTTTCTTTTTTCTCTGGACAGGCAGCCTCCTTTGTGTGTATTCAGAAGCAGTGATGGCTATTGCTGTCCAGGCAGCTCCCTCTCCTGCAGACAGAATGCTCAGGGTCACTGAACCACTGTTTCTCTTTATAAAGTCGAGCTAGCTGCCACTTTTCACTTGGCCTCCAGAGTCCCTCCACCTACACCCCTGTGCTCCCCTGCCACGCTGATGACTCAAGACAAGGCTGGCAAACCGTACGAGAAACATCCCTGGCTCAGGCACTCTCTCTCATGAGGCACAGCCAAGCCAAATACTTGCATCATGCCAGTGAGCCAGCCAGGAGCAAAAGAAAGTTTGTTTTCAGGCTCCTCTGTCTGGGTCAGAACCAGAGAGCATGCTAGACGCCCCCTGCTTGCTCAGTCACCCTGCCCAGCTTTAGTCCGTGCTCCCAGCTGACAGTACAGTGCTGGTAGAAGTAGGAGGGAGCCTAGTCTTCGCTGGGAAGCACAAGAAGCAAAGGCAAGTTCCAAAGTGCCTCACTCGAAAGGAGACCTGGTTTGTTCCCTGAGTCAGGGTACAGCTTTGGCTGAGATGCCATGCACTTTGCTGAACAGCGTCTCTGCCCAGCAAACTAACCAGCATTACCCACAGCACAGCCTAGGGCAGACACTAGTACAGAACAGGGGGAAAAAACATCTGTGTTCTGAGAACCTTGGACCACTCCTGTCCCTGTACCTCAGTCAATGAAGAAGCCTGGCTTTGCTCCATCAAGATTAGAAATGTACAATACCAAATGCTCTGTCCACTGTTGAGCCCAATGGTGGAAGGGCAGAGGGCTTTCCTTCCTGTATTAACTGCATAGATAGAGGCTACAGGGGTAAGCCTGCACGAAAGGCATCTTTGCCTTTTGAGCCATTCCTCTCAGTAGAAAAGAATCTAACGGAAGATCACTGTAGTTTGGATCTGCTGACCTGTCCCTTGGAAATGTCGGTTGGATAGTTTTAATTTCACAGGTCATCAGATGCCTGCTTTATAATGTATGATCAAAAACAACTTTATCTTTCTATTCTAATCATCTTCCATGGATCTGATCCACACCGTGACTCTACACAAGGCTGGGTCTTCAGGCTGAGAGCCCCAGTGTATATGAAGATGTGCGTGTGGTGGTGGGGGGGGTGTCTGCTGAATAAGGAACACTTTTCAAGATTCTAAAGCTGAATTCAAAGGGTGCATTAATGATCCAGAAACTCAGATCTGACCGAGTCTGAATTTCTAACAGTCTTTGCTTTGGGGGTGTGCTGACAACTTATTTGGGTGCCTTACATCTTTTCTAATCAGTGTTGCAAATGAGCCTGCTCTCACTCCCTCCTCACTCTGTGGAGTTCCTTTGTACCTGAAAGCCTGCAGAAGTGGCTGGTAGAAAAGGGGGCCTGGCTGGAGAATTATCAGGACAGCTATTTGCAGGATTCCCTTCTGGGCTTCATTTTGGAAACTTTTCTTAGGGCTGTGTTTAAGTGCCCACATTTGATGGAGGGTGGAAGTAATTTGAATGTATTTGATTTGTAATTTTTTTTTAGATTAAAAGATGGTTGTAACATTTAAAGTGGAAACTTTTTCTCCTTGGTTTGGTAGTATCCTGAGTGTATTCTCTGTACGTGTAGCTCAAATGGGTCAGCATGAAAGGTTAAAGAAAGCAAGACGTCAACGTTACGTGGGTGGTTAAAGCCAAGGCTTCTCTTACCACTGTGCCACTGACCTGCTATGTGACCCTGGGCAAGTCACTTAAGTATAATGTGCCTCAGTTTTCCTTCTGTTAAAATGGGAATAATAATACTGACCTACCTCAAAGGGCAGTTTTGAGGCGTGACTAATGCTTTTGATAAAGCATTTTGGGATCCTTCAGCAGAGGAATTCTCTTGAGTCCCGAATATTTTTATAGTAGCAGTACCCACCATGAACATCTGTCCTAGATGCGATCATTTAATCGATATGGTTCTCTCTGAGGGATTGAATAAATCCATTGGATAAGTGGTGAATAACTAACCAGACAAAATTTGAGAATGCATAAACTCATTGCCATGGAAACATACACAGGATACCTGTTCCTTGATTGGATGGGATTTTTCCTTTTTTATGTGGGATAATAGTTATTTGTGACCTAAGAATAATTTTGGAATAATTTCTATTAATAATTCTGAAGCTAGTTGTACTGATCTGAGATTGTGTTTGTTCATAATAAAAGTGAAGTGAATATGATGGCACTGTGTCTGGGAGTTGTTTGGCTGTGATTCAGAGTCTCCTGGAACTTATCTTTATGGTTCACCACACCATTTAAGTCCTGTTCCTGTACCTTTAAGAGTAAAACAGAAGCAAAAGCTACAATGGCTTACTCATACCCCAGTGACCTGTCCTGTCCTTCCTCAGGGTAACTTTAGGTTAGACTCAGCCTTGGCAGCAGGAAACCAGGAGTCTGCTGCCATTAAACCAAACACATTAATACCAGCTGATACCTTGGCCTGGGGAAATGCCAGATCTCTTGTGTGCCACGTGGTCACATGGACCCAAGAGGAAGTTAGTAGCAGGAAGAACGCTATCTGGGAAAGCTATTTTTTACCTTGTGTCCTAGGTGAGGCAGTCTGGGCCATTCCTCTGAAATAAAGTGGCTTCCTAGAAATACTGATTAACAACAGCAGGAAGAAAGAAAAAAACAATCCAAGGGAAGGTTTATAAATTCCTGGAACAGAGAGGGCTTCATGATCATAAGGTGGAAAAGACTTTAGCTTTTACTACTTTATCTGGGAATCCTCGTGTGGAAAAGAGAAGGCAGGCTTTTTTACAGTTTGAAGAAGCTCCATCTTCCAACAGGAGCCACCTTGACAATACTTAGGCTTCTAAAAGTTTCCTAGAACCAGCTCCCCTCACTTTCTAAAGTAAGGTTACCCTCACCTTGGACAAGAAGCAAGATACTCTCAGAGTAATTCTGGGCATCCAAAATCAAGTCTATATTCATCAAGGCCTTGCCAGACCTTAATAACTTAAGTTGATGGTAGTAAATGTTCAGGCAGTACTTTTTTTTTTTTTCAGTTCTATAACTACACTGTTTCTTCCAAGTCTCTGCTTTGTTTTCCACGAACTGTCTTCCAAGTTAAACAATTTATCCCCACTAAGCTCTGCTACCGTCTTTTCATTTCCTCCTCTTTTATACCTGGCTGCCCTCCCTCTGATTAAACATACTTATATGCTTCTTCCAGGCAATCTGTATTTTATGTTGCTTATTTCATCCTGGTGCTGTGGTTTATTCCTATCTGTAAACATTCCAAGAAGGAAGAGTTCTTAGAATTTGTTCAGTTGAAATCCAGATTGAGAGGAAAAGGAAATAAGTATGAGTTTACCTGTAAGGGTGAGTTGTAAAAATAAGAGAACTTATGGGGCAAAATAATAACCTCTTCTTTTTGACATGTTTTGTATGGGAAAATATAAACAGGTTAAGGCTCTACTTAATAATCAAGATTTAACTATGGGATAAAGAGTAAAAAGTAATTTAAGAAAATAATGGGGAAGAGCACAGAAATAAAATTCCTGATGGCCAATGGCCACCTGTTTTCTCCTTCTTTCCTAGAGGAAAAACCAGGATAGTCCCTAAAAAAATCTGCCTGGGCATAAAAAGAAATAAAAGGCATCCAGATTGCAAAGGAAGAAGTAAAACTATCTCTGCAGGCAGAGGGCATCATTTTGTATATAAAAAAATCCTAAAGAGTCCACACACACACACAAAAAAAACTATTAGAACTAAGAAACGTGTTCAGCAAGGTTGCAGGATGTAAGATCAATATACGAAAATCAATTGTATTTCTATAAACTAGCAATGAATAATAGGCAAATAAAATTAAAAGTATTCAATTTATAGCAGCATCGAAAAGAATAAGATAAGTAGGAATAAATCTAAAAAAAGAAGAGCATAAGAATGGTAGATTGTAAACTACAAAGTATTATTGAAAGAAATTAAAGACATAAATAATGGAAAGAAATCTCATGTTCATTGATTGGAAGACTTAAATTGGTAATACTACTCAAACCCATCTACAGATTCAATGCAATCTTTATCAAAATTCCAACTGCCTTTTTTTTTTTAACATAAATTGATAGCTGATCCTAAAATTCATAGGGAAATTCAAAAGACTCAGACTAGCCAAAACAAACTTGAAAAAGAAGCACAAAGTTGGAACACTCGCATTTCCTGATTTCAAAATTACTTCAAAGGGTCAGTACAAGACAGTGTAGTACTGTCAGAAGGAAAGACATACATCAGTGGAATAGGATTGAGAGCATAAAAATAAAACCATACATTTACAGTCAATTGATTTTGACAAAGGTGCCTAGACAATTCAATGAGGATAATTTTTTCAATAAATGGTGTTAGGACAACTGGAAATCCACATGTAAAAGAATGAGGTTGGCCCACTACCTCATATCATACACAAATATGGATCAGCCAAAATTATAAAACCCCTAAGGAAAACGAAGCTATAAATCTCTATAATCTTTGATTAGGCAATTGTTAATCCTTAGATACGACACCAAAAATGTAAGCAACAAAAGAAAAAAAATTAGTTGGACTTCATCAAAATTTTAAAATCTGTGCTTCAAAAGATACTACCAAGAAAGTAAAAAGACAACCCACAGAATGAGAGAATATCTTTTCACTTCATATATCTGATAAGAGACTAATATCCAAAATATAAAAGGAACTCTTATAACTGAACAATTAGAAAAACAATCCAATTTTAAAATAGGCAAGTATTTGAATAGACATTTTTCCAAAGAAGATACACAAATGACTAATAAGCACATGAAAAGATGCTCAACATTATTAGTTCTCAATGAAATGCCAATCAGAACCACAATGAGATACTACTTCACACTCACTAGAATGGTTACAATAAAAAAGACAGTTAATAACAAGTGTGCAAGTGTGGATGAGGGTGTAGAGAAATTGGGATTCTCATACATTGCTGGGGGGATCTAAAATTGTACAGCTGCTTTGGAAAAAGGTTGGCAATTCAAAAACTTAAAATGTAAAGTTACCATGTGATTTTCAGCAATTCTTCTCCTAGGTATGTAACCAAGAGAATTGAAAACATGTCCACACAAAAACTTGTACATGCAAGTTCATAGCAGAATTATATACTATTAATATATAGCAGGAGTGTCCAAACTGCGGCCCGCGGGCAAACTGTGGCCCGCAATCCATTTTGAATTGGCCCGCAGCAAATTCCAAAAACATATTTAGTTTACTTAAATAAACCAGGTGAGGCAATATGTACTTCACCTCGAGTGAGTGGCCCAGCTGTTTGTGTATTTTACTGCATATGGCCCTTGGTGAAAACCGCTGAAAAAAGTTTGGACACCCCTGATATATAGTAACCAAAAGGTAGAAAGAACCCAAATGTCCATCAAGAGATGAATAGATAAACACAATTCGCCAGGGGAAAAAAAAAAAGAATGAAGTACGGATACCTCTACAACATAGATAAACTTTGAAAATATTATTCTAAGGGAAAGAAGCCAGACACAAAAGACCACATATTGTATGATTCCATTTATATGAAATGTCAGGAAAAGAAAGCAGATTGGTGGTTGCCAGGGGCTGGGGGCAGGGAATGAGGAGTGACTGCTGGTGGGCATGGGTTTTTTGTGGGTATGATGAAGTGTTCTAAAGTTACATTGTGATGTTTGCACAACTCTGAATATGCAAAAACTACTAAGTCATACACGTTAAAGGGTAATTTTATGGGATATGAAATATATCTCAATAAAAAAGTATGAGAAAATAATTCCCTCTGTTTTAATGTTTTTACCATTCATTGTAAATAGCTGAGATTCAAACTCAAATATAATCAAAAGAAGCACTCCATAGTCTCTTATATAGTGATGTGGTTTCTATTCTCAAACTATAAGGGGACAGACACCAGCAAGATGAGAAAAGCCGCTAGGCACTAGAGAATCTAGGATGATAGTCTTGCTATATCAAAGTCCTTGGAAAAATCTGTATACCATTTTCTACATTAGATAAAGGGGTTGAGGCCACGGCATAAACACAAATCTAGGGCCAGCCCGGTGGCTCAGGCGGTTAGAGCTCCATGCGCCTAACTCTGAAGGCTGCCGGTTCGATTCCCACATGGGCCAGTGAGCTCTCAACCACAAGGTTGCCAGTTCAATTCCTCGAGTCCCGCAAGGGATGGTGGGCAACGCCCCCTGCAACTAGAAACGGCAACTGGACCTGGAGCTGAGCTGCGCCCTCCACAACTAAGACTGAAAGGACAACAACTTGAAGCTGAACAGCACCCTCAACAACTAAGATTGAAAGGACAACAACCTGACTTGGAAAAAGGCCTGGAAGTACACACTGTTCCCCAATAAAGTCCTGTTCCCCTTCCCCAATAAAATCTTTAAACAAACAAACAAACAAAAAACACAAATCTAACAACCTTTTGATGCAGGAAATCCAAGTTCTGAGTGCACCAGACCTGTGGACACATTTATAGTAACAACATTTACTATAGCCAGGCATTGTACTGAATGTTTGACAGGTGATAATATTATCCCAGTTTTATTGATGAGATAACTGAGTTTACTTGGAGAGAAAGTAAGCTGTGAGAGAGTAATGGTGCTGTGATCCAGCTCCAGAACTGTCAGTTAACCACTCTCTATATTGGGTGTGGAGATGACAAACTAGATAAGCCCAGAATGCCTAAATCTCTGGTATACTCAAGTAGATACCCAGTGATACTCAATTATACTCAGAGGCAAAGCCTGGTTGTAATGGTAGGGAGCTAAATTTATGCAAAGTCAAACTAAACTGCAGATGCATCCTCTGTTCCAGAAGAACCCACTCACTCCACTTGATGACCCATTTTAACATTCAAACACACCTGAATTTGAGGCTCTCCTCTCCTCTCAAACCACAGAAATATACCTGACATTTCCTCTATACTTTTCCAAACAATTCTCTACGCTCATGTTGGGTTTTGAGATCCTTAAGGGCATCTTTTTCTTTTAGAAATGTCTTCTGCACCTAAACAATCAGTTGATGAAATTATTGAGAGAGCTCATGTCTTGTGTTAAATTCTGTCTCTGGGACAAACTGTACGAAATGTCACAGGCGGTGGGAGTGGTGACCTATAGTTAACTTTCTATGCGGCAGGCAAAGCGCTGATTCTTGAACACTGACTTGGGGCAAATGCCACAGGCCTTAATTGCAGGCTCTAAGGATCTGAGATTCTCTACTGGGGCTGCTGGAGGCAGAGCCTTCCCCTTTCCAGGACCCAGGCCCATCCCTCCCCCACCCAGTCCTGCCCAGCCTGCTACACCCAGGCCACAGACAGCTCACAAAGCCCGAGTGTCTGCAGTGCTGACTCACTGTGACTCCCTGTCCAGGCTAGGATGGTCTCAGAGGGGCCAAAGGGGTCCTCTCTCTCCTGGCCATTTCCCATCGAAGCAGTAAGTAGCTAGGGCCGTGCAGGGCTTTAGAAAACGTTGTGCCCAAAGAAAGGAAATGAGCAATGAGAAGAAAGTGAAAGTGAAAGGCACAGAATTGCTCATTACTGTAGTCCTATTCCTTTCTTAGAGAATTGTGGACAGAAGTAAGGATTCACCCTTTAGTCTTTTCAATAAAGTGAATTTTACGTAACACAAAATTACCCACTTGAAAGTGACATTTAGTCCATTCACAGTGGTGCACAATCACCACTTCTATCTAGTTCCAGAATCTCCTCATCGCCCCAAAAGAAAACTTCGTACTTGTTAAACAGTTGTTCTATGTTTTCTCCCCTCCCCCAGGCCTTGGCAACCACCACTCTGCTTTCTGTCTCTATGGATTTACCTATTCAGGGTAGTTCATGTAAATGGATCCTACAACAGGTGGCCTTGTGTGTCTGGCTTCCTTCTCTGAACATAATGCTTTGAAGGTTCATCCACATTTTAGCACGGATCAGTACTTCACGCCTTTCTATTGCTGAATAATATTCCATTGTATGGATATATCACAGTTGGGTTCTCTGTTCATCTGTTGATGAACACTTGAGTTGTTTCTGCCTTTTGGCTATTGTGAATAATGATGCTATGAACACTAATATAAATATAAATGTTTGAGTACCTGTTTTCAATTCACTTGGCTATAGTATAAGCATACCTAGGAATGGAGTAGCTGGGTCATACGGCAATTCTAGCTTTAACTTTTTGTTTAACCACCAAACGGTTTTCTACAGTGGCTGCAGCATTTTGCATTCCCACCAGCAACGTGTGAAAGTCACCCTTTATTCTGAATATGTACCCATTTGTTCCTTTCTTCCTATTTCCGGTCCCCACAGACTTCCCTTTCCCCTGGAGTAGAGGGGGGAAGAAGTTGCACCTCTAGTAGAAAGGCTACCATCAGCAGAGCAGCAGGAACCCCTCTGGTTTTAGACTCTGCCTCCACTCTTGCCTTCTCAACAAATAGGACTGTGTGACCAGGAACAAGGGAAGACAGGCTCCCATCTCCCTGTGACACACCCACTACAGCCATTAATCTTACCCCATAAAACTCCCCTCCTAGAGTCCTCCACCACCTCCGTCTTAGCACAGAACATGCCATTAAACCCTCTTCAATAGTCAAAACTGAGCGCAGAAAGGAAGCAGCTCTGTGTGGAAACTGCCAGCCCTGGCTCAGACCTGCGGGTGGGTGTTTAACTCTCAGCTCAATTTAAGATCTGCCGAAGACACAACCTCTCGCCTTGTCCTGCCCAGCCCCCTCTGCTAAAGGGCTTGCCTGTCTGGGCCTGGCCGGTAGCAAACATGAATGGAGAGGAAGAGCCTTCTTCTCCACCCCCTCTCACCGGGGTTACTGTCGGTCACAGAGCTATTTACATTTACAACAGCCCAACAGCGCCTGACCCAGCCGGAGCCAATCAGCAGCCCCCAAGTTTGTCTGACTCCGTCTGCTCCAATCAGGAGGTGCTATCCTTACAGCCTCTCTCTCTTTGAATGTAAGGTCGGCTGTCGCCCCTTATGGGGAGGGGAGCCTGACTCAGAGCTCTGCTTTCCTAGATCTAGCTCAGTGTGCTAATCTCTGGAATGGGGAAAATACTGAAATAGCTACCGTTCAGTTGGTGTGACATCTGCTCTATAGAACTCTAGGAGAGTTTTACATCGGAATAGAAAACACTGTTCCCTGCACAGATCCAATGCGGCTCTGCTTTGAAGAAATGTAAAGAGCCATTTGAGCCTCCCTCACTGCCGAGCCCCTCCCTAACTCAGGATTATCCCTGTGGCTTCTTAATACACAACTGCTTCCAGGCGGTGTGAGACCTTGCTAACCAGGACAGGCCAGTAGGCAGGGCTGATTTTTCATTTTGTCTGCAACAGTGCAAACACCTATCACGTAAGAGACAGAAGGCAAAACGTCAGCAAGATAGACTCAAGATTGGGTAGTCATAGGGCAGAGCAAAAGCAAGAACGTGTGTTCAGGAATGTTCATGGCTGATGTAACCAGTGCAGGAAGGTGGAGTGGCAGAGTAGGAGGGAAAAGTAGAAAGGCAGCCTTGAAAGCCCGCTTGGGAAGCTTAGACTTGCTTCCCTAAGCGAGAAAGAGACGTCAGGTATTTTTCAAGCACAAGCGGAAAATCATCTCCTTCATGTGTCAGAAAGTTAACTGGTGGTACCATAAAGAGCAGGTCAAAGGAGGACCAGAATAAGGGGCTGGAAGATCAGTTAGGGGGTCCTGGGATCTAAAAACTAGGATGGTAGTGGTGGACATGGAAAGAGCACGCGCCGTGAGGCATTTTGGAGTAAAATCAATAGCACTTCATTGATTGGGTACATGAGATGACGGAGGAGAGGCGACAAAGATGACATTACCTCCCCAAACTGAAACAGGTGGTAAAATAATAATAATAAAAGATTTTGGAAAGGGAATGGGAGTTCAGTGTTTGTCATGTGGAGTTTGAGTTGCAAGAAGACTATCCACATGGAAATAATACCCAGACAGTAGGGAATAAGGATCTTGGTGTTTGGAAGAGAAATAGAGATGTGATCCAAAGAGTTCATAGTGAAACTAGGAAGAAAATCAATCACTTAGGAAGGGATTACAGGAGTAAGAAGATTCAAGGACAAAATCTTGGGAAGTACCAATATTTAACAGGTAGAAAGAAGACAAAGAATTAGCAAACAGACTAAGAAGTATCAGAAGAGGGGGGCGGACAGGGGACGAGTATGATAGAAGTAAAAAAATACTTCCAGGAAGACAGAGCAGGACATTGTCAAACATAGATAGCTGACAAGAGGACATTGGTTAAACAAATTATGAAACATTTAATGGACTAGTATGCAGACATTAAAATTATGTTGTAAAATTAATTGCCATCAAAAGATGTTCAATACATGTTGCTAAGAGAGACATGCAGGTTAAAAAAGTAGTATGTACAAAATTCTTCCATTTTTAGAAAATCACACATGTGACTGCAAAAGGGCACGGGGAAACTTTTTAGAATGAGGGAACTATGCTATATCTTGATCTTGGTGGTAGTTACATACACAGCTGTATACGATTACCAAAAATCCTCAAACTGTAATGCCTTAAAAAGGGGGTGGGGGATGTTGATGGTACCTACTTTATAGGGTTGTTCTAGGAATTGAATGATAGTAGAGAATATAGTGCTTGGAACACAAGAAGGGCTCAATCAGTGAAGAAGGGAAGAGTGACCCAGGACCACTGTATAGAGGAGGTGAGACTGAAAACAAGACCTGAAAGGTCAAGGAAAGATCCCACCTGGCCCTCCACAACAAATCCAAAACCAACCAAACAGACAACCCTGGTGTGGGTCCATACAAAAAACAAAGTGGAAGAAACTGAGTATTTTTAGACTGAAAAAGGGAAGGTTTATGAGGGGACTGGGTAGCTGACTTAAAATATACCATAGAGAGGAAATAGACCTATTCCTTATCGCACCTGAGGGTTGAATAAAGGAGTGAAAGTGTGGGAATGAGAGTATTGGCGGGGGGGGGGGGAATGGGGTAGTAGGTTCGATTTCAAGTCAAAATCACTTGAGCTTTTCTGATGTTTTGGGAAGGGTAAGCCACTCCTCACCAGAATTGTTCAACCTGTCCCAGATGCTGGGAGGAGGTTCCTGTGTGGTGAGGTAATGGACTAGATTACCTCTTAGGTTCCACCTACTTTTAACATTCTTTGATTTCAAGTACATGAAAGGCCTTTAACCAAAGGTGATAGGAGTTGAGTTTTATTTTCAGTGTATGGAATGAATGTATCCCATCTACGAGTAGCTGTATTCTGTCTCTTCATGATTTCAAAATATCTATTTACGCTATGTTTATGACAAGGGCTGGATGAACTTAAAATGATCATATCAGGCTGATAACCACTAAGTGAATTTCTAACTAGGCCTCTAGTAGAAATTTAATTATTTGGTTTTAATAAAAGTTCGTATTATACTTCATATCTGTACCACTCATTTTGGCATTCGATCGTACAATGGAGAAACCATTAGAGTAGGAGACAATAGGACCCAGTTTCAAGTAGTGGTTCTATTATTTTCTAGATGCTTGACTTTGGGAGAAGCATTTACTGCAGAGGTTTTCAACGTGTGATCCATGGACCCCTAAAAATCCCCCAAGAAACTTTCAGGGGATCTGTAAAGCCAAAATAAGTCTCACAATAATATTAAGCCGTTATTAGCCTTTCTTCACCATCATGTTAACATTTGTACCAAAGTAATGGTGGGTAAACTCTCTGCACCTTGACAGGAATCAAAGCGTAGCACCAAACCATATTTGTGGTTACTGTATTCCTCATTGCCATGCTCTTGGAGGGAGTTCAGTTTTACTTAAGAGTGTTCTTGATAAAGAAGTGAAAGTTATGTATTAAATCTTGACCTTTGAGAACATTTTTTTTCAAATTCTGCGTCATGAAACAGGAAGTACGCATAAAACACTTCTGTTATGTATCAAAGAGTAATGGTGGTCTTGAGAAAAAGCATCAGTGAGATCATTTTAGTTGTGAGTTGAATTAACCACTTTTTTTATATAACATCACTTTTAGTTGCAAGAATGACAGGCAAACTATAGATATTCAGACTTGAGTATTTGGCAGACATTTTCTAGAATAGTAGATCATTGCTTCTAGGAAACAACTCTCAATATTTGTTCCAATGATAAAATTTGAGCTTTCAAGAAAAAATTAGAATTTTGGAAATCCTGCACGTGGCACTGAGTTTGACAGCTTCCCAATAATTAAAGACTCATTTGATGAAATCAGTAGTGATATTAACTAATGTGATGTTTTGATGTTATAGAATGAAATACGTCAGCATTTTGGAAGATTTGCATAACTCAGTGAACTAAAATTTTCCAAATAACCAAAGCACAATGTTACAGAATCATAGAAGAATGAAAGGTACATTCAAAATGAAAGAGAGACCAATGGATTCTAATGTAAAAGAATATGAAAAGTTCATTGATCTGGTTTCAGATTCTACATTGTAACTAACCTTTAACAAACTGCAACTTGTTGAGTTTTAGTATAGTATCAAAGAATATCCACAATTGTCTTTAAAAATGCTATTAAAACATTCTTTCTTTTTCCAACTGTATATCTGTGTGAGATTAGATTTTCTTCCTATACTTCGACAAACAACATAATGCAATACATACGAGAATTCAGCTATCTTCTATTGTCAGACATTAAATATACTAGTAAAAATATAGCAAAATAACATTACTCTCACTAAATTATTTTTGTTATAAAAATATGGTATTTTTCATAAAAATTTATTATGCTATTTGCTTATGTTAACATGCAATAGGTTTATTGTTGTTATTTCAAATAAATAAATATTTAAAACATTTATGTTTTCATTTCTAATATGGTTAATGTTTAATAGAAATAACCCACACAAACAAAAGCTCTTCAGGGTCCTTAATTTTTTATAACAGCTTTATTGAGATATAATTCATACACTATAATGTTCACCCACCCAAAGTGTATATAGTTCAGTGTTTTTTAGTATATTCACAGAGTTGTGCAACGATGATCACAATCGATTTTAGAACATTTCATTATCCCATAAAGAGCCTCCTACTCCTAGCAATTACTTCTCATAGCCTCCCAGTGACACCCCTCCCAACCTACTCCTAGGCAATCACTCACTATTTTACTTCTGTCTCTATAGATTTCCCTATTCATACAAACAGAATCATAAAATATGCAGTCTTTTGTGACTGGCTTCTTTCACTTTGCCTAATGTTTTCAAGATTCATCCACGTTGCAGCATGTATCAATATTTCATTCTTCTAAATGCTGAATTATATTCCATTACATGGACATACCACATTTTGTTGACCCATCCGTCAGTTGACAAATATTTGGATTGGTTATATATTTTTGGCTATTGTGAATAAAACTGCATCAACATTCATGTATCAGTTTTTGTGTGCACATATATTTTCAGTTCTCTTGGACATATATACCTAGGGGAATCTCTGGGTCATATGGTAACTCTACGTTTAACCTTTCAAAAACTGTCAGTTTTCCAAAGTAGCAGCACCCTTTTACATTTTTACTAGCAGTTTATGAGGGTTGCAATTTGTTTGAATCCTTACCAACACTTGTTAGTATGTTTTTTTCATTATAGCAATCCTAGTGAGTGTGAAGTGGTATCTCATTATGATTTTGATTGGTGAAGGGGTTCAGTACAAGCCCCCCCAAGATGTGCTACTTGGCATGTGGATTATTTTGAGCTGAAGGCAATCAAGACACTGCAGGCTCAGGAGAAACTATTTCCTCTCCCTGAAAGAATTTAAATTTGAGGCCTTGCCCATAATAAAAGTTATCACCAGAAATAACTTTTTATGACCTATCTATAGGGCGTGTAAAACATCTAATTATTAAAATCTGCTTTTCTTATCATCCTGCAAATGGCCTTCCCCCCCTCTTAAGCCTCAGCCTCCTGACCTCGTTCCTTAGCTCAGGATGTTATAGATATACCTTATTTTACCTTTCTGTCTCTGAACCTATCATGTGTGTGGGGTTCCCACAGGGGTGTATATAATTAAACTTGGTTATTATCTTTTGTTAATCTGTCCCACATCAATGTAATTATTAGACCAGGCAGAATAACTTAGAAGGGTAGTGAAAAATGTCTTCCTCCCACACATTGGCATTTCCCTAATGACTAATGATGTTGAGCATCTTTTAATTGCTTATTGGCTACTTGCATGTTTTCTTTGGAGAAACGTCTATAGAAATCCTTCGTCTAATTAAAAATTGGATTGCCTTGTATCTTTACATTTATTTGGGATCTGGCCTCACAGGTTCAGAAGTTCCTCAGGCTCTTGGGGACGTTGGAGGGGACGTTGGCAGGGGAGCTGGATTGTGAAGGCTGGTGTGGTCCGTGTTCAGCTGCCTTGGTTGGGATCACACATAGGTGTGTGTCTGGAGAAGCAGAAAATGAACACTGTTGTTCATTCCGAGTGTGACGTCTATTGACACAGATGCACACCCAGCTGTGAAGACCCTCTTCTCTCAGGTGGCAGGTGAGGTCCACACCATTACAGACTCCAGCTACCAGTGTTGGTGGAATTTATTGAGGCTCCTTTCCCTCCAGTGTGTACTGATGACACACACACCTGACAACAGACTGGGCCCCATGAAACACAAGTCCTATTTGTTCCATTCACTCTGTAGCTACCATACGCGTGGCTGGTAACATGTCCTATACATCAGTGATGGTTCAGCCAAAATGCACAGCCAAAGATGTTTGAATTTTCAATTTCCAAAGCAAATGGATGACTTGCCTTTGTAAAAAGAAATATATATATACACTTTATATATATTTCATATATATGTGACGAAAAAATAAATAAAAATAAAAATAAGATTGCCTTTTAAAATTGCTGAATTGTAAGAGTTCTTTATATATTCTGGATACTAGTCCCTTATCAGATATATAATTTGCAAATATTTTACTCATTTTGTGGGTTGTCTTTTCACTTTCTTGATAGTATCTTTTGAAGCACAAAATTTTAAAATTTCGATGGAGACCAATTTATCTATTTTTCCTATTGTTGCTTAAGCTTTTGATTGTCATCTAAGAAATCATTGTTTGATCAAAGATCAGTCACAAAGATTTACACTTATGTTTTCTTCTAAGAGTTTTATAGCTTAGCTCTTACATTTAGGTCTTTGATCCATTTTGATTTAATCATGTGTGAGGTACCTCAATAATTTTAAGAGTGTAATGGTGTCCTGAGAGCAAAATGTTTGAGAATCAGTGATTTATTTCTCTGAGCCTTATTTTCTCATCTTTAAAGTGGTGACTGTATTGACTCCATAGGGCAACTATAAGTCAAGAAATGATAGAAATAATTAAACATGATAAATTAAACCACTATTCAAATATAAGTTATCATTACTGCCCTCATTTCCTATGTATACATTGTCTATCAACCTGTTGAAAGATCCTTGAATTCTTCCTCTTATTCTCTGTATGTGCTCTACACAGCACTCTCCTCAGGAAATATTTATTGGTGAACTGACTGATCCATAAATAATTTTGCCTATGTCCTCCAGGAGGAAGACAAAGGAACATTTATGGTTTTGGCAGTCACTCCTCAGCCACTCTGCTGTCAACTTTCTAAGCTTACAGTTTTTTTACTTGAACTGTTAAACTAAATTTTTCCCATGCTTTGTTTCTGAGATTAGTATTTTGAACATAAGCATAGGACTTTAAAAGTATCCCTGGCAAATGTCATCTATTTGTTAATCCTAACTTGGGAAACTATTGAGAGCTTTTGGAATTCCAATTCTTTCCTCCAAGATATTAAATATCTCTTCTAGCTTTGTTTAATTGAAAATAGGATAAGCACACCTTCTCTAGCACAGATAAGAGGGTTGTCTAGGTCAGAACCAAGGACCGTGTGAAATGTTCTGTTTTGTTTTCAACTAATCTCAAATGAGACTTTCTTCTTCTGTGAGCACTGTGCAATGAATGAACGAGCATACCTGATATACCATGGTCACTCTAACTCTGTCCTCCAAAGAGTTTTTGTATTTATGTCATGGATCAGCCTTAACATCAGAGCCAGTAGAATAGCCAGTGAAAGAGAAGGGGAAAATATTTTAGAATTTGGTAGGATACGGCAATGTTCTCCACAAAAAATAACCATAGCTAATATTTAGTACCTCTGTCTTTCATCCCTGGTGAAGGCAATCCAGTTAGGTGAAAGGGTAACGAACTATTCTGTTATCCAAGTGTTAAAGACTTGGCAAGTGTGAGTACCTGCCAAAAGCAGATGGACCCTAAGGCCATTCCTGCTTCTACAGAAGGAGAACCTAAAGAAAGAAGGGACAGAAGGTGCATTTAGCATCAAGGGTTTGGGAATCAAGATATTAAATGGAAGGTAAGGAAGAGAAAATGCATTAGGAGAGACCATCTAGTTTTGATATTTGTAACTTTAGTAGATGGCCCTTAAATTGCCGAGGAAGAAGTCATCTACTGATAATGGACTAAAAGTGACCCAGGGCTCCTAACAAAATTTTGGCAGAGCGGATCCTAGACTCAACCAGGGTCTCTCTTTCCTCTCTTAGTAACCTGGTTTGAGGGTTGAGGTGGTGGCAGTGCGCAGGGCAAGTTGGTGAAATACGAGATAAGACAATGTTTGGGTGGGTGGGAGCCGTGTCCCAGTGGGCTCTGTTCACTTCTAAAGTCTCTTGTCATTTTTTGTATTTTGTTTTTATGTTATACCTAAGTTATGCTTGTACATAGTTTAAAGAGTCAAATAGCTTTATAAGGCTTATTTTGAAAATAGCAGTACACTGTCCACCTCTTGTCACCATTTTCTGCTCCTTAGAGATAATAATTTTCAACTCTTTTTAGCTGACTCTTTAGGCATTTACCTCTGTATCTTTAAATGATGTGCTTACATGGCTACTCACTAATTTTTACAACTTTTATGTATTATTTATTGAATTCCCGCCATCAAAGATGAGAATTCCACCTGCCTCACCATCACCACCAAATACTCACTCATTCACACGGGCATGTGCATGCTTCACTTTCCCTGACCTCCCAATATAGTTGTGTTGTAATTTTTGGTTTTATCAATATTCAGTGTTTATATTACTATCACTATGTAAATATTGTTCATACATAGCCATGTAATAGATCTGTGATTTCTCTCTTGCACAACTTTTTGTTTACTTTGGATCTAACCTATCATTTTTTTCTTTTAGTTTTCTGTGTACTTACCATTAATTCAACCCAACCTCTCAATCAACTGTCTACCTCTCTTCTCAATACATTTAGTCACATTGGGAATTCTATCAATTTCATCTTCTTGAAGAAATCTCTCCTGGAGCATCCTGGAGTTGTTGCTCTCTAAGGCTGCTGCAATTGTCTTGTCCTGAGAATTTTCTTCAGCATCATTCTAGAGAGTCCCATTTCTTCTCTCTTGGTTGGATTCCCTGATCCTTCGTGTTCTTTCTTGGTTTCTCCTTATTTTAGAGAAGCCTACTCTCTATTAGTCTCATGAAAAAGAGTGCTCTTAAGGTATTCTCTTTGTCTTCAGTTTTCCGAAATTTCATGATGATACCGTATCTTGGTATGGATCCATTTTCATCCAATATCAAGGACATTTGGTGGACTCTTTCAATCTAGAAATGTTTACCCTTCAGTTCTGAGAAGTTTAGGGGATTAATTAATTACTCCCTCCTCTCCATTTTCTTTGTGCATTCTCTCTCTCTGTCTCCTCCAGAATTTCCTCTATTTAAAAACTCTTTCTCTTTTATTTTCCATGTCTTTTTTTTATGTTGAGTTTTCTGGGTGGTTTCTTCAAGTTCGTCTTATAAATCTTCCATCAAGTTTTTAAAGATCTGCTATCCTACTTTAATTTCCAGAAGATCTTTTGGAATTTTCCTTTTTATTGCATCTTGTCTTGTTCCATGGATGCAATATTTTCTCTTATTATTTTAAGAATATTAATGGTAGTTTGAAGGAATATTTTTCTTCTTTCTTTTTAAGATTTTATTGGGGAAGGGGAACAGGACTTTATTGGGGAACAGTGTGTACTTCCAGGACTTTTTTTCCAAGTCAAGTTGTTGTCCTTTCAATCATAGTTGCAGAGGGCGCAGCTCAGCTCTAGGTCTAGTTGCCGTTGCTAGTCGCAGGGGGCGCAGCCCACCATCCCTTGCGGGAGTCGAACCGGCAACCTTGTGGTTGAGAGCCCACTGGCCCATGTGGTAATCAAACTGGCAGCCCTCGGAGTTAGGAGCACGGAGCTCCAACCGCCTGAGCCACCGGGCCGGCCCCCTTTTCTTCTTTCTGCATAGTCTATTGTTCTTCACGTTTTTCCTCAGTTTTATTTGTTTGTTGTTTGTTCGTTTTTGTATTGGCAGATCTATTTCCACAGATAACCAGGATAGTTATCACTCATCCATCTGTTTTCCATCTTCCAAAGTCTTATTGTCGTGTCTTCTCCCATTCTTTTTGTTCTTGGGGGATAATGCTTCTTTAAAAATCCCTTTATTATTGTTTTACTAAGGTTTGGGGAGGGAGCAAATGCATGTGTTCAAAATGTCTTTATTATCTTGAAACTCTCCTGTGGTTTCTCAGAACCTATTTATCCCACACATATTTATTGCGTGCCTCACATATGTTAGGTATTGTTTAAACACTTAGGATACAACAGTGACTAAAAAAGAATATCCTTGCACTTTTGGAGTTTAAAGTCTAGTGTGTGTAGAGGAATAGATAATAAAAATTAAACCTAAAAGCTTAATTTTAATACCTATTATATAATAGGTATTATATAAGTAAGGTTAAAAGTGCAGCAGGAAATGGAGAATCAGAAGCAATGGGTGGGGCAGGGAGGGCTGCAAGTATTTAATAGCGTGACCAAGGTAGGTGGCATTGAGACAGTAAAATTTGAGCAAAGACTTAAAGGAATTGCAATAATAAATATGTATATTCTTAATATGATGTGTTTCTACATATTTTCCACAAATCTTATCCACTCTTTATCCTTAGATTGAAGGTTAAACCAATGCCTTCTCTTTATTTTTCATCCTCAATGCACCTGGCATATAAGTCTACTAAAGACCTGACATCACTGGCTGCCTATGTGCCTGGAGAGATACTTGAACTTAGGAACTGACTTACCACATTCTTTTGGGTAAGACACCATTGCCGGATCTCAGGTTCTCCATTTGTATATGGCAGTTGTAGTAAACTGCTGGACCTCATTCTCTTCCTGGAAGCTAGTATCCATGAGCTTCTGTTAGTAAAAGAACAGTGAAAATCATGGTATTATCGTGACATTTTTAATGATAAATGAGTGACAGAGCCCACATTTTGGGCAGGGAGAAAACATTCAACATATGCTGGACTTTAGATTTACTTTGGGGTATATTGAAGAAACCTGGTTTAACCCTACCCTTCCCATTCATCCAGCCCCCAAGCCCCAACCCACATTCTTGCAGGTTGGCTTCATGATCAGATGTCCAAGCAATGTTCTTCCGTTCAGGGTCACAACGGAAGTTAAGTTGAAGTGAGTCCTTATGTGCTTAGCACTGTGCCGGTGCTTTACCTATAAATACTCACAATAGCCTGATGAGACATAAGCTACTAGCTCTATTTTCAAATAAGAAAATTGAATCTCAAGAGATTAAATGCTTATCTAAAGTCACACTGCTAATAAGTGACACAACCAGAATTCAACACACGTCAGTCTGACTCCCAAGCATAAGCCTCTCCTGCATACCACACTGCCTTCCTAGGGCAGTCTCCCAGGGTTGCATTTCAGAACGTAGGTGGGTGGACAGAAATAAAGACAGCTAATGAAGCTGAAGTTTTAGTGCTTAGTTTAGTAGTTAGCAGTTGGTAGTTCTACCAGAAATTTTGATCTAGACTCTCAAATATTATAACGTAGGACATGAGGAAAATATGATTCAATACATATGGTATTTCCAAAATACAACCTATTGGTAAAAAGGAAGGATGCTTTCTGTACTTGTAACTGTTATTTGATCCTGATAATAATAGGGCTGTAGTGTCTTCCGCTAAATAGAACTTCCTGAAGAACAGAATTAGAACTATTACTTATGTTTACTTAATTTCATGAAATTGATTTATTTGATCCACACTGATCAAATGCCTCCAACAGGCCTGGCATTGGGCCAAGCACTGGAAAGACAAAGATGAGGAAGATGTGGGTCTTGTCCTTCAAGAACAAAAGACTCTTTGGAAAGTCAGAGAAATTTGAGGAAGTGAAAGGAATAATCACTACTTTCCTACAGTTATTGCCCTTTTTAACAAGATAAGAGCATCTAACCTAAATGGAGGACAGCCTACATTTACTTCCCACTTTGGAGGTGTCCTTATTGATACAGAGTGGCAGCTTGATGAGGTGGGATGAAGTGAATGGGCTCTAGAGCCAGACTGCTTGGGTTTGACTCCAAGCTCTAGCATTTATTTACTTCTGGCAGAGTATTATTCAAGCTGACTTCTCTTTGCTTCAGTTTCTTTACCAGTAAAATGAGGATGATAATAACACATATCTCATAGGTTTGTTATGAGAATGAAATGAGTGTTTATATGTAACACGTTATATGACATTTTAGAATAATGTTTAAAACAATGCCTGGCACATACTAAGCACTGAATTAGTACTAGCAATTATTTAGCTGTCATTATAGGATAAATGTTGTTCTTTGTTTTAAACTCTGTTGCAAACACATTTATCTTGGAACTTTTAAATTAAGGGTTTTTTCTTAATAAAGAAAGCTTCATAGCAGAGGTAAGTTTAGGACAAATTTAAAGGCTGGAAATGAGATATTTCAAAATAAGGAATAACATAATAAATGTTTGGCAGGCAAGAATAAGAAAACTAGACAGAGTGAGTGTTCAGGGGATTTTATAAGAACAGATGAAATACAAAAGGAATATCAAGAGTTTACATAAGAACCCGGAATCGACTGATAAAAAAGACTTAGACTTTTAAGAAAGAAAAGCAGGCTATTAAAAATTTAAAGGAAAAAGAAGATTTAGAGGGACCACGTATGGTCAGAGAAGTGGAAGGATAAAAAGGAACCCATCTCATATCTAGCGACACAGCATTAATACCTTTGTAATTTCCCCCCATATCTTATATAGCACTAGTCTGGGGTGACTTGAATCATACCTATAATGATATCTCTTACCTCCTCAAAAGTCTGCAAGAGTTCTGTTAACTACCAAACAACATCTCAACTCTTTAGCATGTTATTCCAGCCCTGCCATAATATGAGTCCAAATAACTTGTTAAAATGTATTTTATGCAATATTTATGATATATAGACTATATTAAAAATAACAAAACAAGGGGCAGCCAGATAGCTCAGTTGGTTAGAGCTCGAGCTCTGAGCAACAGGGTTGCCACTTCAATTCCCACATGGGCCAGTGTGCTGCGCCCTCCACAACTAGATTGAAAATGGCAACTGGACTTGGAGCTGAGCTGTGCCCTCCACAACTAAGATTGAAAGGACAACAACTTGACTTGAAGCTGATGGGTCCTGGGAAAAAACACACTGTTCCCCGATAAAGTCCTAGAAATACACACTGTTCACCAATAAAGTCCTGTTCCCCTTCACCAGTAAAAAATAAATAAATAACAAAACACTCATATACCCAGCATGAAATTTAAGATATGGGACATGGTCAACAGAGTCGAGGCCCTTGTATAAAGTTCCCTGATTATATCTCTTTCCCTACTCTCCTGAATTTGTTATTCATTCTGCCCTAAAAAATACATATATAATATATGTAACATATATATATAAAACATAGTATGTGTAACATATATAATAATATATATCCCTAAATAATATGTAATACTGTTTACAGTATTTTAATCTTTATGTAAAAGATAACATAAGAATTCTCCTGCAGCCTTGTTTTTACTCAGTCAATAATATATCTATAATATTCACCTATGCTGATAAATCTATAGTTTTTATTATTATTCATGACTTATAATATTAATATAATCTATAACACATACAAGTAATATTATAGCTATTAATTATTCATTATTAATATATCCATAGTTATTCATCCATTCTCATGCTGATGGACATTGAGTTTGTTTCCAACTTTTTGGTAGGAATTTTCTGTATCTGTATGCTTGATACATGAGAAAGAGCTTCACTAGAATTAGAATAACTGGGTCACAGGATAAGGGCATCTTTGATTTTATTAGATGTTGATAAAGTGTTCTCCAAAATGGTTGCACCAACTTACAGTCTCATCAGTGGCACAGAAGTGTTTCTACAGTTTTACTTACTCAGCAGCACTTGACAGTGTCAGGCCTACTTTCCAATTTACTTTTGTAGCGTTAATTCCCACTGCTCTCCTTTATGAATCTTTGATTCCAGTCAAATTGTAGTACTCACGGATGCCTTAATGTATTCTGTAATTATTTCCCTTCCCTCTCAAGTATTTATTGAGTAGGATCCCTATGTCAGAAACCCTGTTAAATGTTAGGAAAACAAACATGAAAATACATGGCTCCTATCCTAAAGGACTTTACAGTCTCCTGGAGAGACAGACTTCCAAATAATTAGAATATAATTGTCAAAATGAAAATCCGTACAAATTACAATGTGCAGTCAAGTCAAATTGTTGTCCTTTCAATCTTAGTTGTGGAGGGTGCCGTTCAGCTTCAAGTTGTTGTCCTTTCAGTCTTAGTTGTGGAGGGCGCAGCTCAGCTCCAGGTCCAGTTGCCATTGCTAGTTGCAGGGGGCGCAGCCCACCATCCTTTGCGGGAGTCGAACCGTCAACCTTGTGGTTGAGAGGACACACCCAACCAACTGCTATCCAGGAGTTCAGTGGCAGCTCAGCTCAAGGTGCCGTGTTCAATCTTAGTTGCAGGGGGCGGAGCCCACCATTCCTTGTGGGACTTGAAGAATTGAACTGGCAACCTTGTGGTTGAGAGCCCACTGGCCCATGTGGGAATCGAACCGGCAGCCTTCGGAGTTAGGAGCACGGAGCTCTAACCGCCTGAGCCACCGGTCCAGCCCCTGAACATGTTTTTACTCAGGCAGTTACATCTGTCTGGACAATGTCAGCCTATTCATGACCAGCTCAAAAGCCAACTGTTGATAAATGTCCCATTCACCCCAGGAAAGTACTATTCTTTGCGCTTTTCTTATAGTTTGCACTGTATTGTCTTGCATTACAGATATTTGTATATGAGTAAGTATATCTTACCTCCTCTAATAAATTATAAACTCATTATTGGAAGGGGTTGCCCTCTTAGACATCTTTATATCTCCCACACAGTCTAGAATGTTGCTGACACACCCCGTGTATTAATTCAGTAAGTGCTTGCTGAATGAAAGATGAAAACAAGGAGTAGGGGCTACATCATTTGACTCCCATTCTCCCAGATGCTTGGCCCTTTAAATATTTTAAGTAATTCCTAAATCAGACTGCTTTTTTAAAATTATTATTGTCAAAGTAATAGGTAACAGGAAGACTTAAAAAAGAAAATATTTAAAGTTATCTGCCCTATTTATTTGAGGGGGCGTAAAAAACATGTTATATAATATTATAAAATCTGGCCAATCAAGAAGGCTTTCTCTGGTTTTCTGTTTCTTGCTTCTTTAATAAATTCTACATTGTCATTTCAAAATATCTTGCCAATATTAATTCATTGCCACTGTACCCATCAGCATAATGAAAAATATTTGCATATCTCTTCAGATAGCAATGGAGAAATGAGGTCAGAAGCAATTCAGGGCTTGGAAGCTGGTGGTTTTTATATAATGAGTCTTCTTTCTTTTCCAAATTGAGCTCCCACTCCATATTGAAATAGAGAATTTGATTCTGCTCTAGGATTTTGTCAGAAATATACAGTAACTATTAACTAACAGAACTGTATGAAATAGCTTTTTTATTCATAGCTTTTTATATAGACCTACTTAATGATACTATCTATAGTATTCATTCTGATGAAATCAGAAAGCTATGTAAACTTAGGTGAAATATTTCCATATTGGCTTATAAATCCTATGTTAAAAACTAACCTGCAGGGGAAAAAAAAAAAGCCTACAAGAGACTCACTTCAGATCAAAAGACACACACAGACTGAAAGTAAACGGATAGGAAAAAGATATTTTATAAAAAATGGAAACAAACAAAAAAGCTGAGCTAGTGATACTTATACCAGACAAAACAGATTTTAAAACAAAGGCTATAACAGGAGACAAAGAGGATCGATCCAGTAATCCCACCTCTGAGTATTTATTCGAAGAAATCCAAAATACTACTTCAAAGCAACGTGTGTATCCATATGTTCATTGCAGCATTATTTATAATACCCGAGATATGGAAGGTGTCTATCAATGGATGAATGGATGAAGAAGAGGTAGGACATATATACAATGGAATATTACTCAGCCATAAAAAGGATGAAATCTTGCCATCTGCAACAACATGGATGGACCTAGAGAGTATTATGCTGAGTAGAATAAGTCAGACAAAGAAAGACAAATGCCACATAATTTCACTTATATGTGGAATCTAAAGAACAAAATAAATGAACAAACAAAACAGAAACACACTCATAGATACCGAGAACATTTTGATGGTTGCCAGATGGGAGGGAGGTTGGGGGGATGGGTGAAAAGATGAAGAGATTAGAAGTACAAATTGGTAGTTTAAAAATAGTCACGGGGATGTAAAGTACAGTATAGCGAATAGAGTCAATAATATTGTAACAACTATGTGTGGTGTCTGATGGATACTAGACTTATCAGGGTGATCATTTTATAAGTTATATAAATGTCTAATCACTATGTTGTATACTTGAAACTAATACTGTATGGCAACTGTAATGGAAAAATAAAAATGCAAAAAAATAAAAATAAAAAATTCACACACACACACACTAACCTGCAATTTTCCCAGAGAGATAGAGCAGACACCAAAGATATCCCTTAAATTCTCTGTTGCTACCTGAGCCACCCTAGTCACTTGGACACACCTGTAGAAGCTGACTTTTGGTTCAAAATTTACTAACAGGTCTACCCTAGGAGCCCTTACAAAGCATCTCAGTGGGAAATGGTGATCTTTCATTAGGAAGATAAGAAGATAAGTACTTGACTATCATAGTAAGAATCCTTAGATTTCCTTCATGAGGGAAATCCATTTGCATCTAGTCTTAGGATCAAGATGGGAGATTCTAGGAAAAAAAAATCTTTTCACGAAGACGGTGGCAAAAACAACTGCATTTTTAAAAATGTTCTTTAAACATTTCACAGACAAAGCTATTTTTGCAACGATTTAGTTACCACAAGAATCAGGAGGAAACACAAGAATTCACTCATTTCACTCTGGTGATGGAGAACCTGTATACACAATCTGCGAATAATTTTCCAAACTTCAAGATGAATACAACACTTCTGTCAGTTGCTGGACTTGTATGAGGAAAGTGAACCTTTTCACAGCATTGTATTCAATAAGGGAATTTGTAAGGACATAGCACGGGATAAAGAGGGTAAAGGTGAGTCTCTCCAGCCAGGTGTGGGCTCTAAGATTTAGTGGTGATAGGCTGGTGCCAGACAAAGGGCAGATTGACTCCTTAGGCCAGGAATGAATGGAGCTGCCTTTGCTCCTTCTGTCAGTACTTCTTCCTTTCCATTTTGTGAGATGTAAACTTTTCTGTCTTATTTTTTTTTTTTTTTTACAGTGCTCTATATGTTTATCCCACTCCACCTTTTGTATGGGAAGAAATGGATCCCAGCTGGAACCCTCATAACCCTGTTCTTGTTACAACACTCAATTATCTTTAGCTTTGGAAATCTATACTTCTTTCTCCTAAGCCTGGTGATTAAATTAGAGATTCAATAAAAGGAAAAGGTGTTGGTCAAGCTGTTTTCGATGCCAGTAAAAGGTGTATCTTCCTATCTCTTGTATTCATTCAACAAAGCTAATAAAAATTTTAAGAACCTGTATATGTAATCCTGTGAAGCCACAACCGGCTTCAATGGGGATTAAGTGTCAAATTCAACCTCAGACAGACTGGGCTGCGCCAGAATTGCGGCACTAACAGAGAAAAGTTCTGTTCAGCTGAGCATCCCTGCTCCTAAACACTTCTCAACATGAAAATTCTAGAATGTTAGACCTGGAAGGGAACTTTGTCCTTGTGACTACCCCTCAGTCCTGCTCCGCATGAGTCTTGCCTCCAAAAATGTCCCTTTTATGTGAAGTGGGACTCTGGTGCAGCCAGAGTTTTTTTTGTCTGTTACCTCTTTGTAATCAGAGAAAACACAACTAGCTGAGATTGTTGTCAGTACGTGGGTGTGGCTGGAAAAAAATACCCTCCGTGACCAACAGTTCTTTCTTCACTGTACTCTGCTTTCATAGTGTTTCTCATGAATAAAACATATTCACATGACATTTTGTACTTTTGTATCCTTATTCAGTTTATGCAGATAGCAACTTCCTTTGGGCAGTAGGAGAAAAGGGTCAGTTCTGTGTAGCTAGAGTTCAAGAAAAAGAGGTATGAAGAAACTACAGAATTTAAGAGCACACGATGGGACCCTCTTAGGAATGCAATGAAAAGCCAAAGTCTTAGACTCTGGGTCCATAGTTCATCTGCTCTGTTCCCTATAAAAAACTTGTTTCCTTTCCAAAACAAAAGAAATTCCCAATAACTTTCCTTTTCTGGGAGCAAATGTCTATGTACCTTGTCTTCGGGAAGGAAGGAGAGAAGGAGAGGGAGAGAGAGGGAGGGAGGGAGAGGGGGAGAGAGAGAGAGAGAGAGAGAGAGAGAGAGAGAGAGAGAGAGAGAGAGAGAGAGAGAGAATGAGAAAATCAGAGTAGTTTCAAATTAAAACTTTTTACAAAAGTACAAACTTGGGCCAGTTTGAAAATACAAGCCTTCAGTAGAGTGAACATGATATCTTTGTTTTTGTAGAAGCAGGTAAACCGTTTAGAAAGTCACATACAACAAGAGCAAGTAGGTTCAATCGCAGTAGCGTTGAGAGCAACACGCTCATCCTGAAATGTTAGAGGGAGCTGGGCTCATCTCACCAAATCAGGCCATCTTCAGTCACTGACCTTTGGCCTGCCTGGCACGTGGTTTTTCCCATAGGTGAATTATCCTTGTACTAACTTGGCTTATGAAATGTTTACAAGCAGTCTAAAACACTGTGGTGACAGGTACAGACAGATCCAGAGGGCTTCAAAAACATATTTTCCTGATGTACGATTTTTTTTTTTAATGATAAGGTAGAAACCAAGGTTACCAGGAGGATTTCAACAGGTTTGCCCCTAACCTTTGCAGAGCGACAGGAAGAGCACAAATGAAGGTCCACATACTGTGTTTAAATATTTAAAATGTATAAACCAAGATGACAAACTGTTAAATAAGATAAAGATATACCCTTTCGTTTGCCTTGACACATATGCCTTCATGTTCGAGAAGGCTATGTTTGGATTTAGACTTCTCAAAGACCTCAGAGTTCCATATCAGCAAGTGTAGGGAGAGCAGGCTCCCAAGCCCCCAGCCTCTCGCGCCTTCTCCTCCCTCCCCCAGCTCCGAGGACCTGCAGGGTCCTCCTGCTGTCATCCACGTGCACTCTAACCCACATGTCAGTTCCAGTCACACAGCCTCCAAACAGCGACTCCGGGGTCAGGCGATGTGTGCACAAGTGGCACAGCCCACTCTTGGGGGACAGACTCAAGGAAGAGGCCCACACGGGTTCTAGAAGTGGGCTCAAGGGCCATTTGGGCAAGAAATGCTGGGGTTCCAGGTCCCCAGAGCTTACTCTAGACAGGGTGAACACAGATTCAGGGTAAACATAAAACCCGGGGCTCCTCTGGCCTGGGTCCAAGCATTTACTAGCTTTCAATGTTTTTCACTGGTTTTTATATAAAGTAATACATGTACATAGAACAAATCAAACAGTATAGACTAGTTTATAATGGGATGTCACTTTCCCTCCCTCTTTGCAACCATATTTCATAGGTAACCTCTTTGAACCACTTCTGGTATGGCCTTCAATAACTCTAGATTCTTTTTTCACTTCTGTTAATTTGCCAACTTTAGACATTGTCTTCCTTATATAACTAATCTTAAATTCTAGAAAAGTTACAAGTACAGCACAAAGAACTTTTTCTTTCTAAAGCATTTGAAAGTAAGTTGCCAGTATGAGACCCTATCACCCCTGTGTTTTTTTAGTGTGTATTTCCAACATGCAAGGGCATCTCCTGGAAAACTACATTACAATCATCAATCCTCACACGCCATTCAATTGTTCCAATAATATCCTTTTTAACCAAAGAATCCAGTCTCGAATCATGCATTGCATATAGTTACCATGTTTCTTTAGTTTCCTTCAATCTAGAACAGACTTTTTCTTGACTTTTGTGATCTTGATACTTTTGAAGATTAAGGGTCACTTATTTTTTGGAATGGCCCTCAACTGGGTTTGTCTAACATTTGCTCACAATTAAATTCCGAGCATATACGCACCTTTGTCAGGGCTGTCACGAAAGTACTGACGCTGTGTTCTCATTGCATCCTTTCAGATGGCACGTGATTTAGATTTGTCCCATTCTTAGGGATATTCGTTCTGTTCACTTGATTGAGGTGCTGAAGGAAAGACAGTACTTAATAAATATTCTGTGGGGAATCACTTTGAGAGTATTTGAATACCCCATTCCTCAGCCAGTGAAAGCCTTCCTTGTCGTCCTTGGGACCCAACATCTACTTCTCAGGCAGCACCTTGCGTGGACAACCCCTGACCTCCTTAGATTCCAACACCCCACTCTAGGCACCACTGCCCCCCACCTACTCCCACCATGAAGAGACCTACCTTGTTTACCTAATGGCTTTTGGATTGAAATTGTTCATGAAGGGAAAGAAGGAAAGAGAAGGTGAGAGGAAGAGGAGGGGAGGGAGGGAAGGGGTAAAAAAGGGTGGGAGGGGAGCGAGAAAAGTAGAGGAAGGGGAAGAGAAAGCAGTTCTGATTTACTTTCATTATGAAGAAGATGGGAATACTCTGAATTAATGTTAATTCAAACATTAAAAAAACACTTCTGCTGCTTCTGAAAACAGTAAGGGTTTACTTCTTACACTAACTTTTAATTATTATTCTTTTTCCTCCTTGGCAAGATAAGCTTGTACTGTGATATTCATTTAATGTAGAAACATTGAGGAAGATTTCTCTAGATCACATGGCAAATGATTTCCTGAGCTAGGATAAAAAAATGTGCAGGATCAATTCTATCACCATCTGACCTCTCTTACACCTGGCTAGCTCCTGTCTTGTTTAGAAAGTATAGGTAGAGTCAGTGCCTCCACAGTGTGACTTGAGGTCTACCGCGAGATCCCAAATATCTGCCCGAAGACATATTCCCCATTGATCTTATTCCTCTTTCCTCCTCTGTGTACCCTGAATCACACTTGATTTGTCACACATTCTGAGAAATTAAAACAAACAAACAAATTGTCTGGGGTACAGCTTTCAGCTTTTTTATTTAAATGCACATTTATTGTCTGAAAGACAGCAGGCTTCAAAGAGTGAGTCCTTTAAACATCTCCTATTTGTAGTTTATGCAACAAGCTCAGCTCAACAACTACCTGTTGAATATACCCCTTGGGCCAGATACCACTAGAGCATTGGCAGTCAGTGAGACGACGTGGGCCCTTGTCCTCATGGAGCACCACAGTAAAATCATGATGAATGTCACAAACACAGAAGCCACGGGGAGCTTGGAGAGGGGACAGTATGGAGAGCTAACCTGGATCAACTTTCTGAAGACATGAAGCAAATAACAATTAGTTAAATGAAACGTTAGTGGGAGAAGGGAGGGGGGGCAGCAGCAGAGTGCTCTAGACAGAGGGAAAGGAATGTGCCAAAGTTCAAAAAGTAGGGTATCCTGGGAATAGAGAGGAAGGAGGAAGGGTGGCCTGAGATAGGTAAATTTATAAGCAGGGAAGGGCCAGGCATAGAGGACCTTGGAAGCCATCATAAGACGTGCAATTTACCCTCCCTATCCCCACCTGCGGATTCAACCAACTGTGGATCAAAAATATTCTGAAAAATGTTACCATGATTCCCCAAAAACAAGACCTGGCCGGACAATCAGCTCTAATGCGTCTTTTGAAGTAAAAATTAATATAAGACCCAGTCTTATCTTACTATAAGACCGGGTATAATATATAATATAATATAATATAATATAATATAATATAATATAATATAATATAATATAATATAATATAATACCGGGTCTTATATTAATTTTTGCTCCAAAAGAAGTGACATGAGGGTTTGCATTTTTAAGAGATCACTATGGATACAGTGTGGTGAATAGACAGCAGGCGCAAGGGTAGGCAGAGGAAAACTTGTCAGGAAGCCATTTCAATAGTTCAAGTGAGAGATATTGGTGACAGTGGCATGAAGAGAGGACAAACTGAAGAGATATTTGGGAATTTGAATTGCTAGGGGAGAGAGAATTGACAGGTGATACAATGTAGGAAGGAGGAAGGGTCACAAATGATTCCTTGTCTTTTCCTCGGTGCTGCTTATAGCAACTATAACTAGTTATTTGTGCCACAATGTATCGTCTGCTTTCCCCACTGCTTTATATGCAACCCGAGGGCTGGGGCCAATCTTATTTAACATCTTCACCCTCGTATACATGCTCTAGCATAACGTGTGACCCATAACAATGTTTAAAAACAATTTGTTGGTTAAATATTTTTGGTTGCAAGCAAATGGGTTTATGGTGGTATTCACGGAGTTGGGAACATGGAGAAGGAAGGAGACGTTTCCAGGATGAGTTTTGACAATGCTGAGTTACAGGTACCTGCGAAACATCCAAGGAAAAATGTCCTGGAAGCATCTGGAAATACAAGTCTACACCTCAAGAGAGAGAGGTGGACCAGACAGATGTGGGAGTCACTGCATAGGGAAGGCCATCACAACCGTGCAGTCTACGAGATAGTAGCCTAATTAGAAGGTACCGGATAAGAAGAGGTAACACGTAAGGGTTGTGCAGAGGTGTAGCAGCTGACAAAAGAGATTGAGGAGTGGCCAGAGAGTTCTGGGTAGGAGGGCATCCATGAGAAAATGGAGTGTGGTTTTAGGAAAGAATGTTTAAGAAAGGAGGAGTCAACAGTGCCCCGTGCTTCGGAGATCTCCAACAATGGGGGTCAACTATAACCAGTGTCAACACAGTGGTGGACAAGAGCTAAAGGGAATTACTGTGAAAGTAGAAAGAGAAAATGTACTTAGCAAACGTAAGCAGTTCATTCATTAATTTCTCAAGTTAGGTAATTGTCATCCATAAAAACAATGTATGCTCCAGAGAGGATAAAACAAAGAACTTGAGTTTTAAAAAACGAGAAAGCATAGACGGGGAGTGCAGTCAAGCCCTTGATGAGGCGAGCAAGTGGAGGTTCAGGGCTAACGAGGTGGTCCCCAGGGCGAGTGCCTGCAAGTGGGAGGGGAGGAGGCTAGATAATGGATTATTTCATCATTTTACCTCAGGTCAGCTCTAATCCCCAGTTTCAAAGAAAGTCAAAGGATTTACTGTCAGGACTTAGTTAACCAGCGGCACTCCACCTCTCACACATTTTGTTGAAGACCTCACTCAGATAGCAAGAAGATAAAGCTCTGTTGAGAAATTTTACGATATTGCTCTGTGCTTCTCAACCTCTCCTCTGCAAAGAAGCTACCCAGTGGAGAGAGCAAAGAATATTTAAAAACAACAACAACAAAACCTCTCATAGCTGAGAAAGTGGGCTTAATAGTTAGCTAAACCTTTTTTTTTTCTGTTCAGGGAATTGATTTGTGCTATATTATCATGCTTCCCCTTTCTCTAGTTACAGGGAGGTTGGGAGAACTGATACAACCATTTGTGTGACATGCTTAAAACTTTCAAATCAACGGTAAAAATCCAAGGTGACATTTCCTTTTCTCAGGGTTAATAAACATTAACTTAAAATGCCATTTACTACTGGAGGTTTATACATTCAGCCCATTTGCTAACTAGAAAAATGGGAAGATGAACTACTGATTCCGTCCCTGATCTTGAAATTTCTAGACTCGTAAGAGCAGGGAACATTGGCACGAAAAATGCCATCCCAAGCCTTAAGTACAAAAAAGCAGACCCTCACAATAGCCCTGACCTCTGCGGTCGCAAACTGACTTCTCAGGGACCTTGGACTCTAATAGCACTTCAGTGAGAAGGCTGCACCCTCCATATACTTTGGGCAGCTAGCCTGTCCTCAGTGCCTTTGCTTCCTAGAGGCCGTATCTGCCTCATTTAAAGGGATGGGGAAGCGTCTTCTCTTCTCTACATTCCCTATGTCCCGTCATTTTCGCAAACTTAGGATCCCTCCCACCACATGACTTCTGGTTCAGAAGAGGTTAAAGGTGATTGCACTAGAAATCTGCATGCAGAGAATGCAGAAAGTTAGACTTCTACCCAGAAAGCAATATTTCACGGCACATATAAGACTCGTATTACTAGGCATGTTAGTTCAGAAGGTAAGGAAAATTAGGACTAAAGAAGCTATAGGAAAGCGGTCCTTTCAATGTACTTTGGCAGCAAACATTTGTGTGTGTATGTGCTCCTCACAAAGCTCTGTTCCCAGTGGCTATTCCCGATAATGCGGATTAAGGGGTTTAGAGGCAAACTCAGAAACACCGAGGGCTGGAGCTCTAAAAAGACAAGTCTTCATTTCCTTTCATCTTGACCCATCTCTTCTACTCCAGTTAAGTTTTAATTTCATTCATTCAACAAAGACTTTTAAAGTTCCTTTTATTTTCCACCATTGTGCCAAGTACTGCAGTTATAAATGTGTATGTATTATATTAGGCGTGATCCTTGATTTCAAGGAACTTACGGTTTCGTGGTGATTCAAGAAAAAAAAGAAATCCAAAGAATTCTGGCATCCGGAAGTATTTCCTGGAATAGAGTGGTAATAACACATTGGGTCTAGTTTTGTAGATTTTGTCTTATTAAAACCAAGTCTAAATACACCTATGTAAGCATACAACCTTAGATGTTTACACCGTTAAATTTTAAGCTAGTCCTTAGGAAGAGGGCTTTTGCAATTCATTTATTCTTGGGTTTGTTTCTGAGGTATTTCTTAATACTGAAGCACTTTTCAGATGATTTAAGCAGACTCACTAATTTTGAGAGTCAAAAGGCATATCTGACAATAAGTACAGTGTCCAGTGTCCAAGAATTTTCTCTTTTTTCTAATTTTTGGTGGTTTTCTTTGCTTTGTTTAAAGAGATGTGCTTAGATATTATGTAGAATTCATATTTAACAAACAGCTTTGCAACGCTGAGTTGTGACATTCTATTTTGTTGATTCATTTGACCATCTGAAGAGTGTTTTTACAGTTTACTATTTGGGTTCCTCACTTGGTATTTGAAACTGAGGTAGACAAAATGAGACACTAGTTCATGACGTTTTACCACAACTATTTAATACTTATCCTTTTCCTTTCATTTTCTAACTATGTATCAAAGTTTTGATCATAATGATTCTAACCTGTAATCTGTGTACTTAATGAATGCTGAGTAGATTAACACAGCCCATGATATGTAGCCCATGAACTCGAAATCAGGTTATCTTGTGTATACTAAATATTCCGATTTCATCTCATTTTTCCATTCAACAAACATTTTTGTGAGGGCCTTCTAAGAGGCAGACATAGTTCTATATGTTGAGAAGACATCAGGGTATTTTATCAGATAAAATACGCTGACCCTGGGGAGCTTACATTTTAGTGGAGCTTACATTCATTTAATAAAAAATCCCAAATAACCAACTTTGAGAATGGACTCCACTTTTATAAAGGGAGACAAATGACAAGAATCCCAAGTCATCTGAAAGTTGCAGCATAGCAGAGTCCACAGGCCACTGGATTTGCAATCAGGAGATATTGAGTGTAGTGGAGCTGTACTAACCCTCCTTATTATTTTCTGGGTCTTAGTTTTCTGATCTGTTAAATAACGGCATCAAATTTCATAATATCAAAAGTCTCTTCTGGATTGAATAGTCTGTTCCTCTATGATACGTAATAGGCATTTACTTACCTATTTAATTAATTAGGGTACATTTACATAGAGTGAAATGCACAGATCAGAGATTTATATTTTTTAAAGTATAGAAATGTTCAGGAGTCATCTTAAACTCCTATACCATCTGTAGCTACAGTACAGTACAGAATTATATGTTATGTTCAGAGTAATGATCCTGAGGCATTGCAGACTGCTGAATCAGTAAGAGAAGATTTAATTATGTTCATTAGACTACTTATTAAAGCAAGAAAACACACTGAGGCAATTTAGAGATTTCAAACAAAAAGTGTCTTCTCATTATAACCATAGTTAATCAGAAACCCAATTAACCAGTATGCTGTATTCTAAGATTTTACTGGTTTTAGGTTTATTTATTCTTCTTTACAACTGTGACCAAATCACTGACCCAGACCCCAGCCATTTTACATTTATATCACTAAAATCAATGGATTATTTTTCCCTCAAACAATATGAAACGCTTCCACCAAAACAATCACTTCAGAGACAGAAGAGCAATTACTTAAGTAAGAAATAGACATCAGCAAAGTGATAAAATTTTGAGTTTTATTTTTAAATAATAAAGGGGCGAAGGCCCAGGGTAAGATCGGCATTTAAAGAGAAGAGTTTTAAAGATGCTGATGCCCAAGACAGAGCAGACACTTGAGGAGATGAGCTCGGCAGACTGAAGACTTTTAAAGTGGTAGGTGCCCAGGAGAGCAGGACATTTTAAGGAGACTAGAGCCAAGCTTAGAAGACATTTAAAAAGTCATGGGCTGACATTCAAGAACACATTTATTAAAGAGGCAGGGATAAAGGAGTTACTTGTCAATGGCCTGGTTTGGAAGACCCTGAAAAACTCTTTCAATCCCCCATTAATAAAAAATCTAAAAATAAAGTGAAAAATAGATATGAGTGAAGTGATAAAATTCTGAGTTTTGCTTTAAAACATTCTAGATGTAGTCTATTGAGTATATGTGCAATTAAAAAGCAAATAAAAAATAAAACACCCATTTCCAAGTATGCTATTATTTGAATAAATCTTAGTCCTTTCTAAATTCTAAATATTCATAAGCATTAAAATATACTAAATAAGGGTCTCTGGAAAATGTACATCACTAATGAGATTGAGTGTCAGAAATGCAAGGCTATGCTCTTTTATTTACTGTATCTAAGAAGCTAAAGCAGAATTCTTTGCAATCTTAGTGGACACTTAAACTGGCTCAACTTTACAGAACAATAAAGCAAGATATAAAAATAGTTTTGGTACTCAACTTTTCATTGTAGCATTCAGGGAGGATTTTAAGCTTGGCCTTTTGTATTAAATTTATAGACTCATCTATCAACCCGAACTCATTCCAAAATTACAAATTTCTTTCACAGGATACCCCCTGTAGCATTCATTTTTGTCTTCAATCACTGAGGAAATTTTTAGTTCTTCCTATTTAGACCATGAATATCTCCTCAGGGGTTATTATTATCCTTAACAGCATTTCCATTTTTTTTAAAAAAAGCTAGACTCTAATTTCCTCCCTTCACATAGACTTTGATTAGACTGACTCTTCCATTTTCCTTTTATCAACTACTTCCTTTCACTGGTCAGTTAAGTCAGTCTTTTAGAAACATTAGTTTTTTATCCCTTTCTCTCTCTTGGTTTTCCTTTCCTGCTCACTCTTTGAAAACACCTCTCCTCATTATTCAACCTGTCAATCTAATTATTTGCATTGAGCACATAGTGGACTTCCAACAACGTGGGAAGTGAGTGTGCAAAGGACGTAAGAGATCTAGGCGTGGAGCCTGCAGTCAAAGGGCTTCCAGCCTAGTGAGGGAGACAGCAAACATATCAGAGCAATCAAAACCAGGAGGAAACCATTACACGAAACCATGTGATCCTGGCTACCAGTGTAACTCTAGTTCAGGAAACCAAGTAGCTAGAAGACTCCAAGCAGAGAAACGAAGCCCTGGCACCATCTTCCAGGAAATTTTATGCAAATCTGCAAAGGTGTGCATCCTTCTTGGTGCTCCCTCCCAACTTTGGGGCCTACGTGCAGTTATTGGAAAACAGGAAGAGAACGAAATCAGGTGGACTGGTGGATTTATATAAACTTTAATACATCCTCTTTCTAACTGTATTCACTTAGGTGGATCACTAAGCATGATTAGGCCATTGGAAAAGTACCCAGGTACAAATATCAGAAAAGTAAAAAATGAGTGTGTGTGTGTGTGTGTGTGTGAGAGAGAGAGAGAGAGAGAGAGAGAGAGAGAGAGAGAGAGAGAGAGAGAGAGAAAGACAGAGACAGAGAGAGACTTGGCCAGGTGGGACACGATCAAAAGATGCATAATCAAAGCAATACTATAGTGACCCAAACTGCTCCAGCAACATAAATCCAATGTGTCATTGGGTAGAAATATCACAAGAGGCCTGGTGTATTAATTAATGCCTGACTCATGTGCACTGTATAAAAAAATAACTCTTTTCAAGACGTGTGACAGCTGGTACTACCCCAAATAGACATGTCTTTATAAAGTCACACACTGACTTGCAGACCACCTGTACAATCTTACCCTGACCAGTACTGTCTCAGAGACTGGCTTTTAACCTCAGCAAAAGGCTTATGCCTGCCAATGCACTTGGTCTCTTCCCCAGTTTATTCTAGTTTCAAAACGTGGACGTTTTATATTTCTAAACGTGGAGGTTTTTGATTTCTGATCTGGCAGGAATGTTCCATCTCATGCTTTCTCCCAGGGGATGTTTACTGAGATCATCCACATAGGTAAGGAAAACTTCCTCACCTAAAAAGCTAAGGAAGTGCTGCACTCTGCAGGACAAAATGGCAACTGCAGCCCCGTGATCTATTAGGACAGTGTCCTATGGTTTTTGTCCACAATGTGGCGCTGCTGTTTTAAGTGTTATTGACAGCAGGTTTAGTGTGGGAAAGATGGTGGCAGCCAGGAGACGGAACAGGGGAGGGGCACAAAAGAATCGGGAGGTGTAAAGTACCGCATAGGGAATATAGTCACTAATATTGTAATAACTATATATGGTGTTATATGGGTACTAGACTTACCAGGGTGATCATTTCATAAAGTATATAAATGTCTAACCACTATGTGGCATACCTAAAACTAATATAATATTGTATGTTAACTGTAATTGAAAAATTAATAATAATAATAATAATAATAATAATAATAATAATAAAGAAGTAGGAGGAGAGAGAGGCTAAGGAAGAAAGAAGGTTCTTTCTGCCTGATAGGGCTTTCTTAGCACCCCAAATCAGGCCCATTGCAATTAAGAAAGTTATCCCTTAGCCCAAGTAGTTCATCTTGGGATCATTTAATCCAATAGTTTCCAAACCTGGCTGATCAACAGAATCACCAGGGGAACTATTTGAAAGATAGATTCCCAGCTTCTACTCCAAGAAACTCTGATTCATAAATTTGGGGAAGGGCCCAGTCATCTGTCTTTTTAAAAAGCACTCCCAAAGATCAATGGTGCCTCATTTATACAAGATTTGGAAAGGAAAAATGTGTTTTAAGGAGACTCAGTCCTTGCAGGATTCTGTGAGCTCAGTTTCCCTTTCTCAATTCAATAGCAACAAATGTAGTGAGAATCTATTCTGTGTCAGTGAGTTCTCCAGGAAATAAAAGCACAATTTATTGAGTAAGCCCATCTATGCCTTAAGGAACTTACTAATCATACTTCTATTCAGTGTTTTCTCCTGTCCGTTTGGGCAAAGAATTTATGACCCAACAGACTCATAGTTCCCTAGTACCAGACTGGGTATAAGATAAAAAAGGACTGATGCTTACCAAATGGAACTGGAAAGTACAGGCCCTACATCTCTTCTTTTATTTTCTAAAATTAAGTTATAATGCATTTTGAAACAATCTTCTAGACAAATACAATTTTTCTTTGAGCCCAGAAAGGTCGAATGACTTACTCAATGTTAGTCCAGTCGTGGCAGAGCTGAGCCCAGAGTTTCACTTTATGAACACTCTGGTCACCACGCCATGTTAGAGTTTCACCAGTGGAATTCAATAGTCTCCTTCTTCTTTGGTCCAAGACAAAATCTCATACCCCATTGCAGGAAAGGAAAAATCGCATTGATTAAGCCCAGCTCAGAGGGAGACGCTAGCCTGGACTGTCACCCAAACAGAATTTTCTTAGAGCAAAGCAGCCTAGAGTTCGTGGAGGAGGTCTTTGCCCAGTGGTCCTGAGTGCCTAAATCTCTCAAACTGCAGACAAATACTATCAATTATTTTGTGGTGGACCTTAACACTATTTAAATGCTTATTTTCAAAACAACCAGAAGCAGTTTGTATCCTTCCTGAGAGAACTAGCCACCTGGCAATGGTGACAAATAGCAAGAACTATCAGACTATATTAGTTCCTAGCGATATTCCCAACGTATCACTAAGTAGAAAAAACAAATTGTAATAAAAATGTAGATAGTAAAGTGGTAGGAAAAATGTTTTTTCCCTATTTCATATATATATTATATATATGTATGATATATTATATATATGATATATATTTTTTCTACCATATATATAATATATATATATATATATATATATATATATATATATATATATATTCGAAAAATGTTTGGAAGGACATATACCTAACTTTTAACAATAAATACCTCATGGGAATGGGACTGAGGAAAGGAAAGCATTGTCTTTTTATTTTACATAGCTCTGAATTTTTAAAAAAACAACTAGAATGTGTCATTTTTGTACATTTTTAAAAAAATAAAATACAAAACAAAAAAATGAGGACAGCATAGTTACTTAATCTCTCCAGATTCCCACATAAAAACGAAGAGAACAACAGATAGTAAAACCAAAATCCATGGACTACATTTTGCAAAACTAATTGATAAGGCATCTCCATGAACCCCATATACAAGCAGGTGAGAGCAAATCACCAACAGCCATAACATCTGCATAATTTCAGCATCTGTGTGGGAAAACGCAGAGGAAGTAAAAAGACATCTAACAGACCCCAAAACTGGAAAACCCCCAAATAGCCAATAGGAAAGTGAGGTGAGTCAGTCTGAGAACACTGAGAACAAGAGATTAAACTGGAGGAGTCTGGCCTAATCCTATTAGTGGATGAATGCATGGGGGCCCATGCTAAAATCTGAAGTGGCTAGAGCAGTCTAGCCCCTATAAACTCTTGAAACTGACCAGCCGAAGGCTCCATTCCAGGACACGGCCACACACTGAGAAACTTCTGGGTGTAGAGTCAAAATTGAGCAGGATTAGGATAATAGAGCCAAGGAAAGAGAAGGTCTGGATCAAGTGTGGGAGGGGGGAATTTGCAGAAAGCAAGCCACCATATTTTTAAACACTATACTCATATCTCCTGAAAGTTCAGGAAGATAAACAGCACGTTAAAAATTAACAGCAGAAAAGTATCAAGGTTAAGAAATATAAAAGGCAGAATAACACTTCTACAGACAGAGAAAGCACACCAGAAATAGATTTAAAGTGTTATAGTCTGCTTCAAAACAAACAGAAAAACATTTTAAAATGACACAAGACGTAAAAGAATATTAGAAATCTGATATCAAAAAACTCAGAAATAAAGTGACAGAACTCATGAAAGAATTAGAATCTTAAAAATTCAGAAATAAAGACTAAATGACCAGGAACACTAGAGTGAATAAACACAACAGATAACGCATAAGAGAAATAGAAGGTGAAACAGAGAGAGATTTAAAAGCCAAAAAGAAGTGAAACAGATTTAAAAAGAAAGTGACAAATAATGAAGATAAAATAAGAACCTCAATATACAGATGAGAGATTCATACTCTCTTCGTTGTGAGAGATCCCAACTATATCGGGAATACAGATGTTTAAAACTTTTCATTAGAACCCAAATCCCACTTTCCTAGGAAAGGTATTCTCTAGCTAGTTACAAAAAGAACACTCAGGATGAGAAGAATAATATGGGTCAGGAACCCCCTATATCTTAGACTCATCCAGATTTATGGATCCTGTAGCTAATACAATTTGGGGAGCCCTCATTAAGAAAAGAATACAAAAATGTCTTATTTTTGTAAATTTTACAAAAGCATATGGCAATTCAAGGGGCCTAACTTAGCCTTATGGGAAATCCACCTCTATCCATATCTATTTCTAATACCAGTATAGCTTGTCTTCTAGCTTTCACATGATTTTATTTATTTATTTATTTATTTATTTATTTATTTATTTATTTATTAAGATTATTGGGGTGACAATTGTTAGTCAAGTTACATAGATTTCAGGTGTACAATTCTGTATTACATCATCTATAAATCCCATTGTGTGTTCACCACCCAGAGTCAGTTCTCCTTCCATCACCATATATTTGTTCCCCTTTACCCTCATCTACCACCCCCTCCCCCTTACTCTCTGGTAACCACTAAACTATTGTCTGTGTCTATGAGTTTTTGTTTCTCATTTGTTTGTCTTGTTCTTTTGTTGTCACATGATTTTTTATAAATACTTTATTTTTTAGAGCAGTTTTAGAGCAAAATTACAAAGAAGGCACAGAGATTTCCCACAAACCCATTGTCCTAACACATGTATAGCCTCTCCTATTATCAACATCCCACACCAGAGTGGTACATTTGTCACAACTGAAGGACCTACATTGACTCATCATCGTCACCCAAAGTCCATAGCTTACACTAGGGTTCACTCTGGGGGTTTTGCATTCTCTGGGTTTGGACAAACGTATTATGGCATGTATCCATCATTATGGTATCATGCAGAGTAGTTTCACTGCCCTAAAAATCCTCTGTGCTCTGGCTATTCATCTCTCCCCACAACCTCTGCCAACCACTGATCTTAGTCTCCATAGTTTTGCCTTTTCCAGAATGTTATAGAGTTGGAATCACACAGTATGCAATCTTTTCAGATTGGCTTCTTTCACTTAGTAATATACATTTAAGTTTCCTCTGTGGCTTGATAGCTCATTTCTTTTTAACACTGAATAATATTCCATTGCCTAGATGTACTACAGTTTACTTACCTATTCTCTTACTGAAGGACATCTTGGTTGCTTCCAAGTTTTGGCAATTATGAACAAAGCTGCTATAAATATTCATGTGCACATTTGTGTACGGACATAAGTTTTCATTTCCTTTGGGTAAATACCAAGGAGCACGATTGCTTGATTGTATGGTGAGACTATGTTTAGTTTTGTAAGAAAGTGCCAAATTATCTTTCAAAGTGGCCCTACCAATTTGTATCCCACTCGCAGCAGCATATGGTGTTGTCAGTGTCCCAAATACAGCTAGAAGAAATGTAAAACGATAAAATCACTTTGGAAATGTTTGGTAGTTTTTTTAAATGGTAAGCATACACCTACCATATGAACCAGACATCTCATTTCTAAGTATTTACCCAAAATAAATGAAAATATATGTCCATACAAAGAGTTATATCAAACCTTTATAGCAGCTTTCTTTGTAATAGCTGAAAACTGGGAACAATCCATATGGCCATTAACAGGTGAATGCTTAAACAAAATCGGGTCTATTCATACAATGGAATACTACTCAGCAATAAAAAGAAATAGACTGTTGACAAATGAACAACATGTGAGAATCTCAAAGACATACTGTATGAAATAACCCAGAGAAAAAGAGTACATGTTGTACAATTCCACTGATATAAAATTCTAGAAAATGTAAACTAATCTATAGTGACAGAAAGTAGACCAGTGATTGTTTAGAAAACAGTGTGGGAAGCTGGGGAGGGATAGAAGTTGAGAACACAGTATTGTATAATCACAATTTGCTAAGAGAGTAGAGCTTAAATGTTCTTACCAAAAGGAAAAAAAAAAGATAAATATGTGAAGTGATGGATGTGTTAACTAGATGGGAGAAAGCCATTCACAAGTATATACATATCAAATAATCAGAATTTACATTTTAAATATCTTAGAATTATATTCGCCAATTATAATTTTAAAAAGGTAAAAAAAAAAAAAAAAAAAAAGGAGAGAGACTAGAGAATGACTAATAAGGAAGGGATAACCATGACTGTTGAGAAACACAGCAATAAAACACTTTCACAGGGATCCATCCAGGCTGGTACTCAGGAAACCTAGGTGGCTAAACAGTAAAGACAATGGTCAGGCAAGAAGCTGTTGATAGCCAGAGGTGAGGTGTAATTTCATCACTCCTCCCCTAGCACATAGCAGAGAGGTATGAGCAGTGGGTGGGGACAACTTTGTGTATTACTTGGTGCTCCTTTTTAAAAAGTATAAAACATATTTCTTTAGGAGCCCAGAGTAAAATAAAACCCAGAGAGTCTCCTGGAGGGCTGTGTTGTGGATAGATAGGCTCACAGGGTCACTAGACATCACGTTTCAATCTTGTAGGACTTAAGCTGAATGGTTGCCGCCTGTCTCCTTGACTTGTCCCACAATTCACCAAATTAAGGTATTCTTCTCTCTCTCCATCCTGTCTCTTAGCAGATTGCTGCTGACACAGAATTGATGCCTTCATTACTCTTTCTTTTATTTCCTCTTTTTTGTAATTGTGTAAAAAAATAACAAAATTTACCATCTTAGCCGTTTTAAAATGTATGCTTTAGATGTGTTCAGTATAATTCACCTTGTTGTGAAACAGAAGTATCCTGTTTCCGCTTGTCCCAAACCATCTCCTTTTCTGTACTCTACTTTCTCTTAATAGCATCCTCTTTATCCAGATTCAAAATCTCAGAAACAACCTTTGACTACTTCTGTTCCACTTACTAATTCCAATCAGTTCCACTTGTAAGTTCTGTTGATTGAGTCAGCCTCCAAAATGTTTCTCATCTCATCAGTCCCTTCCTTTCCAATCCTTTTATCTCTACCCTAGTCTAAATGCTTCTTAGAAGTGTTAACTTCTTGCCTGGATAACTGCAACAGTTTTGCAGGTGATTCTCTTATCTCCAGAATCTTTCCTCTTTGATCCATTCTTCACCAAATTAACATTTTTATAAAAGTTTTTAATCATGTTATTCCTCTGTTCAGAAAAACCTTCAATGATTTCACCTACAAAATAAAATATGGTTCCCTTAGCCTTGCATACCATTCTGCACGATCCACTCTAACGTATCTTTCTAGCCTTATCTCTAATAAGCATGGTGTGACTTCAGAGGATAAACAAGAAGAGCCATTGTCCATGTACAAAGCATCGCCATCAGACCATCCCGTAACACCAGTATGACACTGATTTCATTAGTGCTTTCAAAGAATGCCTTTCCTATCCCCAAACAATGTAAGTGTACAAGTCATTGTGAAGTCCTGGGCACTAAAAGTGAAATGTTCATGCTTGTTGCATGTCTACATTATTTTTTTTTTTTTTTGGGGGGGAAGGTGGATAATAGAAATACATTTCCTTTGAGAGATCATAGAACCATATCCACTTCTCTTTATGTCCACTGCTACCGTGTTTCCCTGAAAATAAGACCTAACCAGAAAATAAGCCCTAGCATGATTTTTCAAGATGACATCCCCTGAACATAAGCCCTAGTGAGTCTTTTGGAGCAAAAATTAATATAAGACCCGGTCTTATTTTTGGGGAAACACGGTACCACTCTTGGCTAAACCACCATCATCTCTCACCTGGGTTACAGTAACCTCCTAAATGGTTCTCCCTGCTTCTGTTTTATTACCCCTCTAATCCATTTTTCACATAGCAACCAGAATACATTTTTCTAAAATATAAACCATATACTTCCTTGCTTAAAACCTCCTATATCTTCCCGTGGCTCTTAGAATAAAATCCAAACATCTTGAAGACTGTTACTAATCGTGGTTATTCTACTTCTTTGACCTTATCTCCAACTATTCTCCCCTCTTTGCTTATGACGCTTCAGCCAGACAGGTCTTCTTTTTGCTCCATAAACCTGCCTAACTTGTTCCTACCTCTGGACCTTTGCATATACTGTTCCATTCATGTCGAATGCTCTTCCCTAGATGTATACCAGATGGTTCCTTCCTGTCTTTCAGGTCTCACCTCATATATCACCTTCCTCAGAAAGGCCTTACATGACCACACAATCCAACGTTGGCCTCTCGTCATTTTCTGTTGTCTTGTTTCTTAGCACATAGTATCTGAATTTTTAAAAATTTGTTCATTATTTATCTCCCAAGTTACCACCATCTCTGCCTTGTAAACTCTATGACAACAAAAGTTAGCTTCTGTCTTCGTCACAGCTGTCTCCCTTGTGCATCAACTGGCATCTAGCACATCACAGGCACTTATTAAATATGTGCTGAATGAATAAATGAACTACTTTCAAGCAGTCTGGAAAGACAGCAGCCTGTTCTCTTCTTAAATATCTCCAGAGAAGATTCCACCATTTCCCCCCCACTATTTTTAATAACAACGAATTGCAGCATCCAATAACTTTCAGTTGTCAGAAAGGTCCTCCCAATGAGACAGGTTAGTCAGCATGTCCCTAGGTAGACAGGGAGGTCCCTGGTGGAATAAACAAAGACAGCCATCTCCTAAAACTCCAGGTTTTACGATATCACTCCTTCATTCCAGGACATAATGTAACAAGGCCTTGGGGTTAATCATAAAATTCCTTTTGGCCTGACAAACGGAGCAGATCTGATACATAAGAGTGGGTTATTTTGCTAATTCCTTCAGGATGGGCAAACGGACCAAACCTGGTAGACGAATTTCATTAGAAAGCGCCTGCTCTCCTTTCCCAAATAGGCAAGGGAAGGTATAAAAGTAAGAGCTTTTGCCTCAGTCACTGGACACCCTCGTTCGGGAACCCCTCCCGCTCAGGAGCTCTGACCCTTTGCTTTCAATAAACTCTCCTCTTTTTAAAACTCTTTGCCTCTCCTGGGTCCATGTTTCCATTCTTCGGTCTCACGAGACAAGATCCCGGGACTCACTCCGAAATCCCCTACATCATTTGGGGACTTACAGAGACATATTCCTCCTTCACCAATATCCAACCTAAATCCTTCCTAAAGCAGCTGCTGTCTCTTTTCACTTGGTCCTCAAGGGAATCATTAAATTGCCTTTTCTATAGTCAGTAATAAATTGGTTATTAGGCCATCTTAACTCCAGCGCTACTTCTCATACTTTCTAACATTGTTCTTTTCTGATCCTTGTCAAAGTTCTCTGTCTCAAGCTTCATGTGTGAGCCCAATAGTGACACAAATATGACTGCTTGAAATAATGCCTACGTAAGAAAACCTCAACTTACAAGTACCTACCTTAAAAAGGGCAGTGCTTATATCATCCTACCACTTTCTTCATCTCTTTTCCATAGGTCATACACATTTTTTCATAAGAGCTTTTTGTGAAAATGCTTGGATCTTCTCAAGAATCTGTAAGTTCAAATGAGAAGCTGTGAAATAGCTAAAGGACGCAGATCCTAGAAAAGCTTCTCAATATGACTGGCCCGCCTGCATTTTGGCCACTAAATACAACGCAGGTTACAGGCATAAGGTCTGAAATTCCAACACCCCAGAGAATGTTGAATGGGTAACTTTAGTGAGAAGTTTTTAAGACTAAAAGTGGGTTCACATAGGAAGTAAACTCCTTCAAAACTGAGACAGAGGGTGGGAAATAAAAACTGAGGATCCTATAAAGTAGCCAAGGCTATCTATGAGTAGAATTTGGTTTTGCTGGACAGTATAGCACTGTGGTAAAAATAACAAGCTCTGGAGTCAGGCACACCGAGGTTCAAACGCTAGCTTGTCACTTAGCTACTTATAAACCTGGGCAACTCACCTTGCCATTCTAAGCCTCAGCTTCTTCACCCAGAAATGAGGGCAGTAATAATACCGCATCCCTCACAGAATTGTGAGAATTAAATGACTTAATTCATGTAAACCCCTTTATAGGATCATAGGAATTGCTCAATATATTTCAGTCACTTCTATGAGTTCTATCTTCTCTAAATTCATTTATTTCTGTGGTTTCAAATTTTACCTTTTAACTCCTTAAAGTTTTTTAAATTAAAGTGTGTTTGTTTGTTTGCTATTTAAGGACCTTGTCATGGCTGAACTAAAGGAAGAAAGGACTTTTTCATACCTAAGTCAGGATAGCTAGGGGGATCAGAGTATATTGAGACACTACATGTGATGATGGCGGCAGCTTGGATAGCTCTGCAGGACCATGTATGGAAAAAAAGTCACGTCAAAAATCCTCATATAACTTTTTTTTTCTCCTATAACTTTTGACTCCCCGAAAACTTAACTACTATTAATATAAGATGAAAATAGACTTCAAGGCTAAAATCTTTAAATCAGACAGAAAGGAACATTTCACATTAATAAAAGTTCAAATCATTAAGCAGGTATTATTATCATAAAATTTTATGCACTTAACTCACCGATTCAGAATTCAGGTTTATCAAATGCTTTCAGGACAAAAGCTGGCTTTATGCTCAACTTAGCTTTTTGGGTTACTGCTTTCCCTTATTTAATTATTGGTTTCGTCTCAGAGTGTTCCTTATTATCTTGTCAGCTCATCAAATTCATAAAAACAGATTTTTAAAAAATATTCTATCCAGTGTATTTAGATGTTTTCAATGCAAGAGTTGCTTGAGGTATTAGTCGGCTATACTAATAGAAGTGGAAGTTCTGGATCAAGCTTCTCAATTGTATAAATTCAAATTTTTTATTATTCTGTATGTGTATTTATCATTCCTTTATTTTTAAGATAGATTTTATATTTTAGAACAATCTTAGATTTACAGAAAAGATGCAAAAATAGTTTAGAGTTCCCATACACCCCACACTCGGTTTTCTCTATTATCATCATCTGACATTAGTATAATTTATATTACATTTGTTACAATTAAAAATCAATACTGACATATTATTATCAGCTAAAGTTCACACATTATTAATATTTCCTTAGTTTTTACCTAATATCTCTTTCCTGTTCCCTTTGAAAAGTTGAATATGGATAATAAAAGTTCAAGGGTAAACACTAAAAGAAGAAAGTATATAACTTCCAAGTTATTAGGGGGAAATAAAATTTTTTTTAAAAATTCAACCACTTTAAAAGAAGGCATGAAAAGATACATGAGAGGGTGGTAAGGCAAATAGAAATGAAATCACACACAAAAAAAGGCAGGAGGAAATTCAAACATGTCAATAACTACAATAAACATAAATGAATTAAATGGTCCCATTCAAAGCAAACATAGATTGATTTAAAATAAATCTATTTCAATGAAGTTTATAAGAAAGACAGGACACAGAACATTTTTAAGTAAAAGAATGGAAAAAGATATACCAGGCAAACATTAACAATAACAACAATCTGGTTAGCTATATTAATAACAGACAAAATAAATTTTAAGCATTACTTGAGAGAAAGAAGATCAATTCATCAGGAAGGTTTAACAATTCTGAACAACGTATTTCATAATTTTATCTAGTGGACGTATCTAGAAGACACCCAACATTATAACGTATATATTCTTTTAGAATGAAAAAACGCTTAGAATTGAGTTACATAAATATATTGCATATATAATACAGCTAAAGCAGTAGCAGAAAGGAAATTTATAACTTAAACGCTTTGTAAAAGAAGATGACCAGGATAGGGTGGCTTGAGTGTGCCCCCAACGTGGTAATTGGCTTCCCCCAGAGCAAGAGAGCCAAGAATGAGAACAAAATGGCATACGACTTAAGAAGTTAGGAAAGGGAAAACATGATACATCCAAAGAAAGTAAATAGTAGGAAGTAGACAATAGAAATAAAATTTAAAAATGATACTTTATATAGCATTTTCTATGTGCTGAGCTCTGTTCTAATTCATGGTGCTTATTAACTTAAGAAAATCATACAACACAGAAGATGAACAAAACCAAAATTTGATTTTTAGAAAAAAACTAGTAAAATTTGAAAACCTCTGGCAAGATTGATCAAGGAAAGAGAAGGGGGATCCAAATAGTAATAAGTATAAAAATGAGAACACTATAAATATGACAGAGATTAAGAAGATGATAATGGTATATTATGAAAAACTATATATCACCAACTTTGAAAACTTGCATGAAATGAACCAGTGTCCAGAAAAAATTATAACTTACTGAAAAATTATAAGACTGGCTCCAGGATAAATAAAAACCCTGAATAATTCTATAACCATTAAGTCATTGAAACAATAGTTTAAAATCTTTCCAAAAGAAATCAGCACCAGATGGTTTACCAGTGAGTTCTAACATATATTCAAGGGCCAATTTCACCTTACATAAACCAATCCAGGCTATAGAAAAAGATAAATCACTCCTCAACTTCTATTGTGAAGCTAGCAAAATCCTGATACCAAAACTTGACAAGGACTTTATAAGAAAGGAAAATTATAGGCCATACTCAATACATAGATGTAAAAATCCTAATACAGTAGAGTGTTAGAAAACTAAATCTAATAATGTACAAAAGTGACAATACAGTATGACCAGATTGTGTGTATCCTAGGAATGCAAGCTTGGTTTAACATTAAAAACTCAACCAATATAATTCATATTTGCATTATTAAAGAAAAATGTTCATTCACTAGATAGATAAAATTCATATCAATTCATAATTTTTAAAAAATCCCTTATAAAACTAGGAATAGTTGGAAAATTCCTTAATCTAATAAAGCCTCTACAAAAACTCCCTACGTTAATTATCTGTTATTGCATAATAAATCACCCAAAAGCTTAATGGTTTAACACAACAATCAATATTTATGTTCTTATTTACAATAGCCAAGATATGGAAACAACCCAAGTATCCTTCAATGGCTGACTGAATAAAGAAGATACAGTACATACACACAACGGAACACCACTCAGCCATAAAAAGATGAAATATTGCCATTTGTGACAACATGGATGGATCTTCAGAGTATTATGCTAAGTGAAATAAGTCAGATGGAAAAGGACAAGAATAGTACGATTTCACTTATGTGGGATATAAAACAAAAAACAAAAACAAAAAAACCCTCATAGATACAGACAATAGAATGGAGGTTACCAGAGGGGAAAAGGGGGTGGGGGAGGGTGAAGAAGGTAAAAGGGGTCAAATATATGGTGACTGAAGGAGATTAGACTTTGGGTGGTGAGCACACAATAGAGAATACAGGTGTCGTATTATAAAGCTAAACACCTGAGATTTACATAATGTTATTAATCAATGTCACCCCAGTAAATGTAATAAAAAACATTCATGTTCTCACAGAAAGGGGTCAGAAATTTGGAGCAGCTCAGCTAGGTGGTTCTAGCTTAGGGTTTCTCAAAAGGCTGCAGTCAGGAATGGTTAGTCCACAGCCAGCTGAAGGTGTGGTTTAGTCCACAGTCGCTGAAGGTGGCTCACTCACAGAGCTGGAAAACGGATGCTGGCTGCTGCCACACTGACCCTCCCATAGGGCTGCTTGGCTATGCTCCCAACATAGCATCTAGCTTCCAGAAAAGAGCAGCAGGAATATTAGGAAAATTTCTCCGTCTCATAAAGGATATTTACCTACAACAAAAATCATATTTCATGTGAAATGTTAAAAACATTTCCATTAAAATAAGATAAAGAGGCTACTACCAACATTATATTCAAGTTTAGCCAATGCAATAAAACAAGGAAAAGAATCGAGCAGCACAAATAGTGGAAAGGAAATGCAATCTGGTGATATCTATCAAAATATTAAGTACATACATCCACAAGTTTTAGACGGCCGATTGAACACACACAGTTTGCCCTTTTCCCTATCGGGACCACTCATTAAAATAATGGCAACGATATAACATATAAATAACTAAAACTTACAGTGGTGAAAATAATGAGGGAGCCCATAAGCAAATGAAAGATTTTAACCATTGTTTGGAAGGTAGGGAACGGATAAAGAAGGGGAAGCTACTGCCAACAGTACTCGTACATGTGGAGGGTGATACACCAAGGGGCTGACCAGTCGGACTGAATCCTGGAGAAGATTTTAACTGGCAAATACCAGGTACAACAGAGGGAATAAAGGAGATGTGGAACGTATTAATTTAAAGTCTGTATGCAGGACAGCTGACCCATCAACTGCACTCTCACTCCATCAGCCAAGGAGCTACCCCTCTGGGAAATAAATGAAGAATTCTCAAAATAAATCAAATGGCTCCATGTAAAGGGGTTCAATGTGCAAAATGCAGGCTCTGGAATCATAGAACCTTTGTTTCAACATCTGATGTGTGGGATTTGACCATCACGTGAAAGGGTCCTACATGTTAAAATCTGAGATTATACAACATCTGAATAAGAATACAAGATTTGTTGGAGTTACATGTTTAAAGCTATCTATACCATGTGTTATGGGTGTCGTTGTAAACCCAAAAAGATATGTTGATGTCTTAACCTCCTCTATCTTAGAATGGGACCTTATTTAGAAATAGGGTCATTGTAGACATAATTAGTTAAGATGAAGTCATACGGAAGTAGGGTAGGCTCTTAAGCCAATATGACTGGTATCCTTAAAAGGAGTAGAAGAGACACAGAGACACAGATACACAGGAGCGCACCACAGGAGGACCCAGGCAGAGACTGGAGTGATGTGTCTGCAGCTAAGGAATGTCAAGGATTTCTGACAACCCCAGAAACTAACAACAACAAAACCCAGCTTGGAACAGATATTTCCTGTGAGCCTCCAAGGTGTCCTGCTGATACCTTAATTTTGGACTTCTGCCTCCTGAACTGTGAGAGAACACATTTTTGTTGTTTTAAGCCTCCCTGTTTATGGTACTTGGTTAAAGCCGCCCTAGGAAACTAATACACCATACACATGAGTATTCTCTATCAATTTTTCTTTCTCAGTCTTGCATATTTCTTTCCCTCTTCGCATCCTTGAAAAACCAATGGAAATGGAACAGTAGAGTAAAAAGAAACGGGTTAGCCAGGACCCCTAGGTTACTGATTACTTCCTGTCTACATTTCCTCTACGAAGACAGAGAGGTCTGAGTCGCTGTCATTTACTGTGAAAGAGGATCATAGCCACAAGTTGTTATTCAACACTAAACTGTCTCAGCCAGGTATCACTTATTTAAGTTGATGTAGTCCTTTTTGGTTGTACAAACATTTTGGCCCCTTCCATCCACTATGACAGAACCTCTAGATTCTCTAAGTCATCTGTTTTAGAAAGCATTTTGCTATCCCAAGTTTCTTTCTGCTCTCAGCATTCTTCCTTTGGGAAAAAAAAATACATGGAATATTCAGGGCACGCTGAGAAGCTCAATTTGACAGAGATTACTATCTCCTTTCTCATTCTCTCTTTCATCCAGATTCCCAGGGAAGGAAACCTGATTGGCTCAGCTAGGGTGAATGCCAAAGTAGTTGTCTTGGGTGTGGAGAGGAATGCTGCCATGTGGTACAAAATCCGCTGCTGGAGGGCCCCCATGGGGGTCAGATAGCCCATAAAAGTAGTCATTATGAACTGAGTAGACACTCCAAAAGGGTTCTACTAAAGCTTTTATTTATACTAATTTGGATATGAATATCCTTGAATATGAATATCCTGATAAATATTATCTGATTAGTTCCTTAGGATAAATCCCTAAAGGTGAAGTGATTGGGTTAACATATATTAATATGACTAAAGTTTTAAATTCATGTTATCATATTTTTCTCCAAAGTATTAGATTAGTTCACATTCCTACCAGGAGTATATAAAATGATCATTTGACGAAACACAACACATTTATCAGTAGTGGATCTCATATTTTTACACCTTTGCCAATTTGATGAATAAAGATAATATCTCATTGTTTTATTCTGTCTTTTCTCTTATAACTAGTAAAGCCAAATATTTTCACCGGCTTTTCGGATATTTTTATTTCTTAATTTTTGAAGAGCTTATTCATATGAATTAGCCATTTTTAAATACGGCTTTTTATTTTCATCCTAATGGTTTGTAATAGCTCTTTACATATTAAAGAAATTTACTTTTTAACATATATATAGGAAATATTTCTAATAATATTTTTATTTTGTTTATAGAGTGGGTTTTTTTGGGGGGGGGGCTGCCTGGTTAAATCTAAAAGGATGCTTTTACCTAAATATTAATGTCCTCAGATCGACTTTAATAATAGATTTTAAAAAATACTCTGGAGAACAATGGATTAAATATTAACAAATTAATCTTGAATACTTAATGAGTATGAAGTGCCAAGCAAATACTCAGTCACTAGCAGTCTCTGTCATACTAAACAGACACCTAATTCCATCCTCTTTTATTCACTGCTATAGTTCAGTCTTTGTCTCTTCTCACCTAGATTTCTGCAACTGGCCCTAAATTGCCTCTGTCTCTAAGCCATCTTTCATCACTGCCAAAAAATAATCCTTCTGATATACAAATTTTGTATCACACATCTGCTTAATCCCCTTTGATGGTTTCCAACTGCCTTCATAATAAAATCCAAACTCCCTAGTAGAAGGCCCTTCCCCACTTGCTTTCTACCTGATTTCTCTGGTTTTCCTTCTAGTATCTCCATGCCACACACACTCCAGCCACAATGGACTAATTATAGTTTTCCAAATGTACCCTGTTGTTTCACAGATTTGTAAAACCTTTGGTTATTCCTTCTATGTGGAACCCCTCTCCTCTCCATCACGATTGATGAACTCTCATTCATTTTTTTTTTAGACTCAACCATGTCTTTGCATATTCTAGGAGACTTTCTGCATCTTCTGCCTGATTTTTTGTTTTTGTTTGGTGTGTTGTTTTGTTTTGTTTTAAGTATACAGCCTCTATGCTTTCATAGTGCTCCATGCATTTCTCTCTTTTAGCATTTTTGAGTGTTTACTAGTCTGTGTCTTCCAGAAGACAATCCATGTGCTGACAGCCTCCTCTATCACTATAATTGAGAGTCTTACACAGGACTTGACATATTATAGGCCATTAAGTTTTTGCCAATTAAATATATTGACAAATTAACATTTCCATGTTTTCTCAGAAAAAAAGTACAACAAAGCATAGGTGCCACTATCAAAGTTTTAAACAGGGATTAAACAATATAGCAGAGCATGAGGATATTAATAATAATTTAAAAGAGTAGTATCACTCAGAGTATTCAGTATATTGCTTTTCTACCCTATGCCTTAATTGCCACATTTTTAGGTCTAAAAGACTATTATCAAGCACACAATTTCAGAAGATAAACTAGGGTAGAAGATGATTACATTTGGTTATATTCGTCCATGCTTCAAAATATCAACGGCTGGTATAAAATTCCAGGAGACCTAAGAACATCTTATTTTCATATATATAATGTTAAAAGTTATTGAATAATGTAATATAATTCATATTTAGAGGAATCATGCAAATGTAGTTCATTTTTACATGGAACCCTTGATTTGAGGATACCGAGAGGAAACTCCATGCCTAGGATTTGGAAAAGATGAGAGGAGTTTAAGGAGGTTATATAAACTTCAAAATTGATATAATCTTAATTGCTCTCACAACAAAGTTGCACACCTTAAATATGTACAATTTTTATTTGTCCATTATACTTCAAAAAAGTTGAGGAGGGGGGGAAGAGAGAGTGAAGGACCTAAAGTTGTCTGTGTAGGAGTTAAAACTGAGCAAACTCATCTCACAATAAAGAATCCCAAATAAAGGCCTAGTCTAGAAGAGTCCAAGTGGACAACAAAATTACCCCGTCAAAATATTCAGGTGAAGACCCCTAAATCATCTGGCCTGAATAATCTAGATAGTGAAGTAACCTAACAATCCTTTATTTTCCAGTTCAGTTTGCCAGTGTAGATCTAGCCAGAGAGGGTTCTGAAGCAAGAGAAATAAGGATAAAGCAAAGAAAACCAAGACAGACCATTGAGCTCTGAGGCAAGGTGCTGTGGATGCTAAAGGAGAAGATGGGGCCATGTGGAGTGAGCTGGGGGCCCTCTGAGGACCCCTGCACTGTGATGGAGGTGACCTTTCCTCTCTAGTAGGACAGAGGGACAGCAACTCAGAGACGTGTGAGCAGGAGGCCTGGGCACCCTCCTGAGTTCACCACCTGAGGTTAAGAGGGCAGGAATTTGGCTGCCTATTGAAATCTCATCCCTTCTTTGAAGTTCAAATTCTGTCTTCTTCAGAAAACCTTCTCTAAATCAACCCGTATGATTTATAGGCCGTTTGTCGCAATTTAATACCTTATTCAATCACATTCTTATATTATCACCTCACTAGGTTATACATGTCTTTAGGGTAGAATCATGTTTTGGGTTTTAAAAATGTCCACAATGCCTAGTGTAGGGTTGAGAATGTAATAGGTATTCAACAAGGAAGGGTCTGATGGAAAAGTTGAAAGGAAGAAAACATCAGGCTCTCTAAAGTTTCCTAAACTTCTTTCTTAGAGAAAGGATACCAAACTTCTTTCCAGAGAGGGACTGTTGGGTTGTATCCCTGTATTCTCCAATCACAAGCTGAGGTTCACCCAGTACATGGTATATTTTTCTCTGAAGAGAGCTGTCTTAAATGCAAATTAAGTCTCAAAGCCCTACAAAGGACAACCAGGAAAGCACAGTCCCTTCTAAATCTCCTTGGGGACCAGGCTCACCTCTCTGTGTCTGTGTGTGAGTGTGCGTGGGTGGGGGAGGTAGTGGTGGCGTGGGAGGGCATAGGCAAGAGAGAGGAGAGAGACTCCACGCAGTGATTATGTGGAGGGGATTTGCTATGTCTCTTTTCCTCCCCCCACCCCTCTTTCTTTGTCCTCTTTCTCCGTGTTCCTCTCTTTGTCCCCTTTTCCTCGTCCCCTTCTTCTGCATTTGTCTGGGAGGATCCTGGAGTGTTCTTTTGATCGACTCAATCTTTCTCTGGCACTTGAGTTCTGATTGGCTGAAGGACTTAGAGGGGAAAAAAAACTTTAATTAAGTAGATAATCTCTTCTTTGGAACTTTGGCAGCTCCATTTCACCTCCCCTTAACTCTGTTTGGGATCGCTTACACCCAAGGAAGTTGGGGTTTGAGGAGAATTCCATCCCACTACCACAAGGAGAATACTTCCCCATCTTACTGCTCTGACTCCCACGTTTTTAGAATTTTCTATCTCTGTCACTCCAGAGGATAATGTTGCTTATGAAGCCTTCTGTGTGCATCTTTCTTTTCACCTGTGTCCTCCAACTCAGCCATACCTGGTAAGTAACCTGGACTCCTACCTGGAACTTAGAATTAGGTAAATGCGTGTAATATATGAGAGAGAGCTCGTTTTTATTTCCAGAAACGTAGGATGCCTTGGGATCTCTCCTAGGAAAAAACTGTTCAATGGAGTAGGGCTCTTCCCATATTTATGGCTGATTTCAGTAAATCTTTAGACCTTTACCAATAGGAATGGATTAAAAGGTAGGGGTTTCCTATTTTTCTAAATTGCTATATCACAAATATTCTAAATATTGTTTTGGGGAGATAATAGCCTTTTTTCTTTTACCAAATCCTGATGTCAACATTGCGGAGAAGAGGACGGTGGTTCAAAGCAAGTTCTACTGTGTGTTGAATCTGATCTTTGAGGTGAGGGCTGGAGACAAAAATTTAATGGTATCTTATTCTGCACTTTCTGACTTAACTTTAATTTTTTCAAAATAGTCTAAGTAAGTGCTCATACCATCATTTCCTGGAGATTAAAATTAACTTGAGCTACTGAGTTGGCACTGGGTTAACAAAGATGTCTGAAATAAAATGTTTTAGAAATCTAAACTTTTCTACAAAATTATTTAATTTACTCAATTTGCAAATATTTCTAAACTGTTCAAAAAAAATGAGACATGTGAAAGTGCTTTGTAAACCATGAACCATTGCACAAATGATAAATTTTATCATCATTTCCACTTAGCTCTCAGAAACCACATAAAGTATCTATACATGGAAATATTAATAAGCTAGTGTGCAATAACATACAGACATAAGATCTAGGAAATGCATGTTGCTAGAGTGTTTGGAGTGTCTCCCCAATTGAGATATGAGTTCAGTCTCTTATCAGTTCTCATTTTGACCATTTATTTCCCCAAGCTATGAATCTAATTGCTACTAAACTGTTGAGGAAGCAAGAATAGGAATTTCTTTGCTGAAATCAGCTTCCTGTGCTAATTGAGAGTGTATTCTTATCATAAATGAGGATAGCCATCTTTATTAGAGTTGATCAGTATGCCAAATTAATATAATGATTTGCCAGTTAATATAATCCTTTGCAACACTTCTGATTATAAACGGAACCACCAAATAATTGTTCCGTTTTTAATTGGCATTTTAATTAAATATTGCATGCTCAAAAAAAAAAAAAAAAAAAAAAGTCTCCTCTCTCCCCGTCATGAGAACAAAAAGACAAAAGGGAGCGGAGACTATTTCAGAGCATTTCTACTGATGTTCATGGTATTCTTCAGCTGATTCAGTATCAGCAAAAGAGAAACACGAGATTCCTTTCCCCAGTCACCAGGGCAGTGTGAAGAATTGTTCTATAAAAAATACCTTTACTGTGTGATCCTTCCCTGCTGGAGGGGGTCATGTTCATTTCATTCCAATACTGACACAGCCACACTGAAAGGTGGCTGGGTTGCTTGTCTATCCAAATTCAAATGTCTGGATTCAAAAAGAAAGAAGAAAAAAGAGATGTGAAAGAAAGTTCTAATTTAAAAATAGGGTTTACGAAACCCCTTCTCGTTTTGCCTGACTTTGAGGAGAAAATGTACAAATCTCCTGTATAATGCAATTAGTTTTTCATTGCTTCTCCCGATAAGCCCCAATTTGAATTAAACATTTATACTTTGCCAAGAGCCTGTTTTTTTGGTAGCACTTGAAACGTGATTTTTTAATTTAACATTAAATCTTGATTATTCTTATAATGGAACTATCAGGGTTTTGCATAAGGTCAGCTTTCCCTTTGTGCCACGCAGAGAAATTTGACCAACTGCAGCCTTTCAGATGTTTCTCTTAATACTTCATTATCAACCTTTTATGTGAAGACCTCAAAAGCATTTAACAAATAGGGAACCACAATTTCTGCTTGGCTGTTCAATTGTAGTCTCGCCTGAAATTACTGTCGAAAAGAGTCCATCAGCAGAAATTCCTGGGCTTGAAAAGGATCGAATAAAGATGACAGGAACCTACAATACAGTTTTACTAGTTATCTCAGTGCAAAATAATTGGGGAGGGAAAAGCATTCTCCACAGTTTCCTCTTGTTGAGACCCTTCTGAGAGAATTATCCTTTAGTAACTTGAGAAAAATCTTTTCTTTGAATTTGTTTTTCTTAATCCTAATGGCTCCAAAAAGAGAGAGAATGGGAAAGCATGACACAGCCAAGCAGAGGGCGATGGCTATAACGGTGGCCAGAGATGAACCAATTTGACTTTCCGCTCCCAACACATTTACTCATCTGGAATGAATGGACCTAGAACATGTTTTTCCTTAAATGTTGCCTATATTTAACTCCAAATGATGTGTCCTAATGCTATCAGGTCTTGCCCAGCTCTGTCCATTTCTCACATGCCCTCTCTCTGCTCAACTCAATCACCAAATCAGAAAGATGCCTCAGGACACAAAGGTTTACTATGGCTCTGCTCACACTCTTTAACAGAGATCACTACCTTTACTCCTTTCCAAAGGATTTAAACAGGATCAGTTTCTTTCCTGCAGCAGAGCAAGAATTTATCTGAAATCTTTGGGTTTTAAAGCAGCTTTTGAAATACATCATCCCTTGGTTCTCTACATTTACACTTTTAGGGTAACCTTTCTACGACTCTTCAAATTTCATCTGATAATGACAGGCAGGACCCTGATTAACCAAGGCTTCCGTTATTGGATGGGGGAGGTCTTTGAATCCATAGTCTCACCAGGCATCTCTGATGGCTAAAATTATATGTGCTACAATTTTTCAAATGTATATTATGGCGAGTCAAATACATACTCCAATTTTTCAAATGTGTATTATGACCAGTCAAATACATACTCCTCTAAAAATTATGGAATTCATGGTAATTTGTTGTCATATTAAGTTTTGGTTGAGTTTTTCCCACAAACAGACACAAAAAGAACACGTGCAATGAAGTGAGGCGCTACTAAGCTTTGTCACACTAGAAAGGGCTTCTCATCCTCACAGAGGTTGGGAATGTCTGAAGTTAGAAATAAAATCAAGTGTGAAAAGTTGCTTTGGAATCTGGAAAATAATATGCCAAAAAAAGAGTCACATGACTGATAGCTTCCCTGATCAAAAAAAAAATAAAAAAAAATCATAGTCCATTAAAAAAAGCTTGGGGTTTGGGGAGCGGGTACCTCTGAGCAGGATCAGGTTAGCAGCTGCACCGTAAGAAGTTCTTCGAAGGGCTTGAGACATGATCAGAGAAACTTAGTTCCCAGTTTTGCCACTGATTCTCTCAACAACTTGAGCCTTGTGTTTTTCCCTTCCGAGTCTCTATTTCTCCTGCCATGAATAATAATACTGGTGATGACAATTCTTATCATCATTATCAATATTATTTACAAAGGCTATGAGGTCCTGGGTGGAGACACGTTATTATAGCTTTCCTCATGAAACCAGTTCGTATACGCGATCAGGAGGATGCTCTCCAGTGCATCTTTATAATTGTGTGTGTTTGTGTGTGTGTGTGGATGATATCCTGACATAAAGAAAGATCTCCTTTTTGTGATATTACACAGAGGTAAGTGGGGTATAAAAAAAGTACCAGAAGAAAAGGAGTTTCAATCCAAACCCTCTCTCTTCCATGGAAGGAGTTCACTTTTCTTTCCTTTACCCAGCTGGGACAATTGGTTTAATGCTGCTCTATATTGGGTAATGCTAGTCTCTATTGGAACTGTTAATAAAATCCCTTTTTCCTGGGCTCCATTTACTCTTTTCTATTTCCATCAGAGAGGCAGAGGAGAACTCAGAAAGCTTAGAAAGAGAGGTCAATACAATTTTGCTGAGGATAAACCTTCACTTTTCAGAAAGCATATTTTTCTTCCTAGGTAAAAGATCAGGCTAGGTTAACAGTTGGGGGAAACTCTGGGCTCCGTTCACATAAATAACTTCCTCCAGTGCCTCTCATTTGAAATATACCTACACGCCAATGACCCCTTGAAAGAAAATACCATTCACTCTGGACAGACTCTAGTCTCATTATAAGCCAAAATTTTATGGTTTGTTTTTCTTAATGTTTATTATAGGCCCTTGTTATTGATCATACCCTTTCTCTAGATATTTCTTAGGTCAGAGTTTTCTGTAGGCCAAGAGAAATCAGACCAAGAGGGAATCATTTAAATTCACCATTATCTGACCAGCCCAAATTCACTTTTATTAGTAGGTTGTTTTCCCAATTTCAGCATCCTTTGGTACCAGCATAGTATGAGGCTATGTTCCAGTAGTCTCAATAGACCCTGAAAGTAGGCCAATAGTTCAGTGTTTCTATGCAGCTACACAGATGAAATTCTTGTTTTCCAGGCCAAGCTTAAACCATCCTGCATAAGGAAGAATTTCCCCTTCATTCAAAACTGTAATTCTCTTGTATGTGCAACTATATATGGATAACAATTGTATTTTTTTAATAAATATTTTTTTACAAAAAAACACCCTGTAATTCTCCTTTGCTACCATAAATCTCAGTCCTTTTCCTTTACTCAGTATCTTCAGTTCATTATATTAGACTTTGAAAGTTCCATTCCACCCCAATACCCAGGATAATAAATAGCAAACCAATAGATCGTCCATATTATCCTGTCTGGCATTTCTTCATGTTAAACCAAGGTGTCTGGTGGAGCCCAGATTGCATAAATTATTGCTGTAAGAGTATTCTGTTGTTTAATTTTATATTATGGAAAAAAGTGTTTTTACAAAGATAGAACAGCATAAATAACAAACCCTCAAAACTCAGCTTCAACAGTTATCAACCCCTGGCTAATTTTGCTTCATCTATACTTTCTGTAGCATTTTCAACTGCATATATTTCTCCTAGTCTAAATCATCCAAATGCTACCATAGTTCAAAATAGGAAGAAGACGGGTAAGATAAGGAATCCCCTATCCTGTGTCTGAGAGATCTAGAGCCAGTAATTAGAGTGAATCTTGGGGGACATCACACAGATATGACCACTCTTGGGGGGGGGGGGATCAAGAATATAAATTAGTGAAAACAGAAAATTCATTCAAATACATATTTGAGTTTATTTCTGTTTGAGCTATGCTGGGTAGTACAGGCAACAGAAATTGATCATTGGATCAGATTGAGGAGAGAACATTTTTACCATCCATTGGACTTAGTTCCATTAAGTCGTGAAAATGATACCAGTGTCCAGGCTTGTCAATTTCCCTACCTTGAACTGTTCATCTCGTGTTTCATAGAACAATTCTTAGAATTACCATGTACACCTACTTTCTTGATCCTGACACAAACTGGGATTGCATCCATCAATGCAATTGAGAACATGAATATTTTCTGAAGTTTATACTAGAGGGACTAAGGTAACAAGATCAGAAAACACAGCAAAATGCTCTGCCTCAAGATCCTGGACCAGGTTCCTGCAATCCCAGGCTTTCTGGGAACAGTGGCTTGAGCTGTTCCTTAGCAGCTTTCTCTTAGAGACCACGGAACAGAGAATGAGTACAGCTTATTCCCAGTTACAGTCCTCATTTAAATGCTAAGCGTTCAAGTGCTTTTTTGTAGCTCAGTGTTTCTCATCAGAGTTTGCTACAGCACAAAAAGAAGGAAGGAAATTAGGACAGGGAAAGACAGCCTATCTCTCTGTAAAATATCCTGGAATACAAATGACATTTCATTCACTTTCAGGGGAAAAGATTATCCCTTGAAAACTTGTGATTTGCTTGGGAAGAAATCTGCCTGAGACCCATGGTACATAGTTGTCCTGTGGGCTATTATATGGTCTTTGCCAGTAATTGTTTGTCAAGGACTGGATTTGAGATAATGTGGGATTTTAATATAAATTTTAATATAAGGACTACTACTAAAATTGACACATCCGTTTAACTTTTTTTGTTCTTTTTAGCCAACTGGTTTATAAGACTTTTTATAATATATTTTAGGGCACTACATTATAATATAGGAAATTCACATTTATAAAAAAAATTTTTGAGAATGATTTATAGGGCTGAATTCCTTTTGAAGACTGAGATGGAATTTAAATCAGTGAAATAGCCATGGGGATATGACCCAAAGCTACACATTGCTTAATTTTTCCTTTTATAATCATCTTGGAAAAAAGCCATTACATGGCCCAAATTCTCACTGCATTATTCTCTCTTTCCTTTCAGTGTCACACTCCTTCAATGAGTCAACACTAGCTGCTTTTATTTCATAACTGTTCACTTGCTGTAATCTGGCTTCTGTTCCATTGTTCTACTGAAATAGATCTCTCCACTGATATCACCTTTGTTCCCTCTCGATACATTTTTAAGAAGGAGGAAATTTGTCTTTGTAATTCTGAATACTTCTCTTCCCTTCAAGACTTCAGGTATCTTGTGCCTTTTTCCCTCCTAATCCTTCCCCTAGATAAATAGGAAAGAGCCTGATTTCAATTAGTTATACTTTACAATGGATACGAATTAGTCACGCTGTTTACCCTTGGGAAAAAAAAATGCACTTTAAACTTAACTCTTTCTAATTGTGTGGTGAATTATTCCTAGCTTAAATATCCTCAGGTATTGCCAGAGCAGGTAGTGAAAAATTCTGGACCAACGGGATACTATTTCAGTTCTGAGTAAGGCCTGCCTTCTCTGCAATTGTGTGTATGTACATATTTGTGTGTATGTGCTGGTGCAGGTGTGCCCTGTGCGTTGTATGTTATAGCAGGTAGTTAGAATCACAAGGAAACTTGCTCAGAAATTGCTGTATTCAGGCTGTCCCCAGCCCAAGGCATCTTGCTAGTTCCATGAGGTGAAAAGCTGGCTGTCAGACAACCTTCTAAGAGAAAGTTGCTTCACTGGAACAACTTCTAGCTCCAGCTCCAGATAGTTTCCCTACACTGGACCCTCCCCCTTAACCTATTGCCCCCTTTCCCCTGTTCTCTCTCTGTGCCAAATCTCCAGAGGGAGAACTGCATCTATATTCATTCCTGACCATTTTTCCCTTCCCCTGGGCCATCACCCCAAATTACGGTAATTACGTGGTCTCTCCTGAAATAGGCCAACTAGAGCTTCATGACGCAGAGACTTTTTATGGACCTCAAGAGATGAGATTAAAGGGTAGGAAGAAGCCAAACCTGTTATTTAAAGACTTGTGGGGAAAGTGAAGAGAGGAACAAAGTGGGGGATCAGAGGGCACTGAGATGAAAGTCCTGGGTGTTGAGAAGAAAACACCAAATTCTGGAGATTCATATTCAGAACCTTTGCTTTTTAAAAACATGTGTGAGGAATGCAAAAGGGGAATCCTAACTTAAATTTAAGTTACATCAACCACTGGGATTCAAACATACCCAGGCACACTTGGCAAACTAGTGAGGCTGACGTGCAAGGAGCTCGCTGCATGAGACGGAGTGCTGTCCTGGGAGGGAACTCACACTGAGGGAGAGGGAGTCTGGCACACAGACTTGGCCTAGTAACAAGGGCTGGGTCACGCAAAGGGAGAAAGAAGTCTAAAGATAGCCTGGTGCTTGGCACTCCTGGTCCAGTGCCCATGTGTGTCGCAGGCTATATAGAATCAGGCATGTGTGCTCCCCATGGCAGCGAAACTGCTAACCGTACCATGTGATGTGCTACAGACTACCTTGTGGGCTGTGCTAGTTTGGAGAACAGCCTCCAAATAGGGAGAAATGGTTGAAACATTGGTTCGTGACTTAGACCTCTTGTCCACCATTAGACGTAATTGACAGACAATGGGGATTTGCAATTTTCTGTGAACTTCCTAAGGTGGTAAAAAACAATAATAACTAATGATTAAAAGTAAAAGTTTCTTCAAATGGTATCAAGTGAAGAGAAGCTTTGAAAATTAGAGTGCATGGGTATATTGATAATAAATGTTAGGTCAACAAACAAACGAAGAAAATAAACTTGGAGATTTTCCAAGAGCTAAATGAGAAGCTGTGGCATTTGAATTTGGGTTGATCCAAAGTCCCTCCCCTCCTGCTCCAGCTCCCTGGGGAAAAAAATGTACTGGTGACCAGACTGATGATGAAATAAGCAATTCAGGAGGCAGTATAGCCCAGGAGATAAGCTGCATAATACTGAAAGCTCTGGTGTTTGAGGAGCTATAGAGCCTAGACCAAGAAACTTTGCATTGTGGTTAGATTACAGCTAGATTATAACCACTAAGGTGGCAAGGTTAGACGGTCCCTAGAGCAGAGATGCACTGGGAAAATGATAGAAAGTGCGCGGGGCTGTGCTTTAGTGGTTCCCCATCGCCTAAAACTAATACACCTGTATCTGTTGTTCAACAATAGTTGAAAAGGTATTTAGTAATGAAGAGAATAGGAAGGATTTAGACACACATTAAAAGGAAGGGGAAAGAACTTATCAATGTTGATATTACAGGACTTGTGGCAGAAGGTAGTGAAGACCAGGACAGCAGGACACAATTTGGCTAACCAGACTAGATGAGAGTGACAGTGAGGCTACTGACAGTGAAACGTTATCGTGAGAGCTCAGAATGAATGATGGAGAGAGAGAGAGAGAGAGAGAGAGAGAGAGAGAGAGAGAGAGAGAGAGAGAGAGAGATTTGATTGTTCTCCCCAATTCTCACTATCGGTAAATTATCTTGGGAGAAGGAGAAGATGGCGCTAGAAGCTTGTAGGAAAAAGTATAGATCAAATAATGAATTAAAGACTCACTTCAGGATTGATGACAAGAGCAATGGTCTAAGAATGTAAAATACCAGCTATGGCAGCAAAGACTTCCACGCGTGGAGGTAGTTAGCATGTTTCCTAGAAGACTGATGGCCCTTAGAAAACACTCAGAATCCTTGTAAGTATATTTCAACCCACCTACCCCCAAATATTTTATTCCTGATATGGGGAAGATGGGCATAAACAGGTCAGCTGTCACTGCCAGGAAAACATTCTATAATACCAAGAAAAACTGCAGGGAAGGAAAGAGATCCGTGATTTTAGTGCTCAGTTCAGAGACCAGCCCCTCAGGGCAGTGACCAGTGAGAGCTCTGAGAGCTACCCAAATCAGAAGGTACTCCGTCCAGATACAAAAGAAGAAAATGTCCACCAGTTTATTACTGTTGCATTTGGAGCAGCCATTTTCCAGAAGATTCAAGCAGTAATTTGAGTCTCTCAGGCCTTCAAATTATTACTTAGGTATTAGATGCCTCCCTACTAGGTAGATGCCTCCCTATTAGGTTGGTGCCTCCCTATTCCCCCTCTGGACCAGTGTTTCTCCCAGTGGACTCTGAGGACCATCTGCAATACAGCCATCTCAGAAATGTGTACATGCAGATTCCTACCCCACACACACATGCACACACGCGTACACACACACACACACACACACACACACACACACACACATACACACACACTGCTCAACAAGAGTCTCTGGAGCTGGGGCCCAGGAATCTTCTTATTTAATAAACTCCCCAGAGAATTCGCATGCACTCTACAAGATAATCCATTTAGATTAATTTTCCAATGGGTTCAGCTTACATGGGCAGGTCAGGAGAATTACAGGCCCCAGGAGTTTATCTGCATACGTGACTATGGAGTCTTCCCAGGACAGCATCGCTCCAAAGGAAGAGATTAGAAGAGCTCCAGCAATGAAGCTTGTCACTTGAACCTGTTAGCAAGCCCCTTGGCTTCAGTCCACTGAAGGGGGCTGGAGGATGGCTAGGAGGGTATTATAAGCAAAAACCGAAAGAACTATTTTTATTAAAACTCTATAAGACTTTTGTACACAAATAGCAGTTTGGATACCCAAGTGGAACCATAAAACTCTAAAGGGGGCTAAAAGTCATTCATCCCTACATTTAAAAAAAATTAATAGACTCTGTGTTTTAGAGGAGGATTCTAGAAAACTAGCAGAAAACACAGACTTCCCATATGTCCCCTCCCCCTTCATCCCCACCCAGCTTCCCCCATGTTTAACATCTTGCATTAGTGTGGTACGTTTGTCCCCACTTTACTCATGCATAGAACCCAGTGTGAGCAGCAACAGTCTCCAAAACCATGCCGGGGGCTGTGGTGTCCCTCAGGTAAGGCAGAGTCTATGCCTGGCAGATATGGGTGCCTGGTGGACATGGAAAGGCTGGGGCAATGGAAGAACAGAAAAGCAGCTCAGACAACATGGTGGTTAACTGCGCTTGTTAATGAGGGAGACCTCTAAGAAATCGTATCAAGAACTTTTCAAGGAGCAGCATTCCCGGATTAGCAGATGGGAATAAGAGCAAGGCAAATATGGGCTGCAGAAAAGCACAGCACAGAAGGAGCAGATGCTCGAGAACCAAACTGACTAGGTTCCAGTCCTGGCTTTACCACTTAACCTGCTGTGTGATGCTGGCCAGTGACTCTCTGTTTCGGTTTCTGTGTCTATAAAAAGGAAGACATATAGTTTCTACTTCATAGAATTGCTGTGATAATTATGTAAGCTTAAAACATGTAAAGTACTTGAAACAGTATTTGGTATACACAGAATGAACACTCAATAAATAGTACAGTACCTACCCCATGGGGTTGTTATAAAAATTGAAAATGATGATACAGGTAAAGCACTCAGAAGGGTTCCTGACATACTCGATAAATGTTAGCTCTTATTGTGTGACAGAAGTTAAATTTTATATGGTGTCAGTATATACACTGGAAGACTAACAAAAGGAGAAGACACCAAAACTTTTATTTGGCCGTGTAAAAGCAAAACTAACTACAGTTATTTATGTAAATTGCTTACCACTGATGCCTCATTACTATGAAGTCCAGTAACAACTACACATAGCATTACGTGTGTCAGATCAACTTGCTACAAGTTTTGATCATAACACCAAGCTTTGTGTACATATGCTCAGCGTTCATTGTCTGTGGCTCTTGTAGGATCATCTGCTAATGGAGCACGGCCATCTCCTCACAGCCTTAGAAAATCAGTGGGAGCACTCGTTTGTCACGACTTCCCTCTCAGATCTGCCAAAATCTTTGTTTCAGCCCTTCTTGTTCTGTTGCATCTGATGATCTGATAAGCCTTCCATCGTTTTTCTAAAACTCTTCAGTTCAATGCATTTTTATAGAGTACTTATCAGGTTCAGTACTATAGTCGGAGCTGGAGGGGACACAAAGATAACTAAGACCGCCCCTACTTAGAGTCATGTATAAGGGAATAAAGGAAAGCCTTACTATGAGGTAGAAAAAAGTTGCTGTGAGACTTCAGGAAATGCTGACTGTGGCTTTTGAACAAGATACTTATTTAAGAATATGTGGGATTATTACATTATTGAGATATAATTCACATACTGTAAAATTCACCCTTTTAAGGTGCACAAAGCAATGGGTTTTACTATATTCACAAACTTGTACAACTCTCACTGCAATCAATTTTAGAACATTCTTATCACGCTAAAAAGAAACCCCATATCCATTAGCAGTCACTTCTCATTTCCCTCCCCTTAGTCTCTAGCAACTGCTATTCTACTTTCAGTTTCTATAGAGTTGCCTATTCTGGACATTTTTAATAAATAGAATCATATAATTTATGGTCTTTTGTGTCTGGCTTCATTCATTTAGAATGACATTTTCAAGATTCATCTGTGTTGTAGCATGTATCGGTACTTCATTCCTTTTTATGGCCAAATAATATTCCATTGTACAGATATACCACATTTTATCCATTTAGTCATCAGTTGATAGATACTTGAATTGTTTTTATTTTTTTGCCTATTACAAATAATGCTGCTGTGAACTCATATACAAGCTTTTGTTGGAAATGTGTTTTTAATTCTCGTGACCCTACACCTAGGAATGACATTGCTGGGTCATATGCTAACTCCATGTTTAACCTTTTGAGGAACTGCCAGACTATTCTCCAAAGTAGCTGTACCATTTCACAATCCCACCAGCAATGTATAAAGGTTCTGAGTTTTCCACATCCTTGCCAACAGCTGTTATCGTCTATCTTTTTTATTTTAGCTTAGTGGGTGTGAATTCTTGTTGGATTTCCCTGATGACTAATGGTGGCCATTTGTATATTTTCTTTGTAGAAACATCTATTCAGATTCTTTGATTATTTTTTACTTGGGCTATTTGCCTTCTAATTGTTTGGTTGTAAGTACTTTTTATATGTTCTGAATACAAGTGCCTAACTAGATATATAATTAAATATTTTCTCCCATTCTGTGGGTTGTCTTTTTACTTTCTTAATGGTGCCTTTTGAAGCACAAAAGTTTTAAATTTTGATGAAGTCTAACTTATCAATGTTTTTCTCTTACATATAGGTCTATGATCTATTTTGAATTAATTTTTGTATATGGTGTGAAATATTGATCCAACTTAATTCTATTGCATGTGGATATCCAGTTGTTCCAGCACCACTGGTTGAAAATACTAAGACTGGGAAAGATTTAAAAGAACAGCATAGGAGCGGCTGGTGAGCTCAGTTGTTTAGAGCGCAGCACTCTTAACAACAAGGTCAAGGTTGTTGGTTCAATCCCCACATGGGCCACTGTGAGCTGCACCCTCCACAACTAGATTGAAACAACTACTTGACTTGGATCTGAGGGGTCCTGGAAAAGCACACTTAAAAAGAAAAAAAAAAGAACAGCAAGAACAAAAGCATAGAGGCATGAATGTATGGATGTCCTGGTTCAGCTTGACTAGAGGACTGGACAAGTAGGGATATTTCATGGGAAATCAGGCTGGAAAGGTACGTAGGGTCAGGTTATGGAGCACCTTGAGTAGCAAGATTTGGAGAACTGTGTAAGCTTCTTGTACAGGACATCACAGTCTGGTTTTCAGAAGGCTGATTTAGCTGCAGACTATGCACTGGATTGGAATGGGGTGAAAACTGTAAGTAGAGAAGTCAGTGGAGCTTCTACAGTGGTCTAGGTTGGAGACCACAACAGAGGCTGAGACAGTGAGAGTCACTGAGACAGTGAGAGAGAAAAGAGGGAAGTGGTATGTGAAAAATATAATAGAGGTAAAATACACACAGGTCTTAATAACTGATTGGATGGTGAGAGCAGCTCCATTAACAAAAAACAGTAACATCAGGAAAAGTGGGTAGTTTGGCAGGAAAGATGAGTTAGCTTTTAGACATACTGTCTTTACAATTTGAAACATTCCCAGTAGAGAAGTCCAGTGTTCATTTGGGAATGCAGCTCTGGATCTCAAGATAGGAGTCAGGGTTGGAGGCAAAGATTTGGGAGATGTTGCATAATCACGGTGTTTAAGACCATGGGCATGAATTAGGGATTCTCTCCTATTTCCCTATCTCTCCAGATAGCTGCTGCTTCTGAGTTTCCTCAGATGATACTCCTTCCTTCTCCCACCCCTAAAAGGAAGTTCCTTCATTCAACAAATATTTATTAAATGCTTGCTATCCCCAGGCACTGGGAATACTTGGTGAACAAAACAGACCACAACCCCACCCCTGCAAAATCCGCCTTAATGAAGCTTACAGTCTAATGGGAGCAGGCAAGGGTAAAAAAAATAAATAAATAAAGATGTAAAACATTGTGTTCTGATGATAAAAGTGCCGTGGAGAAAAGAAAAATGATGAAACAGAGAAGGGGGATGGAAGGAGTTGCAATTTAAAACAGGATGATGAAGGACAGCCTCAAGGAGAATGACACATTGATTAAAAAGCCTGATGCAGGTGAAGGAACAAGCTATGTAGACATGTGAGTCAAATGCATTCCAGGCAAAGAGGACAGCAAGTGCTGGAGTCTGAGGGTGCCCAGTATGTCAGAGGAACAAAGAGATGTGGCTACAGCAGAATAAGCAGGGGAGAGTAGTAAATTAGGCCAGAGGCATAACTGGGGGCTACATTTTGTAGGATCTTATAAACCATGGTAAGAATTTGGCTTCTGCTCTATGTGAAATAGGAAACCGCTGGAGGATTTTGAGCAGAGGATGGAAAAAAGTTAATTTATATTTTAAAGGAATCAATCTTTAAAGCGACCAATCATTTTGAGAGTAGCATGTGGGAGAATGAAGGTAGAAGGAGACCTGTTAGTAGGCTTTACCAATAATCCAGGCAAGAGAGGATGACAGTTTGGACCAGAGGGATAGCAGTGAAGATGCTGAGAGCTGGTTAGAGCCTGGATATGTTCTGAGCTGGAGCTGGCAGGTTCGATGACAGATTGAATACAGGATGTGAGAGAAAGAAAGGGGTCAAAGGTAGCTCTAAGATTTTTGTCTGACAACTAAAAGGAACTGTCCTTTGCTTAGGTGTGGGAGACTGCAGAAGGAGCGGGTTTGACATAGTGTCAGTGAAGACCAGGAGTTCAGTTTGGGATGTATCAGGAGTGTAAGTTTGAGATGGCTTTTAAACACCAAAGTGACATATCAAGAATATAGTTGGATATGCAAGTCTGGAATTCAAGAAAAGATCTGAGACTAGTTGGGAGGGTTCGGGAAGGCATAAACCCTTTGAATGACACCCAATGGGGGTAGTATCATCAGCAACTGTACATATGGGGAATGGGGGGCTTGTACCTCCGTCTAGGAGTGTGCTGCTTGCCTCATGTTTATAGAGCTGCCTCCATCCACTAAACAAATGTTATATCTTCCATTGTTTGTTAGTATCTTTCCTTCAATCACTACTGTCCCTAAGTGGTACTGATACAAACACCTCAATAATTCCTTCTTCTTTGGCGCTCTTTCTTTTTTCTAACATCACACACTCACTGTGTTTTCTGCGATCCATATTATGTTTTTATCTACCTCCCTCCCCCAAAAAATGAAATCTTGCCTCTGTCTTATTAATCAAGAACAAGAGCCTCTTCCTTTGGTGCTCACCACAAGGACATACAGTCTTTTTTTCTTTCATTGAGATAAATTGGCATATCACATGATATTAGTTTCAGGTATACAACATAATGATTCAATACATGTATATATTGTGAAATGATTATCTCAATAAGACACAACTATTGCAAGTTTTTTCTTAATACTGAATATTTTGGATATGAGTATGTCAGGCATATGGTTCAACTATGTCTGCGAATAACTCGAGGGTTAACAACACAAGTCAATTTATGGGAAAATTGTCCAAATAAGGCCTTCGGCAGGTGCTCAATTAGATATGACTGGTTAATCAAATGGACTAGATCAGCATGTCATACAGACCGTTACGTATTGTAGGGCCTTCGAGGAGAGAAGAACCCTCTAGTATCTCTGCTCATCATCACTCCCTGTGATTCCAACTTAGTATCTTCTCACAGGAAGTCTCTTTACCCCAGGGTTATGGCACAGCTTTCTCTTTCCTCTGCCATTCAATTTTTGTTTTGTTTTCTTTCTTGATATTGTCTGTCTTGGGGAACAGAAACTAGCCACTGTCTGGTCTGGTAATGTCCAAGAGCCTTTGAAAGTTATTCCTAAGATAAAGATTGCCCTTCTGAGCCAGAGCAAGCTTAGGCTCCATTCTCTGAGGCAAAGAAAGGGCCTGGGTGACTTTTCTGACACTAGTCTTTCCAGATCAGAAATTTATCTGCAAACCCATAATGGCTTTGGCAATTGTGAATTCATTTAAATAGTGTTGAATGCATTTTTTCGTACTTTGCTGGTACTGCTGCCCCAAGTGAGTAGTGCTTTTTAATCAACTTAATTTCACCTGCCAAGCTTTAAAAAGTGGGCTTTAGTTTTGCTAGACTCCGTAGTCTTTTACGATTTTCTAAAATTCCATTACATATTTTTTCCAAAATCTTTTTCACTTTCTCTCATATGGCAGCCTCCCAGTTTATTACTAATGTTTTTCAGAAACTACCCACATTTTAGGTGTTGTGTGTATTTTGTATAAAGAGAGTCAGCCAAGCTCTTTCGCCCTCTGATAGGAAACTGAACTTTCTCAGTCTATTTCATTCCCAATCTGCTTTCTGACGATGGCCAGCATCTTGCTGGCCTTTAGAACTGCAGGGTACACTGAATTTCATGGTACAATATATAATGATTCCCATATTATTTTCTTCCATGATAATGCAAAAAGAAAGATAATAGGTAGCATGTTTGTGTTAATTTTCAAATGTCTATACTGAAGTCCATTTGCCAAATCTCCAACACTCCGGATTACATATGCATACATTGTATTTTTCATTTTTATATAATTATAGACTTACAGAAGGTTGCAAAGAAATGTGCAGGGAAGTCCCACGCAAGCTTCTCCCAGTGTTAACATCTTACAACTATAATACAATATTCATAAAGCTTATTCAGACCACGAGTTTTACATACACTCATTGTGTGTGTGTGTGTGTGTGTGTGTGTGTGTGTGTGTGTGTGTATAGCTTGACATGATTTTTGCCACATGTATAGCTTTGCATAATCACACCACAATCAAAATACTTAACTCTACCATCACAAGACTCACTGGTGTTATCCCTTTATAGCCAAACCCATCCCCCATCCCTAACCCCTGGCAACCACTAATCTATTCTCCAGCTCTATACTTCATTCCTTCTTATTGCTGAGCAATACTCCATGGTAGGGATGTGCCACAGTTTTTAACCATTCATCCTCTGAAGGACATTTAGGTAGTTTCCAATTTTTGATTCTTATAAATAAAGTTGCTGTAAGCATATGCGTACAAGTTCCTGAGTAAAAATAAGTCTTCATTTCTCTGCAATAGATGCCCAAGAGTGGAATTGCTAAATCGTTTGGCAGTCCATTTTTTGTTTTTGAAAGAAACAGCTAAACTATTTTCCAGAGTCAAATTGTTTTTGGAATTTTTGTTTTGTTTTGTTTTTGTTTTTGGAATTTAATTATGACTCGATCCCTAAAAAGATAATTCACTGTTTACCTCTTTCTGATTAGAGAAGTATCCCTCTCAGAGTACAGTGGAGTCAGACAGACCTGGATTCAAATTCTGCTTCAATCACTTATTAGCTGGGAGAGCTTAAACAATATATTTTAATTTGGTATTTGCATTCCACAATACCTCTGGGCACCAGCTGCCACGTGGCTGGAGTAGATCAGGTAAGCCTGCAGGGATACAGGGGTCAAAATTCAGACTCCCTATTTGTCTCAGATTCCCTATTTGAAAAACAGGGATAATAATGCCTGAGATAGTAAGGATTTAACAACATCAACATGTAAAAGACTGAGAGTAGAGCATCTGGTACACAGCAGTGAGTTAATGCGAGCTCTCTTCCCACCCTGGCAAAATAATGATCAAACATTATTCCCAACATTTTTGCTATTTGAAATTTTAAAAATCCAAAGGAAGCATAATACTAGCTCTTTTTGTATGTATTCTTTTTTTTACTAAATAAATTATCTTTAGTAGATTCCTTAGGCATAACCTTTTCTTGGCAAAACCATTTTCCCTTTCTTCCTATCAATTATATTTCCTGAAGCAATCCTTACAGCTTTTGGCAGCAGAAGTGACTTGGTGCATCTGCATTATGCTCTGTGGTTTTCTCTCTCCTAGGTCAGTTAACAATTTCCTGATGACTGGTCCAAAGGTAAGAAAAAAACTTCCTTTGATTTCTTTGGATTTCGCTAATCTTAGCTTCTTGGCTGAAGACCACACATGCCAATTTCTTTTTATTATATCCACATCTTTTGTTATGCTCTATCTATTACAGACAGAAAAACTGTGGCACAGAGAGGGTTAGGGGCACATCTCAAACCACATAGCGAACAAGTGACAGAGCCAAGACAAGAAGTCAGGAATATTGATTCTGAATTTATGGGCAGAATGTCCAGAGCCAGAAAAGTCAAAAGGCTTTCAGCGTCAGGCTGCAGTCACAACCTTCTCAGTGCAGTGGGGGGGATGCAGTTTTCCATCTTCAAAGTACCGGCATTGTACTGCATTGTCTCTAAGAACATTCCCAGTTCCAAAATGGTCTTTTCTAAGATAGTTATGAGATGAGAACCATGGAAAATTCATGAATTATGTAATTTGGGATCATTGTGAAGAGGCAGAATATAGTGAATAGCATGGTGTACAAAGATGTAGTGAGGTCTACTGCCTGAGAAAACTGAATTTCATTCCTACTTCTACCATTCGCTAGCTGGGGGACCTTGAGCAAATCGCTTTAGTTCACCTCTCTGAGCCTCAGATTCCTAATCTATAAAATGGTTCTTATTTCACAAGGTTATTTGTGATGTTAAATGAGATAGCATATTTAAAGTGCTTACTCTGTCATTATTTTGGAGGGATAGGAGAGTGGGCAGGAAGGGAAGGGCTTGGCCACTTTAGGGCAAATGTCTCCCAAGTCCAGCTGCTGTGAGTCTGAATTTTGACCCCTGTATCCCTGCAGGCTTACCTGATCTACTCCAGCAGCGTGGCAGCCGGTGCCCAGAGTGGTATTGAGGAATGCAAATACCAGTTTGCCTGGGACCGCTGGAACTGCCCTGAGAGAGCCCTGCAGCTGTCCAGCCATGGCGGCCTTCGCAGTGGTAAGGAAAGCCTCGGCCACAGCTCCCGGGACCCCCTGGCCACAGGTTAGAGCCCCACTCTCCAGGGATGGCCCCCTGCCTCCCTATACCCTTATTCCTCACCTGGTCTGTTCTCAGGTTATCTCCCCCTCTGGGATCTTCTCTGTTCCTTTTCCAGTTCCCTTTTCCTACCTATAGAACTTTTTACTCTCTTCCCCCAAACCCTCATTGCTCAATGAGTAGACCTTGCTCCACCCCCAATCCTATACCACCCTTGGCCTGCTGGTTGGCAAAAGCCTTCCTCACGATACAGATAACATCAAGAGGTAGGTAGGTAGGGTTCATAATTCCTCATGCCTCTAAGCCCCTTCCTTCAGCCGGCTCAGCAGAGAAGTACGAGGCAAGTGGGAAACGACTTGGAAACCAGAGTCCCATGGAGAAGATAAAGAGCAGCTATGCCAGGAAATGAAAGAGCTTCAACGTTCTGGGAGGAAGTGGGGATGGGTCCTTTACAACCTGGACTTCAGACTCATCCTCCCCCATTTCTTCCTCAGGCTCTTTCCCGCCTAAACCCTTTGCAATCATGAACTTCAACAAAAATCTAGCCACCCAATCACAAAATATGTTACCTGAAAAGATGGAAGGGGCAAGAGTAGGGCTGAGACCAGGGCTGGAGTAGACCCTGGAAGAGAGTAAGGTACATTATAAAGGTGGAAAAATAGGATGGAGCTGGGAAAGGAGAGTATAATGATTATATTGAAGGAAAGTAGCATGACTGGTATTTCTTTGGGTTGCAACCCCTCCCTCTAACAGACCGAATTTTTGGTTCCTGCCAGCTAATCGGGAGACAGCATTTGTACACGCCATCAGTTCTGCTGGCGTCATGTACACTCTGACTAGAAACTGCAGCCTTGGGGATTTTGACAACTGTGGCTGTGATGACTCCCGGAATGGGCAACTGGGTGAGTAGTGATATTGGGGGTGGGTCCGGCAGGCCAGTAAATTTCACTTAAAGAATGAAAAGCAGGGGTGGCCAAGGGGCTCAGTTGGTTAGAGTGTGAGCTCTGAACAACGGGGTTGCCGGTTCAATTCCCACATGGGCCAGTGAGCTGCGCCCTCCACAATTAGATTGAAGGCCAATGACTTGGAGCTGATGGGCCCTGGAGAAGCACACTGTTCCCCAATAAAATTTAAAAGAAAAAGAATGAAAAGCTTGGTGGGTAGCTGGGTGGGGTGAAGAAGAGCTGTATTCTTCCAAATCTGAGGAAAGTTTAAGCCCAAAACCTGTTGTGACAAACCAGGCTAAATGTTGTGTGGGCCCTTCTCTCACTGTTTTCTTTCATTTAAACATAATGATGATAAAGGAACAATGCTCCCTGAGGATTCAATCCAGTCAATCTCTCAAACACAGGGGTGACGTCCCTCCATGTTGTCTATCTCTGTCTCCTTTCCACTCTTTACCTCCATTGTCCTCTTATCCTCTCTGCCCTCTGGTTCAACTTCCAATTTGGTTGTCCCATATTTTTTCACTTGTTCCTCTCTATCCCCCTCAATGCTCACGCTTTCCTCACCTTTTTCGCGCCTTGCGTCCCTTCCGGAAGTCAGTCGCTGGCAGGCACGTGCACACTCTGCCCAAAGGCCAGAAACTGTGTTTAAGGAGAGGAGCGCCGGTACCTTGCAGAGAATCCACTCGGCAACTACTTATGTCATGGAGTCCTGAGCAGCGGATTGGCTGAGGCTGGACGTGGGCGCGCAAAAATGGCAAAAACAAACCTAGGCTGAAACAAATCATGAGTCTGGGCTCTCGCCCAGCTCTAATCTTTCCCCATCTCATATCCCCTCAACCTGATTAGAAACAGCCGCCCAGGAGGATCTGCACCACCTGCTCAACGACCTTTCCTCGCCCTACACTTTTCCAGGAGGTCAAGGCTGGCTGTGGGGAGGCTGCAGTGACAACGTGGGCTTCGGAGAGGCAATATCCAAGCAGTTCGTCGATGCCCTGGAGACAGGACAAGATGCCCGGGCTGCCATGAACCTGCACAACAACGAGGCCGGCCGCAAGGTGAGTCCTGCAGCCCCTGGGGTTAGGCAGCTGGCTCCTTGCATTACCAGCCTTAGGTGCGGACAGCTCTTCATTCATGTAACAGTTTGGGAAAACGAGGTACTAAGGCGGCTGGCCACATAGACTGACTAGATGCCTCGCAAACCCCTCTCTCAGAGGCAGAGACTCCCCACGCGCTTAATCATTGGCCCGCTCACTCCTGGCTCTCTCCCAGGCGGTGAAGGGCACCATGAAACGCACGTGTAAGTGTCACGGCGTGTCTGGCAGCTGCACCACGCAGACCTGCTGGCTGCAGCTGCCCGAGTTCCGCGAGGTGGGCGCGCACCTGAAGGAGAAGTACCACGCAGCTCTTAAGGTGGACCTGCTGCAAGGTGCTGGCAACAGTGCGGCCGGCCGCGGCGCCATCGCCGACACCTTCCGTTCCATCTCCACGCGGGAGCTGGTGCACTTGGAGGACTCCCCGGACTACTGCCTGGAGAACAAAACGCTAGGACTGCTGGGCACCGAAGGCCGAGAGTGCCTGCGACGCGGGCGGGCCCTGGGCCGCTGGGAGCGCCGCAGCTGCCGCCGGCTCTGTGGGGACTGCGGGCTGGCGGTGGAGGAGCGCCGCGCAGAGACAGTGTCCAGTTGCAACTGCAAGTTCCACTGGTGCTGCGCGGTCCGCTGCGAGCAGTGCCGCCGGCGAGTCACCAAGTACTTCTGTAGCCGCGCCGAGCGGCCGCGGGGGGGCGCGGCGCACAAACCCGTGAGAAAATCCTAAGGGTCTCCTCTCCCTGCTCCTTTCCCCGTTTTTCCTTGGCTTCTTTTAGAGACCCCAGTAATAGAGGGACCTAGGGAATGGAGATCCCGCACTCCCAAACCTAGGCATCCCGAGCACTCCCAAACTGCAATCTCCTGAGTTTGTCACTTTCCAACCTGTTTCTCCAATTTCGCTGCGTTCCCTGGAGCTGTCTGAAACGTCCTCACCGCCCACACTTAGATCTGAGAACTCTGAGATTTTGAGCTACTGATCTTCCTTGGACGAGGATGAGAATAGACCTTTCCCCCTCCGCTTCCTAGCTACCCTAACGCCGGACCTAGCCTATGGAGCCCTAGGAACAGGAAGACCCCTTCTCAAATATGCAGGGCCCGCGGGGTAAAGCCATGGCTTCTCTTGCTCATTTTCTTGCCGTCCACCCCATTTTCTGCTGCCAGGTCCTAACACAGCCGCATCTTCCTCCTATAGTAGAGCTACTCCTGTGCTTGATTCCCTAATAACTGTTGGCATCGACTCTCCCGGAATCTCTAATGTTTTCTCTCCCCTTGCCCCTTGCCCTCTTTCCCTGAAGAGAAACTGAGAGAACTGGCCCAGGAAGAAGGATGGGGACTGGTTCCTAGAGGCAGGGGTTGAAGACGGGGGAAGTGAAAACCCTAGAGTGCTGCCTTGCAAAAAACGGAGGGTGCTACTTATCTTTGCATCCCCATCTCTAATGGACTTGACCAGTGGGGTAATGATCTTCCTAGACAATCATCTGAGGTGCTGCACAGACCCACAGTGTCAAGGAACTAGGTCAGGTCAGATTTGCAGTCATTTCCTACCCTTTAAAGTAACCTTCTGTCCATTTCCTCCTAGCATCCAACTTTACCTCTTCTCCTTCCACACAAAGGATCCCTGTTCCTCTGAGCCAAGACTGAGCTCAATAAAGCCAATTTCCATTCGGACCCTGGTTTGCACCTCTAAAGGCAGGTCATAAGGAAGGAGGAGTTAGGAACCTTCCTTTTCACTAACCTGGTTCTCAAACAGGCAGGATTTAGGGACTTCGGTATTTTCCTTCAGTAAGTAAACTTCCTGCAATGAAACTGTTGCTAATAGGAAGTTCAGCACCTTCAATTTTTAATTTATTGCAGTCACTATGGTACATGTCTTTTTTCCCCAGGTATTGAACTCATTCTTGGAGATATAGGGGAGGGTGGGTGGAAGCTATAACCTGTAGGCCCTCCCTTTATTCCCACCTTGCCAGAATACCATCATCCCGAGAGCCTTACTTCCCGATGGCCTGTTAGCCTGGCCTGCCTGAGGCTAATCTGCTAAGGATTAGTAAATCATCCACATCATTCTTCCACTAAGACATTCACTCAGTAGCTAAGAGCTTGCTGCTTGTGGTGCTTCAGTCTCCTGGTCCTCTTCTCAGAGAGAAGCAGTACAGCTGGGACTTGCTTATGAGAGGGTTCTGGGAAGGGAAGAGCCAATCCCTGACAGATCTGCTGCAGCCTAAGGAGCTTCCCAGCCATTCCCCTTCCCCTAGGCTGGTCCTGGGTCTGCTCTTCAGGACCACAACTGGTCAAATGCTAGACAACCTCATCTCACCTCTCCCAGAGCAGGAAAGAGCACAGAGGAGGTGTGGCCCCAAGTACGTAACAGGGGCTGAGTGAGGCTCTAGGGGCCAGCCTGTGAGAGTGGAAGGGCCCCCATATCCAAACTGAGATGGTGGCCAAGTCAGACTCCAAAGCCATGGCTTCATTCCTACACATCTTCTGGGCCTACCAACACTTACTGAGGAGAGAGGTTCCCCTTCCTCCTTTATAGGGGACATACTTCCCTTCAGGGCCTCCTAGTGCTTTGGTTCCAGCTCTATCAGCATAAGACTTTTGCTTCTTCCCTCAGCTTTGATCTGGGCCTCTTGAGTCGCCCAACTTTCCCTTCTTCCTTCATGAAGCAGCAGCATATACCAACCTCGCTGTCCCCCTTGGCAGAATTATTTGATAATGTACAGTAAGAAAACCTGGCAAGAGCTAGAAAATATAAAAGGACAAGGAAAGGAACGCTGCATTCTTGTAAAGGAAAGCTGCATTCTCCAGGAGGTCTCTCAGCAGAAAAGTAGGGGAAACTATTGTGCTTCATGTTTGATAACTCCAGGTCAGTACTCTTAAACATGTCATGCTGCCAGGAAGTTCTTTCACACGTTATTGTTTTGTATTCCCAAATGGATATGATTGATACCAGATTCATTTGAGTTCTATAAAAGAAACATTACTGAGCTACCTTAGACCTTTATTGCTTTCCCCACTCCTGCATTATCCCTTCATGCATTTGTTCACTCAGCAAACACTGGAGTGGAAATAGAGTGGTGAACAACACACGGTCCTCCCTGCAATCATGGAGTTTAGGTTCTCTCTTAGACTCAATCACCAGGGTTGTGTTCTCTTTCACAAATGAGGACAACTCCAGAACTAACAGCTACTTGGGAAGACACGTTAAGGTCAGCTAGTCAAACTTTTGTTTTATACATTTAAACTGATGCCAAGATGTCTGGCTTGTTCCACCAGCTAGTAAGTTACCGTGGGGTGCGTACTGCAACCCAGGCCCCTTCCCTCCTCTAGTGTGCTCTTTAGGAGCCCATCTGGAGTCCTCGACCAGAGGACAGAAACAGAGGGAGGTCCTAAGAAGTGACAAGGACACTGGTTGGGGTGGTGCAAAACACTGTCCCTTCCTGTCCCTGGCCCGTAAGCATACACACAGGCAGGGTTTTCTTTTCTTGAAAAGAATCCCAGCCTCAACTGGCCTGAGCAGCAGGTTAGGGCAAAGACAGAGACAGGGTCGTGCTCAGTGCTGGTGGTGCTGGTGGTGGTGGGAGGGGAGGGCAGGCCAGGGCACTCGCCTATTGTGGGTCTGGATTGGATGCTTCCACTCATTCATTTCCTTTTAATTAACCCGCATTCCTGGAGGAGAAATATTTATGTTGGCTCCCATAGAGGCAATCTGAAGACTGGAAAGAAGGGGGAAGAAAGCCTGCCTTCGCAAAACAATATCTCTAAAGAGCTCAAAAAGAGAAAATAAGAGAACAAAATGCCATTAAAATAGCCTTCTACCCCCACTGGAGTCAATGAAAACTTCATTTCACATGCTAATCCCCCACTCCGCCCCCTTCTCTTCTCACAACACCTTTTCCGAAAGTGTTTGGGAAAAGTCTCCGCAGTCAGTACACAGCTCCCTGCAGCTCAGACTTCTCCTTGTGTTAGTTCAGGGCCCCAAGTGGGGCTCTCACTCCAGCAGCGGCTTTTTTCTCCCCCCCTTTAATTTAAACAAAGACTTCGGAGTTCATCAACCTCCCACTGAAATTCACAGCTGCTGAACAAACTAATCCCCTCTCCCGGCCTTTCTTCCCTTCAATGGGCTCTTGGCTTCAAAGACACTTTGGGAAAGGACTTTGCCGGGGCTCACACTGCTTCATCAATAGAAGTTAGTGCAAGTATTATCTGAAGAGCAAGTGGCTTTACAAACAAATACTGCCTAACAATCCCTTCCTCCCAAACACACACATCTAGCCCACAGACATGATGGGATCTACAACAGGATTAGAGATCGTACCCCCTGGCTTCACACCCAGCCCCTTTGTGCAGCTGAGCTCAGCCCTGAAGTGGTGTGGGGAAAACCCTGGTGCTGACTGTCAGGCACGAATGGAGACACACACACACACACACACAGCAGAGTGGCCACAAATGCTGTAAGGAGGGAGTCTATTTCAGTGACACCCTTCTTTCTTCAACTCTCTTGACTCCCCATCTATCCCGAAGCCTCTCCCCTGCTTTATTAGGGTGCAGGGAGCAAGAACAAAGACAGGAATAGAGGTAAAGGCAAAAGAGGACTCAGAAAACAATTATTGGGAGATGACTGAGGAAACCAAATCAAAGCAGCTTTATTGCACATAAGTACATCAGTGCTTCAAATGCAGCATCCAACCAGAAAGTGAAGGCAGCCCTGAGACGTGTGGGGGTTGAGGGGGAGAAGGGCCTCCAACCCTTGAGGAGCAATGCTAGAACTAAGTCTTTCAGTGATATGGTTCCTATTCCAGAACTGGGCTTATACTCACAGAATGAACGGTCTAGGGCCTTGGGCCAGGGCTCAGACAGGTCAAGTCAGGGACCGTTCCCCACAGGCAGTGGTCCCTCTGCTCCTATCTCATAGGCTAAGAAGCTCCCAGCAAAAGGAAGTGCACCCCTTCCACCTTCCACCTAACCTCGCCCACGCTTACTAATGCTGGTCGATGAGAAGTTCCTTTTGATAAGGGCCAAAACTTGTTCTCTTGGTTCTGCTCAGTACCCATCCCTCATGTCCATGACTTGTTCAAAGGATGAACAGTCAACTCTACCCCAGCCTCTGGCACTCAGAGAAATATGGACCTGGAAGTGCGAAGTCAGAGGCAAGGAGAAGGTAAGGTCAGGCTCATAACCCACAGAAGGGGAAAAACAAAGACCCACAGGCTGGGTACAGCAGAGGTAGACTTGGAAGTAATGATCCTGCTCACCCTCTCAGAAGCCACTTAAATAGAATATCCTTGGGGGAGAATACACGCTGCCCCAGGTCCTGTGGGAGTACAGTATTAGGGAAAGTACAGAACTGGCTCTATGCTCGGCCTCAGAGGCCGAGTGAGTCTTGGGCAGATCCTCGGTAGCCAGGCACATAGGGGTAGAAAGCAGGCACTCTGCTGGTTTGGAGCCAAGCCTATAGCATCATATGCCTGACAGCAGGAAAGAGGGTTGGGAAAAACAAACAATCTGTTCCAAAGTTCCCTTTTCTGCAGGGACGAGTTAAGTAACAGCAGAAACAGCCTCCTGGTAAGAGGCTGCCTGGCTTACACATGCAGCTTATGAGCAATGGTGAGAAGAGCCTTCAGGACAGGCATGAAGCTGGAGACCTCGCTGAAGCGGCTGCAGCTCACCACCTGGGCATGCACTGCCAGGCCCTGCTCAAAGCTTCCTGAGTCCACACATCGGGCAACCTCGTGGAGCCCAGCCAGGACGTGAGGCGAGAGCTGTGGAGGGATTGGCCCTTAGGTTAGGAAGCCGAACCCCAGCCCCTACCCTGGCAGCATGAAGGGATAAGACAGGACTTAAGTTCTGGAGCCTAGCCCAGGCAAGGTGGATGTATTCTGTGGGGAACCCAGTTCGGTGAGACCTAAGGGGAGGGGACTCTGGGCTCCCTTTGGCCATGGGTGATGGTGGAAAGGCAGGAGGCAGAGGAGTACCACTAAGTGTACCTACTGTCCCTTCGCAGACCTTCTCATATAGACTTTCTAGACGGTGGGCTGCTTCATCCAGCTTCCGTTTTGTCTTCTGCAAGGAGGGAAATGGATTCTGACTGCAGCCCCTAAGCCTAACATTACACAGGACTATAAAGAATCACAGTAGATTAGAGCTAGAATGGCTTAATACTACTTCTTTCATTTCACAGAAGAAGAAATGGAGGCCTGAAGAGGGTAAGTGACTTGCTCAAGCTGACACAGCCAGTGAATGAATGGCAGGTTTCCTTACTCCTGATTTCACCCTCCTACCAGTATTCCCAGCTGTCTTTCCAAGAGTTAAGTCTCAATGCTGCTGGGCCCTGCTACCAAGGAGCTAGACTTCAAACCAGACCAGTTCCCCCACCCCCATGTTCCCCCACCCTGCCCAGGATGGACATCAAATAAGTATAAGATACAGACAGCATATCCAGGGACAGTGAGGAAAGAGTCACACAAAGAAGTGATCTCCAGCTAAGTGGTCCCAGAATCAGCTATGGAATGTGAGGAGGTTCAGACTTACTAAGTCAGTGGCAGACTGGGAGCAGCGTTGTAGAAGCGCTTCAAAGCTGGTCTTCAAGGACTGATGCTCTGGGGGCAGCTCCTTCCTGTCCATCTTCTCTGGTGGCCGTTGCTGAGGGAGGAGCAGGAAGAAAGGATAGACAGGCAAACTGTCCTCAGAGTTTCCCGAAGGACCAGTCCTCAGTGACTCAGCGTCACACTGCTCCCACTAGAGCAGAGCAGAGTTGGGGAGGGGGCGCCCTCTGCAATAAGGACATTTGGTGTCTGCCCTCTCCCTGTTCCCAGCTCAGAGTCTGCCTCCACCTTGAGGAAGAAGGCCCATCTATGAGGCTCCCTGCTTTTCTATACCCAAGGAGGGCTGGAAGGGTTCCCAGGGGAGGGGAACACACTGTTCCTGTCACCTGCAGGCTGAGTTCTCCTGGGGCTCCAGGGGGAGCATGACCAACACCAGGGACATCGGGCTGTGAGCAAAGGACCCCTCGTGACTCCAAGGTGAGGCTCATAACTGGAGCAGTAATTGGTGCCGGGGTCATAAATGTCTCTGGCAACTAAAGAGAGAGAAAGAGAGGCACGTAAGTCTAAGCTGAGAGACTCCCTAGGTTCTGGTTTGAGAGAGTGGCAGAAATTATGAATGAACAGGACAGAATAGTGAGTGGGGTGCTAGGAAGTGGGCAAACTGGTGTATGTAAATAAGAAAAAAAGAGGAGGGGGCAGAGGGGAGAAGAGTGAGTGGGAAAAGAGGGAGAGTGCATGCCTGAGAATGGGAAGGGCTGGGCTGAATTCTGTAAGGAACTAGAATGTGGGTCATTGGTGAATGTATGAGGGGGTGGGTGGGGAGGTGTACTGACCTTTCTCCTCTGAAGGTTTGCCCTGGGAGCTGGATCAGTTTTCAAGGGACCTTGAGTTCCTATGCAGTATAAAGATAGAGGTGTTTAGGGGCATGGTGAGGAACACTGGAAATTTTTAGTCCGAAAGCCATCAACATTATTTTTGTTGGAGTCCACCACACCTCCCTCTGCAGACCAGCCATACTTTCAGTTGACATTCTCCAATCCATCGGGCCTCAGTTCGTTGGCTTGTAGAAGAGACTCCCAAGGTGGTAGTGGGGAGGTGGGGGAGAGGGAGGAAATGACCCAGAAGAGGGAAGCCATGGAAGAAAGACTGACCTGGATGAGGAGTCAAGATGCCAGTGGTTGGGAGGGCACCAGAGCATGGAACACCTGGTCCTCCTGGAGGGTGTGCCATAGGGAAGCTGATAGGAGGGGCTGGGGGCTGGGAGCTCACAGGACCGAGACCTGGTGGTCTCATAGGAAGCAAAGGGAGCAGTCCAGCAGTCTCAGGCAGGGAGGCAGAGCCAGACTGCATGATGTCTGAGGGTGCCATGGGTGGAAAGGAACCAGGAAGAGGCCATGTTCCAGGGAATCCCATGGGGTTAGGAGCTTGCACTCTTTGCCCTTTTAACAGCTGTGGCTGAGAGAAAGCTGAAGCGGAACAGAAACAGATCATTGCCACCAAATTTCAATTTGGGAGAGACTCAGAGCACATGAGGGAGGAATAAGGCAATGGTAATCATTTTTAAAAACCTAATAATAATAAATGGTTAATACACGTGTATGGAGATCTACCATTTACAAAGTACTTTTAACTATACTCCTTATTTGACCCTCAAAACAATCCTGTGGGGTTGAAATGACCAACATAACAACTACTCTTACTTTTCAAAAGAAACAGAGTGGCTAAGTATATTGTCCACAGGTACAAAGCCAGTAAGTGGTAGTACTGGGAATTCTAACTTCAAATTCCAAGCTCCTCTACTACACAGACACACTGCCTCCCAAATTCATGCTGGCAATGCCAATTGTTTTCCTCCATGCTTTGCCCAGACAGATCACTCACTCACTCACTCACCAGGCCTTACCCCAGGGCCCAGAGGGAAAGGCTGGGTTACCTGGGGCCCAGGTACCCTGTAGTCTCCTATATTCTGCATTCTGGAGCCTTGATAAGGGCTAGGATGGGAAGGTGTCAAGGGCATCACTAGTGATGACTGAGGTGTGAAAATCCTTGGCCTTGTAGATGGAGTCTGAACCTGTGAAGAGACAAAAGGGTTAGCACTTGGAATGGAGAAAAGAAAAAGATAATTGAAAATGGAAAAACAATAGAAAAAAATGAAACAAAAGCTAGTTCTTCCAAAAAAAAAAAATCAACAAAATTGATAGGTCTATAAAAACTGGCAAAGATAAAGACAGAAGACACAAGTCATCAAGATCAGGGATGAAACAGAATATTACAACAGACCGTGCAGCCATTAAAAGAATATTACAGAAATATTACAAAGTAATTTTACATTCATGAATTTGACAACTTAGAAAAAAATGGGCCAACTCGTCAAGAAATACAAACTACTAAAACTCAGCCAAAATTAAATAGATAAATAGTCCTATAACTATTAAAAGAATTAAATTTTTAATTAAAAAGCTCTCCCCAAAATAAATCCCTAGGCCTAGTTTCACTGGAGAATTTTAGCCAAACATAAAGAATTAACACAAAATTTACACAATCTCTTCCAGAAAATAGAAAAGATACTTCCTAACTTGTTTTATGAGTTCAGTACTACCCTGATACCAACACCAGACAAAGACAGCACAAAATAAAACTACAGACCAATATTTCTTATGAACTTTGACACAAAATTCCTCAGCAAAATTTTAGCAAATCAAATCCAACAATGTATATTAAAAAATAATATACTACAACCAAGTGGGATTTATTCCTGGTCATGCAAGGCTGGTTCAATATATTTAAAAATCAATCAATGTAATCCACCATAACAACAGGCTAAAGAATAAAAATTACTATATAAAAATAATGCAGAAAAACATTTGACAAAATTCAACACTGATTCGTGATTCAGTATGCCAGGAATAGAAGGAAAGTTCCTCAGACTTATAAAGAGTATATTCAAAAAACCTACAGCTAACATCATACTTAATAATAAAAGATTGAATATTTTCCTTTTAAGATTGGAAACAAGGCAAGGATGTTCATTCTCACTATTCTTATTTTAGTACTACAATAAGGCAAGAGAAAAAAATTAAAGGCATACAGATTGGGGGGAAAAGATACAAAATTGTCTCTATTTGCAGACAATGTGACTGTCTACATAGAAAATCCCAAGGAATCCACCAAAACAAAACAAAACAAAAACAAAAGAACCCCAGCTCCTAGAACTAATAAATCAGTTCAGGAAACTCGTTACTGAACATCGGAAAGTCACAGGATACAAGATTAACCCACACAAAATCAATTCCATTTGTATATATTCTGACAATGAATAAGTGGACACCAAAATTAAAAATGCAATACCATTGGATTTTAATTGCTCAAGATAAAATTAAATACTTAGGTTTGAACTGAACAAAACATGTCAGGATCTGTATGATGAAAATTACAAAATGCTAATGGAGAGAGCATTGAAGAGACATACCATGTTCATGGATGGAAAGACAACAGAGCAAAGATGTCAATTCTCCTTACATTATTCTACAGTTTTAATGCAATTCCTGTAAAAACTTTAGCAAGTTTCTTTGTAGACACAGACAAGCTTATTCTAAAATTTATATGAGGTCCTAGAATACTCAAAGTAATTTTGAAAAAGAAAAGTAAAATGGAGAAATTACTCTTTCTCATATCAAGACCTACTATATAGAAGTAGTAATCAAGACGGAGTGGTACTGGCAGAGAGACAGACACATAGACCAGTGGAACAGAATAGAGAACTGAGAAATAAATCCATAGAATATGTCCAATTAATTTTTGACAAAGGAGCAAAATCAATTCAATGGAGGAGGGACAGCCTTTTCAGTAGATGATTCTGGACATCCACCGGCAAGAAAATGAAGCTTGACCTAAAATAAACTTCACACCTTATACAAAAATTAACTCAAAGTGGAACATGGACTTAAAACATAAAACTGTAAAACTTTTAGAAAGAACATAGGAGAAAATTTGGGGAACCTTGGACTAGACACAAAAAGCAAGATCCATAGAAGGAAAACTATAAAATGGACCCAATAAAGTTAAAATTGTTTTGCTTTGTGAAGCACCCTGTTAAAAACCTAAAAAGACAAATTCTTATGTAGTTACACACACACACACACACACACACACACACACACACACGTACATGTAAAACTGGTGAAATCTGAAATCTGACTCTGGATTGTACCAATGTAAATTTCTTAATTTTGATATTGCACTGTGGTTGTGTGGAATGTTGGCATGGTGTAGGGGTGGGTTGGGATGCATGAGACTTCCCAGTACATTTTCTACTTCCTGTGATTCTATAATTATTCCAAAATTGAAAAGACAGAGGGGGAAGGAAGAGGAGAGAGGAGGGAGGGCGAAGGAGGGAGAGGGAAGAAAGAAAATTAGAGTTAGAATTGAAGGTGGGACAGGATGAATCAAACATCAGAGCTTTTGCCTGACAGCTCTATTTACAATCTCATTAGATTTCATTCCCCAGCTCCTCTGGTAAGGCCCTGGTATCATAAGTTAACAGCACCCTATCCATCTGGGCACTGTGGCCAAGAACCTAGGGGCCAATCCCCCCACTTCACACACTCCTCTAAACCATCACTTATTTCTGTCAAGTTTAGTTACTAAATATCTCAAGTCGAACCTTCCTCTCCAGCTTTAGGTCATTTCATGTCCTCATCATTTCTTGCTATAGCCTCCTAACTGCCTGCAGCCTTGCGCTTCCTAAACACATAGCTAGTCATTCCCTTGCATAAGACCGTTCAATAGCTCCTGACTGCTATCAATTTCAGGGTCAAGTCTAAGCTCTTCAGCTCAGAATGCCAGGTCCTTCCTGTTAGAACTCCCACCTGTTACCCCAGCTTCATCTAAGCCCACTCCACTGCCACAAATACCTGTTTTGTATCCCCATTAAAATATTAGTAGTTCCTCAAATGGGCTTTGCTTACTCTCCCTTCAATGCTTTTGTACATGCTGTTCCCTGTGCCTGGAACAGCTTTCACCTACCCTTTCCTTTGCCTAAATAATTTTTAATCTTCAAGACTGAGATCAAACATCACATTCACTCTGAAATATTCCCTAAACTTCCCCAACCCCCAAGAGTAAATTGCTTTCTTCTGTGTGATTCTATAGCACCTTACCATACCCCAATCATGGCATTTATAATTTTACTGTAGTTTTTTTTACACATCTATATTTCCACTGGACTATGAGCTAATTAAGGGCAAGGATCATGGTTTGTGCACCTTTTTGTTCTAAGAGTCAAGCAGTTGTTCAATAAACAGTTATTAGAAAAGTAACTGCATCTATGCACTACGAAGTCAGGCATTTTCATCACTTTTGTTCACTAATGTGTTCCAAGTGACTAGCTAGAACCATGCCTGGCACTTGGTAGACACTTAGCATTTTTTTTTTTTTTTGAAAGGATGAACAAATCAATGAACAAACAAGGTCTTACCTGGTGAGAAGGCTGGAATCCCAATCTGCGCGATGATGTCTCTTTAGAATGGGGGGTAGATCCCACCATGACTCGGGGAAAAGGGAAAGGAGGAGACTGCTGGCCCAAGACACCAGCTCCCTGGGCATGAAAAAGCCTGTCCCTCAGCTGCTGGATTGGTGGCTACAAAAGTTATAATAATGAAGAACTGTGTTAAGTAAAATTAAAACAAGCAAACATCCTCTCACAAAGCCCGGCCCCATATAACATTCAAACCTCAGCTGACCTTCTACACTCGAGCCACCTTAGATGACCCAAAGCCTCCTAATGCCTGCCAAGCCTCCTTCCTCGCTATTCTTTCTGCCTAGGTCACCCTATATCTTCTCGTAAGCTACTTCCCTTTGAAGGTCCAGCTCAAAAACTTGAACCACTGAGAAGCCTTCCTTGACTTCTGCAGGTAAAACCAGCCCTTTCCCTGGAGCCCCGGGCGCTTAGGATAAGTTATTGCCATCTGAGTTTCCCCGAGAGATTGTGAGCTTCCTGAGGGAATAGATCTTATTTATCCCAGGAGCTTCAGCATTTAGCATAGTGCCTGGGACACAGAAGTGCTCAGCCAGTGTTAAATGATGGAATAAAATGGTTCATTCTTTCCACATGGCCCCACTCACCTGAGCACAGTCACTGGGTAGGTAGCTCATGGCAGTGTCCAGGCTGCCCTGGGCTGCCAGGAGGTTGGCATACTGAGTGACCCTGTAGGTTGTGGCAGGGCCTAGGCTCACCCCATCAGGACCCCGCAGTAGCTCCAAGCCCCTGTTGAGAACCATCACCTTCTCCATCAGGTCCTAGAGGAACAGGATGAGGGCAGTCAGCCCCTTCCAAGCACATTCTGCTCTCTAAGCCCAGGCAGCTCACCCAGGGACTTCCCACTATGGGGAGAAGTGCCCCTGGCCATGGCCAGGTGAAGACAGTGGGTGATGATAGATAAGAGACATGACAGTTGAAGGGCCACTCGGCCTCACCACCTAAGATGTTAGCACTGGGCTCAACTAGGGCCATCTGGGTCTTAGATTCTCGTACATCTCTGCCTCTTTTTTGCTTTCTTTACCCTTTTTGCTAGTACATAAACCATTTCAGACTCATTTATACTATTGTTTCACGTGTGACTGCCTCCCCATGAGTCTGTGTGCCCCCCGCCCCCCACTTTCTCTGGTCTCCCACAGAGTGTCTGGTACAATTTAGGTCCACAGAATTTTTCTTAGTGGCTAACAGAAGGCCCAGGCTCACAATTACTCAAATATAGAATAAACATGCATAACCGAATCTGCAAAGGGAAAACATCACAAGGTTAATACCTAAGTAGCTGCTGACTGAGGAGGGAAGGAGCTGATAGGAAGACATTAAGGACCTTCCTCTCCTCCCTAAGACCCTGACTCCAGCCTGGGCACCTAGGAGACCTGCCCGGATATCCCTGCACATCCCTACCACTAGCCCCTCCTGAGGCCCTGCTATGGAGGCACCAGTGCCCTGCAGAGAAGGGGTACCTGTAGAGCCATGGGGGATGAAGCCCGGTGGCACTTTGCCCAGCACTCCACCAGCCGCTCCACACTCCCTGAGCACACGTAACAGAGTCCAGCTTCGGGGCTGAGTGCCCTGCCGCCCTCCTGCTCCATGCGAGTACCCAGCATGTCTGCAGAGAGAGGGAAGCTTCTTTAATGGCACAGCTCCCCTTTGCGCCTCCTCCTTTCCCTGTTTGGAAACAGGTGGAGGACCATGAACTGTGGGACAAGCAGCCACAGTGGCTTTGGGCATCACTGACGTTAACCCCGCTCTGCAATGAAGGGCAAAGCTCTTGCTTCAAGATGTGACAAGAAAAAATAAAACGGGACAACAAATGACAGTAGGGGCATGCGCTGTAGTCCTTGCCTCCCAGCTGAACCACACAACATGGCCTGGCCTTCCAGAGCTCGGGCTGCCCTTCTGCCTCCTCCCTCAGGGGGTCCACTGACGCCACACTGGCGTCACACCACTCCCTTCTAAAGCCTAGGGCCACCTACCACAGAGCTCAGGGAATTTCTCTGGCCCAGAGTACGTCAGTAGCAAGGCCAGTGCCTCTCTCCAATTGTGCAGGCTACAGGCACACACCATATCTTTCCAATTCTTCCGCACAACACAGGCTAGCAGCTGTAATGGGCAGAGAGGGAAGGAGGCCATCAACCATCCATCCAGCACAAGCAGCAGGAGTCACGCACCGGAATGTGCTAGAAAAGCCAGTCATGAGCAGGCTTCCTGTTAGACCACAGTGAGGGGCTCGGGGTGAGGTTGGGGTGCTTAGAGTGGGAAGAAAAAGACTGGCAGATCCTCTAAACCCCAGTCCCAAGGTGTGCGCGTCCTCCAGACAAGGTCAAAGTAATCCCCTCCCCTCTTTCCCTACACAGTGGGCAATTACTGAAGAGATTCTGGTTTTCTTCTTGGCGAAGTAGCGCTCCTGTGTTTGCTTCAGCAGATCTGCACCCCCAGCATGGGCCAGGATGATGGCATCAGCAAAGCGCTCTTCCTTCAGACACAGCTCCACAGCAGGGCCCAGTTCTCCAAGCAGGAGCGCCTGGCTCAGGAGTCCATCCGTGTCTGCAGTGAGAGGTACCTCCACATTAGCCCGTCCTCAGAGCCCAGCTTCCTGTCCCCTGCAGGGTGGGCTCACAGCACACCTCCTTTATCTCTGTATCACTCAGCCTCCATTGTCCCAAACAAAACTCCCAAGTTTCATTCCTCAACAACAAAGTGTAGTGGGGCACCATGGGGTGCCCAAGTCTGGTGGTAACTCTCTAAGGAGAGGACCCAAGGTGAGGGAGGGATTCATGCATCAGTATCAAAGTGTGATGTGTGATTGCTCAGCAAGAACAGGGTCACAGCCTTTTAAGCAAGAAGACAGAAGGATAGAAAAAAATATCTTGGTAGAAGGCCTTCCATAGGAAGGACCCATCCATGAAAATCTATAGCCAGAGAGAGCTCTAACCAGTAACAGAACCACCCAGCATTTATGATGGTGGGAGTGAGGCAGGAGGCAGGGGACAAGAAGGAAATGTCCTCAAGTCTGAGAACTCTGAGCCCATCTACTCCCACACGGAGAGGTTCCTCAGGGTCTGGGTACCTTCTGTGATGGGGATCTCCCATGGAGTCAGGTTCTGAGGGACCAGCTCATCAAAGAAGGTTGAGGAGGCAGAGGCTTCCTCTGTTATGTGTTTGGAAGCCTGTACAAGGAAGGACAGAGGTGGCTACTTAAGAAATGAAGCCCAAAGACAGAGCTGGCTTAGTAGCTCTCTCTGGAGCTCTACTGTACGGCCCTTAATGGGTAAAGCTAAAAGAATAACCAGGTAAAGTTTGGAAAGGCTCTAGTTCATGTCTAAAACACAGCTCTACTCTCAGCCCAAAAGCTTATGGACTCTGTGTCTCACTGTGATTCCAAGAGAGGGAGGAGTCTGAAGACTTCTACAGAAGTTGAGCACTTCACTAGAGCAAAGCCAAGAGCCAGGAAGGGGGAGATGTCCTGAAGGCAGGTCTGTGCTACCGTGGATCTGGCTGGCTGGGCTCCTACCATACCTGGCCACAGAAAGCTTGTTGTCTTTTACTGTCGAGGTCATCTCCCCTGGGCTGAGGGCTCTCACCCAGCCCCGAGTCACTCTTCAACCACTTGGCCACCTGCAGGGAAAGACCCATGAGTACCACTCTCCCTAGCACAAGGTCAAACAAGCATTATGCCTTCTTCCCACCTCCAAACCCCACCAACTAAACTCAGTAAGATCCTTGAGCGATTTTTCTGGGGAAAAGCCTAACTCCAGGAGGTCAAATGTTCATATATGCATTAGTGAAGCCCACGAAGAGGTATTCTGAGATGGTTTCCACTGACTAATCCTCCTTCTCTCTGCATCAAGTACATGTTTCTAATGGGAAAGCAGCTTACCTTCTTCTGAAGCTCGTCTTTACTGTATCCTAATAGATTTAGGAACTTCATTCTGGAGTCTTGCTCTAAGGTCACCTAAGGAACCACAGAACACAGAAGTCACCATTAAACGAATGTGAATGACCCTCTCCTGCACAAGCTGGACATCCTTGCCAGTGTACCCTCAAAGATAGATCTTCATACTACCAGAAGTGACCTACTGAGGCCAATACCATCTCTCCCTTTTCCTCTCCTCTGATTTTATTCCTGTTGGGCTGTGGGCATAATGTTAACAAAACCCTTTCCCTCTTCTGCATGAGAAATGGACCTCCGGTTGACTTCCTAGAACTGTTCCCCTGGTAACCTGATAAGAATAAAATGTCAGTTGTGTTTCTAGGCAACACTACTTGTGATTGGCACATTGCATTTGGACTGGAACGACATAAACTATAAATAATCCAAATGGACACCATGCTTTGCATTTCCCTGATTGCCAGGACTCTTGTAACTGAACAGATCCCTTGCAGGGACTCTAGAAGCTATACTTTTAGAGTTGGTACAAGAGAAATTGGCTCTTGAGGGCTGAGGCTTCTAAGCCAGGGCAACCTAAGGAACTTACACATCTGCCTGATTTGCATTTCATCTTGCACCTGAGCTGTCTTCTGGGGAGCTGAGCAAGAGAACTCTGTACTGCTGCACAGACTGCTGTAAGGACTGCCACAGAAGGGATGCTGCCCTGCCGACAGGTTGTCCCACATCCTTCTGAGGAAACGGGTGCTAAGTCCTCCTACAGCAGTCTTCTGAGTCTAAAGGTCTAGCTGAGAAGATGCCTGGTAGGAGGTGCACAGACGCAGTAAACAAAGTCAGCTTACCTACTCAGTGTCTCAGATACTGAGGGCCAAGCCTTCCTGAAGGCCTGCCGTAATCTGGGGTCACTGGTCTGGGCCCTTCCTTTATCCTACACTAAACCATGAGTTCTGACTACCATCTTTCTCATAGTCTCTCAAGGTCCCTTCCTTCGTTCCTGCTCTTCCCTGGGAAATGTTCGCCCACACTCAGCTTCAGAACCATCATGATGGACAGCTCTTGAGTAGCTTCTCAACAAGACTCCCCTCTGTCCTGCGGGCACCACTGCCTGCGTAAAGGCTGAACTGTGTCTATGTGCTTCCCACCCCCCCATTCCTGGAGCTGTCACCTGTATCCTGCTTATAACAAAAGCATCATTTCTTACTCTTTTCTCCCCACACCTTTTTCTAGCTTTACTCTGTAGTTTATGATCTTTCTCAAATCCTTTTCTCCTCCCCAGACTGCTGGTGTCCACCTTCACGAAGTTCCACTATGTCTGAAGCACAGACCCAAGTCCTTCTCAGACCCCCCAGGCCAAGTCCCTGTCCTTCTTTTTCCATTCTTCTCTATAATCCCGAGGATCTGAATGACTCTCTCCCTGTACAGTCAGTTATTTCTCTTTCTCCCTTCAGCCCTCTCCTCTTGCTTGCGCATTTCCTGTGACAGCAACAGCACTCTTCCTGGGGTCATAACCAACTTGAAATTAAATCAGCGTTGTAACTGAAGTCGTGCCTCCAGAGCAGGGTGGGCCTTCAGCACTAAGTCCCACCACAATGACTTGCCTTGGGTTACTGGGAACAAAGCCAAAGCCTTCTCATGGTGATGTATTCTTCCAGCTAATCTTCTTCCCTTCCTTTCCCTTCCTCTTCTCCCTTCCCATCACCTTCTCTGCCCTTTGGTATGGCACCGTGAGAGCCTTCACCCTGGCTCTGGTAAAGCATCTAGGACATCAGCAACAGTGACAACAAAAGGCAAATGTCACTTGTACCCCTCAGCTTCCCTAGCCGCAAAGGGCCTCTGAGCCTCTGGTAAAGGATGAAGATTTTGTATCCAGAGGGTGGGTGTTATGTAGGAAAAACCTAATAGGGGTTCGGGCCTCTGAAATCTGGGTCACAGTGGGATTGTGCGTCTCCTGGAGATGACAGAGGTTGGAGTACCCAGCTTTGGGGAAACACTTCTGAGCAGCCAGGCTTCAAGTTTCCTACCTTCAGGAACTGCCAGAGCATCTTTTCACTTGGCAATGACACTCGTTGGATCTTGTTCTGACAATAATTCAGGAGATTTCCTGATGCCAGGGCCTCTCGCAGCTCAGCTGACCGCATCAGGAATCCGGATTCTGTGGTGACCTGACTGACGAAGACGAGGCGGGGGCCAGGCTGTGGCACCTGGTGGGCAGTGGTACTGGGGAGGCCGAATGTAATCAGCTTCCCCCCAAACTGGTGAGGAAAGACAAGAAGGGTAAAGGGCATGCCTTCAATACCAAGTCAGGATCACAGGCACGGCTACATATTGGTCAACCCTAGGGTGGGAAAAACTCCTGGGGGTGAAGCAGGAGCAGGAATGGAGCAGTGAATGGGCCCCCATACCAAAGACACCTCTGCATTTTCAGCGCTCTTAGCTTAAACCTTCAGCACCTGCTACTCATCTTCTCCTCACCTGTCCTGGTACCACCCCTCTCTCAGTCAGCTGGACCGAACACCTTGGCGTTACCACAGTCTTTATACCCACTGCAGCCACGCGATGACAGTCTTAACCTCTTCTGGTGCTAGGTCTCTCGTGCAGGTCCCCTGTCCCATTCCCAGTGCTCACACACCGAGATTACTGGAATAGGCTACTGTTCTCTAGGTTTTTCCGCCTCCAATCCAAGTGTTAGACTATCACCTTGTGCCTGTTGATGTTCAGGATCTTGTAACGGTTTCACAAGGCCACGGGAGAGAGCTGTAACTTCTCTGCCCGCTGTGCACAAAATTCTCCAAAATTAGGGCCCGATCTGTCTCTCCAGCGCCAGTCTCCCTGCTCATCTGCGTGATAGCGCCACGTCCCCCAAATGCCCAGTTCATCCCTGCTCTGTACCCTCAGCTGCCACCACACCTCAACCTAAGCATCCTTCTTGCCAAATTAGGTGCTTTATATACACAGCACCTGGCACAATAGCAGCGCTTAGTGAAGGTCCTTTACTCCAGCAGTTGTGCACCTTGGCTGCCCCTGAGAACCACCAGGGAGCTGTTCAGCCTCATCAGGCTGTACCCCAGACAATTAAGTCAGAACGTCTGGGGTGGGGCCAGGCATCAGTATGTTTTAAGTTCTTCAGGGTATTCCGGTGCAGCCAAGGTTGACACCTCCTGCTTTACTCCCCAGCCATTCACTATTTCCCTTCCTGAGACCCCCTCCTTAATGAACTTTCCTAGGCAGAATTCTTCTCTTGACTCCTGCAGCACAAAATCTATACTACTGATCAGTGCTCAACAAAGCCAGCTTGCCTTTGAATTGGTATGGTACTTGATAGTTTGATAAAAAGCCTATTCTTGTTTGAGGTTCATGCCACCTTACTAGCACAAGCTGGACAAGTATTACTATCCCCATTTCACAGATAAAAACACTGAAGTCAGAGTTAAGTGACTTGCCCAAGGTCACCCAACTGCTAAGTGACAGAGCGATGATAAGAATTCAAGCCTTCTGACCTCAGAATTCTTCACCTCACTCCTCCTTAATGTGTTGGTCTTACCTCCCTAATAAAACTGTTGGCTCTGAAAAAGAAGAATCTCCACTTTCATGCACCTGTTTTTAATTCAAACCTAACAGTTAAAGCACTGAGCTAGGTGCTTTAGGGCCTTGCAGCGAGGGCATCACCTGGGAACTTGTTGGAAAACCAGAATCTTGGGCCCTACCCCAGACCGAAAGAACCAGAATCTGAATTTTAATAAGATCCCCAGCTGATTTGAGAAGTTTGAGAAGTACTATTTTAGGGATAAAAATGAACAACATGTGGTCCCTATCCTCAAGGAGTCTATCGCTTAGTAGGGTCTCAAGGCACGTATATAATAACGTTAGTACAGTTAGTACATATCAGTGTAAGAGTACAAATCTGTTAGATTCAGAAGGGAGGTTAAGTTTGACTAGGGTTAAAGACAGGCCTGATGAAGAGGGTGGTATCTAAGCTTAAAAGGCTACAGCACAATTCAATGGCCTGGGAGAGAAGCTGAAGGGTGGGGTACAGGTGGAGGCAACAGAGTTGGGGAGTTATTCGTGGAACAGAAGGGAGTCATATTTAACTGGAGCATAGAGAATACATGAGAATAAGGTAGGACTGAAAACTGGAAAGGTAAATGAAGCTCTGTGTACATTTGGCCTTAAGCCTATAAGGCAAACGGGGTCAAAGGTTGTGAGCAGAGTGACAGGATGAAATCATTTTTGTTTTCATTCTTGCTTTGCATGCTAACCCTTACATAGCTGGACTCACTATCAGTCCAGACATGTGAGGCTTTGAGAAAAATCAGGTGGAATCTCAGGCGGTTCTCCATACCGAGGACGTCTAAAGCAATCAATTCCTTTTAGACAGGACTGGCATAGCAAGCGGGTGAAGGGGCAGAGAGGGAAGCTATAGTAACTCTGCTTGAGTGGTAAAGTGGGGCCTGATCTGAGACACAATCCCTGGGAATAAATCTCCTACAGAACATAGCCTCATTCTGGGCACATGGTAGGCTACACACACACACACACACACACACACACACACACACACACACAACCACGCTCATACACACACACTACACTTACAGCAAATGAAACACCTGCTGGCCTCCTCATCCATTTGGGGGGCTTTTTCAGGGGAGGTAGCAGTGATGTTTGGGCCACTTGCTCTGGTACCTGCAATGGTGGGAGAGGCTGGCCTTTGCTGAAGGAAGAAGAGATCTGAGGGCACAAGGACACCTGCATTACCAGCCTCAAGTGGTGGCTTAGCGAGGAACTCCACCTGCAAACTCCATTTTGGGAGGAATCCTTGAAATGCCCAATCTGGCCCACAAAGGCTGGACTCCCATATTCCAGAGGACTAATAGTGAGGGTGGGATCCCCTGCAGTAGACTTTTGGAAAGTCCACTGTATGCAACACCTACAGTGGAGTATGACATAAAATGTATCCATAGGAGAAAGACAAATAAGACACTTCATCCTTCCAAAATAATGGTCCCAGCATGGAGGTCCAATGTCCCTGCAATACCACAGGGAACATCCAAGAACAAAAGGCAAGGTGAAGGCCTCCTTTGTATTGTGGCAGGAACTTACATTCTCCCAGGAAGATGGGCACTGGAGTAAAAGTGCAGCCTTCCTAAACCCAGCGCCCCATCTTCCCACTCTTCAACAGTCCCCACTTCTTCCCAGGCCATATGTCCTTCTCTCTCCCCACCAAAAAAGACAGCCCCTTCCCTCCTGCATTCTCCACCATGCCCTTCACACCTTGTCAGTCTGTCTCATCTGCTGGACTTCCCAGCTCCTACCCATCACAGAGTACAAACTGATCCAGCCGTCAAAGGAGGCAGCAGAGAACACTGGAGGTTCCCGAGGGCACCACTGCACATCAAAGCACCAGCTGTTCTGTGTGGGTAGCTTAAATACCACCTAAAGTGAGGGAACACACCATTAGGGAAACCCTGACATAGGAAAGGCAGCCCAGAACACACAGCTGAAGCTGGGATCCCCCACAATCATCTCATCTCCCATGCCAGCATGCCCACACAAGGGCCAGCCTACCTCGCAGCTCCCCAGGTCCCAACACAAGACCTGGTTGTCCTTGGCACTACTGAGCAACAGCTCGGCATCAGCCTGGCTCCATGACACTGACAAGATCCCCCTAAGAGGGAAAGAGAAACTAGGATTTGCTGACTGCCTACTAAGAGTAGGATATCTTATATATTATACATCTCGGTAAATCTCATCCCTATAAAATGAGCAGCCTGATTTCATTTCACAAACAAGGAAAATGAGGCTCTGAGAAATTAAGGAACTTTCAGCAGTCAAGCAGCCAGAACCCAATTAAATCCCAGAGCCTGCGCACTACTCACTGGACCACTCTCCATCCCACAGGTCACTGCAGGATGCTCTGCTTCTTTTCCCTGATTGTAGACTAGGGACTATGAATCAGCATGAACTAGGCAAGCACCCATCCTTATGGGTGCTTTTAGCCCAGGAAGATAGTGGGGACCTAACTCTCAAAAGTCCCCAAGGAGGTATAAATGAAACATGGCCCTTCAGTTAAAAAGAACAGACTCTGGGGCTGCGTTCTCTGCTGCAGGCCCAGAAGCTACAGCTTCAGAGGCAGGCCTCTGTGCAGGACAAATAGGAGCCAAAATCCTTCTCTTAAGGTGACGTCTTGGAGGAAGCAACTTCATCACCTAAAGAAATGAGCATTATCCTCGGATCAGAGCCTGGGGACTCTCCCAGGGGGACTGGCTCCAATATTTCTCATGACCCTTTACCCAGTCCCATCTCTGGACAGTAGATGGGATCTCGGGCTTTTCTCCATAACCTCTGGGTCTAATGAAACTCCACTGGGTTGGGGCAGGAGCTAGGACTGGGTGACTGTGCGTTCACTGGGATGGCTTTGAACCCAGGGAGGATGTTTGGTAGCCAAAGTGAGCATTCATTGCCTCCTACCCAGGTCAGTTATGCCCTCGCCCTCCACCAAGGATGTGGGGCGGTTGAGATGTACCTGCTATGACTCTCCAGCACCTTCAGGGGTGAGGAGGCAAAGCGCAAGTCCCACAGCTGAATCACTGGAAGACGATCATCTTCTGAGCATAGCACCAACTGAGTGGCTACGTCTGGGTGCCAGGCCAGGCCTGAGCAGTGCATCTGTGAACAAAGCAGACCCCAGTGGGTGATGTAACCTGCCTTCTCTAGTTATGAATCTTCTCTGCCCATTTGGAAAGGGACCACGGAGGGCAGGGTTTGTGTCTCCTCTAGGTGACTGAAAACACCAGCGCCATCAGAAAATGAGTGATGACCATGAATAAGGGAGCATTAGAAGCCTCCAGATCACCTCTGTGTAGCTCACCTACGCTTTCATGCTCAACAGGAAATCTGTTGGATCCACATGCGCAACAGTTGAAAGCAGAAGCTTGGCCTGGGGAGGAGTGGCGGCCATGGCCAGGCAAGAGGCAGAAGCAGGTCCCAAGCCTGTACTCTGCCTCCAGGACTCACCCTGTTGCTGTGATCACTGACTCTGATGATAGGTTCATTCTTCCTGAGATCCCACACAACTGCCTTGCCGCTGGGGTGAGCAGAAGACAGAATGTGCTGAACTTGCCGGTTCCAAGAGAGTGCCTTGATGTCTTCTGGGGGCTGCTGAGGCAGGATGGGGGTAGGGGGTGGAGGACAACTTGTCACCCCTGGACCAAGAGACATCTGCTGTTCACTGCTCCCAACCACTCACAGAAAGCCCAAGAGCAGACCTGGATGGGGCTACCCAAACCCAGACAGTCTCGGGGAGCTGGGAGCTGAATTTTCCAGAGAGGATCCTTTAGGGTACTGGTATGGAAGCTGAGACAATGGCAGGCACACTTGGGTTTTACTCCTACCCCAAGGTGCTGAGAGGATAGAGTCAAGATTTAAAAATAGCCCTCATGTCTATGACATAGAGGGAGGGAGAGAAGGAGGAAGGTGATGGAGGGAAAGAAACATAGACACCCAAGATCCCCAGACAGTGAGGCAAAAAAGAAAAGCCATTGCTACTTTCTGGGCACAAGATGCTATCAAATTCATTCTTAACTCACCTCACGATACTGTCAGCATAAAACAGAGAAAACCCAGGAAGCAAAAAGATAGGCCCAGTTATAGACTGACAGAGGTACACTCAGAGGCAGACATACATGAGACCCTCAAATGCATGGGAGAACCAGATACAGAGACAAGACTGACAAAAAGGACAAGGGTTTATCCGGGAGTCCTCCTCTTATCCCCTCCCCGCCGAGCCCAGGGCCCTACCTCACCCTGCCTACGAGAAACAGCGCCCTCATTCCCTCTCTCAATGTCTTTTACTCCCCTTGCTCTTCTTCATTTTCCTCCTCTGGGGCAGTTTATCACCACAAACCGCTCCCCCACTCCCCACCTCCCCCACTCTCCCCTCCCCTCCCCTCCCCTTCATCCCTGTTATAATCAGGCTGGTAGCACGTTAGTCTGTGGAGCTTTATTGCCCTCCAGTGGTAAAGCCTGAAATCTCCTAGGCTCTGGCTGCCTCCAGAATTCAAGAGTGCCTGGGAAAGTCCGCTGCACACTGTAAGCAACAGCCCCGGGAGCTTCCTCACCTGTGACTTGGATCCTGGGGTCATTGGCACACTCAGGTTATTCAAATCCCAAATGAAGATTTCAGAATCATTGGCCCCTGAGGCCAGGAGGTTGCCCTGTAGGAAGAACAGGCCTTTGGAGGGACAGCATCCCAGGAAGAGATGAGAACAGGACAAAGGGGAAAGAGGCCCACATATGGGGCTTCCAAAGCCTCCCCAGGAACAACCTGGGAAGGGCTTAGAGTTATAGACCGGAGGTCATAAGTGAATGTTTCCATTCTGATCTCTATGGCGTGGCCATGTCTGACCAACTGAAATGTGGTACCTGGAAAGGATTAAAGTCGAGGGCTCTGACCGCCCCGGTGTGCTTCTGTTTCTGGGCAATCACAGGCTCCTTCCCCGAAGACAGGATGTGGGTCGCATTGTACAGAGTAAGCATGCCATTGTCCCCGCCGCCTGCAATAATCCCAGAGCCTTCCAGAAGCCCACTGCCAAAGCTCCCCCAGATCAGCTTGTGAAACCTACAAAGAGGAGGAACTAGCATGAGCAGCAGCTCAGGCCCATGTCAGTAAGCAGAGGGTGGGCACGTGTGCCAGCCTCTGCTGTTGGGCAGCCATGCCCACCCCCAGTGGGGCCTGCCTCTCGCCCTCATTTCCCACACACAGAACGTAGGTCTCCTCTGCCCGATCCTGCCCTTTCTCTGAAAATCATACTCCATCTATGTTACACCGGAAGTCGGAGGCCACTGCCTCAGAGTTGTGTGGGGAGGCTTTTCTTTTTAAGTTAATATTATTGGGGTTATATAGACCTAGTAATAAATACTTCAAATAGATTACTTCACAGAATCCTCACAACTCAAATAACAACTAACACTTCCTGAATACTTCCTATGTGCCAGACACTGTTTTAAGCGCTTTACACATATTAGCTTATTTAATAGTCAACAACCCATAAGGTGTTATTATTCATTCCACTTTCAACGGATGAAACTGAGGCACAGAGAAGTTATAAACTTCTGAATATACAGCTAGTAATTTTATTCCCATTTGACAGCTAGGAAGTGGCAGAATCAAGGTTCAAAATCAGGTCCATCTTGTTTTAGAGCCTGAGCTCTTAACCATCATTAAATACTGTCTCCTGTCTAAAGCAAGAGCCAAACTCTTCTGTACCTGACTAGAAGCATGTTCTCTAGACCAACAATTGTTGTCCCCTCTTCCTCCCAAACTGGAAGTGAGAAAAGACACAAGGACCTCCCCACCCATGCCTCTTCCATGCGGCTGGCCCATTGGAGCTGCTATGTGGCTGCAGTGGGCCATCCCTAGAGACACAGAGGCATGAAGAATAAATGTACTGCTTGGGAAACACTTTTCTGGCTTTCTGAAGCTGCTTCTAACAACATACTGCCAGTGTCTTGCACAAGGAAAAAGATGGACCCTGGGCTCCTACAGACAAGGATGGGTGTTCTGCAATGCCCCTAGAGAAGGCACGTGAAATCCCCAAGCCTCATAAGTGGTTTGTCCTCCATTTCACAGTTGCTAGCCAAGGAGATTTCTGCAGCCTTTTAGAGAAGCCAGATTTCACATCGAATGATGTCCTAAAATTCCCTAACTGAAATGAAATGTTCCCACATCCTGAGAATAGCAAGCAAGGAAATTGAGTGGGGTGACCAGGCAGGAACCTGTTTGGCCAGTCATTAGAGCAGAGCCAACCCATCAGAAGCGAAGAGCTGAGCACCAGTTCAGACCAGGTCAGCATCTAAAGCAAAACAGCAGAGCTGACACAAATGGTGGATCTAAAGCTACTGTCAGAAAGGCTATGTTTTCTAAGGTTGGGCTGATCTTAATAGGGCAGAAGAATGTGTTCCATACCAGCTCCAGAGGCTGCCATAGCATCCTGGGGCTAGAGATCAGGGTGGGCAGAGGGCATATGAACAGAGTAGCTAGAGAAGCCCCTAAGAGGTCACACAGGAACCAGAGTGGGCTCTGGCCTGTGAAAAACTCACATGGGAATGGTAGAGGTGTAATGACCTCAGTATGGTCAGAGCACATGACATACAAACCAGAGTAAAAGGTACCTGAGTCTTCAAGGAAGGGGGGCGCCACCAAAGGGTTTGAGAAGAGGGCCCAGTTACTTAGAGTGGCCGAAATGCAGAACACAGAGTGTGACAAAATGATTTTCTCTCTGTAAGTGTGTAGAGGGTATATTCTCGTTAGCCACTAGTGAGGGTGAAACAAGCGCCCAACGAGGACGTGATAGAGAACACCTGGGAGAGTGGGAACACCTGGGACGAGTCAAGCAAGGACAGGGACTTGATCATTCAGTGGGTTCAAGGCATTTCAATCCTCTCTCCTCTGCAAGTGGACAGGGGACAAGAGATAGCTCTGTGTGTGTGTGTGTGTGTGTGTGTGTGTGTGTGTGTGTGTAGAAAGAGCACGCATGAGCATGTGAGCAAATGTTAAACTACTGATGAATCTAAGTTAGGTATTTGATTGTTCATTGTACTATTCTGCAACTTTTCTATGTTTGAATAGTTTTAAAATAAAATGTTAAAAAAAGAGAAAGAAAAAAAGATGGCCCTTTGGCCTGAAAATAGAACTGAGATTTCAGGGGAAGATATAGGATGAAGAGTTTGTACGAGAAGGTGGGAACTATCAAAACATAAGAATACAGTTGGAATTCTCTGCTAAGAGGTCCCCAGGATAATGATGAAATGACGGAGACCCTATGGCATCACAGAATAATGGGTGGCACCTAAAGAAAATACAGGCCCTCTGATTCCCACTCAGACATTGTGAAGCAGAATTTCCAGAGACAGGTCCAGGAGCTACATTTTTAATAAGACCCTCCAGGTAATTCTAACAAACAGCTAAGCTTGAGAACCACTGTACTAGATACATCAGACTGCATACCAGTCTAGAACAATTGGGGAAGACGCTGAACTTCATAAAGATAGAACCAGCCTTAACAACTAGCTCATGGCTATGCTTTGGGCAAAAAGCAAAAGGCAAGGCTGAAGAGATCAGAAAGTCATACAAGCTCATCTGTGCCAAGCTTTAGCTACCTTACGATTAGGAACATGTGCAGCATAAATCTTGCTCCCACAATTTATGTACTTCTTTGTTTTGGATTTTGCTTTTATTTGCTTAGAAAGATTCCCTTTGAAACATGCCAGCCTCGTGTTGGTGAACTCAAGTGAAACGAGTTTGTCCATCTCCCGCCCAAAGCAGCTGAGGAACTCCAAGTCTCCTTGAAAGTCACACAGAGCAATGAAGGCAGTGCTCCAAGCTGGAGAATCAAGTCACTGAAGTGGCGCAATGGATGTTTGAGAGACTGCTTTTCTTAATGCATGGTATGTGCCAGGCTGTGTGCTTACTATATATCCGAAATTTATAGCAGAGAAAACAGGGCCAGAGAAGATAAGTGACACACCCAAGAGGGCAGTAGGTGGCAGAACTGGGATTGGAACCCAGGTCTTTCCAATAGCAAAGCCCATGCTCTCTCTACTCTGTGATCTTGATGTCTTTTAGAGAGAAGGCAAGTCTTGGAAACAGGAAAACTAAGAAGTATACAAAGTGACCTTTTTCTGCTTGGTGTTGCCCCTTACACAGACACCCAAAGAGAAGTCGAAGTGCTCCCAAAGAAGGTAGAACTAAAATAAAGGTACTGGAAGAAAGACCACCTACTTTCTCCATGTTACTAGAGGATGGGTCATACGGAGGTTACAGAGGCCACTTAGAGATCTAGAACCTCAGTGAGACAGAGCTGGAGAGTAGCAGATCACACATTGGCCTCTGACATCATCGAGCCACAGCAGCTATTTCCTCAGTTCAAAAGTCAATACATAAACACGTATTACTCTCCCAGAAACCTTTCCTCTTGAGTGAGATTCATCTAACAGACCAAACATCGCTTGCTTCAGTGCACATGTTGACCCATATTGATTCTGATTTCATCCCGTGGCGTTTATCCATGCATTCTCTTCAGGCTATTTACAGCTTGAAGCTATCTCTTATTTACACCCATACCAGTGTTTCAGAACATTTCTCTTTCAGTCAGGTATTTCTAAATAGATATTTCTCTGATGCATCATGGATTGAGGAGAATTCCATGGATTCAGGATTCAAATGCGGTTGTGGCATGGGGCCGGTGAAAAGGGCAGGCAGAGGAAAGCAGAAGATTTTGAAAAGTATATGTTTCATTAATAATGAAGAGACACAGGAAGGAGTTTTTTAAAAAATAAAGGAAAAAGGAAGGAGACTAAGCTAGAAAAAGAAAAGGAAGGAGAGTCTGAACACACGACCTGAATTCAAACTCCACAGGTTCTTAGAAGTCTCCTTGTACAACCTCTTCTTTATACGTCAGTGAGGAAACCTAAGACCACTGACACAACTCAATTTGCCCAAAGTCACACAGCTTTGTTCCAGGCTGCAACCAACACAACTGTGCTTTCCACTAAGCCATGCAGTAGACGACACAGAAAAGAGGAAAGCAGAAAGCAAGGGATGGATAGCCCTCCATCTACCCTGATCATCTTAGTCAATAGGTTGTGATACTAACTTTTGAGTAAGTGACCTAACCCAGGCTGGAACAGAAAGTGGGTGTCTGAGACCCAAGGGTGTCTAAGAGGATTTCCACCGAAAAGCCCCAACAGGACTGTGTCAAAGGGTATCCCTTAGGTCTTTGGGAATGAGAACCCATCTTTGGAAACAATTTTAGAGGTGGAAAAGAAAGTAGAGATGAGATACGAACCAGTGTTAACTGTCCTATTTATGTTGGTGATAGCCCCCAAACCCCTGCAGGGTGGAACAGGGTATGAGGGGAAGACGTGAAGTTCATGACTCCCACATTCAGTACCAACGTTTCAAAAGGGGTCCATTCAACTAGTTGGCTTCAAAATAAACAGATTATCACCCTTGAAAAGCTCTTAAGACACTAGGACTAACTGAAGACTAACTACAACTAACTAAAGTGGTAATTCAGTTTGGTAAACCAGAAATTTCTAACATCACTCATTCATTCAACAAACATTTATTAAGCACCCAATGCCAGGCATTGTCCTGGGTGCTACAACAATGAATAAAACAGACAAAAATCCCTGCCCACAGGGATCTGAGGATTCAGTTTCAAGGTTTCTTCAGCAATCTTATTGCCTCTTTTTTAGGAACTCAGCCCTAAGACGCCACTACTGAAACTGCTGCTTGGCTGGTTGAAGAGAAGAGCTCTGCCCACTGCCCCTTTTCTTATCTCTAGGAGTATAACCATTATTGAATTACCTCACCCCTTTCAGGGGCCCTTTCTGAAATGCTTGTTTAGAGGCTAAGAATATTTCATCATTATTGGTAAACCCTCCAGTGCCTGATCTTCAAAAGGTACAGGTACTGAAAATACAAAGAGATGTAAAAAACTGCAAAATAAGGATACTGTCAGAAAGTGGTAGAGGGGCTCAAGAAAAAAAAAGAACAATAACTAAACTTTCATTATCAGATTAAACCACGAAAATAAAGAAGAGGGTCTGCTGTCTAAACGTCTTAACTAATCTCTCAGATGGACCCCAAAATGCACAAGAAGATGGAACATTCTAGACCAGTAATCTCCAAAGTGGGATGGGCAAGATAATTCTCTGGGATATAAGAAAAAGATTTATACTTTTAATCTAAGAAAGATATAAATTATATTTTATTAACAGTACAGCAATAAATGTATATTATTTTATTGAATATGTAACTTGAGTCTAGTGATTATTCACATTTTTCCTAATGGTACAATAATTTGGAGACCATTGCTTCAGACTGTAAACCTCATCTTTATAAAACCCATAAAAGAGCAATTGAGTAATGGAAAGAAGGTAGGCTTTGCAGTTAGGCAGGCCAAGATTTACATCCTAGCTTCTCAGAGTCTTGGTTCCCTCCTATGAGAAATGGGAACAATGGTATTTATTGCTTAGACTTATTTTGGGTGATGAATAAGATCTAAAGAGCCCCTAGCAGAGTGCCTGGAATGTATGCATGTGCTCAGTGAATGCTAGCTAGTAAGTGAATGCCCTCTCAACCTGCCAGGGCCACGAAATCCATGAGCACCCAATCAGTCCCTGACAGCGGTGAAGAAAGGATCATTCATTCTCCTCCGTTGGCAGAAGAGAGGGTTGTTGTGTAAGGTTATCATCTTCACAAGAGCCCCAGGGAGGAAGGAGTCAACATCTCTGCGTTCAGAGAGCGATCAAGTAATCTGGGTCCAGACTTGCGTGACGCACCTCTATCACATGACTCTGCCTGACCTGCTGCTGACCAGAAAGGACAGGGTGCTTTAAAACTCCTTTTGCAAAATAAACCCAGAGCTAACGTCTCTCCGACTTGGTGAAGGTCCTTCTCCCCCCGGTTGTCCCCTCATGAGCCCTGAGAAACACACACTACTCTCAGGATTCCCCATCAGGGTCTACTCCAGGATCTGCCCTGCATACACATCAGCAGTGTAGACACAGTACCTGCTTGAGGCAGAAAGGACTCCCTTGCGTTTCAAGTCCAAAGAGGGGTCCCTGAAATCAACCTCAAAGATTTCCAATGTGCCAGTTGTGCTAAAGGAGGCATCTAGCTGCTGGGCAGATGTTCCTAGGTGCAAGAAAAGTCAAGAAGAGGCAGCATATGAGCAAGAATATATGCATGGGTCTGAGCCATAAATGCTTAGGGAATGGAGAGAAGGAACAAGAAAGGACTGGGTATAATCGTTTTCAAATGGTAACAAAGAAGCATGAGGTGCTTGGCCTTGAGCCATAGTCCAAGGTTGCCCCCAGGTAGCAAAAACATCTAATATCCCTTTGTTTACGCTACGAGCCAACCCCACCTTTCCATGACTCTAAAGCTTTCTCTGATGCGCAGTAAAAAATTCTGGACACTAACTTTCCCCTCAACCTGTGTACTTCTGGTGGATCCTAGTCCTCAAAATCATCATACCTGCAGCCAGATACACAGGGTATTGGAGGGCTGGGCTCCACACTTGAACAGCTGGCCTCTCAAGTTCCTTCAGCTTCATGGTCTGTCCTGTATGTGGCAGAAAATTGACATGGCCCTCAGCCCACTGAAAATAGAAACCAGCAAGCTTAAGGGCCAGACCCAGGGAGCACCTGTGAACACGAGATCTTGTTTCTCTCTCTCCATCACGGGATGGGGCATCTCAGGGCATCACAGGGTGACACATGACCATCTGCAGATCTGTAAGAACAGTTAATTTACCCAGTTACTGAAATCTAAAGCTTTAAATCCAAAGATATTCCACCACACTGGTTGTCACAAGCCCCCGGGTGATAATAACCATCAAATCGGGTAATCTTTCAGTGACCTTAATAATTCTCTTCACTTTATATATCATCCGTGTGCTGATGACTCCCAAATTTATGTCACTGACACGAATCTCCCCTCTGAGCTCCAAGTTCTTACATACAACTGCTAATCAAATATTTCCATTTAGAAATAGCACATACCTAAAAGTTAGTCTGCGTAAAATGGCATTCTCTTTTCCACACCTCCTCCCCACAAACCTGTTCTTCCTCCAGTTTTCATCTCAGTAAACGGTACCACTGTTCTCCTAGCTACTCAACTCAGAAACCTGAAAATTACCCTTGACCCCCTCTTCTCCCTTATTCCCTTCTAATTCATCATTAAGTTTCCCAGATCTTAACTCCAAAATGTATCGAAATCTGTCTACTTTTCTCCACATCTCCACCACCACCACTCTATTTGAAGATACATCATCTCTCACCAGGATTACTGCAATAATCCTCCAACTGGCCGTCTCCCCGCTCCTCATACCATCACCCAACACAGCACGAACAGTAAACTTTTAAATACAAAATAGGATTGTGGCATTCCTTGCTTAAACTCTTCTAGTGGCTTCTATCACACTCAAAGTAAAATTCCAACCCCTTATTGTGTCCCTGTTCAAAGGCTGCTGCCTACCGCTTCAACGTCATCGCTTGCTACTTTCCCCCCTTACTCGTTGTGCTTCAGCTGCCTTAGCCTTTTTGCATTTCCTGGCTTTTTCCTATCTTGAGCTTTCATAAGTTCTGTTTCTTACACCTTTTTTTTTGGAAGGGGAACAGGACTTCATTGGGGAACAGTGTGTACTCCCAGGACTTTTTCCAGGTCAAGTTGTTGTCCTTTCGATCTTAGTTGTGGAGGGTGCAGCTCAGCTTCAGGTCCAGTTGCCATTGTTAGTTGCAGTTGTTAGTTGTGGTTGTTAGTTGTAGGGGGTGCAGCCCACCATCCCTTGCGGGAGTTGAGGAATAGAACCAGCAAACTTTGTGGTTGAGAGGACACGCTCCAACCAACTGAGCCATCTGGCACTGGCTCATGTGGGAATCGAACCGGCAGCCTTAGGCATTAGGAGCACGGAGCTCCAATGGCCTGAGCCACCAGGCCGGCCCTGTTTCTTATACTTTAAGTGCTCTTCTTTCATTCTTTCCATGACTGGCTCCTTATCACATCTTTCTGGGCTCAGCTTCTCACCTCCTCAGAGAGGTGAGCCATCCAGTCAAAAACAGCCTCAATTTTTCTCTTCTTAGCAATTTATAATTATATATTTATTTACATTTGTACCATTGGTCTCACCCACTAAGTAAACTCCATGAGAGCTAGCTCTGTGTCTGCTTTGTTCACCATGTTACAACTGGTGCCAGAACAATGTCTGGCACATAGAAAGTGCTTGATAATATTTGCTGAATGAATGCAGACATTCACTTTAACTCCGTGGTTTCCAAGCCAATTCTGATGCATATTCAAGGTTTGCTAGCCCATATCCCAATGGGCTAGCAAAGCGCAGAAAAGTTTTTAAAAAGAAACACTTTTTAAAGGGAGGAAACTTGGGACCCACTACTACCTGCTTGAGCAAGCCAGTCAGGTTACTGGCAACCTATAAAAACCCGCGGTATTACTTAATCTCTAAAGTACTTTCCAGCTTGAAGAAAGCTTGAGACTGCCAACTTAGCCAAAATTTCCAGGGGTCCTCTAAACACTTGAGGCTACCTCAGGTATCTTCTGACGCGCTACACATCATACTAGTTATCAGTGCCACCTGCTGGTCACAGCCATTTTCACGTTTCTTGGAAAAAATCCCTTAAAATTAGGACTCGCGATTAGCACTGTGCCCTTGACATGTGTATCTCATTTAATTCTCACAGTGGTTCTGTGAGATAAGTACTATTATCATCCCCATTTTACAAAGAAGAAAACTGGCTAGGTCAACATGTGAATCCCTATCAGCCTCCAGAGTCCAGTGCTTTTTACCATTATCTAGTCTAAACTGAACTAAAGTCCATAAAGTGTTTAAACCCGGACACTAGACACTGGGAAGATGGGCTTTTAATCTACTTTGTTCAGAGACATCTGTTCACAGACAAATCCCCGCTGGGGTCAGAGTAGCCGGGGAGGGGGCGTTGAAGGTGGGAGAGTTAGGACCACTGAAGAACTGAACAGACTCCTGCAGTGATGGAGGGCGCCGGCTACCCTTGGCAGTCCGGTCCCTGTGGTCCGCAAAGCTTCTCTCCGGCCTTCCCCGAAGTGCGGCGCGCGGGGGGCATTAGCCACAGGCCTTCCCGCCCAGGCAGGGCGCCCAAACTCGGAGCGGGCTCCCGGGCCAGGTCAGGTCTGGGCCCAGGGCGGATGGTAAGACGCGGGGGCAGCGCTGAAGAGGGACCCCGGTACAGCAGGGAGCGTGGAGCCGGGTCCAACCCGGCCCTGTGAGGCACACCAGCCGAAGCCCGGGGATGTGCCCGGGTCTCCGCGGAGGGCGAGCCCGCCCCCCACCCCCCACCCGGCGCTCTCCAGAGGGAGGAGAGGCGTTCCGGGTCCCCAACGTGACCTCTGCCCTCAGGGGCCCCAGACAGGCGGGGAAAACCAACCTGCCAGGAGAGCCCAGGCCAGGGGTCAGGCGTGACAAGCGGGACCTGGTCTTCTCAAAGGGCTTTTAGGCACAGCTGGGCACTGTGGACGGCGGCTGTGGAGGGCCAAACGTAATCCTGGCCCGCAGGGCACTGCCGCCCACACGCGCCGCGGAGCCGAGGAGTCGGCCATCCCACGGAAAGGATATAATAGGATTCCGCTGTTAATGGGCCTCCCTCACCTGTCCTGTGATTGCGCAGTTCTGCAGCAGTAAGTCAGATCCTGCCCCTAGTAAATTCTGGTTTATTCAATTTGAGCTAGGCTTCGGGGCAGCCTCTGAAAAGAGAAAATACTAATTCATTATCTACTTATTGAAGCGGAGAAGACTCGGCCCCAGCTCCAGGAGCTCTCAGCAGAACCCTAATTGAAAAGGTAAAAAGCAATCGAGGCCATAAATAGCGATGAAAACACTGTAGCCCAGCAACAACTGATGCCCCAAACTACTGGTTGAACTAATTAAGGGCTATATGTGTGCGGAGGGCAAGGTACTGTAGACCAGGGGCTTCTGGAAAGGTTTCAGGGACATGAGACGAATATTATACCTTGGAGCTGCAAGAAGGTAGGTGATGACCCAGCAAGGAGTTAATGGCCCAACCAGCTAAGAGCTGCCCTGCCATTTCCGATGCCATGAATGAAAGAGGCTAGGGTTGCGGGGAGTGGGCTGGATATAGGTTGTGGAATTCCAATTCAACTCTGAGATAATTGGGAGTTACTAAAAATTATGGGTAGGGATGCAATACGATAAAGATTGTATTTTGAGACTAGCAATATGGATCCCCTTAGAGAACAGATTTGGAAGCAGGACTCAAATTAGGACAATAGAACAATCCAAGTACCAGGTGATGAAAGTCTGGATTAATATAGTGGCAATGTTTGTAAAAGAATAGACAGATTTTTGTGACTGATAAAGGAGTTGGAGAGGGAGGCAAAGAGCATATATATCTTGAGGGAATTACAGCATTTCCTATTAAAAATGTGCTAACAACAGCTTAAGATTTTAGACCTAAGTTTGATTTAAAACTTTTTGATTCAAAACTTTGATTTTAGACCTAAGCTTGATTCAAAACTTTCATCTAATGCATGAATTCTACCATATTCCTGCCTGATATCCTCCAGAGATAGTGAGCCAGTTATCTTGAGACAGGCCCCAAGTCATGTGACACAACTCTATAGATTTCCTTTCATGTGGACTTGGGAGTTCCCAAGTCAGGACAGAAGACAATTTAGGTCAGCCTGTGCCTGCACACTCTATGTACTAAGTACTATTTCTTGAACTTCTTAGTACAACGGTGGATGAGACCTGAGAGAAAGTAAACAGGGTTGAAAACTGAACCTCAGGCAACACCTCAAATTAGGGAATGAGGCAGAAGTGTCACTGATGGAGTGCTCTGAAAGAAATTGGAACCAAAGGCATAAGGTCAGTTTCAAGCAGGACACAATTTTATTTTTTTAAAAGTGCACTCTTCTCTTGACTCACATGTTATAAATTCTTTTCACCTTGTTTTATAACTGCCAGTCTCCTCTTCTAGGTAACTACTTGAAGGCCATTATTTTGTCCTGTTCAACTTTATATCCCCAGGGCCTATCTGCCTGATATATACATGAGGAACACAGATGTTTGTTAAATGATTACCAACTGCTTTAAAGGACAGAGAAAGAAGACGTATAAAAAGCCAGTGGATGGGGGGTGGGAAATGAGAAGGGGGATCAAATATATGGTGATGGAAGGAGAACTGACTCTGGGTGTTGAACACACAACGGGATTTATAGATGATGTAATACAGAATTGTACACCTGAAATCTATGTAATTTTACTAACAATTGTCACCCCAATTAAAAAAAAAAAAAGCCAGTGGAGATTTTCAGAGAGGCATTTCAGTGGAAGTACCCACTCCCTGATTACATAAAAGTGTTTCACTGCCTGGACAACCACTAAAGGATCCCTTATTTAACTTGAATGGACTTGCTTATATAGGTCATGTTGAATGTATGCTTCTTTGTGTCAGGTTTTCAGGCAATGATTGTAATTTAAGAAAATGTTCCCAAAAGGAAGAACCTAAGTTGGTTCATTTAAAAACAGATGTGTTGTAGACAGCAGAATTGCGCAGCGGAAGTGTGCTGGGCCCATAAAAACGGATGCATTGATATAGACCCTCAAAAACACGGTTTTCCTCTTTCTAAGGCTATTATAGAAGTTTTGATAAATCATTAAGGTAACAAAAGCTCGCATAGGTTCAGTAATAACTCACTGAACTGTCCTCTAATTCATAAACACAGGTAGTGTCAGCTTATAAAAAGCCAGGATTCAGAAGTTGCTTTGGCATAAGGAATACATATTCTTATAAGAGAAATAAGATTAGAGGCAGTCACAGCTGTAGGCCAGTCCAAAAACACCTATTTTTTTCCTATAATATACTTAAACATGTTAGAGTACAATTTTTTTATTTTTTTTAGCTAACCATTGTTATTAGTTTTTTTAATGGGAAATAAATCTTGTTTTAACTTGGGAAGTCAGTAACGTATCTTCCTTTTTTCCCCAACCCTGTAAATGGGAAAAGAAACTACACTTACCACCTGCTGCACAAACGGAACCCTCAACTACCTTCAGAGTCCCAGCGAGATTAACAAATTAACATCTTCTTGTGCTTAACTCCCCCCACCTTCCCATCCTTCCAATCTGGAGGCGGAGGGGTTATAGACAGCAGGCAGAAAAACAGAGAAAAGAATGAGGTTCCTCAGGGTAGTGGCTATTCCTGGGGAAATGAGGCACACATACCACAGCACTAAGTTTTATTAGGGATTTCATGAAGGTTAAATCTGTAAGAATGAAGGAGTCGGTCAGGGTGCACAAAACCCATAGCCTCCTCAGATTTCATAGTGAACCACCGGCTCAGGCTCTTTGGTGGGATCGCCGCCTCGTTCCAGGTACAGGTCATTATAAGGATACTGCTTTGGCCCCTAAGGAAAAAACGCAGGTCAGCAAGAACAACATACATCCAGCCAATACCTGATTATACCCCACTCTGAGTTAACAGCCATGCACACTAAATGGGGACGTGGTCGCCTCTGGTCAGACCCAGCTGGGCTAGAACAGCAGGAAGAGCACTCCTCTTCCCTGCTCAGCCCAAGGCAAAGAGAAAGCCTAGATTGTAAGGGAAGTGGTGCCTATACTGTGTGTGTGTGTGTGTGTGTGTGTGTGTGTGTGTGTGTGTGTGAGAGAGAGAGAGAGGGGGGGTGGAGAGAGAGAGCACGAGGGAGAGCTTTCTAAATGAGACGATGCATCCATCCATCCCACTCTCTCTCGGGGTCGAGACAGACTCAATCTCCTTTAAGTCACTCAGCCTCTAATGGTTCCACCACTAAAGTGGCCTAGCAAATGAGGCGTGCAGGAGCAGCAGTGGGGGAAAGCACAGAGGAGACACGGCTGGGACGTGCTTTAGGGGCTGCTGGCTTTACCAACAAACAGCTGTCAGAGAACACAGCTCACGGGGAGGAGAAAAGGGTGATGTGCTTACAGAACTGAAAAATGGAAGAGCCACACTGTGTTTCTTGCTCTCCTGAAGTGAAGTTAGTGCTCACACCAGCCCTACGTGCACTCTCCAGCCTGGGGCCCCTGGGGCTTGGCAGGAAGGCTCGTGTCAGTGCACACAGCCACACCAGCTACCATGAGGACATTGATTATCTCTGCCGAGGTAGCACTGAGCAGCCAACTGCAAACACAGCAGCCTCCCTGCTTTCAGTTCCTTTCCTTACAATCTATCCTATAGACTACTCCCAGATTAATCTTCCTAAAAATCCAGCTTTCATTATATCATTCTTCTGTTCAAAGACCCAATATGGCTCCCGGCTGCCTATATGAAGACCAGGTCACCACTGTATCCCCAACCTTTAGCATGGTCTGTACTTGGTACATAGCAGGGGCTTCATAAATATTTGCTGAATTAATGTGTTATTATACCATCAAGTCCAAATGCCTTAGTCACGCAGTAAAAGCTGCCCGACCTAACTGATCAACTCACCTCACGATATTTTTTAATACAGCAATTTCCACATCTGATTTCCCAAGACATAAGAATTGCCTGGGAACTTATTAAATATTGAACCCCACTGTGGAGTTACTGAATTAGGCTCTCCCAGAAGTGGAGCCCAGGAATCTGAATTTTTGGCAGATCTCCAGGTAACCAAAGCTGGTTATCTAGGAACTATTTCATATGCTTGTTCCACTCCAACTCACTCTCCTTTTCTTTCCTTCATTGTTTTCTCTTGCCCCAAATGTTCTCTCTAACTTCTCCCCATCATCCAAAGTCTATATACATATTTTCAGCATCTACCGTAACCCTTCTCATATCCCTTGGCACATACATTCCCTACACACATATATACACAAAAACTGTGCCAAATTCCTATATATCTGTTCAAATGTTGCTCATCATGTCATTTCCCTAAATTTTCTTCTTATCCAAATTCAATTTCCTTAAAGCTAGACAGTATTTTTTTTGTCTCTTACATTCTCCAAAATATAACTATTATTTGTAGTAAACCCTTAATTGTTTCCAACACCCCATAAGAAGTGCTCTTCACACCTCCAAAAAGGATAAGGCGTCAGCTCTAGATTTCATGACTCTACTTTGAAAGATCACTTGAGGAACATAACTGGTAAGTACAGTTCCCAAATGGCAACTCTAGAGACTGGCTGGCTTCCACATTCTCATTCCTCACTGTGTCCTAAACTGTTTCTTCTCACTCACATCCAAGAGGTAGGCATGGAGCAATCTCTGGTACTTGTGCCAATCCAATGTGCGAAACCCTCTAGAGGTCTCAGCAGGAAGCCCAGCTTGGTGTTGGCTCAATCCCTACTCCAGAGACTTCATTCCCTCAGGAGATAGGGCTAAGTAAATGTGCCTAAGGGCACACCTCAGATACTCACCACGGGCTGGTAGGAGGGGTAAGTATCTCCAACCCAAAACATGAACAGCATGAAGGCCACGAAGCCGAAGAGGTGCTTACACATGAGCTCCCAAGAAACAGGTGTGGGGGACGTGTCCACACGATTCCTGATGTACATGTCTAGGTCCCAGTGCATCTGAGACAGAAAGGCAGATAACTGTCACATACTGCTCTTCCTGCAAAAGGCAAGCAATCCAGAGTGATCAGAATTTGATACAGGGCTTAACAGGCATTCTACTGCCCTGGGCAATATTCTGAGAGTCAAGTTTGAGATACTCTGGCCCAAGGACTAGATGCTGGCTTATGTCAAGTTTCTGCTGACTAGAGACAGCTCAATCATGGAAGTTTACAACTTTCACAGTATAGGCTTGTTTATTCTCAGAAGTCCCATTCCACATGCCACACATGGAACCTCAGAACTCAAGTCACTGGATTTTGCTTCCCTGGGCAGAAAACTTTAGTGTTACTTTGACAGAGAAGTGTCATTTGAGCTAAAGGAAGACATTAGGGAGAAGGAAGAAAGGTTAAATGGGATGTGGTTTCTCACCGGTTCACCCCAGTTCAATCTCAGGTCTGAGTGGTCCCAGTCATACCACGGATCCCTCTCATGCTGTGAGCGGTCAGGGAGCTTCGGATAGTCACCATACCTGAGAGACAGCAAGAACTTCTCGATGGGGCTCTGAGCAGTGTCACTCAGACAATTCAGAGTCTCCTCATCTCAAAGATAAGTAACCCACTGACAAAGACAACTGCCTCACCTAAGGAAAGAGGAACCGACTTTCAAATCAAAATCTCAGTTTCTAGTCACTAAGCATAGAACTAACCACCGAGTCCACATTGTAATTAAAAGTTCATGTCAAACTCTGAAACATTATAACATAAGCAAGCTGGACCTACCTTTCAACAAAAAGGGAAAAAAGCCACACAATGTTATAAGGTTAGAGCTGGAAGGGAATTTAGCTATCAGTCATACTGATTCTATCATTACAGAATGAAATTGAAGTTTAGGATCTGAACCCAAGGTCACCCAGCTAATTGTAATAAAAACAAAACGGGTACAGATTAGAAAAGTATTCTTTTCATAGCTGTGTTCCTCAACCACCAAGCTGGCATACATCTTAATATCTCAAACACCTCATGGGACTTCTTGTTAAGCTGGGTTTTCCCCCAACAAATCCAGGTTTTACTTATACAGGCTGCTCCTGAGCCTGCTCTTGTCCACAACACAATAAAAGACATAGGAAATGATGACAACTAGATATATGTCACAGAAAATGATTGGAAAACAAGACAAATAGGAGCTGCTGAAACCACAATTGAAAGAATGATGCTAGGACAGAAAATGAGGGAGATAGTAATCACTTCAGATAATTAACCATAGAGCTGTTATGGGGCTGTAGGCGGGGAGGAGGGGGTGGGAGGGCAGATAACATCAATTGGAGTAAGGGAGTTGGCTGTTTAACATGCTTTATAGTTGCTACGATTTTCATAGCCCTAACAGTAAATATATTTTTTTAAAAACAGAGATATACACATAAATATAGGGTACTCCATCTACAAACAAGGTTCTTGTGACAGGAGTCCAGCTCCCGCCTGGTCACGTGCCTGGATGACAGCACCTGAGCCTAGCAGATGCTCGATCCAAATGAAACCTTGCGCTCTGGATGGAGCCAAGGAAAGTTCCTGCTATTCAGGGGTCCTCAAGGGAGCTATTAAAACCTCGGCTTCCTCATTTGAGAAAACAGCCTGAGCCAAGGAGAAAATTGAAGTCCTCTCGGCAGCAGCTGCTCACCCATCCCCTCCCACCTTCCTCTACAGAGAAAAGCACCCACACCAATGACTGAGGGGTCACGGGAAAGTTCGGGGAAAAGAGTCAGAGTCGAGCCACCTAAACCAGCCGCCTTCTCCCATCACCATCCAGGTGCGAGCAGGCCCTTTCTATCTCACCCCATGCCATCATCCGGGTACGGCTCGTAGTCTTCCACCCGCATATTATACTTCTTGGCGGCGGCAGCCCATTCTTCTGGGGTCTTGGGATAGGGTCCCGGGAGCATGTCCTTGGTAATGTGGGAGGCTGGAGAGCAGACAGGGCAGGTCAGAAGGGACCCCGTTCCTCCTGAAGCTCCGAAGGTTTCAAGCTGCAGTAGCTGCGGAGGCCAGAGCCCGAGACTTCCAAGGACCAGGAAGACCCTCCACCCGCTTTTCTCCTGAATATACCAACTCCACCTCCGCCCCCAGCCCGGACACGGCCGCCGCGGTATCCACTGTCCCCCCCGACACACCAAACCTCAAGCATCCCCTTCCCACACTAAGGCCTCGCCGGTTCTCGCGGACCTGTCCGTACACCCAACGGCACCATGTTCCGGGATGCCCTTTGCAGCAATCGGACTCCCAGGACCCCCGCCCTGGCCGCCGCCATCTTCACCTTCTTCTGGTTTCTCCCCGCACATGCGCAAAGGCCTGTCACGGCGGCTGAGCCGGGCCAAACGCGACCGAGAAAGCGGGTAGTGAAGAAAAAGTTTTAAGGGTTCAACAGGGCGGGGCTTAAACGGTGCTGGGAAGTGGGAAGCCAGATGAGCGGATGGACTGAGGCAGAGAAGGAAAGCGAGAAAGGGAGAAAACCAAGGTCACTGCTTTGGTATTTCAGATTGTTGTGTCTCTTTTCTCTCTCAGCTGACTTAGGCGCATCCAAGGATAATGGAGACTAAGAACCTGAGCATCTCGGGTGGACAGCTGACCCACCTCCCGCAGGAGCCGTACAAGTAAAGTGAGCCTGTGTTAAATCTCTGACTGCTTGCCTTTTATCTCTGCTTCACTGGCACGTCCTCCTTTCACCCCCAAACGTGATCATTCTTCAAATTCAGCCCTTGGTCTTGCTTATTCTTGTTCTGTTGTACAAACTGGTTGTTTCACCTAGATGCACGATGCAACACATAAATCGGAGTAGAATTGGCTCCTCAGATTCCGTCCGTGTTTACATACGAATGTCCCAGTCACCTCAACCCAAACAAATATAAAACCAAACTTATCTATCACCAGAGGCAGCTCTCTAGTGCCCTCCGAAAGCCTCAGATTTGCTAGCACTTGGATAAATACCTTTCAAACCAGAGCACAATTAACAAACAGTGGTTTAACAGAAGGATAGAGGACATTATTATGTTTGCATATGAATATATTTTCATTTTATTTACACAAGTGGGATTTGCATAGTTTACACAGTATAAATATGCACATGTTTCCAGGAACTTTTAGGGCGACCACTGCTTTGGAGCAGAATCCATTATTATTGACATTCTCAAATATATATCAGAGCAATAAAAACTGATATATACTATTCAGTATATAAATTTGGAGGAGGACTACTTCACAGCAACTTGTCCTCTTGTAAATGAGCACCACTAGCTGATGTTCAGGATGATTGGACACTATCTGCATTCAATCAATGCAAAGGAGCCCTGATCTAATTTGAATCTAAAAACAGAGTCTAGATTATTTATTTATTTTTGTTAAGATATAATTCACATACCAGAAAATTCACCCCTTTAAAGGGTTCAATAAACTTTTTTAGTATATTTACAAAGTTGTGCAATTATTACCACTATTTCTAAAGATTTTCATCACCTCGAAAAGAAACCCCCTACCCATTAGCATATTTCCCCTTACCCCCACCCCTGGCAACCACTAATCTACTTTCTGTCGCTATGGATTTGCCTATTCTGGTCATTTTATATTAATGGAATCATAATATGTAGCCTTTTGTGTCTGACATTTCATTTATCATAACATTTTCAAGGTCTGTCCATGTTGTAGCATATGTCAGTTATTCATTCCTTTTTGGCCAAATAATATTTCATTATAGGGATATACAACATTTTGTTTATATATTTATCAGTTGATGGACATTTGGGTTATTTCCACTTTTGACTATTATGAATCATGCTTCTGTAAACCTTCTTGTATCAGTTTTTGTGTGGGTGTATGTTTTCAATTCTCTTAGGTATATATCTAGTAGAAAAAAATCTGTCCATTTCATCTAGGTTATCTAATTTTTTGGCATATAAATGTGTGTATAGTATTCCCTTATATGCCTTTTCATTTTTGCAAAGTCAGTAGTAATGCCCCTTCTTTCATTCCTGATTTTAGTCATTTGAATCTTCTCAGTCTTATTTATTTTTAATTCCTAATGTTACATATTAATATATTCTTGTAAAAATTCAAACATGCAGATAAAACTAAAGCCTTAATTGCCACCCCCAGCCCCAAACCCTCCATAGAGTTAAACCCATTTCAGTCTGGTATAGCATAGTTACTGTGTATCATAATTACATAGTTAAGCCAGTGCATTAGTTTTCTATTGCTGCACAACAAATTACCATAAATTTAGCAACCCGAAATAACACAAATTAATTATCTCACATTTCCCATGAGTCAGGAGTCCAGGCATGGGTTAGCTACTAGGTCTCAGCTTAGGGTCTCAACAGGCTGAAATCAAGGTTTAGTTGGGGCTGCTATTTCATCTGAGGTTCTGTGTCTTCCCAAGCTCAGTGGTTGTTGGCAGAATTCAGTTCCTTGTAGTTGTAGGACTAAGGTCCCTGCTTTCTTGCTGTCAACCAGGAGTCTTTCTTAGTTCCTAGAGCATACCTGGCATTCTCTGCTACATAGCCTTTTGCTCTTTAAAGGCTTCCGTGGCTTCAAATCTTCTTGATGTCTGTCTCTGACTTCTAGACCCAGATTTAAAGAGTTAGAGTGATTAGGTCAGGCCCTTTCAACGAATTCAAGTTCAGACCTACACAGGGTAAATCTCCCTTTTGATGAACTCAGAGTGAACTGATCAGGGACCTTAATTACGTTTTTGCCATATAATGTAACCTCATTGCAGGAGTGAGACCCTGTCATATTCATAAGTCCTGTTCTTACTCAAGGGGATAGACTTATATAGGGCATCTACACCATGGGATGGAAATCTTTGGCTCCATCTTAGAATTTGGCCTCTGACGGTCAGCCATAAGAATTGTCAAAGTGGGGGTAGCCAGTTAGCTCAGTTGGTTAGAGTGCAGTGCTCTTAACAACAAGGTTGCCGGTTCGATCCCCACATGGGCCACTGTGAGCTGCACCCTCCACAACTAGATTGAAACAACTACTTGACTTGGAGCTCATGGGTCCTGGAAAAGCACACTTAAAAATAAATAAAAGTCAAAAAAAATAAATTAAAAAATTGTCAAAGTAAGCAATAGCTTGTCAAAGTAAGCCATCATGGTAATTGATAGGGCTGTTTATAACCAATATCAATTGTTTGAAAATGTGGGATGATAATGGTTGGCAATTAATAATAACATTGGTAAATACCTTCAAGTAGAAGAGATGGTAGCACAGGCAGAAAAATCAAATGATGCTAAACAAAAGAAAACTGTCTTTGATTTTGAAAGAATTCAATTTGCCATATATCTTTTGCTTAGGCTTGCAGAGCAATCTTTGCCCAACATCTATCAATCTGACAATTGCTTTTCCTTCCGACTACTTTAGGTAGGTCAAGAGTTTGCTTCTCTCCCCATCCATTAGCGTAAAGTTTGATGCCCCACTAAACTTGCCTCCTGCTTTGCCTTCTGTGTAGGTCTGGTCACATTGAGGCAGCAGTAATACTTTGTGAATTGGTTAAACAGGTGATTACCCCTACTCAGTGGGAGCAACGTCTGGCCCACGCCTTCAGGGGTGGAGTCTAGGGTGTAGAGCTGTAGGTCACCGTTAGGAGGAGCTGTCCCAGGCCTCGGCTCCGCGTTTTTAGTGCCTCTCTCTCTCGCAGCTCATTTCTATGCTTTCCTTGTGTTTTATCCGGAATAGGTGGAGCTTCCGGTTCCGGTAGGGCCGTCCCTAGCGGCGGAGATGGCGGCTACGGCGGCGGAGGTCGCGGCCTCAGGCTCTGGAGACCCCCGGGAAGAGGCTGAAGCTCCCGGCCCCGCCTGGGATGAGTCCCAACTGCGCAGTTATAGCTTCCCGACCCGGCCCATCCCGCGCCTGAGTCACAGCGACCCCCGGGCGGAGGAGCTTATCGAGAATGAGGTAGGGGGCGGGGCCGCGTCCTGGGTGGGGGGTGAGGGAGCCGGTTGGGAGGAGAGGACGAAAGCGAAAATTGGCAGAACTGGAGGACTGGCAGAGCCGTGGACTAGGGCCTGAGGGGTGATGGAGAGGGTGGCGAGGAGAAATGGGACTTGAGGGGTTCGTGTTGGTTAACGGGAGAAATTATTCTGAAGTTGGGAAGTAGCTGGAATCATGGGAGAGGAATCCACCAGCTTCTTGGGACGACTTCATTTGTTTTCACCTGGTGTTTTCGCTTAGGAGCCTGTGGTGCTAACTGACACAAATCTTGTGTATCCTGCCCTGAAATGGGACCTTGAATACCTGCAAGAGAATATTGGCAACGGAGACTTCTCGGTCTACAGTGCCAGTACCCACAAGTTCTTGTACTATGATGAGAAAAAGATGGCCAATTTCCAGAACTTTAAACCGAGGTCCAATCGGGAAGAAATGAAGTTCCACGAGTTTGTTGAGAAACTGCAGGATATACAGCAGCGAGGAGGGGAAGAGAGGTAAGTTCCCGGATGTTGGTTTTCCATTGATTCTGGGGCCCCAGTTTTCTTTTCCTGTACTTGTTTGAGGATATGGAGGAGTTGGGTGAATTCTCTAGATTGAAGGACGAGGAAGTGATGAGACTTGAACTGTGACTCTTTAGTTCTTGGTCGTCTTCATAAAGTGAACGTCACAGTTGCCTGGAAGGGTGAGGTAGATGAACAAAATGAGTAAAGCTGTTTGGGTAAAAATTATGATGAGGCTAAATGCGTACACTCTGTTCAAATTGAGAAGTCATTACGTCACTTGTTTCCTTTTGGGGGTGCAGTGTCAGGGTTGCCGGATACTCTGATTGTTCAAGAGAAGCCAGAAATTGAGATTTTTATCTAAAATCTTTTTGGCTTACATGTGAGCAGCTAATTTAAATTTTTTTAAATGCTGCAGAGGAACCAAACAAAAATGTCTGTCTTTTGATGTAGCCCAGAGATTGCCAGTTTGCAGCCTGTGTCCTAAAATATTAGGCTGGTTGGGGACAGTTCCAACTGAAACCTTGTATGAATTAGTGTGATTCTGGGGTGAAGGATATGAGAATCCTCCAGCTTAGGGAAGATCAGATTAGATTGGCGGGGGGCGGGGCTGAATATTGACGTTCCACCTTGTACTGGCAACAGCAAGCACAAAACACACACACGGGAGTGATTCTTCCTCTCTGTGTTTATCCCTGTTTATGATGACAGCATCTTCAGTAGGTCTAGTCAGGATTCAGTCCTACACTAGAACATTGCGATTGTGTCTGGGAAATTGCTTTCACTAAGTACTTACTTCGTGGTGAATGACCATCTCTATCTCACATTTGGTGCCCAACCCTGGGCTTTTCTCTAGTCTCCTGCCTCAGTTGTCTTCCTGACTCCTGTTAGCAGTATGCAGCTGAGTGAATGGATTCCCCATCTTTCTGACTCAGCAGTTGTCATAATAATAGGACTTTGACTAAAAGAGTTTCCAGGGTCTGAACTAGGATTGATTTGTTATTTATGTCTTATAAAGACTGGTTTAGTTGAGTCGTCGGGTCTATTAATTTTCTCAAAATTAACATACCACGCACATGTGTATGTGCACACACACACCTCCAGCGTTCAGACTGAGATCGGTTTAAACAGTGCTGGTCGAGTGTAATTCCATTCAGTGAACACATGCACGGGAATGCGCATGAGATAAACATGGATCCTCTGGTTCCTCAGTCACTTTTAAGTTTCTTAGCTCCCATAATGAGAGCATTTTTCTTCACTAAGTATGAGGTATGAATGTAGTCTGTGCTTTATACGTGATTCACAGAGAAAATGTTCCTGTGTGCAAGTTTTGCCCTGCCTTGAACACCAGCCAACTCCGTTGTATAATTGTACAGATGGCTGTGATTGTGGGGTAAAGGGTATTGGGATCCTCTTGGAGTTCTTTTGAGTATTTACTGTTCAGGTGTAATAGAAAATTGTTGAGATTCATGCTTCATGAGTGGTTCTGCCTCTTTCAAAGTTACTTGCAAAATGTTTTTATATGTATGCATATTACAATCTCTGGAGCAAGTCCAAAGGTTGCATTTGAGTCTTGTGGGTTCCTTGTCCCCAAAGAGGTAGATAGTGTTTCCAACTTGTTAAGATTTCTAGTAATTTTTGTCTTAAACATGATTCTAGGCACCGAGATACCTGTGAGCCTTTTCAAGTAATGTTCTTAGGACCAGGAAGGGGCTGCTGCTGCGTCTTGTCTTCCACTTGTCCCCTTGTTAATGTCTTTTGTGGGCTTGATTAAGTGTGTCTGGGTTTTCACATCCCTTAAGTAACTTCTGATCTTCCTCAGGTGTGTTAGGAGCCCCGGACCTACAGAAAGCCTGATGAGGTGTCTTCCTTCAGCTGTAGAAGGCTGCTACAGAGAGGTGGCTGAATCATTAAGAGAAACTAGGCTTCAAGCCAGAGCTCTGCAACTTGAAACAAGAAAGTTTTATTTCTCACACTACATGTCTATCACGGGTCATCTTACATCATCCTTTTCGCTTTGGGACCCAGATTGCCCTGGCAGCTGCTCTCTGAAACTTTGCAATTGCTGTGGCAGAGGGAAAAGATGTGGTGGTAGTGTGTACCAGTTCTTAAAATTACAGTTTGGAAGCAACACAAGTCACTTCTGTGCGTTTCATTGGCCAAAGCAAATTAAATAAGCAAACCTGGTTTCAAGAGGGGTACAGAAGAATAACTCTCCCACAAGGAAGGGAATTAGCTCTTGGTGAACAGTAATACGATCTACCACAATGGCCATCAAGGGCCACAGGGATTTCTCAGGCCCTGAGAGTCTCTGGGACAAGGCTGATTCATCATTCTAGGGTCTTGGATAGGCTTCGAGGAATCTATGAAGTTGTGTGAAAGTTCTGTGCATGTGCATTTTTATGGGGAACCGTCATTGGATTCTTAAAGGATTTATGTTATGACCCAGAAAAGGTTAAGAACCACTTCTTTAAAATAAAAGTTTGGTGAGCTCAGAAAAGGATAAGTAAAGATTCAGTTCTGTGAGAATCCATGTTGGTTAAGAGTCACATGACTGTAGCCATTCTGTGTGGAAGATGCTGGTGTGGGTTTGGGCTTCCATTTCCAGATATGGGGAGGCCATGCCAAGGGGGTGGACATGCACTAATGGGGTCTTTTCTTGGGTGACGTAGGTTGTATCTACAGCAAACACTGAATGACACTGTGGGCAGGAAGATTGTCATGGACTTCTTGGGTTTTAACTGGAACTGGATTAATAAGCAACAGGGAAAGCGTGGCTGGGGGCAGCTGACTTCCAATCTGCTGCTCATCGGCATGGAAGGTAAGAAATCATTCTGAAAGCAGCATAGCTTGGAGTCATACAAACCTGGTGCCTAATCCTGTGTCCACCATCTATTCGCTTTATGACTTTGAATAGTCACCCTCTCAAGCCTCAGTCTCATCTGCAAAAGGGACATAACAGTATCTTATAAATAGTTACTAAAAAGATTAAATGAGATAATGTATAAGTCTGTAAGCTAGTTTCATGTACTCTAAAAAGAAAGTTCCCTTTTTCCTTCCTCAATTGCTGTGTGAGTGTGTATACTCACATATCAGAGATCTCTGAAATACTGCTCTTCTCTATTGGATCTGTGTATTCAGAAGATTTTTATCCCAGTAAAAGAGAGAATCTCTATTTTTCAGTATGAATTAAACATCATCTTCTGAATAGATAATACATTCATGGGGTTAAATTCAAAAGTTATAAATAGGTATGTAATGATAACGCTTCCACTCCAATTTTCCAGACTCTCAGTTTTCCCTCTCTGGAGACACCGCATGTTATTAGTTGCTTGTGTATCCTGCCTGCTAGAGAATTTTATGCATACACAAGCAAATTTTTTTTTTTCTTTTGAATAAAAGGAGAAGCCTTTAAATTCTAATCAGAAGGAGAGCTACTATTGGCCAGAGTCACTGTCTCATTTTTATTTTCAACAACAGCTCAGTGCCAGGTCCATACTTAGTAAATGGAGAATAAATTGGGTTGAACAAGGAAGCAGAGTAATTATTCACTGTCATTCACCACTGGGCTCTGAAGTCTCTCTCCCTTTGATTGTCCTTTCTTCAGATTTAGATCTGGACTTTATGGATTGACCCTTAACCTACCCATTTGAAACCAACTCTTGGTTTCAAAGAGTTCTGGTTTACTTGACTGCGTTTTTCTGTTGCCTTCCTATCCTGTGGTAGAGTGCAGGGAAGTGGACCTCAGGTAGAGGCTCTGTCACAAATCCCCTGTGAGGATGCACAGTGCGCTGAGCACTTAAGAAGGACGCTGTCTTGGCCCACCCAGGCAGACCTGGGAAAAGTTTTCTAAACGCAAAGCCCTGCAAAGGGTCCTTCAGCTCTCAAGGATTGTGGGATTAAACAACAGATGTGGCGCCACCTCAGCTATAAAGAGTGGATGGAGAATACACACACTAGGGCAGAACTAACTCAAGATGGCATTTAAAACATTTGCCTACTTAAATTATACAGCACTCTTTAGGAATCTGATATGCTCCCCCACTCCTCCCCCCATGAGAATCATCAGCCCCAGTGTTGCTCTAAGAAGTGTTGCATCCCACAGGTGTGAAGTGGGAGGGGAGGTTGAGAATCCTAGAGCTCCAGCAGAGCTACCCAAAGCAAGTACCTATGTTTATACAACCTAGGATGATGGTTTAACTCCGTCAGGGAAGATCATGCACTGCTGATACCAGTCGTTTCAATTGCTTCTTTTGTTTTGCTGCCCTTGAGTTCTTGCCATAGTCAAGAAGAATATAGGTATATACAATGTATTTGCTAGACTTGTATCATTTCAATGTGCTGTTGCTTCCAGTAAGGGCAGCAGCCATCATTTAAGAAAGTCTGCTTTGCTAATTGATGCCGAATCCTTACTGCTAGACTTACTACTGATTAAAAGTGTAACATCTAATTTGCTGAGAGTTGTAATTACCATCTTCCTGATTCTGCCTGAAATTTTGATGAGGAACCCCTAGCTGGGAGCGTAGGCTGGCTTTCTCTCCAGCACTGGGCCCTAAGTTCTAGCCTGTGCGATAGAGCCACTGCTCTGAATAAGAAAATGTCTTTCTTCCTGTAGGAAATGTGACACCTGCTCACTATGATGAGCAACAGAACTTCTTTGCTCAGATAAAGGGCTACAAGCGATGCATTTTATTCCCTCCGGATCAGTTTGAGTGCCTCTACCCATATCCTGTTCATCACCCGTGTGACAGACAGAGCCAGGTGAGCCGAGGAGGGCATAGAACTCCTTGGGGACCCAAGGCTGGTATGGCTTTCCCCTTCCCTGTGGTGGTATGTCAAGTTTAGACAAGCTCAAGATAATTTCACATTGTACTTCATTTATCCCAGGCCCCTGTGGTGGTCTCCAGATGTTTCTAAGTATAAGCAGCCCCGTAGAGCTAATGCTGGAGGTCAGACCCCATTGCTGATGCCGATGGAGTCAGGTCACCCTGTTTGATTGGATTACAACTTCATGGAACAAAATGTAGTCTCCATTGGATTTAAGTATTGTTTTCTTTTGTCATGGATGTTCCTTTTTGATAAAAAGAAAGGTGAATAAAATTGAGAGATACGTCAGTGTCTTTTTTGCAGCCCAGTGAGGTATATGGTTGCCTTTCTGGCCAACCAGAGAGGTCCTTTTCTTTCTGGAGGTGAAAGCTGCCTCGCTACTGCATACAGGAGTCTTGGCTGGTTAGAGTATGTGTTTGGGAGAAAGTTTCTGAAGGTTTGGGTGAAGGAGGAGTCCTTCATGCACAAGTAGGTGGCTGACCTGCAAGCTGTGACGATGGGCTTGTAACCTCAGGAGCACTGAGGCCTAGGATTCTTTTTCACTCAGTATTCGATCATAGCCTGTCTTACCTCATTCTCAGAGTGTGTGTGTAATGTATGTTGTATCTTCTGCTGGATGTAAATTCGAAAGACATTTTTAAGGCATCTTTTTTTGGACTCGCAGAATAACTGGCACCTATTAGTTACTGGTAAAATTTGATGATTGACTGATTTTTTTTTTCTTTCTCTTGAACCTCTCAGGTGGACTTTGACCATCCTGACTACGAGAGGTTCCCCAGTTTCCAGAACGTGGTTGGTTATGAAACGGTGGTTGGCCCTGGTGACGTGCTTTACATCCCAATGTACTGGTGAGGAGGGGCTGGGACTGGGGGCCTCTCAGGAGCTTTCGTTCCCATCCCTGCAGAGCCATCCTTGTGTCCCTCTTGGGTTGTGGCAGGACTGGACTGACGTGATCTATAGGAAGGTTGGTGTGTCCAGATCTGAGAACAGTGAACGTGGGGGAAATGATAACCCTGTCTTTAGGACAAGATGACAGTTCCTCAAGTCCAAAATGGTCCCAGAGGCTTGAGGCTGGAGAAACTGTTCTTGGCTCTTTGGTATGTGGAGACTGAAGACCACTGCCTCTAGTCCCGGGGTGTGTTTGACAGGATAAACATAAAGATACTGTCTTCATTATTTCCCTTAGCTGGACTCGCTCTAGTTTTCCATCTCTTCCTCTGAAAAGTATTGGTAGCAAACAGGAGCCTGTTTGTTTTCTTTCAGGTGGCATCACATAGAGTCATTACTAAATGGGGGGATTACCATCACTGTGAACTTCTGGTATAAGGTGAATATGGGGTTTTTTCCTAGGTGGGACCAGGATAAGGTAGGTGTAATAAATTATTTGGGGGCAGGGTGGGGAGGTTGGCTGCCTGTGGAAGTGATTCCCGGGTCTTTGGGAAGATGACAAAGGATGGACTTGCACTGTGTTTCTTACAAGGGAGGACGGTGCTGGGAATAGTGGGTGACACTGACGCGTTCTGCTAAAGGCGTTTCCTGAGCTACTGCTTCCTTTGCAGGGGGCTCCCACCCCTAAGAGAATTGAATATCCTCTCAAAGCCCATCAGAAAGTGGCCATAATGAGAAACATTGAGAAGATGCTTGGAGAGGCCTTGGGGAACCCACAGGAGGTATGTGGCTGCCCCAAGGTGGCACTCGTATGGTTCATTGGACAGTGACCTGGGAAAGTCAGGATTTCCCTGGAAAGCGTCACATTCTCTATAGCGCCTCTGTTTCAGTATCTGGTGTCCTCTCCATAGAGGTTATGGGCATGTTCAGAAACTCCTTGTTTTTCTGGTGAAAGCTGGGCTTGACTGGCGGATCAATTATAATCTGTTCCATGCTAGTGATAATGTTCCCCATGGGGCTTGTGTGCCAGCTGGGGACCCCTGAGGGGATTCTTCTGGAATGGGAAGCAAGCAGTAAAGCATCTCTTCACTCCCAGCTGTTCCAAGGCTGCTCTCGGTAATGTTGAGACCTGCTTCCCACACAGGTGTGCCAGTGGCCCATCGGGCAAATGGAGGAGGTTTGTATTTGTAACGCTCTTGCCTCCAGGGGACCTGTGGGGTTGGGAGGTGGCACTGGCCCCAATTGTAGGTGACTTTCAGGATATAGAGGCATGTAACATTCTTTAGGCACATTTAAGAAACATGCAGACAAACAGTCTTGGATGTTTGGGGATTATTAGCCCTCTGACCTTCTGTTTGTCAGTTTGGTGCCATGTACAGATACAGGGTATTGTGAGGGGGAAGATGAATCCAGAGGCAAGGGCCATGCCCCAGAATACTGGGTTGACTCCCAGGAAGAATTGGTTAGAGGGTTTACAAGATTGAATGAAAACCTGGTTCTTGCCTGTGGCTTGACATCGAATGTCTCCCGACACCCCCGTGTGGCTCCAGGGTCAGAGCACAGGCAGTTCTGACTGGCTCCTCATGTCTCTTCACAGGTGGGGCCCTTGTTGAACACAATGATCAAGGGCCGCTACAACTAGCCTGCCAGGAGTCGAGACCTCCTGCCAGGCGACTGCTGGCCCGTCCACACCGCTTCCTTGATGAGGACAGGAGACTCCCAGCACTAGTATTGCACGCAGCACTTAACGGACTGGACTCTTGCCATGGCCCTGGAGGCAGGTGTTCGGGGCAAGGCAGGGTGGTTGGCACTCCGCTCCCATTTGGAGGGACTTCTTACCCTTGCCTCTGTGCCCAGCACCTCCCCTCTCTGCCTCCCTAAAGTCCTGCATTCAGTGTTGGAGTCCCAGCTTCTGGTTGTCATCGTGTGTGTGTGTCAATCTGTCAACCTCGGGACGTGTGTGCGTGCACACACGTGTGTATCTGTTCCTTGCGTCCTCCTGTGGGTCGGGACGCCACTTCTGGTTCTCAGTCCTGTCTCCTGCAGCCTTAGTGCCTCAGCCTCAGAGAGGAGATGCTCGTGGATGCCCACTAACTACACCTGGGCTGCAGGGCCAGCGCTGCCCTGACCTGTAGGTCAGTCAGCCTCCTGCCAGGCTTCCCAGAGTCAGGCTCTGTGCTGGGTGGGAATGGCTCCTGGGACTCAAATGGGGAGAGGAATAGGGAGGTTTGCCTTTGAGAGCCTACAGAGCTTCCTGTGAGAGAGAATACAGGGTTCCAGCTGGGACCTTCATGTTCAAGCCATACATGGAAAAGACCCTTGGGCCACAAGAACCAAGGATTGTGCAGAAATTCCAAATTGCAGGCACATGCAGCTTTTCTCTTTCAGCACCAGCTCTTGCTCCCTCTGCTGGGTACCAAGGGAGTCCTCCTAGCAGTAGCTTCTCTAGGTTCTAGGGATGCAAGCCTCTGTGCGGGGTGTGTGTGCGCGTGTGGATGTGTGTTCACACTGGCCTGCCTCTTTGCTTACCGAGTTTCTCTACTGCTTAACCCTGTCCAGTGGGACATACCGAGGGAACCCCAGGGCAGCACTGCCTGACTTAACCTAAAGCTCTCAAACTCAGTTTTAGCCATTGGGTGTTGGTCAGATCTCACTGCAGCCTGCCTGAGGCTGACTGGTTAGAGCCTCCAGGGCCTGCTGCCCTCTTGCCCAGGCTACATCCTCTGTGTCTGCGGAGCTTCCTGGCTGAGGAGACAGAATGGGGTCAAGCTTAGGCAGCTAACTCACCACCACCTGGCATCCACCTCACATCATGGCAAGGACAAAAGTGTAGCCTTGTCTCTAAACCAGCTCTTCTGTGAGACCCCACTGTAATATTCACAAACACACTCACAAAGCAGGGTGACTGGTGGAGCACAGAAGTGGAATTTCCTTTCCTGTTCATAGCTACTCATAGGAACCCCTGTCCGAGCTGCAGTTTACAGCTGGGCAGCTGTGCACTACACAACTTGAAGGGCCATCGTTCACATCTGTTCAGTGGAAGGGGGGCCCCTGGAATTGGGCATTGTGGTGGCTCTGTCTTGTCACCTCCACTCCCATTTCATGCCCCTTCTCTGGAAGGAAAGAGGAGTTGGAGTCTCGGGGGTCATTGTTTCCTTTTGTTTTTTTTTCTTTTTTGCCAAAGGTTTACTTCCAGTGTCTGAGTTATGGCTCTTACCTCCAAAGCTCAGTTTACAGTTACAGTGCACTGATGGACTGAGAGGGTGTGTGTATATGTGTGTGCGCACCTGTGTGTGTATTTTGGGGAGGGGTGTTTATTTTTAGTACCCCATTCTGGGGTTCTCTGATGCAGTGTTGGTGTGCAAACACGGTACCTTCTCAAGTGTAGTTCTTTCAAATATAACCAATGCTGGAAAATGTGATTGCGGTGATCTCCATCCCTCCATCTCTTTTGGGAAAGAGGAGCACACAGGAAAATAAGGCAGATGAAGGATAAACTTGACCACAACCACACTTTGAAAGATAGCAGATTGTTTTCCTCCTCATCTGCTGCATTCCTGGCTCAGCCGGCAGATGTAGGTGACACAGGCCAGGGAGGTGTGTGCCACTTATCTGGGCCTCGCTGGGTGCTGTGCTGACAGGTCTGATATGGTGTTCAAGGGCAGGGCCCTTCACAGGATTGGTTCTGATCCTTGGGTAATATAATAGTGACCCCCAATTATTAGGCACACAATATGTGCCTAGTGCTTTTATCTTTGTCCTCAGTGTCCTGCAAGGTAGGTGTTCTCATTTTACAGCTGAAGAAATGGGCTCAGAGGTTGTGTTGAGTGGCAGTGAAGATTCGAACCCAGAGTTGTTTGGCTACAGACTCCCTGCTGCTCCTTTCTACCAAACTATATTGACTCTCTTACCTCCTTTGTACTACAGGCCATCCTCACATCTCACCCCACTGGGCAGTGCCTGGTGCAGACAGGCTTAGCCCAAAAGGGTGCAAAAGGTACAGCGCAGGGTGGAAGCTCTTCTGGGCTCCAGCTAAAGACATCTAGGGAAAACTGCCAGGAAGCCGTCTCAGGAGTTAAAAGTGCTGGAAGAAGCTATGGGAGACAGTTCTCGATCCCATTGTGTTTCCAGTGTGTCCTTGAATAGGTCCCATAACTTCTCCCAGCATGCTTCTGCATCGACAGCATGGAAGATCTAGGTGATGACTAAGAACCTTGGTTCATGGTCTGCCGCCTCCTTTTCCCCCAAGGAAGAGATTGCGGCTCTGCCCTTCACTCACCTAGGTTAGGGTCATTCAGACTGCAGTTCTACTTGGGCGGAGGAAGCATTTCTGCCCTGTTGCTCATCCTTACTCATGGAAGCGGACGCCAAGGGGCTGAGGTTTGGGGCTGTGTGAAGGTCAGCTATGTCGCAAGGTCCCACTTTCACACCAGCAGGTCCAGAGGAAACCACTCTTGAAGTCAAATAGTTGTTGGGGTTGGAGTTCAGAGGATGGAGGAGGGGCCGTTCTGGGCATCAGTTGAGCAGATGCCCAGGATGCCTGGGGGAGACCAGCTTCCCCTACAAATCAGAGCTCTAAATTACAAGGTTTTTACCAACGCGAACAGTTGGGGGAAGTCGTCTGCTCTCATTTGCGTAATGGTTTCTGTCACTGGTGATTAGACACAGGATGAAGGAAAAGAAATTTGACAATTAGGAATGAGCGATCATTAATCTGAATCTGTTAGGAGACAGAGAGGAAGGATCCTTACCCGTGGGCCAGCCCAGTGTGAGGAGACTCTCTGCCCCCTGGAGACTCGGGTCACAGACCTTTCATTATTCCCACGAAAAGGCTGAGCTGGTATTAGACTAGGTTGGCCCACTCGCCGGCCTGAGGTGGATACAGGGACAGACCTCTACAGGCATGAACCAACAAAGGGGGAGAGATTGGTGTCAAATGCAAGCGATAGGGCAAAGAAGAACAATGGAATAGTTTGGACATGTATTTCCTGTTGGTAGAAAAATTTTTTGTAATTAACACTCCAGACACCCAACCTGTGACAAGTATTTGCCACATTCCAACACTGCAGGGTGTGGAAAAAACCTGTTATCCTCCAGGAGCTTCTGCTTAGTTGGAGAGGAAACCACATGAAACAAGCAAAGGTTGTGAAGCCGTGTGTCGTGCACCCAGTGAGGACGAGACTAGAGACTGTTGCGGGAGCAGGAAGATTCCTCTTCTCTGGGCTTCTCCAAGCCCCTGGGCTCCCCAGGGAGGGACTCTGCTCTAGGCCTTCCAGCAGCATTGATTTTCTTTCTTGCCCACATTGCAGCGGTAGTTAATGTGTGGAGGACACTGACCCTCTTGCCCAGATGTGTGGGCAGATGATGAGAGGCTGAGTGTTCCAACTTGGATCTTCCCAGGTCTCCATGTTTCCTCTCATCCCTGTGTCCAAACTTCAAGGGCAATATTAATTTGCACCAGTTGGCATTTGTTCCTCAGTTCTGTTACGTGTGTGTGGTGGGTCCCTTAGACCAGAGGTTTGCGTGACGATTGGGGCAGGGGTGGCAGTGTGCTTGTTCTTTGTCTTCTCTCGGAATGTGAACTTAATCACAGATGCAGCTGTCTCTCTCCTTGATAACTTCCCCATCTCTGGGTCTTCTACCCTTCACAATCTAGTACAGTGTTTAGTAGGACTACAGGGAATGGCCCTCAGGGACTAGTTTTACCCAAACAGGGTGGATGCCGGGATGCACCTGAAGTGGCTCATGGGGTTCCAGTGGCTCATGGATTTCAGCCCATGGCCCCTTTGGGACCTTCAGTGCTTGTCCTCCAGGCCCTGCTCACAACTCGTGTCCTTGCAAACTGCTCTAACTAAAGAGATGTTCCAGCTTCTCTGCAGAGCTCCCTCACTTTCTCCTATTCAGTCTCCCCACTGCTCAGTCTGCAGCTACCCTTTCACCAAGGTCCTTTCCCCTGAAACGTTACCCTCAGAACCTCCAGACTGCACGTGTTTGGGTGGACTTTCTAGGATCCCTCACCCTGAGGCCATCACTGTTAATCTTCATCTTTTTTTCCTTTCCTGACCTGCAATAGTTATGTTTATTAACACAAGCTTAGTCCATTTATTCTGTGTGCGCTCTGCCCTCTTGTCATTCTGTTGTCCGTTCTGTCCATCCCAGTTTAGCGTCTCTAACTGGAGGCCCTTTCTGCTAGTTTTCAGCCAGCTCTGTGTAATCCTCACAGGTCTTGGGGTCCTCAGCAGAGCCTGCTGAACATTTTTGGTGCGTTTCTGGGGGACAAAGCCTCAGACACCGGCAGCCTGGAGGCCTAGGGGCCTATGATGCGGCCCCCGAGATGGGTGAGGGGAGGGTACCTAGTGAGTCGTGAGCAGTGGAGAACCAATGAGGGGAACTGGGCAGGAGACTCCCCAGGAGTGAGGCCTGGCAAGCCAGGGTGGGAGAACCAAAGTTTGTTTCCACCTAAATGCATCTGTATGCCTTAGGGTCCGTCAGTTCAGGGATGGGGAGCATTTTGTGAATGTCTCCCAATTTTTCTCAGGTGTTTCTGGCGATGCTCCGAGTCACCAAGTGTAGCTTACCTCGGCATTTCAGCACCTGCTGGAAGGAAACAGCATGTTGAGTAGTCACATGTCAGGAGTGGACATCTTAGGTGGGGGAGGCCCTGGAAGCCAGCAGCTGGAAACAGGGACCCAGGGGTCGGCCTGTACCCCGACTCTTCACTCCTCCGAGTGTTCTAAGTACAATAGCTGACTATGGACCTCGCCTTCTTCCCCACCTAAAATCCAGTCTTCACACAATATCTTGGGAGGGAGAATGTGGTCTTTAACTTCCAATGAAAAACATTCTAGCCTCGTGTGTGAAAGCCAAGCTTTTGTAAAAGCTAGGATATCTGTCTTTGGTTCAGACTTTTAGTGTTGCTACTTGCCAGCTGTGTTTGAACTTGATTGACTTGACCTCTCTGAGCCTCAGTTTCCTCAAAGAATGATGTGTGTGGGAGGGAAGGGGGTGTTGAAAATACCTACCTCCCAGTGGTTGGATTAACCTAGACAATGTAAAGCTTGAGCACAGTGCCTGGCAGGCACTTAATAAAATGGCGTGGTGGTGGCAGTGCTTATATTTATTATGTGACTGACTCAGAAACGATGTCAGTGATTCCTTAACCATCTCAAGAAAAGCATAGGGAAGAATAAGGAAAATACCCCGGAGAAACCCATATGGAACGGAGCTGGGGGGGGTGGACAGAACAGCCTTGGTACCTAAAACTGTCCTAGAGGAAGGGAGGGAGACGCAAGTCTTGTCTGATGTCTTCTGCCTGATCAGCAGACCACTGCTCCCCACAGCAACCTGAAGCCAGTGTGAGAAGCTGTCAGTACAGCTCTCCTTACCCTGCATGAGGGGTGAGGGCAGCTGAATTCCCATTACACCCGGAGAAGCTGTTGCCAGCACCCTCACACCGTGAGACACTGGGAGTTAAATCGAGTCCCTTTGGGCTCCGTTTTATTCCATGCCCTTCAGTGTATTAAATTACGGTGTGTTAAGATTGTTCTAGGACAGGGGCATTCAGAAAAATAGAAGACTGGGATCTTAATAGCTACCACTTACGGAGCGCTCTGGAGCATGTATGTTCCAGACCTAGTGCGTGTTCCTTCTCCTGTGCTGTCAGCGGGGGCCACAAGCAGGCCATTAGCATTACAGGTGCACAGAGGAAAGCACCTGACAGGCTCAGGTGTTCACAGTAGGCTTCCTGCAGGAAGTACCATATTCTAAGCTGAACCTGGAGAATAACCAGGAGTTGGAGAGTGGTTTTAAAAAGCCATAAGTTTCTCCTCTGGTTTCTCTCTCCCTCAGTCTCCAAACACTCTGCTCCTCCATGTTTAAGGGTTTTGTTAATCACTCCTGGGAAAGAGCCCAGTGATGGACCTCAAAAAGAAGAAGCCCTTTGATAAGCCACAGAAATCTTGGAAACACTTTGGTTGCTGGCCCAGGTTTGTCCTGGAGTACAAGTAGATTGCACTTGCTCATTTGCAATCCCTCCACTGCCCTCTTCCTCAGGAGACTGGCCTCTGAAGCCACCCTGCCACCCTCCTTGGAAGAGAAGCCGGACCCAGGTACACAGACCTCAGCCTGAGATATGAATGTATTCTGGCTGCCGGGGATTCTCGACCTCTTCTGCACTGCACTGCACTACCCCAATCTCTTCCATTCTGCCCCCACCTCTGCCGCTCCCCTCGTCCCCACTGAACCAAACCTCTGCAGTTCCCATCTCACAACTCTTACCTCTGCCCCTGGTTCCCAGCCCTGTGGGTGAGGAAGACCCTCTCTAGCTTGTGCTAAGCCATCTCTGGACTGCAGACCATTCTGTAGTCACCTTGCATTCACCTCTTTGCTTCTAGATTTCTTTGGCCCCAGAAAAGTTCCGTGTTTTATTCAGTTTGCTTAAAACCTATTCACGTACTCATTGAGGTCAATCCTACCCTTCAAGGAAACTGCTCCTTAACCCAAAATCTAAGCTACATCCGGGCTAGGTTTTATTACCTCAAGTATATAGTGTAGAATGTAATACAGGGTAGCGGTTGAGAATCGGGGCTTTACACACCTGGCTTTGAATCCTAGATCTGTCATTCTGTGTGACCTTGGGTAAATGACAAACTGCCTGAAACTCAACTTCCAATGTCTGGGTATAACATTCCCTGCCTTGTCAGGGTCACGTGAAACAAGGTGTGTTAAGAAAGGCTCAGTAGGGTGACTGTTCCTTAGCAGTGGCCCAGCCCTCTCTCTCGAAGCCCTTACCTCCCGTCTAGCTTTCTGGCCTAAGGTCCTGCTTCTTCTAGTGTCAGGGCAAGTGCAGTTGTCAGCTCATGAGCAGAGCAGAGGTACAAGCACACTTCCTGCTCATGCCCCTGCCGCTTCTCAGTGACCTCTGACTCAAGGGCCAGTTCAGACTGCCTTCGCTGGGGGAATGTTCTTCCAAATATCCTTTTCTGAATATTAAAAACACCTGAAACACCCTATAAGTGAAAATAGAAGACATCAGATTTTCTGCCGCCAGGGGATAGGAGGCACTGAAGGTGTCTGCGAGCTGGCAGCACAGCGGGTCAGGACGCAGGAGACAGACTGGTGCAGAGGCTGCCATGCTGGTCTAACGGCAGCAGGACCATGGGCTCCAGAAGGTTCCTTTCAAAGTCTGTGAATAGTGAGCTTGTGACTATATTGTTTGAGTAAAACCCTACCCATTTTTATAATCGGCGTGGTCATCGTTCTCACAAAAACTTGAGTGATGTCTGTGAGAATGAAGCCTTCGATATGACTCCTGACTCTGAAGCCCTATTTGCTGCTTCCTAACTCTGTGACCTGAGGTAAGTTAAGGTGTCCAGGTCTTTCTCACCCACAAGGGGTGGGAAGTACCACATGGCTTGCAACATTGTGACGAGGGTTGTGTAATGTTTTTAAGACACCCAGTTCAGTGTGGGCACTAGGCAATGGTTTATTAGAAAGACCAAGTGTTGGGGGAGCCGTGTTTAGTTAGTGCTTGGACAGAAGGAAACTGTTGGCAGCAGGGTTTTTGTTTTTTTGTTTTAGTTTCAGGTGTACAAAACGGTGTAATACACAATCACACCCCTCACAAAGTGATCCTCCCCTGTCCCTAGCAGGGCTTTTTTTGATCCTACTGTGACTCAAGATGCTCAGAGTAGAATCTCAGAGGAGATGACGTGGGGTGAGGGAAACAAAATGGAAAAGATCATAAGGTTAGGGAAGAGACTAAAAATCCATAAAAGACAGGACAGAAATGCTTGGATGAGGTTTTGAGGAGCAGATGCAGAGTCCTAAACTCGAGGTTACCACCCGATCCCAGAAGACCAAAGGCAAGGGTCCCTGGAGGACACTGGCTGAGTGGCGGGAACACAAGGTTCAGGGGCAGGGAACTGATGTGTGACTCTTAGATGCATTTTTCACAGGCTGGATGATTTGGAGCATATTTGTCTCGATGCTTCAGTCCCCTCTTCTTTCAAATTGGTTATTAGAATCGCTACCTTTCTTACAGGGTCAATGGGACAATACATGTGAAAATGCTGTCTGACCAGCACAACATGTTAATTGTTGGGTTGTGGGGTAGAGGTTTAGGAGAGCTTTTCCAGGGTTGGTGGGTCACAGAATTGTAGGAGTTCACAGATTCAAGCCTCCCACATTTCTAATAGGAAGCAGTAAAGCAGCATTTCCCACCAAAACACTGTGCTTTCACTTTGCCAACATTTGGCTAGTAAGGATTTTATTTTGATTTAAGAAGGAAAAGCTGTGTGGTGCGAAAGGACAGAAATTTCGGAGGTGCATGGACTAGGTTTGCATCTTGGTTTCGCCATTCCCAACATTGAGACCATAAGATTACTCATCGTCTCTGAGCTTTGATTTCTCAGCAAGTCCCCTCATGTGGCTGTTGGGAATGAGACACCTCAAGTGAAATACCCCAGTGCCTAGTGCCTACCTAGTAAGTGTCCAATAAACGTTAATCCCCTTTCTTTCAATTCTTTCCCCCTTAGGAAGCATCCAGTTTAGACTCAGTTGTCCCTGCCTTAGTGTAAACAAGTAATATCAGATTTCGCTTCTTTTTCTAAGGTGAGGGCAGCTGCCCTAAAAGAATGGGAGTATGAGGGTGAGTGGGCAAACTGGCGAAGGGGGCCTACAATATTGAAGATGGAGTAGAGATCCTATGGTCATCTAGCTGGCGTGGGGGAGGGTTAAGAAAGGGTGATGGTGAGAGGTGGGGGTTTCACGAAAGAAGGTGGGTGCTGAGTGCTAGAGGGGAAAGGCCGTCGAAGAGGGGCGGCGCAGAGTGGAGGACAGGACAGTGAACTAAGGGCGAGGAGACCAGAGTTCTGCAGGAGAACTTTAGGAATTGTGACTACGAGTCAGAGTTGTGACAGAAGTCCAACATTCAACCAGCTGTCATCTTAATACCTATGAGTGTGGTCTTCTCAAAAAGGAAGAATATAAAAAGAAAGCAGAAATCATCAAGATCGAAAGACTTTCAAGTGTCTTCAGAGCCAAGGAAATGCACCACCCTATCAAGGTATATGGCAGCTTAGGGGGGTTCTAGATTTCTGTGAGAAAATGCAATTAGGTACTGAAGAGCATCAAACCCAGGGGTGTGAGCTGGGTGACCACTTTAAGTAATGGAGGCCCTGTGATAGGGCTTTCACAGGCCACAAATAGGACTTTCTGGGTCCCTTAGAACCCAGTCAGTGGCCCAACCCATCTTTCTGGTTGCTTTACAACCTTACTCATCTGAGAAGGTAACCCCAAAAATACATGGGGCAACATAAATTGTTTCCTTGATAGGGAAGCACCTTTTAATGCTGGAGGACTTGGAATGAAGGATAGGCATGTTTAAGAACATCAAACCCACAGCATTACTATGTTTGCTTTACAGTTTGCTATACAGTTGGTTTCTTAAGTCCTTGACATACGGAAGAGAATTTGCCTCTATAATTTTATCAGATTTAGCTTGTAATACCAACTAAAGGGTGTTGAGTAATTTATTTTGAGTTAAATTTTAAACTGAAATCTTGCTAAGTTTCTATATAGTTTTGGAACATTTAAAATGATTTAAGATTTGCTGTATTTGTAAACAATGTATTGGAGACATAGTAATTAAGTAATTGGGAAGGTTTGTTTTAGTCAGATAAATGAAGTACTTAGGGAAATCAAATATATTAACCTTACATTAAATCAAACTCTTTTGTTTTATAAGCAATATAATAAGATTTGTAAAAGCTGAACTTAAAAAGCTTAGACAAGAACTAGGATTTTGTATATGTAACTTTGAAAATTGAATATAATTTTTAAAACCAAAATAATTTCTGGATAAGTATTTCTATACAGAAAAGTAACCTTCACAGATATCAAAAAACTCACAGGGGAACTAAATGTAGTGTTATTAATACTACAAATGCAAGTCAACTGGCAGCAGTTAAGATGGCTGCCATGAGTCAAATCAAAGCTTCAGACATGTTTTTGAAAGTTTTTTAATTAGTTGGCAACATTTGAGATAAACTTTCACTAAAATATCCAGATTTTTGGTTTCTCTGGAAAATCTGGCAACAATAATGTCACATTTCCCGTATGACTACAATTGGCTGCAGTTGAATTGATACTACCTCTGTGGGCATGTTCCTTCCAGTTTGCCAGTCACCACTCCTCATTTTGGGGCTTTATACCTGGTTTGTCTCACTTCTGTGACCTCTCTTGCCCACATAGCTTTTTGAGTGTGTGACCCCTGAACTAAAGTTTCTCTGAGATTCCTAACAGCTGGTTTGTATAGCCTCAGATAAGGGCTCAGAAAAAGTACAGCCCCACCCTCCTCTATTGTCCCCACTTCAGCTGGCCTGTCTTTTCCCATCTGACCTAGGCCCAGGACTGGTGTCCACCCCTATAAGAAGTATGTAAGAAGTTCCTAGGCTCGAACTTCTCCGTGTTTGCTGCTCTTGTCTGTGACCAGACTGGTTCTAGGTCTTCTCTTGCCCAGACAATTTGCCTAGGCTCTAACGTCATGTCTCAGTTCCTGTGAACTTTGTAATTTGACCACAGCCTCACTTTGGTGTGTGAGGGCTCGCAGGCTCTCTGCTTTATGAAGCTCCCATACCTGATTATATCTGATCGCTCAGGCTTTGTTGTGAATCTTCTGACTGACTCCCAAACCCCAACCCCATCTCCACCATCACTGGGCACTGACTGGGCAGGGTGGTTACTCAGCTGAGGGATGGAAGATTGCTGAAGGTTCAGGAGACATGGGAGGTGAGGTGGGAATTGTTTGGATTTTTGGAGACAGAAGCCACCACAGTTTAAGGAGACAACTAGTAGAAGGCTGTTTAGGCAAAGGAGGCCACCACACATATTTGTAGGCAGAGAAGAAGATGGCAGGAGAGAGAATTTAAGTGTGAGAATAAGGTCTCAGAGGAGGCACTGGGGTGGTGGGATAGGAAATAGCAACAGTGGGTTATACCCAGGGAGATCCTAAAGCTCGGAAACATCTTAACACTTCAAGAGACGCAGGAGAGGGCACGGTCAAAAGTCTATAATCCGCTGAAGGTATGGTTAAATAAATGATGCTAGAGGTTTGGAGAATAGAAAGAGGGCACGGCCATAATGTCGGGGCCACAGCCTGGGGCAGGAGAAATTTCCAGCAATGCAGCTGACAGCCTCTCCCAGTATCTGTAGATGTAGCAGAAACATCTGAACCAAACGGTCATGAAGCTTGGTGAAGAGCCAGAGCCAGTGAGGGTTGATTAATGGATCCATGTCAGCCTAGACTAGAGGGAAGTCTCCAGCAGTATGCCTTAGGGCTCCATCTGGGCCTGTGTCCTGTCGGACATTTTTATTGACAACTGATGGAGGTAGCAGGCTCATCAAGTTCGCAGGTGATGGAGCTGGGAGGGGCAGCTAATACTTTGCATGAAAGAGTCAGGATTCGAAAGGATTTCAGCAGGCTGGAACCAACAAGATTAAATTTAACAGGGATAAATGTAGAGTCCTGCACTTAGGTTAAAACAAAATCAATGACATAAGTACCGGGTGGAGGGGTGGGCCCAGTTTGACAGCAGTTCATGATGAAAAGACCTGGGGGGTTTAGTTGACTGCAAGCTCAATATGAGTCAATGGTGTGATGTGACTGCTAAAACCTCTAATACAATCACAAATTGCATTAACCAAAAAGGAGGGGCCAGATCAAGGGAGGCGCTTACCCCACTGCTTTCTGAGATTATCAGGCCACCTCTGGAATACTGGGTCCAATTCTGAGATCCTTGTTTTAAGGAGATGGGTAACAAATCAGAGAATATTTTGAACAAGCAGCCAGCATGGCAGTGGCTCAAAATACTACCAGAAACTTCCCAGAAATTCTATGGGCTGAGATTCTGGAATGAAGGACAGGGTGTATATCTGGCTCCCGGCAAAGACCATTGTATCTGGAGCAGTTTTCTGGGATTTGGAAGAATATAGGGGCTGCTTTTCCTCACTCTCTGTGAGTACCCGGAGACATAGGCTTCTGAATCATCCCAGGCGTTCCTGAAATCCGAGCATTAGGAGTTACTTAGAACGGGGATCAGCGGAGGGAGTGGGTTGAAAACGGAGCTGTGAAGTGGAAAGGAACCTGCGAATTGTGGCCCTCAAACGACACCTTTGCAGCACTCTCCCCCCGGGACGTGCAGTCCCTGCTTTGGTCACAGCGTGGAGCCCTCGCTCCATGCGGGGATCCTGAGCCAATGGCGGGAGCGGATTGGGCCGCAAGACCGCAGCTGCGCTTCCCGCACTGCCCACTGCAGGGAGCCCGCGGGGCCGCTCTGCTTCGCGCGGCTGGCCCGGGACTGTTGTGTGGAGAGAAGGTGACCGCGGTGTGGAGAAACTTGCCTGCAGCACAAACACACATGGAATGCAGAACTGGCTCCTGTTAGGGCCACACAATCCGGCCTGCACTGCGACGTACATGGCCTCTTCTCGGCCCTAACACGGAGCCCAGGGTGCAGAGGGCTGCTCCTACGGCAGGAGGGTTCCCGGGCGCCAATGACCGACTGTAGGACTGTCGCCAATTTACCTAAGCTCTGTATATCTTGGGTTCCTCAACTGTTCAAGGTAGAAGAACACTGCCTAGAATAGTAAGTTCGTGGAGATGTTAGGCATCTAGAGCCATGATTCTGAACTGTTACAGGAATCACCAGAGAAGTTTGGTGAAAACGCAGATGTCTGGCCCCGCCACCAGTTAGTAAGTAGTTCTGGATAGAGCTCAGGAATGTGTCATTTTAAGCACTTTCCCCAGGTGATTCTGATGTCCATGTCCTCTGACCACACTTTGAGAAACGCCTAGGACATACAAGGCTACCTAGTATGCAGTAGTTCTCTTTCTCAGAGCCCACGGGGGAGACAGGGTGGTGATCACCGGGCTGGGCTGACAAGAGGATGCAGGCTTGCTCTCCAGAGGGCTAGCCAACATGGTGGGAGGAGGATGGGTCTGCAGATGGGGTACAATAGTTCAGCTCAAAATGGATGTTTGAAACCTGGGGAGAGTAGATGTATTGAAGGCCATACAAGAGTTGGGGTGATGGCACCAGAGATAGGGGACCCTTAGTGGTAGGGCAATGGGTGTGTGTCAGTGTTGGAGGGTTGAGTATAATGTGTTATTGATGGGCATGGAGTCAGAGTGTCCTGGGAGGTGAAGGACCTGAGATGATGAGGTGGAGTACATTAGTGTTTTCTTGGGGGCCTGGAGATGGTTTGTTTTATCATGGTGAGGCCAAAAAGTGATGGAGACTGCGATGCTCAACGATGCCCCATGGGGGCAGCCATGCTTTGTGATTTGTGGTGAGGTCTTGAGCTCACACTTCTGACTATTCTCTTTTTTGGAGTAAGAGAGGAAGAGGATGTTCCTTAAGAGCTTCTGGGGGAACTTTCCTGCCCCCCCCCCCATATAGGTAAAAAATGTGTGTGTGTGTGTGTGTGTGTGTGTGTGTGTGTGTGTGTGTGTGTGTTAAGGGGAAGTTAGCTTATGCAATGAGATTTTCAAAGATCCTTTTCTGGATTTGCTGACTTGAGGAGAGGGAGTCCATCTCTAGGGCACGCTCCTCTCCCCTACCTCCACACACAGAATAACGTTTGACCTGCCTGGTTTTCTTGGGGCTCAACTCCCCAAAAGGGGGCAAGCTTGTTGGCAGCTTATGAACATGTGGATGTCTGCTAACTGCAAACACTTTCTAGAAATTCTGAAGACCTTCCCAGAGGAACATTCTAGAAAGAATCCTCAAATTCCAAGTCCTGGAACACTGGAGCTGGAAGAGAACTTAGATACCATCCAATGCAGTCTCCTTCAGTTTTATCCTGGGAAATAGACACCTTGTGTGGACACCCCACTTTCTAAGCCTCTTGGGGTCCCAGAGCCAGGTATGGGAGACAAGACTCACACATTATCTTGAGAAAAGGGAGAGTCAGTAGTGGGCCTTGCTGATACACACCTACCTAGGAGGTCAGAGGTGGGTGAGCGCTTATACCATAAGGCTCCCTAGAGCAGACAGCTGGAGGTACACCTTAAAACGGATAGGATTTATTTTTAATTGTTTTTTTTCCTGACTGACTTTATGGAAAGTGAAGAAAACAAAAAATATTCGGATGAAAGTCTGGGGCATGTCGGTCCGTCTACAGAGGAGCAAAGCTACAGAGGCTTGAATCCATCTGAGATTTGGAGGACAGCACAGAGAGCGGCTTGGGTAGGGGGCTGGAACCCCTGTGGGGCAGAGTGAGAGAGAGGACATAGAGGTCTGGCTGCAGCACGAGGCCGGAAGCGGGAGGAAAGAAACTCAGGGTTGGGCTCATGTAGGGGCAGTGAGGACGGAGGCTAGAGGAGCAGATGAGAGCACCCAAGGAGACAGGTACAGAGAGGAGAAGAGGATTTCAGGGACAGGCACGGACATGCCTGAGAAGCACTTTTCAGAGAAGCAGGAGTGGAACCAAGAGCACGGAGGTCATTGAGATGAGGGGGACACAGGAAGGAAGTCACAGGCTCAAACCCTGAAGAGGAGTTTGGTGGAGGAGGGTGCGGGTGAGGACCCCGTGGAGGTCATTAGAGTTGGTGATTAAGAGGTCAACAGAGGCTAAAGAGTGAGTTGGAGAAGAAATGGGGCAGCAACTATGGACAACTGCAGGTGATTCTTTGAGAAATACACGCAGGACTGGAGACAGGCCCCTATGTTGAAAAAGAGGCTGCAGCAAGTGTCAGCCTCTTTTTGTTAGTCAGGGAGAGGAGCAAATTTATAGACAGACAAGAAGGAGCCATTGGAGAGGAAAACACTGAAACTGCTAAAAAGAACAGACACTGGGAAGAGCCAAGTTCTAGAAGGGAAAGGAAGGACAGGGTGCCAGGGCCTGGAAGAGAACAAAGCCTCAGGTGGGAAGAAAGGGGTGAAGGCGTGAGGCTCTTGTTGGATCCAGGCTTTGGTCTCAAAGTAGAAGTCAAGGTTGAGGTCGGCTCCTTCAAGTCTGGGCTGCCAGCGATGGGCAGGGCTGGAGGGACACAGAGGAAGGGGTCTAATCAAGGAGCAATCTGGACATCTGACCTATTGCCCAGTAGGCCCGGGATGCAGTGGAGCTGGGCTGGGGTTTGCTGGGCCAGCTCTGATGCTCTGCATTCTGGGAGCAGGATGGGGCAAGCAAGCTATGGTGTGACCAGATTACAAGTGTCAGCAGTCTAGAGGCCAGGACACGATGAGGGCAGTGAGGGACCTCACTGGAGGAAAGGAGAGACAGCTGCCCGAGTGTGGCCTGGGAGGGTTTGATGGAATAGTGTAGGCAGCCATGCAGCGTGGAGGTCAAGAACCTGAATTCAAATGTGAGGCATTACCACTGTTACTATTTTTAAGTATCTGAGTGGAGAGAAGAACATAAGATGCAGAAAGGGAGTGTTGCTTTGTGCCTAACACTGTTCTATATTAACTAACTTAATCCTCACAAGGACCTCCCCCATGAATTAAGTGTTATTATTATCACTATGTTACAAATGCAGAAATTAGGTTCAGAGAGGGGAAGTAACTTAGCCAAGGTCACACAGCCAGTTGGTAACAGTTGGTATTTGAAAGGTTTTTCTGACTCAAAAGCCTGTGCTTTCTGCTGTGCCTTTTTATCAACTATTTACTAGGTAGGTGATCTTGGGTAAGTTACTTAATTTCTTCCTCACTTTCCCCATCTGAAAAGTGGGGATAACAGTAATACTATTTTATAGGTTTTTGTGAAGATTAAATGAATTAATATATGTAAAAGACTTTAACCAGCGTCTAGTGCGTAGAAAGTGCCACTTAAGGGGATGCTATTATCACAAGTATTGTTGTTGTCATTATTGCCATTACTCCTCACAGCTTCCAGCCAGAAGCTAAGGACTTTGAGGCAAGTGAAAGAAGGTTCTGGGACATATTGATAATTTAGAGAAGGTCATTGGGGAAAGGTGAAAGAACAGCATCCAACCGAGGTCATTCTCAGCCAGGGACAGTTTTGCTGTCACAGAGACCTGGAGGAGCTACTGGGTTTTGATGGGCAGGAGCCAAGACTGTCAGCAGTGGTCAGTCACATCCCAGTCGAGAACGTGCAGGAAAACTCCTCGGAAAAGGAATCTTGGGATTTAGCTCCTCAGAAGACCAGCAGTTCCAGAGATTGGAGCAGCAAGTGTCTGGTATTTGGAATGAGCTTGGAGGTTTATAAGGAGCCGGGAAGAGTCAGACCCTATTGGAGGTGAGGCTTCCTAGAGGGGAAGGGTGGGGGTGGCTGCAGAAGTAGGCTAGGACCAAACCCCAGAAGGCCAGGCTGAGGGGCCTGGAAAGGGAGCAGAAGATATGGAGAGCCGTGGGGTTCTAGACAGGGAGTATGACATATTTAGGAAGATCACTCATGGAGCCAGGGAAGAAATTGGGTGGGAGGAGGAGAATCTGGGGACCCCTTAGGGGAGTGGGGCCAAACCCTGGCAGGAAAGGCAAGTGAGCTGGGCTGGGTTTGGGGTTGGAGTGTGCAGACAAGTGGCAATATTGCAGGCCATTTGAAGGAAAACACGGTGTGAAGATGCATGAATGGAGCGTGGGCTGGGCCAGATCTAGCAGGCACATGACCTGGGAGGGAATTCTGGGAGAGGTGGGTGGGTTGGGGACTCAAGGTGACCACAGTGAATTTAAGGTGATGATGGGGAGTCTGGGAGGAGATGTCTAATTAGCAGCTGGAGATGCCGGGTGGAAGTCAGGCCTGAAGTACTGATTTGGGAGCCATTAATCCACATCTATTGAGGACCCAGGATGCTCAATACACATATAAAATGGGGCCTTCTGAGGACCATTCCTATGGGGTTGTTAGTTGAATTTGAAGTCCTTCTTATAGATGAGCTGGTCATGAGAAGACAGTGTGGAGGGGGAAGCACTGAAAACCTTCAGACGGAGCCAGGGCCCTTTGTGCTAATAAGGGAACAGGAGAGTTGCTGGGAGAGACTCAGCAAGATCAGAGAACTAGGAGAGGGCAGAGAGCTTCCAGAAGGGCATCACCAGCGTGAGGTACTGCAGAGAAGAGGCCTAGGGGCTAGCTGCTTCCAGAGCAAGTGGTTTCAGGACAGCGGTAGAGTGGAGGCCAGAGGCAGGCAGTGGAGCTGCAGAAGGAGGAAGGCAGTGGGTGAAGATGGTTGTTGGGCTGGAGAAGTTTGGGAGTTCAAGGACAGAAGGAGGGAGCTGTGGTTCTGAAGGCAGGTTGAAGAGGATGAATGTGAGCGAGGAAACATTGAGGCTGATGGAGGGGAAGGAGCAGGAAAGGGGGTTCTTCTCTGAGCTAAGGGGTTCCCAAGGAACTACCCCCACCTTAGGTACAAAGTGGTGGATTTCTCCAGGTTCAATTGTCCAGACTTTCTCTGTCCTCCTCCCCTTAACCCTCAGTTTAGGCTATTTCCTCTGGCCCAGTCTCAAGGAACACAGAGAAAACAGATAGCCCTGTCCTGTAACTATCCCGATTTATCTGACTTTCCTACCCTGCCCTCTAGACTCTAATTCTGACTCCTGTGCCCTCAGCCTTCTCTTCCCCAGGAGGAAGTTCAGCTCCCATGAGGTGACATGATTTGAGTTTTTTCCTCTTTGCCATCCTCAGAGCGTATGGGTTTTTCAGAAAGCTTGCGGACCACCCTGTGCCATTCTCCCCCTCCCCCCATGTCTTCTGTTACTCCTATTCAGGCCAGACTTGCTTTTTTTGTCTGTTGCTTTGATCACCGTCCCTTCTGGGAAGCGGTGCCCCAATCCCTCCCCCACTAGCTCCCTGGTCTGTTTGAGTCTGTCACCAGAGTCAGGAATCAGCAGAGGATGCTGAAAACTCCTCTCCTCTAGGAATGCTCCTCCAATTGGGCTCATTCAATTCTTATTGCTCCTTTCCTCTGTCGATTCTGCAGATGGGGGGTCCACTTAGATAACTTTGCAGATAAAAAGCAGCACGTGCTCTGGTATCTTACTGTTTAAGAACCATTTTGCTTCTGTTGCATTGTTCTCTTCTGGAAAGGAACTAGAGATCACCTAGCCCAGGGATTTCAAAAAGTATTTTAAACTTTAGAATCTTCTATTCAATTTTGAGTGCGCGCACACACACACACACGCACACACACACACACACAAAAGCTGCTGTGGTTGAAGTTTGCTTATCTTTGCTCCAGCTGTTGCCCATAGCAGCTCTCCATGCTCCTGAGAACCCTAGAGCTCCACAGAGCACATCCTGAAAGCCTGATGCCTTTATTTACAGGTGTGAGAACTGCGGCCCAGAAAGATGAAGGGACTTGTCCATGTTTACACAGCAAGAGCAAAAACTCAGGATTTCCCCCAAATTCCTCTCAGTTCTAGCATTCTAGAACTTATAAACTTCTAGCTGAGCTGTTCCTCTCGTGTTATTTTAGGTATTTTGTGTTTGTTATTCATTCACTTAACAGATGTTTATTGAGCACCTACTATGCCCTGGGTACACGGTAGGCCCTCAAGACTAGTAGGTACCAGTTCTGGGAATCAATGGAAACACAAGCAGACACTGCCCTCATAGGTCTTTCAGTCAAGCAGTGGGGCCAGAAAAACTACATCTGTGAAAAGTGCAATCAAGAAGAGAGCAACAGGGGCGGTCGGGTGGCTCAGGTGGTTAGAGTGAGAGCTCTGAACAGCGGGGTTGCTGGTTCGATTCCCACATGGACCAGTGGGCTGTGCCCTCCACAACTAGAGTGAAGGACGATGAATTGGAGCTGATGGGCCCTGGAGAAACACACTATTCCCCAATAGAAAAAAAAAAAAAAAAAGAGAGCAACAGGGCTGGCCCAGTGGCTTAGGCAGTTGGAGCTCCTTGCTCCTAACGCCGAAGGCTGCTGGTTCAATTCCCACATGGGCCAGTGGGCTCTCAACCACAAGGTTGCTGGTTTGATTCCTCGACTCCCGCAAGGAATAGTGGGCTCCACCCCCTGCAACTAACAACAGGCAACTGGACCTGGAGCTGAGCTGCGCCCTCCACAACTAAGACTGAAAGGACAACTTGACTTGGAAAAAAAAGCCTGGAAGTACACACTGTTCCCCAATAAAGTCCTGTTCCCCTCCCCCAGTAAAAATCTTTAAAAAAAAAAAAAAAAAGGAAGAGATCAACAGGGGCCGGCCCAGTGGCTCAGGTGGTTAGAGCTCCATGCTCCTAACTCCAAAGACTGCCGGTTTGAGTCCCGAAGGCTGCTGGTTCGGGTCAGTGGGCTCTCAACCACAAGGTTGCCAGTTCAATTTCTCGAGTCCCACAAGGGATGGTGGGCAGCGCCCCCGCAACTAAGATTGAACGCGGCACCTGAGCTGAGCTGCCGCTCCTGGATGGCTCAATTGGTTGGAGCACATCCTCTCAACCACAAGGTTGCCAGTTCGATTCCTCGACTCCCACAAAGGATGGTGGGCTGCGCCCCCTGCAACTAAAAATGGCAACTGGACCTGGAGCTGAGCTGCACCCTCCACAACTAAGATTGAAAGGACAACAACTTGACTTGGAAAAAAGTCCTGGAAGTACACACTGTTCCCCAATAAAGTCCTGTTCCCCTTTCCCAATAAAATATTTTTTTAAAAAAGAAGCGTCTCCCTAAAACACATGATCTCCCTCAGATTAAAAAAAAAAAAAAAAAGATCAACAGTGTGAGGAGGGCCTGTAAGTGGGGTGTCTGATTGGGCTGCTAGAACAACAACAACAAAAAGACTGTGGCTTATAAACAACAGAAGTTCATTTCTCACATTCCAGAGTCTGGGAAGTCTAAGACAAGGCACTAGTAGATTTGGTGTCTGGTGAGGGCCCTCTTCTTGGCTCACAGACCACTGTCTTTTCACTGTGTCCTCACATGGTAGAAGGGTTGAGGAAGTGCTCTTGGGTCCCTTTGGTAAGGGCACTAATCCCATTCATGAGGTCTCTGCCCTCATGACCTAGTCACCTCCCAAAGGCCCCACGTCCTAATGCCATCACATTGGGCATTAGGTTTCAACATATGGATTTGGGGGGACACAAACGTTCAGTCTATAGCACGGTGGATTTAACCTAGTTAGAAAGTGACCTGGAACCAAGAGCTAAAGGTAAACTAGGAGAACAGAGAAGAGAAAATTGTTCCTGGTGGAAGGAGTAGCATACGCAGAGCCCTGTGGCAGGAGGGCGAGAAGTGGGATGAGGGAGGGAGATGAGAGTGGGCCAGTGTGGCTGGAGCGTGGGAAGTGGGAAACCATGGTGGGACAGACAAGCAGGGACCCTACACCAGACAGGCCCACAGGCTGTTTCGGAGTGCGGGGGCTTTCTTCTAGGATTAGATTTGTGTTTCAGAAAGATGTCTCCAGTTGCAAAAGGTAACTGAATGCCCTGTCCCCAACCCCGTCCCAGCCAGGTTCCTTTCATTCCATCTCCTTCTGTCTGCTTTTCTGACATCAGTCACATGCAGCTTGGGACATTCTAAGCAGGGCTGATTTCCACTTTTTGTGGCATATGCATTTCGGCTTTAAGGTATTTGTGTGCAGTGTAGTGTGTGAATGGATTGTTACTGTATCATTTCTTCATTCAATACATATTAAGTTATGAAGTGACACTGTGAGCTCAGTCACAGTGTGGTTATCACCATGGTCAACCCACAGGATGTGTGATCGTGTGTGATGTTGGTGCATTGTGTCATTATGTGTGAGTGCTTGTATGTGACCGTGTGCCCTAAACTATGTTATCATACGGCTGTCGGTGAAAGTCTCCTCTTGGTGTCATTGTGTGTGACTGTCATTGTGGGTGTTGTGTATAACTTGTAACAACAGTTGGTGTGGCTCAGGCTATGGGTGGGAGGTTGTGTGTTGCTGTGCCGTGTGAATGTAGGACGGTCAGTATGTGGCACCCATGCCCTCAGGCAGTGTGATGTGGGGTGTGGGAGACCCCCAGCTCCTGCCGTAAATCCACAGGAGAATGAGCTTTCCCGGGAATGTTGGAGGTGCTCTCCATAGTGCCTGGGATGATTGATGTGGGGAGTGGAGCCTCCTCCTGGCTCAGCCCCGGGACGTTGGGGCTTAGGAGCCTCCCCCTCGGATGGTTGGGGGACCGTGGAGGGGAGAAGGGTAATGGGGCAACTGGGCGGAGCAGGTTGGCCAGACGGGGCCAGATTAATAAAGAGGGACCTGGGGGAGGGAAGACCAGGGCAGGCGGCTGTGGCAGGAGGCGGCTGAGATGAAAGTGGCCCTACTGGCGGGCAGGCAGGTGGCCTCCCCCCTGCCCTGTCAGCACTTTTTAATGTCCCCTTGGTTAGAATGTGTGGGATGAGTGGGGCGAGGGAAGCTGGAGCTCACCTTTCCCAGGCCCTGGAGGAGGGGGCGGGGGCAGCCACAGGGCGGAGTTTCTTTTGGGGGGTGGGAAGGATGTGGCTCATAGGTGTAACGGAGAGGAAGAGCCTGGCTCATGCCCCTTCTCTGTCCACTAAAAAATTACCTGAGCTCCATCTATCCAGGGGAAGAAGGATTAGGGAGCCACGGGAGAAATAGAAAACCAGAAAGGGAGGTGGAAGGGGCTGACTGTGCGTGAGATTGTGTGAGATTGTGTGCGCGCCGCATGCAAGTTCTTGTTGGGGGCGTGAATTTGAACCTGTGTAAATAAATGAGCATGAGTCTGAGTGCATGAGACCGTGTGAGCAAGACCGTGTGAGTTTGTGTTTGTTCAGCTCTCTGAGTGTGGGAATTTAAATTTCAAAACCGGGGGCCTGAGTCCTGGCTTGGCCTGTTGCTGGTGTGTGATTTTGGACAGGTCATTGAACCTCCCTGAGCCTCATGCTGCATCTCTCCTGCAGGGATAAGGGTGTCTGTTTCTGAGGATGATTGTGGGGCTTAAAGAGACTGAAATAAATGTTCAACTGTAAAGCTCTCAATGTGCAGTACCATTGTTAATAATGACACATGCGGCCTGTTCGGTGCCTGTGCAATGGTGTGGGTGTGTCTGACACCTGCGTGTCTTTGTGTATCAGTCATAATGGGTGTCTCTCTGGGTGAGAGAACACGTATGTTAGTAAGTGTGGACTCTGTGCAATGAGTTTGTTGTGCAAGTGAGTGTGCAGATGTTAGCTGTGTATTTGGTAGTTGCAGTAAAACATATGAAAATATGTATGGATCCAGGAGTGCTGTGTCTTTGTGTGACTGTGTGTGTTTGTCTTTGGGTTTCAGCCTCATTGTGTGTGTCTGTTTGCAATAGATGATTTTGTGTCTCAGCGTGTAAGTGACTTGTCCTGGCACCTGAGATGGGCGAGTGCATCTTGGAGTGTGCACTCGCTGTGGGGAGCATGTGTGGGAATGGGTTTTGTGTGTCTCTGTGCCCTGTGTATGTCTCTGGGTCTGTATCTCAAAACAAGTGTGGTTGAATGTGCCTTTGTCTCAGTGGTGTGAGTGTGATGGCGGTTCATGGTGCCTTGGTGTGGCTGTGTGTGACAGTGTGTGTGTGACAGTGTGTGTGTGCGCGTGCGTGCGAGTGTGTTTGGTGAGCGGCTCTGCTGCCTTAAGCACCTTTCGAATACATTGGCCACAGCTCATTGAATCCTTTAACAATCTGACTCTGCTCTTCCTTCCCCGTTTTTTCTAATTCAGTTCCTCTTATTACAAAAATAAAAAATAAAGCGCTGCCCCTTTCCAGTGGCTGGCCCTGCGGAGCCCCCGCCTCGGGACCAGCCTCGTTTCACTCCATTTCGGAGAAAACGGGAAGTCGGTAATTTTAAAAAATATTTTCTACTTTATTTGGGATTTAATGTTCTTACAGAATCCTGCTGCCTCTCTCTGTCCCCCCTCCCAATCTACCCCCAGCCCCACATGCAAGAGGCGTAATGGCCCGTTCAGCATATTAGGGGAGCCAAGAGCGCGCCAGTGAGTGTGTGTGTGTGTGTGTGTGTACATGCACGCGCGCACACACCACACACACACACACACACACTTGGATAAAAATACACAGAGACACACATAGGACTACACAGCAGCTCAAACATATACTTAGACATGGATTCACACACTGTACCCTGATACTCAAACACCACACAAAGACACAGCCCCGTCCCCAGACATGGTCACACGCTGAAGGGAAACACAAACGCAGGAGCACCGTCGGGGAGAGCCTCCAGAGACAGGAAGGGAGTCAGACAGGCAGAGAGGGGAGGACAGAGAGAGACATGTTCCCATTGAGAGGCAGGTCAGAAGCAACTTTCATGCATCAAGGAATGTGAGTTGAGTCATTCGAGAGGGGGCCCGTCATCCCTGGGCCAGGCGTTGCCCTTTTTGTATAGGGACACTGCATGGTCAAGAAGTGATGACTGAAGCTCATGCAGGGAGTCAAAACTGGATGTGGGGACAGAAATAAGAATCCTGTACCACTTTCCTGTGCCCTGCTGTGGGGGTCCCAGGGCAGAAACGGCATGAGTAACTGTGTAAGTGTGCCCAGTAAACTGTATGAGGGCCTGTCCAGCGCTGGTAGAGACTGTGAGCAGCCCAGCCTCTGGGCAGGACCCGGAAAGAGGGGAGACGGTGCCTCAGGGGTGCTGGAGTGGGAACTCCGTGGGTCGTTCGGTGCTGCCATCTCTCTTCTAGGACACGTGGGCCTTGTGGTCTGTGTTTTATCCAGAGTGATGAGTTTCAAGAGTTATTTCAGAGTCTTCTATGGTGGGCAAAAGGTAATGAAAACCAGAAAGGGAGGTGGAAGGGGCTGACTGTGCGTGAGATTGTGTGAGATTGTGTGCGCGCCACATGCAAGTTCTTGTTGGGGGTGTGAATTTGAACCTGTGTAAATAAATGAGCATGAGGCTGAGTGCATGAGACCGGCCCATATGTTAATGAGCGGCCTATATGTTAAAATGGGGCAGGTGAGGGACAGAAGGGCAGTCGTGGACAGAAACTCAAGGTGGAGAAGATGGATGGATAGACAGGGATAGATAGACATATTGACTAAACACAAACTGATGAATAGATTTATTTATAGACAGACCAAAAGACAAATAGAGACACAGATAAATAGAGGTACAGATAGACACACAGACTGACATGACTAGGCAGGCAGGCAGGCAATCTCCAGGAGTGACTGACAGACCAACAGACAGGCAGGCCAATCGATAGACAGATAAATAGATGGGCAGCTGATTGTACAGAAAAGATGGATGTGTATAGCTCAGCCTACAGAGTAGGCCTACCCAACAGCCATGCCCCACATTCTATCCTCCTTCCTTGCTAATGGAACCCACTTTTGTTTGGTGTTTGGAGACCAAGTGCTTTGGGGAAGGTTGAACCCCTCCCTTTCCCCAGAGGTTAATCTTAATTGATCCAGAAAAATCATGGTAATTCCTTTCCCCTTGCAGAGGATTGATTTAGGAATGCACATAGGATATAATTTTGACCCTTGAAATGGGGGAGGAAGTCTGTTCAGGAGGTCTGGGGCAAATTTTACCTCAAACTTATAAAAGGATCCGTGGAAGAGATGTGCCCCTTCTCTCCTTTTGGATTTTGGACTTTTCTATGTGAAGATGGAAGGTCCTGAGGTGCCGCAGTATTTTCAAAAACTTGAGGTTCCTCCTGAGTCAAAAGCTGACATGCCAAGGATGGCAGAGGGGGGATGTGAAAAGAATCTGAGTGTTGAATGATGCCACGGGGCCACATGAACCAATTTGGGAATCTTCCTGCCCCCAAACTTCTTATTATGTGAGATAATATTTTTCTTAGCAGCTCAGCCACTTTTGGTAGGGCCATCTGGTACTTGCAGCCAAAAGTACCCTCATTGCTACACAAATCAAGCTACAAATTGGCAGACAAATAATGGAAAATTGGGGAGATACAGGAGTGGCAAGACGAATCAATGGACAGAAAGACATCCAGATAGATGACCAATAGACCAACAGTTAGATAATAAAGAGATTCTTCAACTGACAGAGATAGGCAGATGGTTTGTAGGTGGATACTAAGTAAACAGATAGATGGCCAGAGGTGGGTTAGACAAATGGAAATGTGGATTGAGGCACGGAGGGGAATAAATGGCGGGACCGGCAGATGGAGACATATGCAGACAAACAGGCCACTGACACTTTCTCCAGAAAACCTTCCCTGATGCTAGTCTGGTTTGGATTCTCCTTCTCAGTGTTCCCATGGCCACCTCTACACAACACCGTGTCAGCCCTCACCCACTGTGTGGTGATAATTGTTTTCTTTATCGCTCTTCTTCATAGCAAGTTCCAGGTCACAAGTTCCTCGAGGATCAGAATCACGTGTTACCCACCTTTAATGTGCCCAGACTAGCACAGAACTGAGCTCACAGTTATCAGTGAATATTCACTTATCAAATGGATAGCTGTAGATGGATGATGGAAGAAAGGGAGGAAGGAAAGAAGTTAGGGAAAGAGGGAGGAAGGGAGGGAAGGAAGAAAAATAGGAATATGGACAAAAAGTTGTACAGCTAGATAAATGGAAATGGACAGACAGACAATATGGCAAGCAGGTTGACAGACCATCAGGGAGGCCAATAGGTAGTATGTTCATGTATATACCAACAGCAGCAAATGAACAGAAAAGCAGAACGGTCATTAAATAGACAAATGGACAAAAGAGAATAAGAATGAGAATGGGTGAGCAGATCACTAACAGGAACGCAGGTGTATTATGGATGGATGGACAACTGGATGGTCAGCCTCATGGAGAGAGGGATCAAAAACAAGTAGAAAAACAAATCAATGGGCAGGTAGACAAGGACAGACAGGTAGTCAAACCTAGGACATGTAGATATCTGGCTAGTTAGACAAATTAAAAAGCAAAAGAAATGCATGCATAATGTATAGATAGATAAACTGGAGCACAAAAAGGTGGAAAGACATCAGACTCAGTGACCCCGGTATTTATGTTTATCACCTATTAGATACTTGTTTCTACTAACTATGTAATTTTCTTATTTGAGAAAAATTCTCTCTGTTTCTCTCCTCCCTTCCTCTCTCTCTCTCTCTCTCTCTCCCCACTCACTCTATCCTACCCCCCCTTCCTCTCTCTGTCTCTCCCTCTTTCCCTCTCTTCTCTCCTGTCCTCCCTCTCTGCCTTCTCCCTGCCCCTCACCTGCTTGTCTTTGAGTCCCCATACCCATAACTGACCCTCTGCCACCCTAATAAGGCATGTTATTTGTGTGGCAGAGGCTGCCTCTGAGCAGAGCCTGGATGTGGGACAGCAAAGGAGCATGGGAACCACGCATGGGAAGGCAGAGACGCTCCTCTCACCCCCACTCTTACCCTCCGCAACCCCAGGCTGTCTTTCTCCAAAATCCAGCAACTAAGTCCTGGCCTAGGGTTCTTTTTCTGATCACCCCTCCCCCCACACTCCCTGCCAGAGATTCCAGGCACCTGGAGTTAGGCCTCGGAAGTCTTCCTCTGAGATCTGTTCACTTTCCAGGCTTGAGGGAAGGGAGCAGACTCAGGACTTGCTTTTTTGTTAAGAGGCAGGGAAATGGTGGCAAATATAGATGACAGCAAGTGAAGGAAGGTCCACCAAGCTCCTCAATCCCAAACCTCAGTTCTCTCCATCTTTTGTATCCATCTCAGTTACTGGCCACTTTCTGAATCTCCTCTGAGTCTCTCAGTTCAACAAATAATTCTCGAACTGCTATGGTGTATGAGCTACTGCCTGGTGCTGTGGGAGACAAATGGGAACGAAGACAAGTCCCTCTCCTGGAGGTATCGTCTCTTTTTCTTCCTCCCTTTATGTATATCTCCCTTTGGGGGTCCCTGTCTTTCTCTTAGTTAATCGATCAAGAAGTAATCGTAAAGTAGGCACCGTATGCCGTACATCTGGGCTCTCTCACCCGCAGCTCTGCCCTCTTTGCACACCACTCTCACCTGCGTTCGCAGTCTCCAGTCCCCACTGAGGCGCAGCCAGTACAGTGGGCACTTTCCAAACACAGAAAACCCAGGGGACTGAGGACTCTGTGGCAGTCCCCTTCTCTTTTCCCCCAGGATGATGGGTCTGTCAGAGGATCTGGGGGTGGGGACTTCACAAGGATGCAGTAGTGGGTGTCCCCAAAGTACTCTTGCCCCTCCTCCTCCTCTGTACCCTTAGCTCCTGCTGCCTGATTATTCTAAGCCATTAATCCGGGCAGTCACTCCACTGACGAAGGTCATTCAGTGTGGTATTCAGAGCTCACCACAATGGCCCCCAACTTACCCCTCCAGCTCCCCCACTCTCACCCCCACAAGCTCTTCAGGACTGGCCACCTTCCTTGACAGGCCTGCAGCTTCCTGCTTCTCCACCAACCGCATTCCACATCTCTTCAAGTCACACTCAGATGTCTCCTGTTCTAGGAAGCCTTCCCTGATTGCCCCTGTAAGAGGCTCCAGCTCAGACCCACAGGCACCAAATACACCCTTATGCACATGCACACTAACCTACAAACAACAAATGCTGACACCAACACCAAGAAGTACTACGGTTATGTCTTGTTCTTTCTCCCCTGCCCTGGTCAGAGTCAAGGTTCCTCATCAACAAGCTTCCTTGAGAGCCTACTATGTGCATAGTGTACTGTTCCCCCCGTTACCTCCCCCCAGGGCATAGATCTGGAGCCAGACTGCCTGGGTTCTAATTCTGACTTCACCTCTTCCTGGCTGTGTGACCTCAGACAAATTACTTAACTTCTCTGTGTTCCATTTCCTTATCTGCAAAATGAGGTTCATAATGGTACCTACCTCTCACAACTGTTGAGAGGATTGACTCAGTATAAGTAGGGTACTTAGAACAGACCCTGACATATAGTCAGTACTATGAAAGAATTATTATTCTATTTTGCTTCTGGCTCTGGGGATTCAGGATTCTCCAGTTTAGAGGAAGAGAACTATCAGGTACTGAGCAGCCTCCATGGGCTGAGGGTCTTACATGTGGTGTCTCAAAAAACAAAACAAAACAAACAAACAAACAAACAAACAAAAAACCAACCTTGTGAGAAGATATTGTCACCACATTTGTTCCATAGATGAGGAAATGAGGCTGTAGGTAGCTGAAGTGACTCACCCACGGTCTCACAGCCAGTACAGGGAAGATTCAAGAGTTGACCTCAGATATATTTGATTCCAAACCTGTGCCTTGGGGATTTAGGTGGCACATTATAGTGTCCCCCACAGGCACCTACCCAAGCTGGGCAGGGCGGGGCACTCAAGGAAGGCTTCGTGTATGCGACAACACCTGAGCTTTTAGAAGAATGAGGAGGAGTTATGAAGGGGAAAAAAAGTCAGCAGTGGGGCGTGTAGAGAAAAGGAGAGTTTCCAGGGGGAAGAAGAGCGTGTACTAAAACCCAGAGGCAGAGTTGACATAGGAGAGGTAAGCAGGGCTCAGATATGAAGGTCTGCACTGTCATGCTAAAGAATTTGAGGGTTTTTTTTTAATTATTATTATTAAGGGGATGGGGAGCCCTTAAGGATTTTAGAACAATGTGTGACATAATTAAAGTTTGCATTTCAGAGTGATCTTGGCACTGCCACTGACTAGCTGTGTTATTAACAAGTGACTTAACTTCTCTGTGCCTCAATTCCCTCATCTGTAAAATGGGGATAATAATAGTGCCTGCCTCGTAGAGTTGTTGTAAGAATGAAGTGAGGGAGTATGCGTAAAGGTGGCATGTGGCAACCCTTGGTGAAGATTAGTTATTCTTATTGGCTATTTCTGGCTGGCCTGGGGTGGGAGGAGGCCAGTGGAAGGAGCAGTGAGACGGCTACTGCAGGTATTCAAGAAAGATACGGTAAGAGCACAACTAGGACACAGGCAGCCGAGGTGGAAAAGAAGAGGCCAGTTTAAAAGCTTTTAAGAGGCAACATTCACAGGACTTAGTGACACTTAGTTGAATGAGGTGATGAAAAAGATGGCATTCAGAATGACTCCCAGGTTTCTGGTTTGGGTGACTAATTCTGGGAACCCACAAATGGACTTAGAACAGGGGGAGATGGTAAGTTCATTTTGTGGATGAGTTGAAATTGAGATTCTTGAGGACTCCAGCTGGAGATGCTGGTCCGTTGTTCAGAATTGAGCTCTGAGAAAGGCTGGATGGGAAAAGAAAAGTATGGGGACCATTTGTGTGACAGCAGTCAGAGGAGCCGTGGGCCTGGGTGAGGTCCCCAGGATGTGTAGAAAGGGAAGAGCTGTGGGCTGCGGATGGAACTGTGGTGAACACTACCATTAAAGGGACTTTCGGAGGGAGGCAGAAGAGATCCCAGAGAAACAGGAGGCAACAAGGAGACGCTGCTGTCATGAAAGGCAGAGGGAAGGAGACCCAAAGGTACCAGCCAACACAGCTCAGTGCCACAGAGAGAGCAGCAGAGGTAAAAGTGACAGTCTGTCGAAGAGGGCCAGGGGTTCCTCGTGGGTGACCTGCAGAGAGCATTTCGTCAAGGTGGTGGGTGGAAGACAAGTTGTGATGGTCTGAACAATAAAAAGGAAACTGAGGCTTGTACATCTCTGAACGGACAGACATGTGGTTAGAGACTCCCCAAGGTTAACGCTGGGCCAGTCCCAACGCAGTCTCTCCAGATGACCTTCGCTTGTGCCCCTTCTCGCATGTTTCTCATCACAGACTGATGTATCTGTCGTAGGTGTCTCTGTCGCCAGCCTCCTTCTCTGCCAGACCGTAAGCGCCATCCAGGTGGGATCCTCTCTCAAGTTTGGGTCCTTTGCTGAACCAGAGATGGTGCCGCCTGGACCGGCCGGTGATCAGCTCCTGCTCACGGAGGGAATGAATGACCCAAGGTGAGACCATGAAGCGAGTTTCCTGGTTTGCAGACTGGTCGGTCAGCAGACAAGTGGTGAAACTGTGTTCAGGAAGAGGTGTGATGGGAAGAGATGGCTGAGGCTCTGGGGAGGTGTGAATCCAGGCACTTCAGGAAAAATAATCCAACTGACCTTTAAGCAGAAGTTCTTAACCTTTTAAGATCCTGGAGCCTTGGAGCCGCCAAAGTAAACAATGAATACTTGCTCCCGGAGAAACAGGCATCCCACTCATATCCCGTCTGCATATGATTTCAGGACTTTCACAGACCCCGTGGCCCACCTACAGACCTGCCCAGTGGTCCACGGGTTCCAAGTCAAGAAGGATGTGCTTCCAAATGCAGTATTTGCCAATCCTGTGACCTGAGGTCCATCACTTACCACCACCACCACCCCCGCCCCCCACCTGCCACAATTTCTTTATCTGTAAAATGAGGGCTATGAGGTGGAGGGGAGAGCGTAAGGAAACTAACAACTCTGTGCGTCATCTCATGCAGGTATTTTACACACCACAAATACTCTACCCTGTTAGTGGATAGAATGATCCCCCTTTTGCAAATAGGGAAATGGAGACTCAGGTCAAGAAAGTCGACCAAATGTACACACGAGTAAAGGAAGACGCTAGACTGCACCCAGGGCTGCCCGACTCTGAATCCTGGGCCCTCTCCTGTAGATTGTGCTGCCTACAGGGTAGAACATTATCACTGCCTGTCTGCCCGCCCCTGGCACGGTGAATGCGCTAATGTACATGAAAACAATTTGGAAACTGGACAGCACTTATGCTAATATAAGGTACCACCTTGGTTTCATCATTATTGATCACCCGTATCTTAAAATCCCTTCCTTGGCATCTGTTATGTTCCTTCCCCTAACCTCAGGCCACTTATTCCTTGCTTCTGTCACCTGCTCCTCCTTTTCCTCCTGTCTCCTGAGGGTATGTCCCCACCTCTTGCTTCCTGTTCTTTACTCTCTGAATCCCCTCATCCTACAACTTCAGCTTTGCCCTCCAAGCAGGCGACTCTCAAATCTCTACTCCAGTCCAGAGCCTTATTTCAACCACCTGCTGGGAGCTCATCACCTAAGTCACTGGCCTCAGACTTTGCTGTGCAGCAGACTCACCTGGAGCATTTGTTAAAACACAGATTGCTGGGTTCCACTCCCACAGTTTCTTATTCAGGAGGCCTGGGGTGGGGCCAAAGAATATTGTTTTACAGCATTAAACAAGGTACTTTTAAAAACAGCATTATACAAGGTATAATTACATATAATAAATTGCATATACTTAAACAGTTTGATAAGTTTTGACAGTTGCATGCATTCATGAAACCAGCACTACAATCAAGGTGATGAATATATCTGTACCCTGGAAAGTCTCCTTGTTTCCCTTTATAATCTCCCTTATTCTTCCTTCAACCTCCACCCCATCCCTAGGCCACCTTTAATCTATTTGTGTCACTATAGGTTACTGTGGGGACAGAGCCAGGAATGCAGTTTCCAGGCTCTCGGCCTCACGTGGAAAGGTGCTGGCTCAGGTAGTAAATGGCCATCAACTGGGATTGGATGGCCATCAGCTGTGGCTAGTTGGCCGTCAGCTGTAACCAGTAAGCCATTGGCCACTAATATAACTGCTGTGGCTACGCTAGCAGAAAAATGGGGGCTAGCAAGAAGATGGTGGCTGAGCTAGCAAGTGGTGGAGTGCAGGTTGCGGATAGTGTGGCTCCTGCTTCCTGTGTCTCCAACCCAGCCGCCAGCGAGACTATAGTGTATGACTCTCCTATCTATAGCTCCGTGGGTGTTCCTTTTTGGCCTCACCATGTCCTGCGTTCTTATGTGGGGAGCGGGAGCTGAGACCCCGCCTGATACCCCGCATGACAGTTACTTTGCATTTTCTAGAATTTTATGGAAATGGAATAATAAAATATGTACCCTATTTTGTTTCTGGCTTTTTTACTCAGCATAATTATTTTGTGATTCATCCATGTTGATGCATGTATCAATAGTGCATTCCTTTTGTTTTTCCATTTACTATTATAGTTGATGGACATTTGGGTTTCCTATTGGGGCTATTCCAAATAAGTTCCCAAGGAGATTTGTGTAAAAATCTTTGTGCTTTTATTTCTCTTGAAAGTGGAATGACAGGGTGTAGGGACGGAGTCCCAGAGAGCAGTTTCCAGGCTCTCGACCTCACGTTGAAAGTTGCTGGCTCTGGTAGTAGATGGCCATCAGCTGTGATCAGATGGCCATCAGCTGTAACTAGTTGGCCATCAGTTATAACCAGTTAGCCATTAGCCACTAGTATAACTGCTGTGGCTACGCTAGCAAGGGCGGACTGCGGCTAGCAAGTGCAGTTAGCAAGCTGACTGTGGATTGCAGGTCGTGTTGATCCTACTTTCTATGTCTCGAGCAGCCATCGAGAATGTAGTGGTATGACTCCCCTATCTATGGCTCCATTGTTGTTCCTTTTTGGCCTCACCATATCCCGCATTCTTGTGCGGGGAGTAGGAGCTGAGTCCTGCATTACATATGGTGCAGCAATCGGTATGGTCCCGGCCAAAGCTCTCCGAAGGGTGGTGGAGCAGTTTGTGCATATGAACACTCAGTCTCAGGAAGCCCATGAAGAGCAGCGCCGGGAGCAGGAAACGCGGTCTGCCAGGGAGAAACGTGACCCCTCGGTGAATTGGTGGTCCTCTCGAGCCTCCTGATGGCATGCCACCCTGTTGGCCAAAGCAGGCATTGCCTGTTTTTTGTGGGCCGCTGCTGCTGTGGGCTCCTAGAGTTGTGGACGTTTTGTGCCAGGGCCACCACCCACTCAGATACCTGGCACAGCGAGCAGGATTCCAGCCAGGTAGGAATGATGTCTGACCCTGGGCAGGAGGACATGTGGCCCCCACACAGTGTGTGGTGCCGGGTGGCCATTGTTCTCAGGAGTTGGACCCCTGTGGAGGGGTGGGAAGATGTGGAGGATTCTCCAAGCAGCATAGAGAAAGCGAAGGTTGCTGCGGCCGTGTGGGCTGGGCAGTGCTTGCTGGGGCAGCCCAGGTGCGAGACTTGTAGTCCCAGGAGGAAACGCTTGCTGAGTCCTCAGTGGAGGATGCGGGTGAGGTCAAGGTCGTCCCTCACCCCCATGTTGGGGAGGACTTGGAGCCCTCGCCCTACGGAGAGGGCACACATTGTGAGGCCAACGCACAGCTCTGGCGAATGATTGTGGACTATGGGGAATTGAGCAAGGTGATGTCACCTGTGCACACTGCGGTGCCTTCCATCCCTGATTTGATTGACCACTTGATGTTTGCTTGGGAACGTACCACCGTGTAGTGGAACTGACGGATGTTTGCTTCCTGTGTCTCATCCAGCCGCCATCGAGAATAGGTAAGAACCTTGGCTGTCAGCCACTATTGTTCCAGCATGGTACCTTGAGAAACCCTGGCTGTGCCCAGAAAGTTTGGCTGTGCCCAGAGGAACTGGTGGTGCCCTGGGAGCCCTGGCTGTGCCCAAGGGGTCTGGCTGACCCCAGAGAGACTGGCGGTAACCTGGGAGACCCTGGTTGTGCCCAGACGGTGAGTGGACATCAAGGGACACCCCTGGGACATTGCTTGAACTGGACTGAAACTTTTTCTTGTGGGATGGGTTCCTGGCACAGGGCCCCTCACAAAAGATGCAGTTGTGTAAGGTGTGAGGCAAGACCTAGAGGGGTCAAGTGTAGGGACGGAGTCCCAGAAAGCAAATTTTAGGCTCTCTACCTCATGTTGAAAGGTGCTGGTTCGGGTAGTAGATGAAATGACCTCACGTTGAAAGGTGCTGGCTTGGCCATCAACTGTGACAGATGGCCATCAGCTGTAACTAGTTGGCCATCAGCTATAACCAGTTAGCTATTAGCCACTAGTATAACTGCTGTGGCTATGCTAGCAAGTGCAGATTGTGGCTAGCAAGTGCGGTTAGCAAGCTGATTGTGGATTGCGGGTTGTGTTGTTCTTACTTCCTGTCTCATCTGGCCACCAGCGAGACTGAGGTGCAGGAAGACCCCTTGCTGGGGTATTGGCCAATGTTTGCTTTTGTGTCTCGACCAGCCGCCACCGCCATTGAGAATATAATGGTATGACTCCCCTCTCTATGGCTCCGTTGTTGTTTGTTTTTGGCCTTACCTTATCCTGCCTTCTTGTGTGGGGAGCGGGAGCTGAGAACTTGCATTGCACTGGGTCACATGGTAAGTGTATGTTTAACTTTTTAAGGAACTGCCAGACTGTTTTTCAAATTGGTTGTACCATTTTACACAGCTACCAGCAGTGTGTGAGAATTCCAATTGCTCCACCTCTTTACCAATATCTGGTATGATCAGTCTTTTTAGTCTTAGCCATTCCAGTGGGTATGTGGTGGTGTCTCAATGGTTTTAATTTGCATTTCCTTAATAACCAATGATGTTGAGCAGCTTTTCAGGTGCTTATGTGTCATCCCTATATCTTCTTGGGTTAAGTGTCAGTTCAAATCTTTTGCTTATTTTAAAAATTGGATTGTTGTCTTCTTACTATTGAGCTGTAAGTGTTCTTTACATATTCTAGAACACACATGCTTTGTTTGATATATGTTTTCCAAATAATTTCTCCCAGTATATGGTTTACTTTTTAATTTTTTGAAACAATATCTTTTGAAGAGCAGACATTTTTTTATTTGATGAAGTCCAATTTATTGATTTTTTTTATAATTTGACTTTTGGGGTCATATTTAAGAAATCTTTGCCAAACCTAAGATCACTAAGATTTTCTCCTCTGTTTTCTTATAGAAGTTTGATGGTTTTAGATCCATTTCAAATTAATTTTTGTATATGGTGTAAGGCAAAGTTCTCTTTTTTCTTTTTGGCTATGGCTATACTTTTGTCAAAAATCAATTGACTATTTATGTGGGTTTATTTCTGGACTCTGTATTCTGTTCCATTGATCTGTTTGTCTGTCTTTATATCAGTACCATACTGTATTGCTGTATCTTTATAAGTCTTGAAATCAGGTACTGTAAGCCTTTACCACATTTGTTCTTTTTCAAAGTTGTTTTGGCTATTCTAGGATCTTTCTTTTTCCATATGCATTTTAGAATCCATTTGTCAATGTCTACAAACAAAAAGCCTGCTGGGATTTTTGAGATTGTACTGAATCTATAGGTTAATTTGGGAGTATTGACATCTTAACAATATTGAGTCTTCCAATGCATAGACATAATATTTCTCCATCAACTTGGGTTTTCTTTAATTTCTCTCAGCAATGTTTTATAGTTTTCAGAGTAAAGGTCTTGCATATCCTCGGTGAAATTAATCCCTAAGTATTTAATATTTTTGATGCTATCATAAATGTTATATTTTTAAAATACCTGTTTCCTATTGTTTATTGCTAGTATATAGAAATACAATATGTGTTTGTTCGGCCCAACTCCACAGTTTCTAGTTCAATAGGTCTGGCATGTGGTCCCAGAATTTGCATTGCTCACAAGTTCCCAGATGATGCTGATGCTGGGGACCACACTTTGAGAACCATTGACATAATTGTTCTGCTTGAACCTCTTATTCCAAACCAAGCTCATTACCTAGCCCCAAAGAAGCTCTTCTTCTGATTTCCCTCTTTCCAGAAATGGCCCCACCTTCCAGTTCCATGTCCATTGGTCAGCTGTCTGAGTTTCCCATTGCAGAATCAATCTGTGGTTTATTTGAACACCATCACATCCAATCAGCTGCCACCCTCATAATATACTCCTGAAATGTGTCTTCCCTCTGCTCCCTTCACTTTCATCTCACATCTTCATTACTTCCCCACTTGACCAGTGAAATCACCTCCTAACTGATCTCTCTGCCTCTCGTCTGTTTCTACAACAATCTGTTCTCCACACTCCCAACTTTAAAGGTAGAAGTACTTGCTGAGGATATAAGAAGCCTGGGTCACTAGTGACAGTAGAGCTGCCATACCAATCCCATATCACCAAACTTGGAAGTTGTTTTACTTGGAGAAAAATAACCCCTTATGTGTTTAAGTGACTATAATTTGGCTGCTTGCAGTCAACCCCAATCCTGACTGACATACTTGGTATTCAAAGCTCTCCAAATATTAGTCTCTACATACTTTCCAGTCACCTCTGATTCTACCCTCTTGCAAATACACTATGTTCTGGCCAAACCATACTATTTTCTGTTTTTTATAGACAATTTGTACCTTGCTTTCTCTTTTTCTTTGCTCATCTCATATGCTTCTTTCATGCTTACCTGTTGAAGTCAAACTCAGATGTTCCCTCCTCCTCAAAACACTCCCTAATTCTTCTACCCAAATGTGATTTCTCTCTTTCTCAACTCTCAGAATATTCTGCTTGTATCTTTCTTGGCAATTAGAGCCTGCCATGAATTATCATTACTGAGATACCTATCCTGCTAGATTGTAAACTCCCCACATGGTTCCAAGCACGGGGTATTCAACAAAGAATTGCTGAAGGAATTCATGAATAATTGAAGGCATGAATGAATGAAAACAAAAAGTAAACATTCTGACCACCCCCATCCAATGCAATATCTGTCTCAACCCCTTCAAAGAGACCCACTTGAGGTTGAAAATGTCCCCACAGTAGAGAAGGAGAAGAGAGGCAGTGGGCACAAAGTAAGCCAGAAGGCCTCCTCTGTCTAGAGAGGACAAGGCTAAGGGAGAATTATTATCCTTGGCCCAGCCTTCCTTGTAACAACCACAACAACAACACAACAATAAACATTTACTAAGGACTTGCTATGTGCTGATACCATGCAAAGTTATTTACATGCACTATTTCATTTCATTTAATCCACCAACAGCCTATGAGATTGGTACTATTCTTTCCCCTGTTTTACAAGTGAGGAGACAGAAATTCAGAGAGGTTAACTCACTTATCCAGGGCTGCAGAGCTTGGAAGTGGCATAGCTGGAACTGGGACTCAGTTCTATCTGATTCCAAGCCATGCTCTTAATTATGTGCCAGGCCATATGAGTCGTGGCTGTATGTCGCCATAAAGGGTGATGTCTTGGCATACAGGAGCCATAATCTGTATATGAGGCCCACCCTCCAGTGCCTACGCAGTGCCTGTCCCAAAGGTTCAGCAAACTGATTGGTATAAAAATGGTCAAAAAGAGGTTTCTGTCATAGGAAGGTAAAGTAGACATACCTTTCCCTATCCTTCCATTAAGTACAGCTGAAATCCCTGGACATCATACACAAGGCAAACATGAGAAAACTCTGAAATGGGGAGTGAAGAAGGCAGACCAGATAGGGACCTTGGAACCCAAGGAATTACGTGGAGTTAAGTTCCCTGAGTTTCCGTTTTGTCTCACCTCATATATCACCGAATAGTGATAATACATATGTCTCACCTCCTGAAGCTGAAGAAGCCAGCAACCCAGAAATACCAATAAGTGCAAACCAAAAGAAAAATAAAGTCCCAATGAAGTCAAAGGACTAGGAAAGGGGCAACCTAGCAAGACATGTTTTAGACAATAACCTATCCATCCAAATACCACAGAAAAACCTGTGGCCTCACTTCTACCCATGTCAGCAATGATGAGAGCTAAGCTTCGACTTATGCTCTTACCCGGCTGTAATGAAGCATCCCAACCCCCTGCAGGATGACGCCAGAGAAGACCAAGCAGGAAGCCTGGGCATTCGTACTTGCCAGTGGTAACAAGCTTCCCACCCCCACCCAGCAGTGATGAGGCAACCCTTCCCCTCCACACTGGGGTGGTGTTGGAGGAGGCCTAATAGAAATTAAGAACTTTCATCCCCCCATAGTGTCAATGGAAGCTATGTGGGTAGCAGTAACAAAGCCCTCCTACCCCCTCACAGCCAGGACGGTATCAGGGGAGGCCTAGTGGAGAGCTGTTACTTTCACTCTATCCAGCAGTAATGCAGAGAGAGGCCAAGTGGGGAGCTTGGACTTTCACTACACCTTCCACTAGGCAGTTAAAAAGTAGTGCTCTCCCCCTTCCTCTGCCAGAGGAGTGTCAGAGGAAGCCAGCTAAAACAGGAGTTTTAAATAAAATCAAGAGTCTTATAACAATACCCAAAATGTCCAAATTTCAATTAAAAAAATCACTCATCATACCAAGAACTAGGAAGATCCTAAACTAAATGAAAAAAAGACAACAAATAGATGCCAACACTAAGTTGACAAAAATGTGTGAATTATCTGACAAAGATTTTAAAGTAACCATCACAAAAATGCCTCAACGATTAAGAACACACTTGAAACAAATGGCAAATAAAAAGTCTCAATTAATATATAGAAAGTCTTAACAAAGAAATATGAAGAAGAACCAATGGAAGTTTTAGAATTCAAAAATACAATAACAGAACTCAAGACCTCAAATGATGGGCTCAAAAGCAGAATAGAGAGAAAAGAGAAAAGAATCATTGAACTGGAAGATAGAACAGTAGAAATGACTCAAGCTGAACAACAAAGAGGAAAAAAACAGTGAAATAGACTGCAGGACTGTAACAAAAGATTTTAAACATTTTTGTCATTGAAGTCCCAGAAGGAGACAAAAAAGAGAGTGTGGCTGAAAAGGTACTCAAAAAGGCAGGAACTCCCCCAAATTTGGCAAAAGATATAAACCTACAGACTCAGGAAGTTGAGTGAATTCCAACAGGATAAACTCAAAGAAATCCACACCAAGACACATCACAGTCAAACTTCTAAACACTGAAGACAAAGAAAACTCATGAAAGTCGTAAAAGAGAAATTACACCTTACCTATAGCAGAAAACCAATTAAAATGCAGTGGATTTCTCATCAGAAACTATAAAGGCAAAAAAGAAGTGGCACATTTTTCAAGTGCTGGATGAAAAGAACTGTCAACGCAGAATATCCAGTGAAAATATCCTTCAAAAATGAAGGGGAAATCAAGACAATCTCAGATGACGGAAAACTAAGAGAATGTGTCACTAGCAGACCTACTCTAAAAGAATAGCTGGCTAAAGGAAATTCTCGAAATAGAAAGAAATTTATAGACGAAGGAAACTTGGAACATCAGAAAGGAAGAAAGAACGTGGCAAGCAAAATATAGGTAAATACAATGGACTTTCCTTCTCCTCTTGAATTTTCTAAATTACGTTTGACTGTTGAAGCAAAAATAATAGCACTGATGATATGTAAAAGAAATATTTAAGACAGTGGTATTATAAATGGGGGAGGATAAAGGGATCCAAAATGAGGTAAGGTTTCTACACTTCACTTGAACTGGTAAAATAATGACATCAGTAGACTGGTAAGATATACATATATAATGTAATACCTGAAGAAACCACTGAAAAATAAAAAAGCTATACAAGGAGATATACTCAAAACACCATAAAAAATAAAATCAGAAATCTAAAAAATATTCAAGTAATCTACAGAAAGGCAGAGAAAACAGAAACAAAAAACAGAGAGAACAATCAGAAAACAAAAAAATAAAAGGACAGAATTAGGCACTAACATATCAATAATTACATTAAATGTAAATAGTATAAATATACAAATTAAAACACAGATTGGCAGTCTTTTACCATTAAGTATAATGTAAGCTCTAGGATTCTTATGGATGCTCTATACCAAATTGAGGAATTCCCCCTCTATTCCTATTTTTCAGAGTTTTTATCATGAATAGGTAGTGACGTTTTTCAAATGCTCTTTCTGCCTCAATTAATATGTTTATGGGATTGTTCTGCTTCAGTCTATGAATAGGTTAGAATACATTGGTTGATTTTTTAAAATATTGAACCAGCCTTTTATGCCTGGAATAAACTCCAACTGGTCATGGCATATAATTCTTTTTATATATTGCTGGGTTTGTTTTTCTAGTATTTCACTGAGGATTTTTTCATCTATATTCATGAGGCATATTGGTCTGTAGTTTTCTCTTTTTTTTTTTTTGTACTGTCTTTGTCTAGTGATATCCTAGACAAAGGTAACATTAACTTCATACAATTAATTACTAAGTGTTCCCTCCTCTTCTATTTTCTGGAAGAGATTATGTAGTATTGCTTTTCATTCTTCTTTAATCATTTGGTAGAATTCTCCAGTAAAACTGACTGGACCTGGATATTTCCTTTATAGAGACTTTAAAATTCTTAACTCAATTTTCTTAATAATTTTAAGGCTATTAAAATGATCTATTTCATATTTGGTGAGTTGTGGTAGTTTGTGTTTTTCTTTTTCTTTTTTAAATTAAAGTTTATTGGGGTGACAATTGTTAGTAAAGTTACATAGATTTCAGGTGTATAGTTTTGTAATACATCATCTATATATCACAATGTGTGTTCACCACCCAGAGTCAGTTCTCTTTCCATCACCATATATTTGATGACCTTCACCCTCATCTACCACCCCCTCCCCAGTTTGTGTTTTTCAGTGTATGTAGAGTTGTTCATACTATTCCTTTATTCAGTTGATGTCTGTAGGATCTGCAGTGATATCTCCTATTTCCTCCTCCTGCTTGCTTTGTGTTTATTTTGTTCTCTTTTTCTAGATTCTTGAAGTAGGAGCTTGTAATGTTATTTGAGACCTTTAGTCTTTTCTAATGAGTAAGTTCAGCAAGGTTGCAGGATACAAGATAAATATACAAAAATCAATTGCATTTTTGTATACTAGCAATGAACATATGGACAGTGAAATTAAAATATCATGTAAAATTGCTCAAAAATTAGGCAAAATACTCAGGTATAAATCTAACATAACATGGCCAGGACTTGTATGCTGAAAACTACACAATTCTGATGAAAGAAATAAAAGAAGATCTTTTTAAGAAATGGAGAAACATACTATTATCACAAATTGGAAGACTTAACATAGTAAAAAATGTCAGTTCTCCTCAAATTCATATATAGGTTTAACACAATTCTCATGAAAATCCAAGAAAGATTTTTTTTGGTAAATATAGACAAGATTATTCTAAAATTTGTATGTAAAGGCAGAGGAGCTAGAATAGCTAAAACACTTTGTAAAAGAAGAATAAAGTGGGAGGAATCAGGTTACAAAATCTCAAGTCTTAATATATAGCTACAATAGTCAAGACAATGTGGTACTGGTAGAGGTATAGATACATAGCTCAATGGAACAGAATAGAGAATCCAGAAAAAGACCACACAACTGATTTTTGATACAGGTGCAAAAGCAATTCAATGGAAAAAAATATAGTCTTTTCAACAAATAGTGCTAGAGCAAGTGGATATCCATAGTTTAAACAAACAAGAAGCAAACAAACAAACCATCAAAATGAATCACAGATTCAAATATAAAATGTAAAACTATAAAACATTTAGAAAATAACATAAGAGAAAATTGTCAGGATTTAGGACTGGGCGAAGAGCTCTAAGACACCAAAAGTATGATCCATACAAGGAAAAATTGATAAACTGGATTTTATCAAAATTCAAGACTTTAGCTCTGTGAAAGACTATTAAGAGACAGATAAAGTAAACTATAGATTGGGGTAAAATATTTGCAAACCACGTATCCAATAAACAACTAGTATCTGGAATATACACTCTTAAAACCCTACAATAAACAAACAGACAAACAAGCAATCCAACTAGAAAATGGGCTAACGACTTGAAGAAAAATATTTCACTGGAGAGGATATACATATGGCAGATAATCACATGAGAAGACATTCAGGAAAATGTAAAAGCAAAAAACAAAACCACAATGAGAGATCATTACACACATGTCAAAATGGCTTTTAAAAAAATAGTGGCAATGCCAAATACTGGCAGAGAAATGATCACTCATACATTGCCGATGGGAAGGTAAAATGGTATAGTCGCTCTGGAAAATAGTTTGGCAGTTTCTTTAAAAAAGTAAGTATACACTTATCATATGACCCAGCAATTGTACACCAAGACATTTATCCCAGAGAAATGATAACTTATGTCCACACGAAAACTGTACACAATTATTCTTAGGAGCTTTATTCATAACAACCAAAAACTGGAAACAACCCAAATGTCCTTCAATGGGGGAATGTTCTTCAATGGGGAGATAAACTGTGGTACAGCCACATCATAATATATTACGCAGCAATAAAATGGAAATGAACTATTAATACGCGCCCTAACCTGAATGAGAGAATTATGCCGAGTTGTGTTTTATTTTTAATCCCAAAAGGTTATATACTGTTTGGTTCCATTTATATAATATTCTTGGAATGACAAAATTATAAAATTGGAGAACAGATTAATGGTTGCCAGCCAGGGCTAAGGAAAGAGTGAGGGCTGGAGGGACGTGGATGTGTCTATAAAAGGACAAGATGAGATATCCTTGTGGTGATGGAAATGTTCTGTGCCTTGCTTGTTATCAATGTCAACATCCTCATTGTGATAGTGTGCTCTAGTTTTGTAAGATATTACCATTGGGCAAAACTGGGTAAAGGGCATTATATTATTTTTTACAATTGCATGTGAATGATCTCAAAACACAAAGTTTAATTTTTAAGAGGGATCAAAGAAAAGTAGCATTGCTTTGCACAAGAGTTCCTTAGAACTCACCCTGGGAGATCTGGCACAGCTGAAAATATATACAGAACCACAGAAGGTCTACACAAATGCATGTATGATAGGTGCCTAAGGCAGTCTCTGATCCTTAATGCTGGGGAGGGCAGCCATGTCCCCACTATCACTCTTTGGGATTTTGTCAATACCGAGGCCTGAAATTAAGGGAACGATATAGGGCAAAGCTGGAGGGCAAGTGTCCGTTTTTGTGTTGGAGGAAGATTTGAAACGAGTTGAGGGACAGATGTGAGGGAAGACAGAGCCAGCTGAGGAACCGCCTCTTCTGGGAATCCCCTGCACAGCTGCCCAAGTTATAGATCCCTTCCCTCTGCTCCATGACCTGCATTATAGTCTGCTATGATCCATAGCTTACATTTCTGTCTCCCCCTCTTGACCACACATTTCTTGAGGGCTGGGGTCACCTCTCAATTTGGCTCTGCACATCTTAAATGTTTTATTTTTAGGTTGAAACAAATAAAAGACTATGTACTCTGCAGTTTTTAGATGTAGGGCCCAGACCTCTACTTGTATATGACTACTGTTCCACCAGCATCTTGCTACAACCAGAATGCATCAACTGCCATTTTCAGTTTTGATTTCTTCAACATGGATTGGAAACTAAAAAGTATTTGAGAAACAATCTGGATGCAGAGTCCTACTTTTTTTTTTTTTTTTAATGATTTTTTTCCCCCTTCTTTTTCAGTTGTCTCACCAATACATAATTTGTTAAAATTGTTTAGCAACTTGCTGTTATGGAATCTTTCCAAACAGCAACATTAGTTTTGCACTCATATTTTATTGGTTTATGTAACGTTTAGTTAAATTATATAATAAGAATAATATGCACGGCTGGCATAAACAGGCTGAGTTAAAAACAAATGACTCTTGGTAAGCATGCAATTCAACCAAATGGGGGAGCACAGTGCTTGGCATTCTAGCCATGAAGGTTTGATGAGCCATGAGTGTAAGTCAGTATGTTTTATAAAAGAATTGATGGTGCCACTTAAGCCAGTGAGCTACGTAAGTGAGGGTTGTTTAAAGTTCTATTTTAATAATATCAGGAATAAAGCTAACACTTATTGAGTGCTTATTTGTGCCAAGCATCATGCTAAGTGCTTCTATCCGTATCTCAATTAATCATCACTTGGAGAAGGTATTATCGTCCCCATTTTAGAGATAAGGAAACTGACGTACAACGATGTTCAGTAACTCTCCCAGTTCTCATAGCTCTTAGGTGATAGAGCTGAGTTTCTATCCAATTCCGAAATCCATGTTTTTATTCACAGTATATTATTTCTAGTATTTGTCTTACGTATGAATGAATGGACGCAGGCAATTATGCAGAGGACAGGGAAAGGCTGGAAGTTGGGACACATTTTCCTATAGTCGGGAAAGTGTCACTTGAAGACCAATTGGCTCATTCTTGGCAGTTTCTTAAGGTGAGAGAGGCTCCCAAGGAGAGGGTTGGCTGTTCCTCCAGGGGCTGAGAGTGGGGGGAGGCCCACTGAGCGTGATGGAGGAAGCCTACACTGGTGCTGGGACATATCGGTCCCATCTCATATCTATTCCAGACTTCTGACCACCATGGACTCCCTTTAGTTCCATTATGCCTTCTTTTATTCCAACTTAATCTGGCTGGAATTTTAAAATCTTAATGACAAAATGAAGAGAAAACAACAGAGCAAACTCTCAAAGCCTAGACTCCTGACCCCAACATACTAAGAGCTGAACCACAGACCAGCTGGGCTGCCAAGTCTTATACGCCAGACACCTTCCCATTTCAGTCTCTGTCTCAGCCCTGGGGGGATCAAGCATGATGGATTCAGGCTGGCACCATGGCTACACCTGGGGCAAGAGGAGGCTCAGTTCTTCCCCAGACCACCTTCTTAGCTGCCTTCTCTGAGCATCTGTCCTCAGGCCAGCTGCACACTTCTGTACCTCAGAGTCACCAAACCCTAGTGGTCCTGGTCGCCCAGTAAGGAAGAACTTTCAAGGTCTGGCTCACCTTATGTTGGATTTCAGTCCCTCCCTCATCCATTCCCATTTCTTCTGCTTCCGAGGCCACTCTTATCCTTAGAAGAAGAGGCCCTGCTCTCATCCTCAGGCCCATTGCTTCCTGCCCTCTTACATCATCCCATTACCAGAAGCACACCTACTGGCTGAGGTTTAAGCTAGGTTTCTTCCTCACTCAGGTTCTCTGCTGACATTTGTGTCTGGTCTCTCCTCTGCCTTGTACCTTGGAGAAGTCACTGAGCTCCCTGGCACCTCACCTGCTGGATCCTTCCCTGGCATGAAGCAGATTCCTCACCTCCTGCCTGGAATGCCCTTCCCTCCTTTCTTACCTCGCTACTTTTTAATTATCCTCTGAATCACAGCTCAGATGTCACCTCCTCCTCCAAGAAGCTCCTCCAATCCCACATCTGTCTCGGGTGCCTTTCCTCGCACCCTCTTAGCTCTTAAAATACTATACTGAAATTGACTCGTCACTTGTACGTCTCCCCCTCTGGGCTGTGAGCCCTGAGAACCTATGTCCCACTTCCTGGTGTGTCCCAGTGCCTACTAGTGTCTGTCATGTAGTAGGTGTTCAATGAATATTGTTTAGTGAATGCATTAATCAATCAATGATTAAAGCTCTTCTGGTTTGAAAGTCTAGTCTACCACCCATCAACTTTCATCTGCTGTATAAAGATGTTCTGTCTCCCTGGTCACGTGTGGGGCAGAATGCCTCTCATCCCCTGACTCTACCGTGTTTCCCCGAAAATAAGACCTAGCCAGACAATCATCTCTAATGCGTCTTTTGGAGCAAAAATTAATATAAGACCCAGTCTTATTTTACTATAAGACCGGGTATAGTATAATATAATATAATACCAGGTCTTACGTTAATTTTTGCTCCAAAAGATGCATTAGAGCTGATTGTCTGGCTAGGTCTTATTTTCAGGGAAGCAGGGTAGTGAGTGAGCAAGTACAGGTCACCCAACCCCTCACCTCCTCAACAGATTAATTCTTCACAAATTCCTAAAACCTTCTGGCTTCCTATTTCTATAGATTTCCCAATGTAAAAAATACTGTATATGGATGATGTGTTAGTCAGGATGCACCGGGTTATGTGTTTGTAACAACCCCCAGTCTCAGTGGTTTTAGACAAGGAAGGTTTATTTCTCACACTGTGTGTGCATCCTTATTGGTCTGGGGACCCTGCTTTGCATGGCCATCTCCCAGGGACCCAAGCGTGGTTCTAAGTAGTCCTAGGGTTAAAAAAAAAAGTTGAAATCATGTTTACATTTGCTTAACCTTCTGTTTCCTAAATTATTTGACCCACAAAACACAAAACCCTTTTTCTTACGCGACACATGTTTATATCCTATGGGCCTCATGCTCAGAAATACCAGTCTAAAGGGGATGTAATATAACAAACCTGTTGGCACATCTAATAGGTGATAACATATGAGTAAAGCAGTCTCTGCTCACATTTACTGATTTCCCCCCCTTTTTCCGCCTCCCCCGCATCCCCACTCTGGTTCAAGCCATTGTTTCTTAGTCTAGTTGTGTAGGACACAGCTCCCTGGCTCATGCTGGTATTATGAGCCTTGCGTTCCCCTGGCTGAGGCAGTCGGTCACCTGCTCACAGCGGCTCTCGCCGGCTGCTCTTACCTGCTGCCGGCCACTCATGCTCGCCACCAGCCGCTCATGGCAGCACATGGCAGCTGTGTCAGCCCATGGCAGCACACAGCAGCCCCGCTCCAGGGAGAGCTATTGTTCACAATCTTAGCTGTAGAGGGCACAGCTCACTGGCCCATGTGGGAATCGAACCGGCGACGTTGGTGTTACAACCACCTGAGGCACTGGGCCGGTCAATATTTACTGATATTTTTAAAACATGTTCAATAAATATCTGTGGGGTTCTTACTTTGTGCCAAGTACTCTGCCAGGTACAGGACTTGCTGAAATATATATGCTGCTTGCTGTCATCAAGCTTCCCTTCCAATGGGGAAGGCACACTACGCTATAAACAGCACTATGCATACAAAGTAAATATATTCCAAAGCGCTATGAAAAAAAGGCACGGAGATGCCATACGACTGCATAACAGTCATGTAACACTGCCCCAAATAAATGAATCTGCTATTTACAAGATGAGCAAAGTGGGGGTGGAGAGAAGAGGTTGTGGTAGAGGTAGGAAATGGACCAGGCCAAGAAAACAGCATGTGCAAAGGCCATGTAAAGTTGGAAGACATTGAGAAAGGGCAGTGGGAGCCAATGAAAGAGCTCCAAATCCAACACGGAAAATGCTGACACATTCAGCTAATTGATTACATGGCATTTTATGATAAGATATTTAATTGGCATAGCACGCTATGCCTTACAAAATACTTTCATGTCATTATCTTAGATCTTCCTTGCAGCAGCCCTCTGAGGGAGATGGTTCAAATATTAGTATAGATAGAGAAGCTGAGGTCAAGAGAGGTAAGTGACTTGCCCAAGGACACACAGTGACCTCGGGGGACACACAGGGGATCAAGCATCTACATCCTGATCATCTCACTTCTTAGGCGCGTCACACAGAGAAAGCTCTGGTTCCACGTGAGTTGGTTCTGGAGTCTATGCCCTTCCTGGCAGGGAGGCCCCTTTGTTGAAACACTGTGTAGAATAGTGGTTAAGTGCTCAGGCCAAAAGTCTGCCAAACTGAGGTCCAAATCCCAATTCAGCAACCACTTACTAGCTAGGTGACCTCTTGCAAGTTACTTAGCATCTCTGATCCTCCCAGTCCTTATCTGTAAAATGGGGATAATCATACTAACCTCATAAGGATTGCTACAAATATTAAATGAGATAATTCAGGAGGAAGAGTCTGACACATAGTAGGAGCTCAACAAATGTCAAATTGATTTATTAGAGAGAGAACTGACTCTTTCTTTTGGAACCTTGGGATATACTGAATGTGGAAGTTAAATGAGGCTCAACTCCCTTGTACCAGGGTTCACTGTATATGAAATGGTTGAGTCCCTGTGTGATTTTCAGATGTTCATGATGGTACAGAGGAGGAACAAGAGCTGGGGCCCTTCTCGATAACAATGCCGACGCTCAAAGTCACGTCTTGACAGCTGACACGTCTACCTTCAAGACTATGTAGGGAAGTTCTGCAGATGATGAATACCCTGGGAGCTGAGTACGGGGGAGTAATTGTCCAGGTGTGCTCCCAGGCACATATTATATGATGGCCTTGAGAACCACGTTCAAGGAGTTGTCTAGGCGTTAAGACCCTGGAGAAGCAGCATTTAAGGGTCTCAGAGGCCTACAAAGCATCAGGGGAAAGGCTTGCTCAGAGAGTTGAGGAGGGTATTAGGGTGAAGGCGGGGGTCTGGAGCACAGAGAATATCTGTGATTCACAGGGCTCACTGGGTATCCTTGACCACTTGTGGGGCTTCCAATCCAGGGCAGTGTAGACCTTTGTGGGACGTGCCCTCCTCCCTGGGGCAAGATGTCATACTCTGAGAGCATCATATGGAACAGATAGGCCTTAAGTTTTTCTAGCTTTGCAGTTAATTTTTGTTCTTGAAGACGGGCCTGCTAGAAAGGGGTGGTAGGTTGAGTGGGGTCTCAGGGAAAAGTCTAATCACTGACTGTCAAATATTTTTACCCCAGCTTATAGCCTGCAATACGTTTTGCATGATGACCCAGCACATAGTACACACACACTCACATACATACGCACACCTAAAACCGAGTTTCAGTAAGCAGTACCTACACTTATATATGTGGTGCACCTTGGTATTTTATTTTCTATTTTATTCTATTTCATTACATTGATTTCATGACCCACTAATGGATTGCAACCTACACTTTGAGAAACATTGGTCTAACAGAACTTGTCCTTGAAGGTGATTGAGGACGATGTTGTTCATGAATAACGAAATTCAGATGAGCAACGCCAAAGGCTGTGTACTTTAAATGCTCATAGCAAATCCAGAATCCAGTTTTCTGTCACCCCTGAATATTGAGGTTGGAGATAGTAAAAAATAATTTCAGTACGAAAAATACAACATTAACTGAGGACCTACTCAGTGCAGAGAACTGGGCTAGGTACTTTAGTGAGATAAAAATACAAATAGTAAATGTTCTCTGTCCTTAAAGGAGTTAATAACCTAGTGGAAGAGCTGGGCTGGATCAAAAATACAAGATTATAAGGGGATTTCAGGTCATTGTGGCAAACTGAGCTGATGTAGAAAGATGTCACCCCCTAGAAATATATACTTTATAGTTATATATGATAAATTAAAAGTATATGTAAAATATAACAATCGAAAAGTATGTAACTACATTCTAAAGCAAGAAATGGAAGTTAGGAATGAAAAGAAAACTCAGATCCAAAGTGGCCAGCGGGAGCTCCCAGAGGCCTTAGAGCTAGTAAGTAATATGTCACAGGACTCGAGTTTAACAGCAACAAAGATAGGAGAACAAGCCCCAGTCTTCTGCATTTTGGGGAGCTGGGACTGAGCTCCCTTCAGAAAGTTAGGAGCCATGAAGTGTTACATATCCACGTAACAGGAACCAGAAAACCGCACTTACTGATGAGGATTCAGTAGAGAAGCTTGTCATCTTTCTGGGGCTGAGGGTGTAATAAGAATCGTCTGTGAGAAATGAGAACCTTAAGTCTGTGCCAAACATGGATGTGCACTGTGAATTTGCATTACTCATAAGGAGTGGGAAACCCAATTCAAGAAAATAACAAATAAACTGGTCCAGAAATGGTGAAACCCATAGTCCCAGTAGAGGCAAAACTGCTTAACACGATGCCTCCTCCATGACTAACAGCATGTAAACCTCCCACAGAAACCAAGTTCTACTTGAGATGAGTTCACAATCAAAAATACAAACTATAAGAAGAAATGAACCACCACAAGAAAGAGAATCAGCAAAGACAATATATTGGAGAATACAAATAACTGTATAGGTAACAAAACAATATTGAAAATACTTTAACATAGATATATTTAAAATGTTCCCCCAAAAAAGGGATAGAATAAAATCCAAAAGGATAAAACCCATTGAATAAGACACAATGGAAAAGCAAACTATAGTTGAAAAAGAACCAAATAGAATTTCTAGAAATAAAATAATACATACATAAAAACAACTCAGTGGAGGGTTTACACAGTTCATAACACTGCTGAAGAGAAAATTAGTGAATTGGAAGCTAAAGTGGAAAGTACCCAAAAGGTAGCTCATAGAGTTAAAGTTGTGGAAAATATAAAGAAGTTAAGAGACACGAGGAACAAAATGAGAAGGCCCAATAGAGATATTAGAAATTCCAGGAGAACAGAGAGAAAAGGGAGAGAAGCAATATATCAAGATATTAATATAATGGTGGAAAATTGACCAGTAATTTAATGCAAAAAAAAAAAAAATGTTAGTAAGAAGGAACACAACTGGATTTCTGAGCAAAGTAAATAAAAATAGGTTTTCACCTAAACACATTGTAGTGATACTGGAGAACATCAAAGACAAAAATCTTAAAAGCTACCATAATGACAATCAGACAGGCAGCTGACTTCTCATTTGGAGCAATAGAAACCAGAAGATAAATCATTACAGTCTCAAAATGCTAAAAGAAAATAAATGTCGACTTAGGATACTATAATCCAGATAATTATCATTCAACACAGAAAGCGTAAAATAAAGACAATTTCAGATACAATGAAAGAGAGTTTACTATTCACCGGTCCTTGCTAAAGGAACTTCTAAAAGATTTCAGCAAGAAAGAAAATGAATCCAAAAGGAAGAATTGGCTAATAGAAGCAATAGTGAGCAAAGAAAATGATAATATGTAAGTAAATCTAAATAATAATAACTATTTTGAAAAAGTATAAAATATGGTGGAACTAAAATACTAATCAATAAATAACATGAAAAGTGGGAGAGGTTGGTTTGCATTCTATTGATCCTTCTAAGAGAACAGAAATATAGATTAAATTTAGTCTTTCTTAAGTGAAATATGCATGTTAAAAAAATTAAGAGTAGCTCTATTTCTCTAGAAATGGAACATTTAACTTCTAAACCAGTAGAAAAGAAAAGAAAAAACAGAGAATAAAGAAAACTTTATCAATGCTATAAAGGCATGAAAGAGGGAAAACAAAAAATAAAAAGCATGGAAAATATGAAATACAAAGTAAGATGACAGAAGCAAGTCCAAATGCATTAATCATAATAAAGGTAGACATCAAATCTGCCTCTTAAAGAGACATCCGATTTGGATTTTTTTTTTAATCTAGGTATAGGTTGTTCACAAAAGACTTGCCAAAAACAAAGTCACAGAAAGATTGAAAATGAAGATAAAGAACAAAATATGCTAGGCAAATATTAACCAAGCGGAAGTTGTGCTAGCAATATTGGTATCAGACAAGAATTTAATAGCAAAAGCATTAATAAGGATAAAACAGAACATCAGCAGACTGGGCAGGTTCAGCCAGAGCAGCTTGAGTCCAGACGAGGCAGGCTCCTCTGTCCTGGCTGGAAGCTAAGGGACAGCTTCCTGTCCTGACTTCATTTGCACGGGCTTGCACCTGCCCAGGCTGGAGAGGGTACAGCAAGACAGGGCACTGCTGGGAAAAAGAAATGCTATTTTTCTTGGGTACAGCTTATAATTGTTGCGTGAGCTAGGTACATGTTTATTGTAAACTTTAAGTATTTGGATTTTGCAAAGTCTAGGGATGAGAAGAAACTACTAATCAATGTTCCCCAAATGTGAGCAAGGATAACACAGCCTAGGTAAGAATCGAATTCTCGAATTCTCTGTGGGACTCAAAAATACCCAACACCACTGATGTGTCCTTGGTGTTTCTCTCAAATTCACTTCTGTGAGTGGAGGGACCTAAGGGGCTCTGGGATTTGAGGCCAAAGAAGAGGGTTTGGTATATGTCCTTCAGTAGATCAGGGGACAGGAAAGTAGAATGACAGGAAGGTGAGTGAGGCTTACCATCTGAAGACCCAGAGTCCTGTTGCTACTTCTGAAGCTGGATCAGTATCTGGTGTTCAACCTGAACAGATATCTATGGACACTCAGAACTGCACCTTCCAACATACTTCCCCTGTGTATCATGTCCCTCCAGACCTATTACAATTATTGGTCCATGGGACTTGGCAATGTGGCTTTGTTGGCTCCATCTTTCCATTCTTGCCAGCAACACACCCTAGAGCCAAGGACTTGCCCTTTATAATACAGTTGTTCTCAAGAGTTTTTATCTGCCTATGCTTTGGAGAGTGTGTGAGTTTATTTCTATGGCATGCACCTTTTGGAATGTTTTCCCAGCATCTTTAGGAACTACTCTTCCCACTCACAGGGGTAGAGTCCCAGGAACCACATTTGGCCACGGTTGATTGAGACAAGGTCAGAGCCAATCAGATTCCTGCTCTTGGGAGCTGGGAATTTGAACGGATGTGGCCAGAGACTGAGATGCCTACAAGCAGAGTCACATTGATGGCAACCCGAAGGAGAAGGCCGATGGGCTTCAGCTTCCAGGGACACAGAGCTGCCTTGGCTTCTGCCCTTCCCAAACCTGTATGTGAGATACTCCTGGGTATCCACAGTAAACATCCTTTGTGCTTAAACTAGCGCAGGTTATTTTCTACCATTTGCAGCACTATTAGCATGGCTTAGTTAAAGAAGGGATCTCCTCTTCAGTAGGAAGAGTCTTCTCCTAGTAATTCATACAACTGCCAATTCAGAAGCTCGGGTTTGTTGTGGCCTAAGGGCTCCAATATGATAGCAGATCAGCCCACTCTAGAACAGGTCCTGAGTCTGCCTGACATCCACTGAGTAGGACTTGTCTTGTCTCATCCCAGGAGTGGTAGCTGGAAGGATCTGACCTGGGTTATCCTTGCCCAGCAGGCAGCCTGTCCTTCCATTACACCAGAGGCAGTAGGTGCACCAAAGTGTCCCATTAACAGTGTTGGGCCAAGCAATTAGTAAACTACTCCAGGATTTAAAATGTGTTGAGAGAACTAAGCAGGGAACTGGGGCAAGAAACCATAATGAGTTGTTGTACATACTGGAGCTCCATCCAGAGGGCAGGGTTCTCTAGAGACAATGACTATACTTGGTCGTGGGGAGGGGTATTCCTTGTAGACTTTGGAGGTACATGATCCTGCATTCTATCTGTATTCTCCATGTGCCATGTGTTACCTGTTCCTCTGGGTGGCTTCTCAGAGACCATGGATATAGCTGACCTTGCAGATAGTTTTCCAGGAAACCATGGCTGTATCTAGTTGTATGAGGTGGTAGGGTCCCTTGCAGACCCCAGGGATACCGGGTTCTGTGGGAACGTGTCCCTGGGGCCACAGGTGTACCCAGGCTGCTGGTTAATGGCATTGTTTCTGTGGGCATGGTATCTCTGGAGATCATAATCATACCTAGTTCTGACAAGCACAGCTTCCCCATTCTTATCAAGAATACATGGGAACAGGGCCGGCCCGGTGGCTTAGGTGGTTGGAGCTCCATGCTCCTAACTCTGAAGGTTGTGGTTCGATTCCCACATGGGCCAGTGGGCTCTCAACCACAAGGTTGCCAGTTCAACTCCTCAAGTCCCCACAAGGGATGGTGGGCAGCGCCCCCTGCAGCTAGCATTGAACACGGCACCTTGAGCTGAGCTGCCTCTTGGATGGCTCAGTTGGTTGGAGCGCAGGTTCTCAACCACAAGGTTGCCAGTTCAATTCCTCAACTCCCGCAAGGGATGATGGGCTGCGCCCCCTGCAACTAGCAACGGCAACTGGACCTGGAGCTGAGCTGTGCCCTCCACAACTAAGATTGAAAGGACAACAACTTGACTTGGAAAAAAGTCCTGGAAGTACACACTGTTCCCCAATAAAGTCCTGTTCCCCTCCCCCCCCAAAAAAAAAGAATACATGGGAACAGCCTCCCTTATTAAAAATAAACACCACTATAGAAGAGTGCCAACTAAACGTAGAAGGAATTATAGAATTAGAACATTCACCATTTTGTAACCACTGTAGTCATAATTGATTCAGGCAAAAATCAATGGATGCTAAAACCACTGGATACAAGATGCTTAGAGAATAGGATATTAACACAGCCTCAAATCCTGCCTCCCCATACCCCCGCCCATAATGTATTACTCATAAAGGGCAAAGTGTAGCTGTACAATGAAGAAATTTGAATGATGCCACCCTAAAATGGTCAAACTTATCATCATCAGTAATTGGGAAAACCAATAACCAATATCGTGTGCCTCCATATATGACGCACTGAGAAGGAAACACCACCTACTCATATGTGGTATTCCTGCCCCCAAAATTTAGTCTGAATTAAATCATGAAGAAACAGACCAAATTCAACTTGAGGTACATTCTGCTACCTGGACTTTCCAACACTACCAAAATCATGAAAGATTAAAAAAAAAGTGGGAGAACTATTCCAGAATAAAGGAGGTTAAAAAGACAAAATAATTAAATGCAAATAAAGATGTTGGACGGAGGGGTGTGTTATAAAGGACGTCTTTGGGAGAATCGAGGTTTTTGACTATGTACTCACAGACTAAGCACGTATTAAATTTCCTGAAATACAGACGAAATGTCCTTGTTCTTAAGAGATAAATACTGAAGTTAAGTGTCATTTATGTCAGCAACTAAGACACAAATGTTTCAGGAAGAGAAAGGGAGAAAGAAACCAAGTGTGGGAAATAGTTAACAAATTGTTAAGCTGTTTGAGGGCATATGAGTGTTCATTGCAACAATGAACTTTTGTGTAGGTTTAACATTTTTCAAAATAAAAATTTGGAGAAAAGAAATAATTTTAAAACAAATACTACAACCCTAAGGAAATGATGGATCTAGTCAATGGTAGTAAGTGGCTGTTAAAACCATTAAGAGAAAAGCTGATGGAGGGAAAAATAAAAAAACTGAAGGGGAATTTTATAACGGATAGATCTGGCAGGCAGCTACCAAACCCATTGATTAATCTTAATACTATAAAAAGAAAAATGACAAGAAATTGTGTGGTCCTGATATGATGCAACAGGAAGTTTACACCACTTGTAAAATATTCTTGCCAAAAACGTCAAACCTGAAGTCAAGCACTCTGGAATCTACCAATTTAAAGGGACAGAGAAACATATTAGATTGTACCACAGGAATCTATCAGCAAGATCCAGAACGAAGGAAATTCCACAGGACAAGTGGCCCTTAGTTTCTTCAATAAATAAATTACAAGAAAGAAAAAGAAAAGGAAGTGTAACATGGAATAAAAGAAATTTAAAAGACACATACAGTGAGTAGAGCTGGATTAGAAACTGATTCAGGGAAATTTGAATACTGAGTGGATATCTGATGAGAGTAAGAAATTATAGTTAATTTTTACTTATGTTAGATAATGGTATCGTGGTTATGTTAAAAGAGGCTTTAACTTTTAGAAATGCACATTGAAATATTTGTAGGTGAACTGATTTAATGTCTAACTAAAGGTAGAAGGAATTCTAGAATTAGAACATTCCCCATTTTGTAACCACTGGGGGAAGGAGTACAGGGTATAGATGAAATAAGATTGGCCATGTATTGATGGCTGATGAAACTAGGTGGCAGGTACATGGATTTAAAAATATGTATATGTGAACCAGAATAAAGTTGTAACAAATAAGTAAACCCAAGTCACTCTAATATTTTCCCAATATATTCTCCCCAAAGAGGCCCCTCAGTGTTAGAAAGAATGGCTGTCCCCTCACAAACAGGCATAGGTGAGGTCTGGGAGAGAACGTTTAGGGGAGGGTGACCCCCAGAACCGTCCTGCGGGTGACAATCCTCTTTCAAGTGGAGCACTGCTTCCTCTGGGAGGCTCTGTCTTGTGTTGTGTGTTTTTTGTTTTTTGTTTTAAACTAGACTATTCCCTGTTGGGTGGGAAAAAGCAAAATATCACATCTGGGCAGCTCCCTGCCCCAACCTAGGTTAAGGAATGGGGTTCGCAAAGGCTAGTGGGATGGACCCAGAGTGGAGAGAGGAGGTGAAGTTCGATGTCTCTTTTTGTGAGGCTGTGTTGAGGTTGAGGTCCAAGATGAGAGGTGAAGGCTGAGCGCATCACTAAGGTGGACATTCTCTGCAGAGACCTAACAGGCTTCCAGAGCAGACTCTCCTGGCCTTCGCGCCTTCATCCTGGGTGCTCCAGTTCTCCTCTGGGATGGAGACAGAGGGCCTGTTCCATCTCTCCCACTCTCCTCCCCATGCAGCCCCATCTCCAGGTCCCATCTTCTTTCCCTCTGGCCCATTTCCCTTCCCTCCCTCCTTGAGCACCCTCTTCATCTCGGTTCTCCATTTCCCTGTCCTCCACCCTCTCAGACACCCCAGTTCAGGGTCCAAGAGAAGGACGGCTTTTATGTGGCTTGTAAAATTCTATTATATCTGTATCCAAAACCTAGCATCTGAGAAACACTGGTAATAAGCGTGTTATTAAGCGTGTAAATACACATCCACTCCAGGGCCTCCAAGGGGCGGAGGCCAGATTCTCAGTCCTGGTGTCTCCCCTGCATGTAAGTCCCTTCCCACCTGGCCTCCTCCCCAGACTTGGACCTTGTGCAGAGGCCCAGGCCTCCTCCAGTCTCCAACCACCACAGTCCTGCAAAACCCAGACTCTTAGAGAAAGGGGGCGGGGGAGAGGGCTGAAGAAAAAAAACATTAGGAAAAAAACTCCCACCCAGAGAGCATTCTTTCTGCAGCACTCAGGAAAAAGGATGTCTCACAGGGGACGGGAAGGCGAAATTTTTTCACATCCAAATGGATTGCAATTTCCCTCCATTTAGCACCTGAAGGTAATTAGCTCGAAGAGACTGCCGAGTGCGAAACACGTTCACGGAACATTAACTCTCACACATTCTCCAGTTGCAGGGAATTAATAGGAAAGATTAAAGTTTAAAGAGAGCAAAATGCCATTACCTCGCCAGCCACCTCTCTCCGCGGCAGTATCCAGTCCCCGAAAACCTTCGGCCAGTGCTTGGGCCGGGGCTCAGGTCTCAGCCTCCAGCCTAGCTACCTGGGGCATCTCGGTGTGCCCCATGAAGAGTGCTGGCATGTGCTCATGTGCACACATGTGTGCAAAACGGGGCACCTCTAACCCTTCACAAGGCCAGTGTAGCACCCCTCCCATCACAGTGAAGTTTGGGCTGGGCAGGGACACGTGTGTTCTCCTACAGCCTGACACCTGGCATTGGTGTGTGCTGAGGCCCTTGGTGAGGAGTGTGCTAGGAAGGGTCACTAGCATGTGTGTGCCCGGTGATTTTGGTGTAGAAGGTGTGATCTGCCAGCATGGCCAGCAATGGAGAGATGGAGCATGTCACTTCCACCATGGGCGACTATAGAAGCACTCGGGTGAGGTGATGGAGGGAGTTGCCTCCACTTTTGTGAGTCAGACAGGACCCACAAACATACGTGTGCACACACGCAGTCTCCCATTGTCACACACAGATGGCCATTGTCACTGCTTTTTTCAAAGTTTATGTAAGCTTCAAATTCTAAAGGTTTCTGTGTTGCTTCAGTGTTTTAGGAAAAGATGAGAGACAGAGAGAGGGACACAGAGAGAGAGAGAGAGAGAGAGAGAGAGAGAGAGAGAGAGAGAGAGGGAGAGAGTGAGGGAGAGAGAGAGGGGCAGAGGCAGGCAGGAGAGAGAGAGAGAGCGCGAGATGAAATTGAGACATGGAAGAATTTATTGCCCAGAAAATTCCATTCTGCTATCTGATTCAAAAAGTCCAGTCCCCCCAGCTTCGGAAAATCTATTTTCCACATTTTAATACCCTGCAGAACAGTCCTCATAACTCATCCGAGTGTGTTAAGCACAGTTTTATTAGATCTGAAACAAATTTTGGTGGGGAGATACTATAGGTCATTAACCATGGAGTAATTTTATCCTTGTTTCCCTAATGATGCCATAATGGCGAGCGAATTTCTTAACTAAAGACCAAAGAACATTTTGAAGGTCAGTTTCATCTGTGAGCTCCTTCAAGCGCTTCTCAGAGAAGATTGGAAAACTCGCCGATTTTTTGAAGAGTCATTAATAATGTGAAAGCTGAAAGCACCCTCCATTTGCGTTCCTGCTTTTTACCTTTTAATTTTATATCGTCCCCGCTCAGAGCCCCGCTCCCACTCCTTCACCCTCCTCTGGACCTCCCGCCCGCCTACCCACCCCACGCAGAGAACAAGGCTGCCCAGTACCAGGTACCAGGCTGGCTCTGAGGGGGCAGACGGGGGCTGCAATGAGGGAGGCAGAAGAGCTGGAGAGGCCAGAGAAACCCCGCTGAGATGGGGGCCTTTGCCATATTCCCAGAGTGGGTCCACTATATATGAGGGTATTGTTATAGGCATGGTGTACGTGTGCACGTGCGTGTGTGCATTTGTGCAAATATGCAGAGTAGGGGACTGAGGTCTCTGGATTGCGTGCTGGCTGTGCACACACATGCTGGGGACCAATGGGGACTTAGTTCTTATAGGTGGGTGTCCCCTTTTGGAGGTAGGCTGGGAAAGGTGACTGAAAACCAACACTGGGTCCAGTGGCCTGGGCAGTGGGCCCATCTCCCAGCTGGGATGGACACTCATGGAGTGCCCGAGACGATTTGTAGCACGTGTTCATGTCCGAGCATATATGTCCTGGGGGTAGTGAGGTCATCAAGGCAAGAGCCCCAGGGCCCCTTCCCACTAGTAAATATCTAGACATTAGGGACAGTGACCATTGTCTGGCCAGCCCTCACTCCTTGGTCAACTCATCTCCTTGTTTCCCAGGTCTGGAACCCTTCCTTCGCCCATTTTACCCACCTCCTGATCCCCAATCCCTGGCTCCTTGGGTCCCCCTAGTGCCATCCCTCCCCCCACACCCCCATCTGCTGACCTCCTTACCCATCTGATGGCTGTCATTACATGGTGCCCAGCCAGGAGCCAAGGTGGGACAGCGCGTCTGTGTGTGCGTGGGTTTGGGGAGGAGGGGGTGGTGTGGTGACACTCCATGCTCCCAGATGTGGTGGCAGCGATAATTCCAATTTTATGCCTTTGTTATGGCTTTAATCACTTTCTTTATGCGTTTTGTTCCAGCGATCAGGGAGAGACACCTGATAGGCAAAGAGGATACCAGGGGAACCATTTTTATTTGGAATGTGGTGAGAAGTCTAATTAGAATCTGAATTCTGCTGAGCCTTGAAATGGCCAGCACTTTATCCTGATCGCCTTAGATATTGTTTCGAGTCAATCATCTGTCATGGTGCGGCTGGAGAGCCTCTCCCTTCACACCAGCCTCCCTCCCGCTGCAGGCCCAGCTAGGGCACCCGGTGGGGAGGGGAGGCTCGGGGGCCGCACCCTCATAGGAGTGTGCCTCTTCTATGGGAGCGGGGCTGTTTTGTGTGGCTTGCCCTCCCCTGGTGAGGTCTGTCTTTGCTGGGATGTTGAGTTTGAGCTCAAGAAGGGAGGGGGGACTGCAGGAAGAGGGTGGTAAGGAGCCACTATTAGAATTAGGAAATATTGGGGTGAGGCCAAGCTAGCCTGGGGCACCTCTTAAGTGCTCCCAGCACACTGACCACCCCACCACCTCTGTGTCAATAGCGCACAGGAACTCTCATCTCTTCACTGTCCCCCAGACAAAGTATATTTCTCCCATCTGCTAACTGTACCTCAAACTTCCCGCTCCCATTGCCAACCCCTCCCTGGCCCAATATTTGCCACACATTCAGCTCCATTCCTCTGATTTTCCTTGCTCCAGTCCTGCTGCTGGAATGCTGCCCGTGTTTGTTCTTCCTGTTCAGGACTTCTGCCATCCATCAAGTCCCCAGACTCATTCCACCTCCTCCAGGAAGCCTTCTTTGACTCCCTGAACTCCACAGTGAGTGAGCTCCCTGAGAAATGGACAATCACAGCACAAGCCCCATCCTGCAATGGCCATGCCATCTGCGTGTGTGTCCTAAATCCATTAAAACCACATTGAGCATGGCAAAATGTAAAGTATAAATACATATTCCTCTTAGTGACAATTTCATCTCCCTGACCACACCATGAGCTCCCCAAAGTCTGCCCATTTCCTCCCTGTCTCCTGCCTTTTCCACTAACTGTGAGCACACAAGAATAGGCACCCAAAGGGGAGTTGCACTATCACCTCCAAAAGTCACAGATTCATGGAGGCTTTCTGCCTCTTGCTTCCCCACACCAACCCCCGCCCCAATACATACCTACTGTGTGGTAGACATGGGCATTGTTGGGGGACGATTAGTATCCAATGTTAGTAGTGTTTCTGGGAGGAGCAGAACGAGCTCTGTGAACATCTCCATGGGAGACAGCCTAGATGGTTGGTGACTATTTGCCAGGTCAGGGGTCCACATCTGCTCAATGTGAGTCCTTTGTAGATGGTTGCAGTACTCAACCCTCTGGTCAGTTGGTGTGTCCTCACTGATGGTCAGTGTCACCATGAGCTTCCTGGATGGTCACTGCCCTCCAGAGATTGTCTCTGTAGTGGGAGTGCCTTATGGATGGTCCAAGGAGCAGTGTGGCAAGACACCCCTATAGAGAGATGCAAACTGAGAGGGTCCCCAGAATACCCTCTCAACCTGCTAATCTCCCCATCCCCATCTGGACCCAACTGCAAATGCAACCCTGACTGCTTGTGTTCCTGGATAGTCTCTTTCCCTGCTTGCTCCTTGGTTTTCCTTGGTCCCTGCGCTCAGAGTGGAGAGTGCAGATGGCATTAACCATGGTCTACAAATCATGGGGCTTGTGGCCAAGAACTAGGGGTGGTTCTTTGAGGTGTGTTGCTAGGACTCGAGTCCTTTCTCCCTCTCAGCCCTCACCCAGAAGGCATAGCTGTATTGGTACCACACTGATGGATGGTAAGTGAAGAGATGCAGGGAGATGAGGGGAAGGGATCCAGAATCATGGGGTCCTCATTTATAGGGGAAGGCAAGACAGTGGCTAAAGGGACTTACAAGCAAGCTTTCTTGTGGGAAACTGCAATCTGCCATTAACATCTACGTATAAATTAATATATCAGATGGTGTGTGTGTGTGTGTGTGTGTGTGTGTGTGTGTGTGTGTGTGAGGGTCAATAGGTGAGGGGCTCAGGATTCTTCTGGGAAGAAGCAGAACACTGGCACACTTGGTCTGCCCATGTAGGGGGGGGAGTACGAGAGTGGCTCATTCTCCAGCTGCTGTTCCCCCTTCTACAGAGTGGGGGTGGGGGGAGATCAAGCTCCTGGCCCAGGGAGCACATGTGCTGGGATGGGGTGGTGGGTGGGAGGACAGAGATGCCAAAGCTGGTAAAAGCTTGGCCTCTTCCCATCTCAGACACCCTCAAGGCACTGTCCTCTCTCTACATCCAAAGCTTGGCTGCAGCGGGGGTAGATGAAAAGGAGGAGAAACTGTTGGATAAAAAGAAATTCAAAAAAAAAAAAAAGTAAGTGAAATATTCAAACTGGAAAGTGATATTATAGAAACTGCAGCCCACGGCTCAGTGCATTCAAATTTATTCAAACTCGGTGCCTGACAGTGATGGATGCGGCAGCTTTTCCCACAATATGGAGAAGGCGCGGGGGCATTTAGGACTGTGGGTCCCCTCCGGGAGGGTGGGGGCCCACACCACCTCCTGTGCCTTGTTCCTCCTAAATGGGGAGCATGGTTCTGGGTCCTGCCTCCTCTACTCTCCTGAGCCCCAGCCACTTCCTGTACCTCACAGTCCTGGGGTCCTGGGGGACCTGGATACCACCAGCTCAAGTGCTTGGGGTATGGCCTGGAACAGAGGTAGCAGGCGGTGGACCAGGGCGATCACCAATGCCAAGGAAAAGGATGGCCATGCTTGTCCAGGGGATGATTGGGCAAGGGGGTCACCTACATCAGAGATGTGGTTTGCAGCCAAATAAATATCATGAATCCAACAAACCCCCGAGCATGCTGGGATCGGAGGGTCTCAGAACACCAAGTCAGGGAGCAGACGGTCTCATTGATCCCAACTTTCCTCCCAGGCCAGGGTGGCAGCCCCTCCACCCAGGAGAGGAACATAAGAGGGCCTCTGGGGAAACATCAAGTGTGGGGGCTCGGTCTGAGCAGTGGGCACGTGCCCTGGAGTGTCCCCTGCTCCCAGAAGCATCTTCCAGCTTCCACTCCACCAACACTTCTCCCCACAAGGACTCCCCATGGTCTCCTGTCCAACCTCTTGACCAACAGACCCCACGTCCAATTCCAGGCCCCACCCCCAGGAACCCTTGGAATACTGGTCACTCTGGAAAACTCACTGCTCGCCTGGCTTCCTTGCCCCCATATTCTCTGGCTTCACTGACATCTCTAACACTCCTTTGTCTCTTTTGCTTCCTACAGCTCCCCACAATGTGGCTACAGTGCACTCTTCTCTCCTACCATCTGTCTCTCAGGCACTTTCAGCTAACACTTCCCTGCAGGTGATGGAAACACTGACCTCTGAACCCAAGATTCTCTTTAGATCTGAGCCCACAGTCCAGGCAGTGCAAGGCTAACTCAGATGGGCCTCCTAAAGCCAGCACAATGTGTGACTCCCTACTTTGTTATAGCCCTGTCACCCCCCACTCATCCTCACTGAAACCTCGGACTCTCTAGGTCTTCCTCCATCATCAGCTCTACCTTCCACCAGCTTACAAATTCAGAGATACTTCCTGATGTCTTTTGTACCCACCTTTGCCTCACCATCACCACTCATGCCAGGAAGGCCCTAATCACAGTTCTCCTGGATCGCTTCAATTCAACCTCCAAACCATTCCTGGCCACCCCCCATGCACTGGTCACCACATAAGGCATTTTCCTCTGAGCAGGGCTCTCTGCCTTTAAGCTCTACATCTCCAGTTGTTCTACACACTGCTGCCAGATTAATTTTCCTAAAGCACAGCTCTGCTCATGTCACTCTTGCTGCTCAAAAACCCTCAATGGCTCCCCATTGCCTACTAAATAAAGTACAAACTCTTTACTCTGATGTTCACGGCCCCTACCTACCCCTCCCTCATGCCTTCCCATTACTCTCCTTCACACTCATATTTGCCAGCCAAATTGGACTCTGAGCGGTTCCCCTGCACACTCCCCACCTAGTTATTCCCCACCTCTGGGCACCGGTTCATGCTTTTTCTCCTTCTGGAATGGCGTCACCCTCTCACACCCCAGCTCATCTCTGCCTGTCAATATTCTAATCCTCTGCAAGACCTGATTCAAGTAAAGCCATCTTCTGAACGTTCCCTGGAACATGCTTAGCACGATGCCTGCTAGTTGTTATTGTTGTTGTTGCTATTGTTGTATTATTCCTACCCCCGCCAGAAGTGGTTTCTCCTCCTGGTGAACCTTCTAGTCCTCTCTACAGGTTTCTTGGTTCATATCATAGCTTTCCTGATACTGTTATTACTACTATATTTGCTCTAAAGCTGTCCTGGACTATGCACTTCCTTTTTAAAAAATTTTATTGGGGAATATTGGGGAACAGTGTGTTTCTCCAGGGCCCATCAGCTCCAAGTTGTTGTCCTTCAATCTAGTTGTGGGGGGTGCAGCCCACCATCCCATGCAGGATTTGACCCGGCAACCTTGTTGTTGAGAGCTCACACTGTAAGCAACTGAGCCATCCGGCCACCCCTGGACTGTATACTTCTTGAGAGCCAGGACTAAGTAATGTTCATACGTGTCTCCCTGGACCCCTAGCCCGTGAGATTCAATAAACACTTGTTGAATAAATGAATGAATGAGTAAACAAATGAACCAATACAGCAAAACTGGCTAGGACACGGCTCTGTGACACAGACTTGACTCTTCTGAGCCTCCTGTTCTGGACAGTGATCACCTAGGAGTTCCCTGTCATTACTCCAGGCCCTCCTGACATGTGTCCAGGTGAGCTGGGACACACGCGTGCAGGCTGTATGACAGGTGTGTCATCCCTCCAGATCAAGAGGGGAGTGTGGCAGAGTTCAGCCTTCACAACTCATCAATCAAAGGGCATTTACTGACAGGTCCTGAGAGCCAGCTCTGGGCTCTGCTGGAGTTTGGGGCAACAGTGGGGCATGAGAGCTGTCCTCTGGGGGCTCACCGTCTGTGAACTCTCCTGTGACTCTCAGACTACAGGAGCTCACCAGTAACTGTGAACAGGAATAGACATGCGAATGGATGGGGCGAGCCCCTTCCTCCAAGCTGCCCTGAAAAGCCCAGGAGTGGCTTTTTTACCCTTTTGTATAGATCTTACTGCCCCATCCAGACTGGAGCTCCCCTAGGGCATCTGCTGCCTTCTGCAGAATTCTCCACTACAGAGCCCAGAAACGCACAGCTTAAAGCTGCTGAATGGCTGGGTGGATGCGTACCATGAATAGTTGATGAAATAAATGAGTAAATAAGCAGCTAAATAAACACATGGATGAATAAAGTACTGGGCAGATTGGCACAAAGGACACTAGTCAGCATTTACTGAGCATCTACTATGTGCGAGGTCCTGTGCTCACTCCTTCACCTGCACTGACATTTAATCTTCCCTAGGAGTAGTAATTATTACGATCCCACTCAGCAAAGGAAACTGCGGCTCAGAGGAGTGAAGTATTATAACGTGAGAGAGTGCACCCAGCTTATCAGGGACAGGACTTTGGTTCCCTGCCCTAAATTCATCATTTGTCCTTGGTGACCTGGCCAGGGTCATCTCCTCCCTCCCCATACCACTAGCACTTTGGGGAGTGGGGGCAGTGGGGGTGGAGAGGACTCCTGGGGAGGGTCACAGGAGAGTATTGTAAGGTCCCTGTTCCTTCGCATGCACTGAGGGAATCCTCTGGAGTCTGGGTTTTACTCCTTTTCTTTCTGTCCCCCTTGGGAGTAAGGCGGAGTTCAGAAGAGGCACAGCTGAGGAGCCTCTGTGTCCCAAAAGGGGATGTTCCCTGTCCTCCCTTCACCCCTCCTCCTTTTGGGAAGGGAGTGCCAGCCTCTCCAGAAGGGTGCCCTCGCTGGGGGGCGCCCCATCCTACCCGCCCCATGTCCCCTCCCAGCGCCTCCCTCCCTTCCTGGCCAGATACAAACAAGCGCGCTAAACTCCGGGAGATTTACAGCGGGCGACTGGGCGCGCCGGCCCCCGGCCGCCGGTGAGATATCTCCAAACAGCGCACTAACCACTTTCCATTTTATACCTCACCAGCTTTATAGCATCTTAAGGATTTCTGTGCACGGCTGGCTTCCCGCCCAGGGAAAAAACCCAGCCTTGTAAATAAATACTAAATATATATGAACAGAGACGACAGCGAGGGAAGGGGGGGTGGGGGTGCTGCCGGGTGGGGGTGGGGGTAGCAGCCCAGGACTGGCCACTAATGGGGAGGAGGGGGCAGGGATATGTTGGGGTGCGAGACAAAGGCGACAGGGAAAAAAGCAGTTGACAGGAAGAGTGAGGGAAACTGAGATAGCACCAGAGATGGAGGCAGAGAGAAACAGAAAGATGGAAGCTGGATGGAAGTGCTCCCCACAGAACCTGGGGTGTGTGTGTGTGTGTGTGTGTGAGTGTGTGTGTGTGAGTGTGTGTGTGTGAGTGTGTGTGTGTGAGTGTGTATGTGTGAGTGTGTGTGTGTGAGTGTGTGTGTGAGAGTGTGTGTGTGTGTGTGTGTGTAGGACTGCCTTAAAGCTTGGGGAGAAAGTGAAGCCTCTTCCAACACTACCTTCCCACCTCCCCACAATTTCTGAGGAGACCCAGGGATGGTCTAACTGCTGTGTGTGTACACGTGAGCACATGGTGGTTTGTGTGTGGGGGGTGTGACAGGGGTACGTTACAAGGAAAGAGTTTGTGTCTGTGAATACAGATGTGGGTGCAAATGTGTGTGGAGGGGGATGTTCGGTGTGTGTAAGACTGTGCCAGGTGAATAGGGGGGTTGTTGGTGGGCATGTGGTCAAAATGTCTGTGGTGTGGTCAGGGTGTGTGTATAGGTCAGGATATGTTGGGGGTGTGAGGAGGCAGGTGAGTCCAGAGAATGTGTGCAACTTTGAGATTGAATTGTGGAGGGCTGAGCAAGGTGCATGTGACAGATGCATTTGGGTGTTTCGGGGTGGGTGAGGCCCTCGGGGGGAAATGAGTAATGGGCTCAGGGAAGCCAGGATGGGCCTTCAAAGGAATACATGTTAAATCTGAAATCAAGTGTTCGTTTGTGTGCTGGGGCCTGTCAGGGGCAGGTTTTGGGGTGCTATCAGGTGGTCATGCTACCTCCTCTCCACTCCCACTCCCACTCCCACTCTTTCTGGAGGCTCTGAGACCTTCTCTGCAATGACCACTGGGGAGAGGGTCCCCTGTGCTGACTGAAGCCCTCATACTACCCCAGCTCCCAGCTCTGAGGTCCCTGGACAGGAGCCCATCCAACTGGGGGGCAGGAGGGACCATACTCTCCCCTCACAGGGGACCCAGCAATCCCTTTTTGTTCCCCCCTTGTCTTCGATATTAAGTATTCAAACCTCATTTACATCCTTATTTTTCAATTTGCTGCCACAGTAGTTTAATTTATTCGATATAATTTCTTTTTCTGAGGGGACATTAATCATTGCCCTGTGCTTTTGGGTGCCTGTGGGATCTGCGTGTATGCGTGTGTGTGCGTGTGTGTGCGTGTGCATCTGGGGGAGGGGCACTGTGTGTCTCTGTGAGTGTGCATCTGTGTCTGTGTGTATCTGTGTCTGTGTGTCAGGGAGGTGCAAGTTTGTCTGATATGTGAACATGTGTGTGTAAGTGTCAGTGTGGGTCTTTGTGAGAAGGGATTTATGAGTGTGAGAGAGTTGGGGTTGGTAAATAGGTATGGGAGGGTGGTGAGAGTGCCAGATTGATCAGGTCCTTTTCTTCAGAACCTTCCTAGCCCTTCCCAGGGTGTCAACAAGGAGGGGAAGTGGTCAGAGTAATTGGGAGACAGGAGTCTTGGGTGTTCTCGAGCTAAACAGCTGGGTTCAAGGACTGACCCCACCCCAGGGCACCCTTAAGGTGGGTCCTTCCATTACCCCTGCCAATTTTCCTTTCCTGAGAGTGTGCCTTGGACAGTTGTAGCTGGAAATGTTCTAGAATCCCTGGTCTTTCAAGAAAGAGAGAGAGAAGTGGAGAGAGACACAGAGACATAGAAAGACAGAGAAGAGCAAGGCAGGACATGCAGGGGAAGACAGAAAGAGGAGCTAGAGAGAGGGAGAAGTAAGCAAGCAGCAGCGTCTCAGCCCATAAAGTCTCTGGAATGGAAGGAAGGGGTGAGAGAGACTCTGGCATCAGCTCAGGCCCAGTCATGGCTCAGTGCAGAGTGATGGAGGCAGGACAAAGGGTTAGGGCTGGTTTTCCTCCAGGAGCCAAGATGAGTGAAGTGACTTGGGGGAGGCTTGTTGGAGAGAAGAGGCGAGAGGAAGGGGTGAGGGGGAGGAAGAAAGAGAAAAACCCTCTGGGGATATAATTCAGAGGAATTACTTCCCGAAAATTTCCCAGGAAGTTCAAGGAAAAGAGGGAAGAAGCTCTCCAGTGCTAGCGAGCCTCCCGCTCTCAGGGCATCTGGACAAACCCACTCCTTCCTGAGACCCCTTGTGGTCCTCAGCCGCAGGAGCCCTCCGTTTTCCTTCTCTGGCACAGTCATGGAGTCTCCTGTCTCCTCGTTGGTGGGCTTTGTGGGGAATGGGCCAGGAATTGGTGGAAAGGCCCACTGTCAACCAGGCCCTGCGCTGGGATCAGATCTGTGACATTCCACTTAATCTTCACAACAACTTCTTGAGGCAAGGATCAGTCTCCCACTTCAGAAGGGGGCGGGGGGAGGCCAGGCTTACCCAAAGTTACAGGAAAGCAGAGCAAGGACTTAAGTCACATCTGCCTGAGTCCACATGCAGAGACGTCCCCACTCCCCTCTGCTGACTCCTGAGTGATGTTACCCCCCCCCCACCTTCCTGTCCTTGCCACCACACAGGTATATTACACACTCACACACAAAACAAGATCTGGGACCCAAGGCCAAAGTAGGGAGGCCTTTTGGGACAGGAGTCAAGAGGTGGGGTAGGAGGGTAGCTAGTGCAATTGCTCTCCCGGCTACCCCCAGCTGTGAGGATTTCGAGCCCAGGGACCTGATGGACCCCCCCCCCCCAGGGCTCCTTTGGACCCTGTCTTCCTGCTTACCCAGGGTTCAGATGCCAGTTAAGGACTCCTTCTGGACGGTGGAAGCCAAACCCTCTCAGGACAAGCTGACTATGCCCTGGGGTCTGGTTTCTGCTCCCAAGACCTGGATGGGTTTCAAACAGCTATGCATTTCCCATTTTAGCCTCATCCAAATAGTGGCCTGAGGCCCAGGTTTTAGAGGGAAGAGCTTCTTTCTCTGCAATCCTGAAAATGAAATTCTGAAAAATGATCTGAAATTGGAAATCATGGGACCTCAACATCTGAGCCTCCAAGCGCATGACTATTTGACATCTACAGATTTAAATATTCTACTACCAAATACTTGTGAATCTGAATGTTCCCCGACATCCAAGCGTTTAAGTGTATAGGTCACTAAGCACCCGGGAGCTGACTGAGTGTCTAAAGTTGGAAATCTGAGATGGAAGGGAGTCCACACCATTCTGGCATCTGCTATCAGGCCCCCTGTACCTTCCTTGCTCCCTCCTGACTCTCTTCAATTCTCTCTGTGCTCCTCACCCTCCAGGATTTGGCTTGGTTAGGTCATCACCCCCGGTCCCCAGCACAGACATGTCACACAGAAACCATCGACCACACTGGTCACTGATAACTGGGTGATCCCGACAGGGGGTCTCCGGGCATGCAGGGAGGAGGCAAGGGGACAGGCCTGGGGCCAAAGAGAAGGTAGCGCGTTCATTTGAATAATGGGCAAAATCAAATTAATTCTACATTAAATAGTTGTGAATAAAGGGTTGAAGTCAGCAGTTTAAAACTTGTTTTCCTTAATTACTTTCCGTGTTTAATGTCATTAAGAAGATTAAAAATTCATTAACAAGAGTACTAAAGTGGCAAATCAGGAAAGCGATCACTCCAGGTTAGAAACTCCGCTGAGGCCGCACAGAGAGTCTTCTGCAGGGGAGCATGGGTGGGGGTGGGGGCCCGAGAGGGCTGGGGACAGACACACATTCACACATTTACACACTGATATGCAGCAACAAGATAAACACGCATCCATAATGACGGGAGCACACACACGTCCACACACACACACTCAGACATCTTCCACTCATGCATACCCAGGACTTCTGTGATTGTGGGGTGATAGTACAGTAGGTTCTGTAGCTCATCAGGCCCCCAACTTCAGAAACACCTCTCCTAAGAAGGAGAAATAAAGATCAAACTTTTGTGACAGGCAATATATGGCCACAGGAATTCGTGTCGGCCCAGCAATCTCTGAGATCACTTTCTTGTCTCCTGGTCATCTCCCTGTCTCTCCCTGTCTCCTTTCTCCTCCCCTCCCACACTAAAGGGCTCTCTCAGGGCAAACCCGATCAGTTTCCTGGGAGGAGCTGCTGTCTTTGAGGCTTAATTATCCTGAAAAAGGATCCCTTTTGTCTCCTTAGCTTGTAGGGGGGTGGGGGTGACTGAAGGGTGGGGAGGGGTCATGTTTCCTCCAGGGAGAGGGAGCAGAGACACAAAGGGTAACCTAGCCAGAGAGGGTGAGGCAAAACAGCTGGGAAAATGGGACCCAAGTGTCCTGGTGTTCAGACCAGATCCTGAGGCACACCCCCAATCTCTAACACCTCACCCTCTCACCCTGCCTTTGCTCTCCTTCTTGTTGACTGACCTCCTTCCTCCCCAGTTCCAGACTTGACTCCCCTTCACCATGAAAGGACCCTCCCTGAGTCAGGACATTCTTCTCCAAGGCTATCATAATCTCTTTCTCTGATAGCATTTCTTATTCTCTAGGTCCAAAGTCTGGAACAGGTCCCTGCAGGGGTCTAGCTCAGCTTGAGTCCATCTGGGCCTTTGTGGGTATGGTGTCTGTCCAGGTGGCTGTGTGGATGTCTGTGTGTGTGTGTGTGTGTGTGTGTGTGTGTATCTGGTTGTGTGAGAAGAACCATAACCTCAGCTGGTGAACCCCAAGTTAACCATAAACAAACGCTGCTAGATAAGTCTGTGTGATTCCATTAGAATGTGCCCTCTCATTTTATAGATGGGAAAACCAAACTCTAAGAAGATAAAGTTCCACTCCTAGGGAGAATCTCAAGAGAAATGAACACATAGACCCTCACAAAAACATGTACAAGAATGCTTATAGCAGAATTATTCCTAATAGCCCCAAAATGGAAACAACCCAATTGTCCATCAACTGATGAATGCATAAATGAAATGCTGTATATCCATACAATGGAATATTATTTGACCATAAAAACGAATGAAGTTCTAATACCTGCGACAACGTGAATGAATATTGAAAACATGTTAAGTAAAAGAATCCAGTCACAAAAACGATGCCTTGTATGATTCCTTTTATAGGAAATGTCCAGAATAAGCAAGCATACAGAGAAAAAAAAATAGATTAGGGGTTGCTTAGGGCTGGGGTGGAAAAGGGAGTATTGGGGGGAAAAGGAATGACTGGTTTGGGGAGGATGATTCGAATGTTCTAAAACATCTTATGGCTATGGTCGCACAGTCCTGTGAATATACTAAAAACCACTGACTTGTACACTTTAAATAGATGAATTGTATGATATGTGAATTATATCTTGATAAAGTCATTATGAAGAAAAAAAAAGATGATGTATCTTGCTCAAGGTCTCCCAGCAGTGAGAAGTGGCGCTGGTACTGGAGCTAGGTCCCTTGACTCTAAGCGCAGTGCTCCTTCCACAGCCCTACAATGCCTCACAGATCTTGCTGTGGAGGGTTGAAGGCCAGGTTCTGCCTGTGCAGGGGTGTCCACAGAACATCCTGACTTTTCAATAAGGTTGTCAAGTCTCTGTGATAGTGTGTCTTGTTATGTGTGTCACATATGGATTTGTAGTCTCACAGCAAGTGTGGCTTTGCACACCTATAGCTGCCCGTGGATCTCTCTTATGGTGTGTGTTGTGTCAGCCCAGGCACCTCTGCTCGCTGGCTGGGTCTCTGGGTTTGTCTGCATTCGTAGGTAAATCTGGGCATACCCATGTCTCTGAATGTCAGTGCACATGTCCGGGTCCACGAGGCCATGGGACCTCAGAAGAACCTGTGTTCATGTGCTCATACGTGGCAGTGTTTCTGCCTGTATAATGTGTCTCAGTGGGTGCCCATGGATTTCGTTACGTGTCAGCTTATAAGTCTGGGTTCATGTACCTTTACCTCTGGGTCTCTCTCTGCCTTTGCTATGCACTGATGCATCTCTGCACATGTCAGTCTCTATGTTGGTATTCTGGTGTCCACACATGTCCATCTGTGGGAGCCTGAATCTATGCAGCAGGGGCCCATGTGCCTGTCTTTCTGAGTCTGTGTGTCTGAACCCCTTCTCCAGGCACCAGCCCCAGAAGGTGGCTGCCTCCCCACCCCCGCCTCTGACAGCCGTGGAGTGAGCCTCACAGTAAATTCATGGCCGCCCGGGCTGGGAAACAGGCGGCTGCAATGGAAAGGAAGCGTGGATTTGCATATTGAATTAAAATTAAGAGCTAATTATGCAAATAAATTATGACATTTGGCAGGAGAATTTGCTTCAAGATCATTTATTACGTTCTTTTTATAACAGTGTGAGCATTTAACGGTCAAAGACAATATTTTAAGGGAAAATTAACGTGAGATTATTAACCTAAAAACAATTCCACGTTAATGAGATGGTGAGCTGGTCCCCCCCACACACCTGGGTAAGACTATGCCTGGGCTGGGAAAGCCTGTTTCTCCTCCCTTCTTTCCTTCCCCAGCCCATAGAGGGCGGGCTGGGAGGAGGCCTGGAAAGGGAGAGGGAGCCTCAGGATTTGTATCTTCTTTGATTGGGGGTTTGCTGAGCTAAAGCTCCCACCTGAAATCAAAGACCTGGGCTGAGTTTCAGAGGCCCCACAGAGGATGAGGTGAACTCCACTCCCAGACACCCCTAATCTGATCATGAAAAACATGGTCCTGGCCTTGGGGGCCTGGTTCTAAGGAGGAAGACAGACTCCCCGCCAGAGAAATGATTCTGTAAATATCAGTTGGTATGGGACCTGGAAAGCAGGGTTTAAACAACCTGGTGATAACCCCACCTCTGACTTCCATCCCTCCTCCTCCCAGGTGGTGGAACCCAGATCTCCTACTGTCTCCCAGCTCTGGTCCTCCTCTGCATCCCTTGTCTGTCAGTTTACCTTGCAAACTTAATCTGTCAGCCTCATTTTTTGGGGGGTGGCAAAGAAAGGAGGGTTCTAATCTGTGTTTCCCTGGGATCCCTCAACCCATCGTACATCGAGGGGGAAGTGAGCCCCAAAGGAAGTAGTGGGTGATGTTCTCCACGGCCCAACTTTTCCCTCACCCTGCGTGCAGCGTAGGTGTAGAGGGGCTGCTCTTCCTGATTTCTGGGCCAGGCCTGTGGTGTGCAGACTCTTTTAGGGCCGACATTTGTGTGCAGTGTAGACGCGTGGAAGGGAGCCCAAGGCGCCCACATGGGCTACCCTACTGGGTGAAAGCCTTGAGTTTCCAGAAGGTCCTTGCTCTGATGCAGACATGCTGCCTGAGAGGTGTGATGCTGTTACCAGTCATTGCTTGGTGCCAGTATTTGGTTCTTTCTGGAATGCCCATAGGGTGGGACAGCAGCTCCTCATGCTGGGTTACACCTCCAGGCCCAGCATTGCATTTGAGTTGTGCAAAACTCCTGTGAGGCAGGGGCCAGGTTTCACTGGGGCAGAGCAGGGTGGCAGAAAAGACTATGGCTTTGGACTTAGGACACCCTTCGACTCAGGAGTCCTGAGGTCACATCTTCTCTCTGCCATTTTTTCACAAATCCCTTCCCCTCTGTGCTGGGTGTCTGCCCTCCAGGGCCACTCCCATCCTTCTTGGCCTTACTCTGTGCCTGGGAGGCTAGCCTGCACAGTCTGCGTTAACTGGCTCTCTTGGGTTGGACCAAAAGGGGTCACCAGCAAGAGATGAGAGGGGATTGGGGTATTTCCGTCCTTGGCTCCATCCTGTCCAGGTTGCTATGGATTGGCTGCATCTACCCACCAAAGGCCACAGCTCTCCACACCTCTCTACAAATTTCTCTCCTGGTTCTGGTCATTTTTCTCCATCCATCTTTGCCTCTTTTAGACCTGGGTTGGTCATGGCTTCCCACTGTTACTAACTCCAGGATACCGCACCTTTCACATGTACTTTTACTAATCCTTGCCTACACCTTCGTAAGCAGTGTTTTATTAAACTCTTCTCAGATGACCCAATAGAGTATGTCATATGTTTCCTGTCAAAACTCTGGCTGGTACATTCCCAGAGCATTTCAATGTCCTCATCTGGAAAACAGGGACCATAATATACAGCTGACATGTTATTAGTACACATCCAGTAAAATCATGTGTATCAATGCTCTTTATAATTTATAAATCACAAATCAAAGTGCTAGTTTCCAGGTAGAAACTAGACCAGGAGTTAGGCTGATGTTGAAACCATCTCTGCTATGAAGATTCTGTGTGTGTGACCTTGAATAAGTCACTTCCCTTCTCTGAGCCTGGTTTCTTATTGATAACATGCAAGGGTGAACTCCTAACTTTAAGGTCCAGTTGTAGAAAGTGGCGATTCTATGTTCATTTTGCTATTGAGGAAAGAAATGTCAGGTGATTTGCCCAAGATCACATAGCACGTTCATGGCCACCTGTCTGAGAGTCTATCTGGGCCATAAGAAGCTGGGAGGGACCCCACTGTTGGACCTTGGAGGCCTGGCCAGAGGTATGTGGGGCTAGGGTCTGCCCCCAAGTTTCAGTGGCTCACTCTGCCTCCCAGGGCAGGTGGACCATGCCCTGGGAAGAGAGGGTGAGATTAATAATAATGCTAATAAGGGAGAGAAAACAAAGCCGGCAGAGCCTGAGCATTTTTTAAATAAAGAAATTTCCCTCATCTCGTGGTTAATTTAAAAGGTTTATTTCTTGAAATGAATCCTCTTCATCAAACCCCCGATCCTTGAAGATCGGAGGCGACTGCTAGTGCCGGTAATGAATTGATTTGTAACATGAGCGACAAGGCGCCCTCCCGCCCGTGCCCACTGCAGGCCCTTAATCTGCGGTGTTTAAGAGGAAATGAGTTTCTCCATCTCTCGGTCTGAAACCCAGCACCAGTCACTGGAGCCAGCAGGCGAGGCCCAGGCCCAGGCACTAGTAGGGTCTATCTAGCAGGCCATCCCTCCCTGCTCCTAGTACCTCTCTTCCTTCCTTTAAGGGTAGAGTCAGAAGAGCCCCTCAAACTAACACAACCCACCACCAATCTGAGAAAGCCATAGCCACACAGACCCACAACCATCTGAGCAGACACACCCACATACCCACATACACAGTTACACTGACCCATCAGCAGTTGCACTGAGCTGCACAATCCTACAGTGTCACACAAACAGTCTCCTTTCAGGCATAAGATGCAGACAGATAGTCACACATGTCCCCCTAATTCATGGAAGGTGCCCAGTCATAGATATGCATCCAAGCTCGGACATCCAGACACACAGGAGCACATACCCTGGACATGAGGCCCACAGTTCTAGAGGCGTGACAATTAATATGTGGATATTTGGCAGCATGAGCATGGTGGCATGGTGTGGTGGAAACAGCATGGGCTTTGAGCCACAGAGCTGGATTTGTACGTAAATCCCAGTATTTCCAATCTGTTTAACTTTTCTCAGTCTCAATTTCCCCATCTGTGGAATTGCAGCAACAGCATCTCCGTCATGGGGTACATTAGATAACATATGTACAGCTGCATTTAAACTGTTAGCTTCATGAATGCAAGGCCCTTCGTGAATGTTGAGCATTTAGTGGAGCTTTTGCATAGAGTAGGTGCTTAATAAATGCTAGATAATATCATAATTGCCACCCACTCTTGTATCCTCAATACCTACCCTGGTGCTTGATATACATTTTAAAGTAAATTTATGTTAAATTATGCCTAGCACATAGTTGATATTAATGGAATGGTAATTATGAAAAACAGGGAGGTGGAGAAATAATAATCACTTAGTGAGTGTTTGTAATGTGCCGGGCACTGTGCTAAATAGATGCAGTGGGTTATTTCATTGAGTCCTCTGAGCAAGCCTATGAGATTGTTCTAATAGATACCCATTTGCAAATGAAAAAACTGGGCACAGGGAAGGTAAGTGGCTTGCCCAAGATCACACAGCTGGTAAGTGGAGGAGAAGGTGTTTGACCCTAAGTAGTGAGACCAGAGCCTGCTTGGGTGGTGGGTTAATGCTGAAAAAAATCCAGGAACAGCCTTGCTCTTCAGGGGGACCCACGTGTCCTTGGGCAGAGCCAGGTATACCTTAAGGCTGCCTCCTGAAAAGTCACCTTGAAGGGCCCACTAATGCCCTTAAAGCCATAGGCCAGAGGCTTGAAGACATCTCTGGCGGCAGGTCTCGTCAGGTGAACGGGCAGTGCTAGCTCTGGGTGGTTCTCAGGCCTGTCACCGGCTCCAGTGTGGGCACAGCCTCCAAACCTGGTGGAGTCCTGTTCGTGCTTCCAGCTTCCCCACCTCCTCAGCCTCTAGCTGGTCGGTGGTACCCATCTAGACTTCCCTATTTTGAAATAGCTTTAAAGTGCAGGAACCCAAACCCAAAATGCCCCAGGCATGTGCACGTGACAAAATACTCCCTCCTCCTTCCACCTTCCTGATTTGGCCACTGGCATTTTTGCTGTCAGCACATGAAGGCCAGCAGGGCCACAGCCCATCTCCTCATCTTGATGGTCCCCTTCTTGCCGGGGGTAGTGGGTCAGCTGAGACAGTGACTTGGTCACAGGCTGGATCCAGGGTGGAGGAGCCACAGCCCAAATCCGCTTCATGGCCTCAAGGCCAAGCTTCCTCTGGGTCCGACTCTCCTGGGCTTCGGACGGGCTTAGCTCCTTTTCCTCATGTCAGTCCCCTCCTCTCCTAGTCCTCGGGACAGTGAAGGCTCATGGACCTTCCTGAATGACCCTCCAAGCCTCTGTTCAGCCAAAGAGTCCAGAGGCAGCCCCTCAAAAACTGAGGTACCCCATGTCCAGCCCAGGAAGACTCTAGGCGCACCCGTGGGCCTCTTCCCACTCCCCCTGCTGCTCTGCATCCCCATCTTTCCTCGCTCAGAGGTACAGTGCCGAGTGGGCACAGGATGGGGGCGAGGGGCACATGCTCCCCTCCTGCAACTTCCTAGAAGAAAATCATTTTTTATAACTGTTGGAATCCTGATTGAGCTGTCAAAAGTACATGAAACCAGCTACATGAATGGTAAACTATCCATCAGTCACAGGCCTATTTGTTCTGAGACAGTATAAACGTCTTACATTTTTCTTCAAGATAGAAAAATAATACTTACCCCATCATATCCAGGTAACTTGGCCCCCACCCCAAAAAGAAACTTATTAGTCACACTGGTCTCTTCCCTTCTTGTGTCCCAAATCTTTTTATTCTCTTGCCCACCAATCCTACTTTCCTTGAAGCATCAACTCAGTTCTGCCTTTCAGCTTTCTCTCTATCTGTTTAAATCCAGATTTAGCAACACTCCTCTCTCCCCACCCAAAACAAGTTAACAAGTGCTAAGGAGAAGCATGAAGGAAATCATTCTTAAAGATACAAACTAATTTGGGTCCCAATGTCCAGATTCTGGTCCCCTGGACGAGCACTGACACAGACGGAGGTATGTTCAGCTCCCAATTTGCCTTCTGAGCAGTGTAGTGAAGCCCCTCTTGCCCACCTGACGACTGCCTGCTGGTCTGGAGTGATGGGAATGAAGAAGAGGAAGCATCCACCCTTTTGGGTGAGACCTCTCTCCCTGTACACCTGGGCAGGGCTGTGTCCCTTATAGGGACTCTGGGTTTGAGGGAACTCATGACAGGAGCTCAGGCATTTTTTGATCCAGCTGAAAGAGGCCACGGCTTCCTCTCTTACCTCTCCTCCAGCCCCCACAGTTTGGTTTCCACAAAACTTGACCCAGGGCAATGACTCCAGCTGCCAATGATAGGTAAGTAGGGATGAATAGATAGATAGATAGATAGATAGATAGATAGATAGATAGATAGATAGATAGATGATAGATAGTCAGATAGGTAATAGTTACATAGATACTTACATTCAAACACACCCTGACATACATATCCCCCACACTGATCATAGAGACACTTTCAATACAGAATAGGAATTAAGAGTAAAGGCTCTGAAGGCATCCATTTAAAACTACCTGCTCCATTCATCTCCAGATGTGTCACCTTGGGTAAGTTAGTTGACCTCACTCAGCATTCCTCAACAGGCAAATGAGAATAATAATAGGATCTACCTTGTGGGACTGTGAGGAGTCAATGATATTCCGTTAGCACAATGCCTGGCATAAGGTAAGTGTTCAGTAAGTGATTACTATTACTATCACCATCAAATTACACGCCCTTTGCACACACTTGTAAGCACTTAGGCAAATCAGAACCTCTTCTAAACTTGGGTGATGCGCACACACCTGCAAACATGTGCACACTGCCAGAAGTACGGGCCAACATGTGGAGGTGGCACAGAGGGCGGTTAGGACACGCTCAGGAGCTGGACAGTTCAAATCCAAGCTCTGCTATTTACTAGCTGTGTGATTTGGAGCAGGTTACTTAACCTCAGCTTTCCCACCTATAAGATGGGAATAAGAATAATAGTTCCTCCTTTATAGGATTATTGTGAAGGTTAAATTAGTTAATATTTATAAAGCAGTTGCTAAATAAATCTCACAACCTAGTAAGCTAACACCTGACTAGCTCCTCTCTCCTGGACACCACACCTTGTTAAGTGATCTGTCCTTGAATATCTGGAAAGAGGCTTTGTGGGAATTTATCCTTTATAGACAAACCCCAATGGACCCTCTCCTCTAGGGTCAGAGCATTGCCAGAGTGGGGGATGCCATCCTCCCACTGTACTCCCTAGATTTGCCCCAAAGTGGCAGTCCCCAGCCCTGAATGACTATGGGGTTTGGGGGACCCCAGCCTCCTTCGCATCAGGCCCAGAATCATAAAGTGAGGGCGTGTTTTGCAAGGGGGATGGAGGGCAACTCTGGCCTTCTCCTTCCCACTTTTCCTCTGGGGTCTGAGCCAGCGCCAGCAGAGTCACCAGGGCAGCCGGAAGCCCTGCCCAGCATGGCACTCCCTCCCCATACACCCCGTATGTGTGCACATGAGGCTGAGACTCCAGGCTGGGAAGAGTCCGGGTGAGCTGGCCAGGGACACCAAGGCTGGAGAAGAGCAAGCCGACAGCCAGCCCCCTTCCCAGCCCCCTCTGTCCTGCCCCGGGCTACCACTAGGAGGCTAATGAAAAGGGAAGAGGCAGGCCAGGGCTCGGGCCAGCAGGAAACAGCGAGGGGACAATGTGAAGCAGGAGGGGAGCGGCCCTCAGGCAGGGACAGACAATGTCCCCATATGGGAAGCAGACGGAACTGCCCCACCCCCCTTGGTCCTGGGGCCTCCTCGGCGGCAGGCAGCAGTCTCAGCTCCACGTCAGAGCCTGGGTAGTTTGTGCCCAGGAAGATGCGCCCTCCGAGCTGCTGTGGCAGGAAAAGGAGCAGAAGGAGGGAGCTCTCCGTCCAGCAGGTGCCCAATAGAGGACTCCGCGGGGGCCATGGAGCCAGGAGGACACCCACAGGCCTCACGTGCGCGCGCGCGCGCGCGCGCGCACACACACACACACACACACACACACACACACACACACACACTGACCACCTTCTGGTTTGTCTAAATATTTTAAAACTATGCCGTAATTCATGCCCAAAGTGAAAGAGTGAAATATACAGAAGTACCGCGTGCTGAGTAAAATGTGAAAATTCCCCTCTAGCCGGCAACTCCACCTCGACTTCTCTTTTCAGAAGCAATTATTTTGAATACTGGCCTTCAAGCAAAGGCTACTTTCTGCACAAGTCTATTGTAAGTGTGGTGGATCTCCTGCCAGTCACATTCTCATCAAGGCCAGGCTTTTCTTGGAGCAGAGCCCTGTGGAGGGCGCCTGGGATGAGACTCTCACACGGCCCTCCCCTGCTTGCGATTCCAGGTTGTAAATCTTCTAGAATGGTTCACTTTCTACCCAACTTTACCATCTCTCAAGAAAAAACTCTTCTGTCTCTTTTAACGCCAAGTCTCATTTTTAGTTTTATACGTTTCTCCCTGTCTTTGAAATTTAGTTCAGCTTGTTTGGTTTTGCTCATAAGTTATTTTTGCAAGTAATCAAAAAATATGAACGAAACTTTTAGAATTTCACAGTGACATCTAATTTTTTAGAATTTCACAGTGACATCCTCACTGTGAGATGAGGATGTCACTGTGAAATTCTATAAAAAAAAAATTCTAAAAAAAAAAAATTATGCTCCAGCTTTTTTTTTAATGCTCAAGCCTTTATGCTGGAGCCATTTGAGCACCAGGCCATTGCCAGGCTATCCCCTCTGAAGACATGAAAATCTGAAAATCAGCAGAGGTTCTGCTTCCCTCTGGGACAGCCCCAAGGGACACCATCTCTGGGACTCAGGGTTACACTAGTCTCTTGCCTGGGGGAGTGAGCTAACAATTATTGGGGTCCTACTGTGTCAGACCCTTTATGTGTTTTGTCAATCAGGACTCATTTATTTGTAAGTGATAAAAACCCAATTTTAACCAGTTTAGTCAAAGAGAGGAATCTACTGAAGGGATGTGGACTCTGAGGTAATCAGAACAAGGTTCAAATAATCAAAGAACAGTAAGGGCCGAGTTGGTACAGAGCTTCAGGAACTTTCAGAACAGGACCTGGATGGACACCAGGATGCCCATCTCTGGGGTTTCACCTACAGCTCACGTCACCAGGGAAGGATCACAGAGAAGGACTCCCATTGGTCCCCATAGGTCAGGTGGTCAATCTAGAATCAGGTGACTCTGGCCAGGGCTGAGAGAGGGTCAGGAGAGTCTCTCTGAGACTATATGTTGGTTTCTAAAAGAAATGACCAACATTTCCAGTGAAGCTTGGCCAACAATACCAGATGTCTATTAACCATAAATTCTTCTAATCTGCACAAGTCTGTGAGGTCAGAATGGTATTATCCCCATTTTACAGGTAAGTAAACTGAGACTCCAGACAGACGAGTTAGTTTAGAGCCTGGATCCAAAGCCAGGTCTGTTTGACACCGAAGCCTAAGCCCTTGACATGTATAATGCTGATTTCCTCAAGGGAAAGAACGGCAAGTCAATGTGAAATATTTTTCTAGTAGGCCAGTTGCGTACCAGTCACTATGCTAAGCTGTGTAAGGCAGTCAGAGCTGGGCGAGACAGGGGCTTGGGTAACATGCAGTGAGAAAGGAATCACAGAGGAGTCACTTCCCATTAGATGATCACTAAGGGAGGTGGCATGTGACCTGCTCCTTGAAGGGTGAGTGACATTTCAGTAGGTGGAGATATTAGGGAGGTATTTCCAGCAAAATGGACCAGTGTAAGCAAAGAGTCAGATAGGCCAAAGTGTGAGACGTATCTGAGGAACAGCAAATAGACTGGTTTGGTCAAAGCTTGAGATACAAACAGGAAAGGAAGTAGGAATGAAACTAGAATGATACACTTGTGGCCAGTCTTGACTGGAGACAAAATTGCCTAGAAGTTAAGGGTACAGACTTTGGGACTTCAGCTTATGGTGTATGAACCTGGCAACTTATATGGGCTCTGTTTCTATTTATTCATGTGTAGAACAGGATGAAATAAAAGTAGCTACTTAGGATCGTGGTGAAAACTGAACGAAATAATATATGAAAATAATGCTTTGAAGCAATAACTATTATTATTATAAGGTGAGTTAGATTTTAACACATATTGGGAGCCATGGAAGATTTCCAAGTAGGGCTGTGCCATTAGTTTCCTGAGGCTGTCATAGCTAAGTACCACAAATTGAATGGCTTAAAACAATAGAAATTTGTTATTTCACTGACTCTGGGTGGTGAACACACAATGGGATTTATAGATGATGTAATACAGAATTGTACACCTGAAATCTATGTAATTTTACTAACAATTGTCACCCCAATAAATTAAAACAAAAACGAAAAAAGAAATTTGTTATTTCACAGTTCTGAAGCTTCAAAGTCCAAATTCAAGTTGTCTGCAGGACCATGCTCTTACCAAAGCCTCCAAAAGAGGATCTTTCCATGCCTCCTCCCGCGTCTGGGAGCCCCAGGTGTTTCTTGGCTTGTGGCAGCCTAACTCAGATGTCTGCCTCCATCTTCACAGGGCGGTCTTCCCTCTGTGTCTGTGTCTTCACAGTCTGTTCCCCTCACTTTATATGGATACCAGTCTTATTGGATGAAGGGCCCACCTTACTCCTTTGTGATCTCATTTTAATTTACATCTTAATTACATCTGCAAAGGTCTTATTTCCAAATAAAGTCACACTTGCTTTATTTGGTACTTATTTCCAAATAAAGTACCATGGGATAGGACTTATTTGAACAAAATTTTTTTGTGGTGGGGGTACACTACAACCCATAACAGATATGGTCAGAGCTCTGCTTGGATTGATTGGTTTTGTAGGGGTGAGTGGGAAAAACTACACCCTAGAGAGACAGATAGCAAGGAGACTGCTCAGGAAGCAAGAAACAGGGGATCGGATTTGGGCCAGTAGCAGTGCGGATGAAGATTTTATAGGACCTGACAATTGCTAGGGTGGGGAAGGATGGGGAAGGGGGTGAAGGGAGCGTCCAGATGATCCAGAGGCTTTATAGGTAAAAGGATAAGGGAATGAGGAGGGGGATCAGGAAGAGGGGGGCCCATTAGACACTAAGCTCTTGGAGGGCAGGGACAGTGTCCTTCACTTGGTATCCTTAGCGCCTGGCACAGCGTCTGCACATTGGAAGTGCTTGAGAAATGTTTGCCAAAGAAATGCATGCGTTCAGTTTTGCACATGGTGAATCTGACATACCAGGTAAAACAGGCAGGTGGAAATTTAAACCTGTCATTTGGTAAATTGAGTTTGGGGTTAGAAATCTCAATCGGGTGTTCATTTCCAGAGAGATTACAGGTCAAGTTGAAACCTATAGAGCTTAGGAAAATGCAGAGAGGGGAGAGAAAAGGTTTGAGGGCAGAATCCTGGGCACAGTTACATTTAAGAGATGGGAGAGGGCAGAGGAGCTGGTAAGAAGCCAGAAAAGGAACTTCAGAGGTGGGGGAAGGGAAGTAGGAAGGTGCAATGTCATGGAAATCAAGAAAGGAGACATTTCAAGGAGGAGGGGTGGAGCTGCTGCCAAATGTGCAGAGGTCGAAAAGAAGAAATACTGAGAGGAGCCTGTGGATTTACTAATTAGGAGACCAGCAGCAGTGTCCCCACCTGGTTAGGGCAGGAGGAGGTGAGGGGAGCCTACTCGGGGCAAAGAAGCTAAGAGAAGGAGCATGTGTATGTGCGCACTCTTGCCTCTTCACGTCTGTGTGGACCCGGTGGTCTATGAGAGAGAGCATAACTCAAAAACAAACAAAAACCATGATGGGGGGTACACATGTCAGGATTCAGGATTTGCAAGTGAAATGATGACTATTCATGGAGGTAGAAAAGAGATGGGTTGGGGAAAGGGAGAGTAATTCTTAGTGCCTGATAAATCTTCTCTGAGGGCAGAGGGTGGAGGGAAGTGATACCCCAGGCAAATGAGAAAACAATGCTCAGCCCGGCTCTCAGATCCCAGAGGCCACTCGTCCAGGTTTCTCTTGCACATGCCCCTCAGTGGGTGGAGGGGGAAATGGCCTTGTCCTCAGTTCTTTAGTTTATGTTTCTGTGTCTTTGTGAGTTTCCATTTTCACGTGCTTTGGTAACCAGCCGTTCATGGATCTGAATGATGGAGTCCCCACTACTGTCAGTCTTGTTTATCACCGGAGATGTTCAGTAAATACTTATAATTGGAAATGACAATGACAACATCACTAACCACAAGTAAGGCCCGTTAAACACCTACTACCTGCCAGGCACTTTACATTTATTATCTCAGTTAATACAGCAACTCCACTGGTAGGGGTTATTATTATCTTCACTTAACAGATGAAGAAATGGGAGTTCTGAAGGGCTTAGTACGTTTCCGAAGGCCACTCAGCTAGGAGATGGCAGAGTCAGGATTTAAACCCAGATCTGTGTGGCCCTAGAACTCTGACTCCTGACCACTGATTGCTACAGTGCGGGAATGTATGAGTCTGTGGGGAGTGATAACCTGTGTCTGTGTTCTGTGCTATTTTGCATGTATTTGTGGTCACCCACAGGCACATACATTTGTAGGTCCCTGTCTACGTGTGTTCCCGTGTGAAGGCTGTGCCTATATTCAGTGTGTCTCCTCATGGGTTTGTGAGTACAGACGCTGTTCCACATCCTGCCTCCAGGTTTCAGCTCCCAGTTTGTTCCTCCTTGAGGCAGTGGTGGTTGAATTAAGCTCTCAGGTGTGTTCAGGGCTCAGTCTGGAGCCCACCTGTCCGTCAGAGGTCCTATAGGGAGTCCCTGCCTCCAATGGTTCTGCTCATAATTCTCCTTCCTTGTTTAAAGGGGCCAGTGGGTCTAATGATTAGTTACCACCTTGTCGATATTCTCACACAGGAAGAGGATGAATGGTGAGGCACTGCCCCCACCCCTGACACACACACACATTCTGTGGCAGATTAAGGATGAGGGAAGGGACCCTTCAGCAAGGGGATTTAGGGGAGGGCAACTCCGGGGACCTTGGAAGGGCTTTTTTGTGATTCTCCAATTGCTCCCACAAAGGTGGTGGCCTGCAGTTAGGAGAGTTCTACCTCCCCTCCCCCCAGCCCTTCCCTTTCCAAGTCCTCCAGGTTCTGGGAGGCAATGGGAAGACCACCTGGTGAGGGGAGGCCCTTCTTGAGGTGAGAGAGCATACCTGTCTAAGTTCTCATCGGCATGTACTTGAAAGTGCCGCTGTCTGTGTGTTTCTGTGTCTTTGTGATTTTTCATTTTCACATGCTTTGGCAACCAGCCATTCGTGGATCTGAATGCGTCACACGGTCCATAAACATATCTGGGTCCTTCTGTTCCTTCATGTTCATATGTGGCTGCATATGCCCACGACTATGTATATACCCATACATGTATCTATGTGGGATACAGCTCTGTCTGTGTGTATGGTTGTGCGTGTACAGATGTGTATATGTGTATGGGGGTGTCTGAGTCCTGCTATGTGTACGTCTGTATCCTTGCCCTTCACAGTTGTCAAGTGTGGCTCTCTTCCCACCTTGCTCTGGGTCCTGAACCCACTTCCTGATGTCCTGGGAAGGAGCTGGTCATCTCTAGCTGAGGAGGGGCTGAATGAAGCTTCCATCTCTCCCCCTTCTCACTGAGCCTCAAAGGCAGGTCCTGGTGACTCAGGCACCAAGTATGGATCCCTGACCCATCTGCAGTCTTTCTGCCCTCCCTGCTGGGCTCCTGAGTCCTCAAAGTCTTTACCCTGGGTCTCCTCCTTGCCCTGTGGCTGGAGCCTTGGAATGAGGCCCATTCATGTTCTGCTACCCAACGTCTGCGGAGTCTCCCCTGTCCCACTCAGGTCAGAAGCTACACACATCCATTTAGTGACTCGCCCTATGACATAAATGTCTTTGAGGGCAGATTCCAAAGCAACCCCACATTTCACAGCTTCTGCTCCCTAACCCCACAATTCTTGACACACTCTCCTTTGACTCACAGAATCTGTCCCTCAACCTAACTTCCTGGATCCAGCCCTGAAAGAAAGGGGGAAGCAAAGGGGCACTGTGTAACCGAGTGTTCCCTTATGTCAGGACTCAGAGCTTGGGGAGGGGAGACTGGGGGCCTGGGGTAGCTGAGGGGTGGGACAGGAAGGAGCAGGCAGGGAGGGGCTGAGCCTGGCAGGAAAGAAATGCTAGGCCTGAGGTCCTCCTGCCCCTGCCACACACACACTTACACACACACTCACCCTGTTGGAAGGTGACATTTGCTATTAACCTTATATTGGGCCATTTTGTAAATCAATGTCACTTACATTTAATAACAAGTGTAATCAAAGGAATTATGCAAATTTAATTTGATGCTTCTTGAATTATGCAAATCTGCGGCGCACATAATGTTCTCTGACATGTGCCCGTTGGAGAGAGAGAGAGAGCAGGGGAGAAAGTGGGGAGGGGTTGAGAGAGGGAGGCTAGGACTGGGACTGAGAGAGAGAGAGAGAGAGGAACATGGGGATGGGCTGGGACTCAGGAAGGGGGGCGAGGAAGGCAGGGAGGTGGAAGGCAGCAGAACAGCTGCAGCCCAGGTGCCCTCCATCATGGTGAGAAGGGGTGGACAGATCTGCTACCTCCATCTTCTCCCTGCCCAGATTTTTATTCCCTCTCCCCTGCTCACACAGCATGACCTTGTTGGTCACTTGTCCTCAACGTCTCCTTTTGTGAAATGGAAGTATCCAAAAGGGTTGCCCACTCATGGGGTCCTAGACTCCTGATATAGCTTGGTCTTCTGAGAGGTCAGCTTCTCAGTCCCCAGCCCCCATGGCAAGGTGACCTATTGTAGTACTAGGTATTATGATTGTCTTTTGTTCTTTATGGTCTTAAAGTCCTGGCAGAAGGAGAAGAAGTTGCACCACCCACTACATGACAATAAAAACCTGCTGACCCCCTCCCAAGTACATATTGTGGCAAACCGAACAATATGAGTGATGACACACACATGTTTACACATGCATTTATATCTGAGATGACACAGTCACACATATACTGTTAAAACATTATAAATATAGCCAGTGACAATCTAACATGGAGTTACTCCCAGAGACCCACATAAAGGCTATATAGATACAAGTACTCAGTTGTGTACTCCAATACATGAACATTTAAAACATCACCTAGACACACCTGAGCCCAAGGGACATTGATTCCCAGTCATGCTATGTTATGCTTATGGCCAAACACTAACATATGAACGTACAAGGTACATTCCTTGATGTACACACACCCTCACTGACTCTTGAAGCAAACTCCGTGATCCAGGGAGCTCCTGGCTGGAGTGGTGCCCTTCCTTACTGGTCAGACTCTGTCCGATGTTTATTTGGCCCTGCTCGCAATGTTATCTAGAGAGGGCCAAGGTCGTGACACCCTGAACAGAAGTAACTCTGCAGTGTGAAGAGATGGGCCAAGGTGAGAGGGAAAGACCGTGAACCTGTTCCCCAAACTCTGGACGCTCATTAGAACCATGAAGGGACATCTTAGATACATCAATGTCCCAGCTCCCCACAAAATCTCAGCTCCTCCACAGTCCTCACCTGCCACTAAGGCCATCACAGACCAGCCCAGGGCTCCGTCTGTGTCAGTGGGGCAGAGCAATGTTGGATCCCTCTTCCCTGAGTGGTGGGAATAGAGAAGTAGTCTGTTCCTTCCCCAAGATGGCAACCGGCACCCTCAAGCGTTCTCCTGACAAGTATGGGACAAGCATACTTATTATTATTTTCCTTTCCCGTGTAAGTTCTGTCTCGGGCTTACAGGTGATGTCTTCATTTCTCTCCTCCTTTTCCAGCCCTATCTTCATGCTTGGAGTCTAGGGGCCTATTCCTCTGTACTGGTAATCGGATGGAGTGATCAGGGGTTAGTGGGACTGGGGTTGGGGGGAGGTCAGGGGTCAGGGTGTATCTGTTAATGAGGGTGTGGCAGTGGCAGTGTATTTGTGCATTAGTGTCACTATATCTGTCGTGAGTGTCCTTATGTCTCAGTGTTTCTCCTTGTCATTCATGTGTCATTAGGTCATTTGCATGTTCATGGGTTAGGGTATGTTTGCTCTTTCAGTGTATTATTTCACCAAATATGCACCAAAGTATTGTTTCAACATTGTCTTCATGTGTGTCACATTTTGTGAATGTGTCGCACTCCTGTGAGTCAACACGTTTCAGTTGTCACAGAATGTGTGTCCCTGTGCTCTGTTTCATACAACATGTGAATGAACGAATACTTGATACGTCACAATGTGAAAATCATCATGTTGGAATTTTTATAATGTGTTCTGTGTGTGTGAACATGTTTGCGTTGTCAAAATGTGTGTGCCATCACACTGGGGCTATCGTGATGTCTGAGTTGATACAATGTGTGCCTAAATCTATCTCACCATGTTTGAATGGCTCTAATGTGTGTTTCCAACCTTGAGTTGCCATCATGTGTTCTTGTGAGCAAGCGTGTTTCAGCAGGCAGAGTGTGAGTTGTTATGTGTAAATTGTCACCACAACTATATTACTGTATTTGCATCGTCACAATGTAAAGCTCTATGTGTGCCAGGTTTGAGTTATCAAGGGGTGTGATTACATCCCCAGTATCGTTCTATGTAATCAGTTTTGAGTTGACTCAATGTGTGTAATTATGTCACCTTTATTTTAATTATCCCCAAATTGTGAGGATATCACGAGATTTGAATGTTCACTGGGTGTCTCTGTGTATGACTCTAAGTTTGAGTGTCATGGGTTATCTTTGTGTGACAATGTATTTGCATTTTAACAGCATAATGTGTATCTCTCTGAGTTGGCACAATGTATATGCCATCATGTTTGAACATCTTGTTATCAAATGTTGATGTTTTTACAATGTGTGTCTGTGTGAATCACTGTGTTTCAATTGTCACAGTGTATGATTGTATGTCACCATGTATAACTTATACATCTGTACTTATGTTAGTGTTAAAATACGTGTCTGTGAAGATCATGCTTAAGTTGTCACGATGTGTATTGCCATGTTTAAGGTGATACAAATGCTGTTTGTCACAATTGTTGAGTGTATTAACATGTTTGAGTTATCAAAATGTATGTGTGTTGCCATGTTGAGGCAACAGTGTTTCCCCCTGTGAGTTTGCATGTTTGTGTCTGTGTGTATTTGAACATGTTTGAGGTATTACAACACCTGTGTGTCACCGCGTTTGAGGTGTCTCTTAAAATGGGTGTGACAATCTGCTTCTCAGCATGGGTTCAAAAGTAAAAGACTAGGAATAAGAGGGAAAGTGGGGGAGCAAGAGGAGGAAGAGGGCCAGGGCCATAATCTAGATGGGGTGGGATGGGGGCTGGTGGGGGTTAGGGACAGAGTGAGCTCTAATTGGCCCGCGGTGAATTATTCACATGTATAATCCTCCAAGAATTTCAGCGCGGGCAGTGCCAGTAAATGCTGTGCATGTTTAAAAGTCATTTCCATAAGTAAGTGCAATTTCTCTACTGTTTGCCCCTGTTTAATGAAGTGAAATCTTGTTTGCATTCCTCCCAATTTCCCAACGAAAGGCGCCCAACCGTTCGCACCAAAATTACACCGCCCAAATTAAAAGTCGGGCTCCAAGGGAGGTGAGGGGCCGGCAACATTGGGCCCTTCTGGGAGGGCCTACAGAGAGGTGGGGGGCAGGCAGGAGCCAGGCCTGGGTTTTTCAGCTCATTGCTTCCCTGCAGTTCTTACAATTTCAAATGCTTCCCCACCCCGCCATGTTCCCCACCCCTACTTGCCCCCATCATGTTCTTGCTCCCCTTTGCCTCCCCCTTCTTTAAATGAATCCCTGGAGTACAGGAAGTGGGCATGATGTATTTGTTCATAAATATGTAAATGCACCCCTATATGCATGTATACACATGGTCGTGTGTGTACTTGTGAAAGTGTGATATATAATCGTACACTGTGATGATTGAAACACAATGATTCGCACAAATACACAGAGTAACAACATAAACACAAATGAGTATGTGTTTACATATGCATCCTTGCCTGTGGATGTCTGTGGATTTGTATACGTGTCTGGCTTTATGTGTTGGGTGCATTGTGTGTGTCTTTAAGATGGATGGTTACATAGACAATATGGATAAAGAAAGAGAGGAGGGAGGAGATGGTAGGTATTTGTGTAGTTCTCTATTGCCCAGGATGGAGTACTTATCTCTTTTGCAAGGATCTACTCCTTTCTGAGAGATGTATGATGAACCCTTCCCCACCCAACAGTTGCTTCTGGCAGGGCAGCAGGATCAGAGGACTCATGTCCTTCCCCTCCCTACTTGACAGAGCCCTCTGGCCTGTGAGGACCAGTGAGATGGTTGACCTTCCAGCTCCAGCTCCATGTATGGTGCTTGAGCAAAGATTACTCCTGAATGGGCTGGTAGGAGACCCCCTCGAGGCTCTACTCCCTCCTAGTGCCAAATGGCACCTGCATGAGGGTCACTTTGGCAAGAAGCCTAAAACAGAATTGTAGATTACCCTTATTTGAATTCGCTGGAAAAGTATTGGCAACTGGGGTGAAGTGGGGTTGAGGAAAGGGCAGGAAATGATGGCCCCACCTGCAAAGGCCTCCCAGTGACCCCTGGAATCCCCACCAAGGGCTCTTGAGGTTTTCGAATTCTGAGATCCCAGGCTCTGAAGGTGAAAGACTAACTGGTCCCTGTGTGAGATGTGAGGTGTGACCATGTGTGTCTTCGGTCTTTGTCGATATCACCACCTCCACCAATCTAATCATCTTCTGTGGCCCAGCTTCTTCCCATTTACCCGTCAGCCTGGATGGGAGAGAACAAATAGGTCAAATAAGTATAGTGATCCCATCACCCTCAGATCTACAGACATTAAGACCACCACCTTCTCCTCAACACGTCACTACAGGACACTGATGGAATAGCTGGAAGAGGTTCCAGTGGTTGGCTGAAGGTCTGGTAGAGAACATCATTCAGAGGTGAAATCCTGCAGGAAAGGAATTCGGGAGGGTTGAAAGAGGGCTCAATTGATTTAGAGTCAGGGCCCCTCCTTGGAGAGGGCTTCTTCTCTCACACTTCTTTAATGTCCTTGGGGAGGTGGGACATCCAGGCAGAGGAGCAAAGTGTCATCTTGGTCATGATCTCCCCACCTTATCTTTCCCCCTTATCCAATCTGCTAACATGTAATCCATCCAAAGCACAGCTCAGATTTCTTTTTTCCCATGGCTCCCCAGTACCCAAAGCAAAAAGTCCACACGGCTTCTGTTATCAGACAAGCAAGGCCCTTCACAATAGGATAACTCCTTTCCCTTTCAAACTGCTTGTCTAGCTTTGGCTTCCAATGATGCCAACTGCATAAGGTTCCTCCTAAACCCCATCCAAGCAAGTAGGGAAAGTGGATATTTCCCCAACTTCCTTAAGGTTTCCCCTCATCCCCACTTTGTCTATGCTCTTCCTTCTTCCTCAAATGCCACCATAAGCCTCACCCTCCCTCCCTCCAAATTCCTGCCTGGTGGAATCCTAAGGAACATTAAGGTCAGGTTTGATGCCACTTTCTCCAAGAAGACTTCCATGCTGGACCCCAGCATGGCTACCATCAGTAGCGCCAGTGCTTCCTGGAGCATGGTTTCTCTGTCTCTGTGATGTGAATTGCTTGCCCTTTCTCCTTGCCTGCTGGGACCAGACCTGCTGGGCTCCTGTGTGTTTGGGCATCAGGCTTTGAACACCCCTGAACAAGGGTAGAGAGCAGCTCACAAAGCCTTTGTGGATGAGCTGATGGATGACTGTTGGGCTTGGGTGCATGTGTCAAGAAATAGAGCTTATATTTGGAGCTCCTCTCCCTATCCTAATCCAGCAGAATTAAACCCCAGGCCCAGCTCTCCACGGCCCCCAGGCCCCCATCTTTATCCTGTTTCTTTCTCTGTGGCAGCAGAAACTGCCCACTCCATGCTGTTGGCAGGAGAGGCTAGGGCCTTGCTACCAGTTGAGAGATTCCCATCCCCACTGAGGAGACTCTGGATAGAACTGACTCTCTTCCATGCTCCCCTAGGGGCTTTCTCCTACCCCCAGGGACTCCGGTCCGTGTTATCTAGGCTGCTGCTTTCATTAGTGAGGTCCTTCCCTCTGAATAGGAGAAGACTCTGCAGTTAATGTGCTGACAACCCCACTTCTCTTCTCCTGGGCCTGCCTTCCATATTAGATACACCATTCCTCCCACCAGACATTCCTCAGCCCATCACTGGACTTTCTACTATACCCCCTTTGCCCCCAAGACCCCAAGACTCACTGATTTCCTCCATTAACCACTCCTGATCATTCTGTACTTTCCCCCATCTAACCCACTCTTTCTTTAATTGAAGAGCCACCTCCAAATCTCCATTAATCCTGTTGCCTCCTCTTCCCTCTAATTCTCTCACGGAGCCCCCTTTTGCTGACCTTTCTCCCTTCCCACCGCTATTCTCTGGCCAGTCCAGAGCACCTTGCTGTCAAAATCTACAGAAAAAGAGCTCCAGCTCCATTTCTAGATACATCCTCAGGCTCTACCACTTTCCCAAGCAGAGCCGGACATCCCTGCTAGGAGCCTGGGCCAGGGGTTGGGGGTCCGGCTGGGTTCCAGACACGATGGAGGCGGGGACTTCAATCTGGAAGGTCTCTGTGGGCCCTTCCCCCTCCCCTTAGCAAGTCTGGGAACTCGGCCCGAGCCTGGTCCTCGCTCCCCCGCCCTCCCCTCTCCGCGCTTTCATCAGAATTCAATTTCCGCCCGTAAGTGACTCTGCGGGCCCCTGATCCTTCCCTTGATGAATGAGCCGCCCGGCCCGGCCCCGTCCGTCACCGTCACCCTCGCCTCGGCCCGGGCGGCAGCCGCCCCCAGTCTCGGCCCCTCCACCCAATGTCGGCCCCGACCCCCCACAGCTCCCACACAGACCCCCAGCCACCTCCATCCCCTTGGGTTCCTCCAGCATCCAGCAGCCCACCCCGCTCCCATACCCGCGTGGCTTTTTTGGATCCCTGTCTCTGTCTCTCTCTGTGTGACTCTGTCTCTCCCTGTCTCCTCTCTCTCTCTCTCTCTCTCTCTCTCTCTCTCTCTCTCTCTCTCTCTCTCTCCTTCTCTCTCTCTCTCTCTCTCTCTCTCTCCTCCCCCCCCTCCATCTCTCCCTCTCTCCCTCTCTCTTTCTCCCCCTTCCCCCCTTCCTCCCTCCTTCTTCCTTCTCTCCCTCTCTCCCTCTAACACCTCTATTCATCTCTGGGAGCAACATCATTTATTTTGCACTTCCCAGATAATTTACTTTTTTTCCCTTCTACAGGAATTCTCCATTTCCCTATAAAATGAAAATTCATCTAGAATTACATCTTATGTCATCATTATGTTTATTAAGCGTGGATGATGTATATGAACAGGACGGGCTTGCTGCTGAGTGCTTAATGGTGCATAAGATTAAGCCGAGGCTCTCAGCTGCGCAGCGACTCCCCTCCGGTTCCCATGTTGTCGAGGCATGCTGGGAGTACAAGTTCCGAGCGCACGGCCAGGTGAACGCGCCGCCGCCGTCGCTGTGCGCCCCCCCCCCCACCCCCGCCCCAGGGTCCCGCCAGGCCCACCCCGCCCGGCTGGGGGCGCCAGCGCGGCCTGCGCCTCCTAGATACCCAAACAGACACGCCGGGTGAGGGCAGCCGGCCCTGGGGTCACCATCGTTCCCCCCGCACCCTCCTCTGGGGCTCGGCGGCTGGATCGCACGCCCCCGGGACCCGGTCTTGCTCCTGGGTCCTCCCTCCCAGTCCTGGGAACAGGGAGCTCCCCTCCCGCCCCTCCTTTCTTCCTGTCTCGCTGGGTTTCTGCCCTTGGTTCTCTCCAACCCGCCTCTCTTTCTCTCTGTCGGATTTCTTGGGGCTCTGATGTTTCTGTCTGTCCCTCTGCGGCTCAGTCTCTTTCAAGTCCTTCCCTGTCTTTAGCCCCCCACCCCCTGCTTCGCTGTGTCTCTGTGTGTGTTCCTCCCTAACTCGCCGGCTCTCCCAGGCTGTGTGTGTCTGTCTGTCCGTCCGCCTCTCGCGGTCTCCCTGGCTCCCCCTCTCTCCCTCCCTCACTCCCCTCTCCCCTCTCCCGGCGCTGGCGGCCACCGCACTGCAGCGCGGCACCAGCAGTCTATGACAAAAACATTATCCTTCTGCTGCTAAACAATCCAATAAACCTCTCCACAGGGAGAAAGTTAACCTCTTGTCTCTTCGGCTGATGCCTTCCCGCCCACGTGACTGCTGCCACAGTAAATTCAAATCATTAGTCTCCTCACCCCATCAAAAAACTTCTATTAGTAATGGAGACCTCGCCGGAGACCTTCCGCGGAGAGCGCTGCCTTCCCAATTCCCAGTGGAAAAATTCTGCGCGAAAAACTAATTCTACTTTTAATAATCTGTCATCAGGACCAGAGGCAGTCATAAATTATATGGGAGCGCGTGCGAGAGCGCGCCACAAGAGGGAAATCAGGGCGAAAAATCAAAGCCCAAGTTTGACAAACTTTCCTGAAGATAAATAATAACTTACAAACAGGATTAGTTGTAAAGTCACGCTCCGGCGCGCAGCCACGGCGGCAATCACGTCTGCCGAGGGCCGCCACCGCTGAGGCACCTGTCACCGGCCGCCACCGCCTCCGAGCCTTCCTCCCTTCACTCTCTCCCCTTCTCCTCTTCCTTACCCTCCAACCTTCCTCTCCCCTCCCCTCCTCCTCTTCCTCCTGCTCCTCTCCCTTCTCCTCTTCTTCCTCCTTCTTCTCCCTCCTCCCCAGCCTTCTCTCCTCTCCTCACCCGGGCCTGCGGTAGGGCCATCGCCCCTGAAGCCCACCTTCCCCCGTCCCACCACGGATGGTTCCTAGCTGCCAGAACCAAGGTCAGGGGAGGGTGAGAAGACTTGCGGGAGCATCATCTGCCAGGGCTGCGACCTCTAGTAGGGGCTCGGGGTGTAAAGGGGAGTGTGGGTGCGGCCTGAGGGCCTGGGCCCGGGTTTCTGCGGCCTCCCCTGCCTCGTGGCTCCATCCCAAATCTCCCTGTTCCTCGCCCCCACCAACCTGAATGTAAGGAGACTGCGCGGGCAGTGGGTGGGTGGGGGCGTAGTCCGACCCCTAAGTTTATTTGTCTGTGTTAATGTAGGGTGGCGGCAGCTCTGCTCTGCCTGTCTAAGGGCTGGGACACCCCCCCAAGTGCGACCCTCCCCCACCCACCGCGCCCTCGCCCCGCACAATCTCGGCGCTGACAGCCGAGCGGGTGATAAATGCCGGCGACGCGGGGAAGGAATTGCGCAAAATAAAGAAGCATGTTCCAACAAGTCCTGTCAGGATTGTATTGATTTAATCATCTGCAGAAATACACATTCTGGATTACTGTAGCGTGCCGGGGCCGGGGGAAGGGGCGGGCCAGCAGGCTAAGGCCGGGAAGGGCGGGGCGAAGCTGTGGTGGGAGGGGCGGGCAGAACGGGGAATGGCTCCGCCCCCCGCCCCAGGCCCCGCCCCCGGCCTCTGGGCTGGGCGGTAAGCTGCCGGGGCTGAGGGTGTGCAGAAGGGTCATTTGCACGACGGGGCACCTGTTCGTGCACCAGCCCCGCAAGGTGGGCCCGCCGTCCTCTAACCCTCAGAACCGCTGCATCGGGCATTCAAGGATTCTCTGGAGCTGGATGCGCCCCCTGGACGGAGAGTGGCTGCGGGGAGCAAGGGCCTAGGATGGGGCCTATCTGGCCTTGTGAATGTTTTAGGGTGGTTCTCAACCCCATCATTGTTTACCAAGGCCAAGCTCTCAGCCGCCAGGTTTCAGAGTAGAAGTCTGCAGGGTACTCCAATACCACCTCCTCACCTGGCTGACCCGTACCCGCAGCTACTTGGAGGTAGTGGTAAACGAGAACCTCTTCAGACAGCCTTCAGGGAGCTGAGCTCTACTTAGACTTCATAGGTGCTCCAAAAATGTTAAACCAACAAACATTATAGCTTCTTACTTCTGTCCCGTAATTCTGCCTCAGAGCCCCAGGTGAGGACTTGGGTAGAACTGGATTTTCTTTTAGTTGAAAACCTGACCCCTTGGAAGAAACATACCCAAAATGGAGGATGGGGTGGCAAAGCCATAAAAAGATTAAGCAGCTCCTGAGTGTGGGAGAACCCAAAGGGAAATGGAAGAGAAAAGAAAGCCATCGATTGATTGATTGATTGATTGATTGATTGATTGATTGATTTAATATGTTTTAGCTCATGGAATCCATCCAACAACCTAAGGAAGTTGTTATTAATATACCCCACTTTACAGATGAGAAAATCGGGGTTCCAGATTGACTCAATGTCACAGTTTTAGTAGGTTGGGAAGCCTAGCTTTGAGGCCAGATCTGTCATATTCCACACTTCTCCCATAGTTGTGGACCTTGGGGAGAGACTGTTGTGGTTCAAGAACTGGATAGAGAAGGTGGTGGGAAGACAATGTGAGAAGCACAGGAGAACATACCTGATGAGCAGTAAACCTTGTTCATTCCAAAAAGATTGGGGTGGAAGTAGCTGGTGCTTGAATCTTCCCCAGAGGTTCAGGAAACTCTAGAGAAGGGTCTTCATTCAGTGTGGCTGGTGGAGATGCGGGGGGGGGGGGGGGAACCATCAGAGAATAAACTTATCACAGTGATTTCTATAGGTGCCATTCGTGCATTAGTCCTGGCTTGAGGGAGGGTAGGGGACTTCAGGAAAAAGAGAAGGGGGGGGGAGTGAAGAACGTAGACCAGTGAAGAGGTAGAGTTTTATCTCAAATCAAAGACTAGGCATTAAGTTACCGAGGATATGGGAGTGAGGTCACTCATGGTGGGAGAGTCAGACTTCATTAGAGCAGCTTTATCCGTGAGAAGCACAGATCCTCCCGAAATGACTCCTCACCCAATAGAAAACCAAAAAGAATGGGCACAAGTATGACAGACAGACCCTCGGGTCCCAATGGACCACAAGCATATTGGTGTAGATGTGAATAACTGAATAGGACTGGGTGTGGAAAATGAAGATGGACTTTATTTCTTTGTATGGGGGAAGGAGGAAGAGCAGATAAATAGGGTGACAGAAAGAGGGGGTGAAGGGTGGGGAGAAAGGAGCAGGAGACTTCCCTCTGAAAGGCATGAGGCATTTGCCACAGCCCCATTGTGACAAGGGTGCTAGTTCACCCATTTCTCCCCACCTGCACCCATTCTGCCTCCAAAGGAGATTTTCCTTCAGTGCCTGTCCCCCATCAACCCAGGAAGGATGGAAACACAAATTTATTTAATCAACAAACATTTTTATAGAGCTTACTCTCTGCAAGGCGCAATACCAAGCATTTTATGCATATTAACTCAGTTCTCTATAACAAGGCTACAAGATGGATAATAGCATATCTCCATTTTACAGAACAGGAAACTGAGGCACAGATAGCTTTATTAATTTGCTTAAAGTTACACAACCGTGGTGAAACAGATTGAACCCGTGTCTACTCTCACTCACTACCTTCAGAGCCCTCAGTGCTAACACGGGAGTGGGAGTCAAGACCCCCGGGCCTAGCTCCAGTTCTACCACCACCATGCTGTATGACCTTGGCCAATATCCGATGCTGGGCCTCAGTTTCCACATCTGTCAAGTGAGAGGACTGGGCCAATGCCTCAAACCCCTTCTAGACCCAAAGCGCTGCAATCTGTGATTCATCTCTCATGGACCCCTGCTCCCTGGTCCCTCCCACACCACCCTTAGCGTCCAACCCTCAGCCTGCACCCCCCAACCCCTCAAGGAGCCTGGCTCTCATCTGCCCCGCCCGCTCCCCGCGGGCCCGCGTGTGACTTTAGCGCGCGCGAGCGCGCGCGCGGCTCGGCCCGGAAGGTCACCTCCTTCATCACGGATTCTATTTGCATCCGGAATCGCATGTACATGAAAAATGTGTCCGCGTGCGGCCCCGACTGCAGACGCAGATGAAATTCTGTGCCGAGCCTGATGCGCGGTAACCTTTGCAGATGGCGCCGCTATTGCTGAGAAATGGATTGCTTAATAAAGCGTATCATCCGGCATATTTGCTGCTTGGCTAGCCAAATAGAAGTTGTTTTTTGCACAAATTTCCTTGTCAAATTTGTCAATGTTCATGTCATTTTTGCTTTAGGTCACAGAGCAAGGTGCAAATTCCTGGCATCTTTACTAGTTGCAGCCAATTTCGGCGATTTCGGAGGTGACGGGGATTCTCGAAGGAGTTGCGTGCCCGCGCGCGCCCGCCTGTAGGCCCCAGCAGAACGCGGCCCAGACACCTCCTCCGGGAAGCCCGCGGGCCGGACTCCGGTTTGAGAGGACAGGCTGGGGGGGCAGGGGGTGTCGGCAGAGGGTATCTTTCTTTCCGAAGCACCCACACCCAGACACCCCCCCACCCCCGCCCAGGAAAGTTGGGGGGATAGGGGTGGGAATAGGGGGCTTCAGCTCCAGCTCTTCCTGAGCCACCTCCTCTCCCCAAGTGATGGCTCTTTTCCCTTCTTCTTTTGCCTCCTCTGGCCTTAAGGTGGAAACGGAAGAATAAGTGTGAAGGGGGGCCCTTTTCTAGTCCTTTTATAAGAAATTTCCTTCCCAGTGCCCCAAGACTCCACCCACACCTGATTTCAAAGTCAGACTGACCCCTCCCCACCCTACAAGAGGTTTACTGAAAGGAAGAGAGAGTGTGGGAGAGTGGTACCCATTCCCTCCTTCCACGGGCTCCATACCCACTTTGAGGGATGGTGGTCTATACACTTCCCCAGAGGAATGTGGATCAGGTGAGGGTGCAAACCAGCACACCTTCCTGGGGAGGTATGAAAAACTACCACTACTAGTCACTCTGCCTAGATTTCCACCATTTAAGCTTCAACCATTGGGGTTAGGCCAGGTCCACCCCAGACTACTCTTGTAAAAAGTAGATGATCCTAAGAGGTCATTCGGGAGCTCAGGCAGTCCAGAGCTCAGTGTGGGGGAGTTTATCAGATGATTTCTACCCAGCAAAAGTCAACAACTACTATTGGGAAGTGCTTCGGGCTGCCCTTTGCCTGGATTAGTTCATGAAATCATCATTTCAATAACTCCATGAGGCATTTATTAATATTATCCCCATTTTATAGATGCAGGAACAGCTCTAGGAGATGGACCCCCACTTAGAGAGTTTGGATGAGGTTTGTGGGCCTGTGAGGGTAGGTGGACTGATGAGGGGGGAGGATAAATAGGAGGGAGAGGGTACCAGTGAAGCAGTCATGACAGGGTTACTGATAGCCTGTCCTGGTGTGAGAGGAGATGAGCAGATGTGGGGGAGAGGGTTATCTCTTGAAATTGTGCATGAGGGCAGCAGGAGATTTGCAGACATTTGGGGGGAACAGGTGCTGGAGACAGTACTATGGGAAAGGGTATATGGCGGATAGGTGTCTGAATAAGACATGAAAGGGAGAGGTGTGGAAAAGGGCATGAGAACATATGTAGGGGGCAGACAAGTGGGGAAGGTATGTGTGGTGGAGTCCTGCATGGGTGTGGGTGTGGGGACCAGTATGAGGGTCAGGAACATGCAAATGGTGTGACAGGACAGGTCAAAGGTGACACTAAGTTCCAAGAGGTTGTCTATGTCTGTGATGGCTGCTGTACTCCCAGGTCCAAGCCCAGAGTCTGGCACATGGTAGGAGCTCAGGATGTATTTGTGAAGGGAAAAAGGGATTGGTGGGGGTCAGATCCTGTCCAAGGTATGCTGTCACTCTGGAGGAGAGGTGGACAGGTTTATCATGAGATATTCTAGAGGAGTTTGAATTCTCCCTTCAGCCTTTGCAGCACTGGAGCAGGGTGGGAATGGTCAGACCTGCTTCCCCCAACAGGAGACCAGTCCGGGATAAGAGCCCAGTAAGCCCAGTGGGGGCTGCAGAGCTTGTATGATGGCGGGTTGGGGGTGGGGTGGGGGTAGGAGAGGACTGCCGTCAGATTATTAATGGCCATGCGTTGACTCAATTAAATCCAGCCTGCTTTTGTTGGCAGGCCTCCGCAATTATGCATCTCATTACGGGCGGCCGCCCAAATGCATCCTGGGAGGAGACCAGAACTCCAAATTAACTTTTCTTGGCGCTGCGGGGGCTGGTTGGCCGCCACTGCCTGCATGGCAGCCAATCAGTGTTGCCTCCAAGGGGGGCGGGGTCAAAGGAAGGGCGAAAGTGGGGGGAGGGTAGGCTGTCTGGTCTAGGGTAGGTCTAGCTAGGCAAGGTAGGCTGAGGACCTGCATATTCATCTAGAATATAAGCTCACCCCACCCTCATCCCTACCAAAGAGCCTTCCTGAGTATTTGGGCTTAGTCTTGGATGGAGTCCGAGCCTTGTCCTTACTCCCTTTGGGGGTGAAGTCACCTCAACACTGAGCACAGAGAACCAGGTCCTCTTGGTTCCCCCACCTCTCCATCCATGCGTGACCTGGACTAAATCAATGTGATTGCAACCCACAAGAGCCCTGGAAAGTAAGGGGTGGAGGTGCAGAGAGGGCATCCCTCTAGAGTGAGGAGACCACTGGAGGTTGGTCAGCCTGGCTTCTGGCCTGCTGGCTGTTGCCTGTGTGTCAGAGTGTGTATGTTTGGGTGTGGGTGTGGGTGTGTACTCCTGCTCACAGCCTGCCTCTGCAGTTACACCACCAGTGTAAAGCGCTTCATTAACCTGTCAATCAAAGGCCACTTCTCCAGCTCTCCTGTTCTGCCCTCCAACAGCCCATATGTGTGTGTGCTCCTGCACACTGTGCCATCCTGGGACAACTCGGCATTTGCCCAGACTCTCCCTAAACAAATAAGGCTCCTGTTGTTGACTCCCTGGGAATCCCTAAACAGTCATGCCTTACTCAGAAGAGTCTGGGGCCCAGTGTTGCCTGTGTGTATGTAGAACATTATCTTATCCTGTGAGTGGCCTTGCTCCAAGCCACACATTCATGAGAATGGCTGTTCTAAAAACTAGAGTACCCTAGATTAGTATGAGATCTCGCTCTGAGCTGTGTGACCTTGGACTTGTCACCTTCCCTGTCTGGGCCTCAGGGGCCTCATCTGTACAAGGTAATCTGGTTTGGACTAGATGATCGCTATTGTCAGTCCTCCTTCTGGCCTTCTGAATTTAAGTGAGTGTAGCTGATTCTTGACCTTCAGAATTGTGCACATGTTTACAAGGATGCATGTGTCCTTCCCCAGCTGTTTTCCCTCCCTGGGAACCAAGAGTAGGGGCTGAAGGCTGCAGCAGGACCACCAAAGCCCAGAGGCTGCTCCCGACCCGGAAGGAGTGATTCCACATGCCACCATCCGCCAGAGTCCACCCACAGAAGCAGACACACTCTCTTAGTTTGACCAAACTCCTACAGGACTGCAGATGTGCGTGTCTAAGGTGTGCACCCACGTACAGCCAAGCAATACCACCCTTGGAGACATGTGCCCTTGTCATTCAGGGTCACCTGAGGATTCCAACTTTCCCAGTAGTGGGGTCCTGGCCGTGCTCCCACCTGCCAGGCTTATCCATAGGGGAAACGGGATGTTTTCCACAACAGAGGGGCTCTGTTCACCCCACTTGTGGTTTCTTTATTGTGCATTAATGAAACCCTGTTTCTTCTGGGTGTTTAATTCTTTCCATCTATTATGTTTAGACAACTCATTAACAATCATTCATTATAATTAGACTTCAATTTTAGGCTCCTTTCTCAAGGGAGGCAATGCAGAGCTTTTATACATATTTGCATCATAAACAGCTTACAACAATCTGGGTGCCACCCCTGCCCTGTCCCACTCTAGCTCCTGTCCCTCCTTTATCTCCTTCCTTCCCTCCCCTCTGCCCACCCTTTCCCAAATGTAAGAGTGAGGGTGGGAAAAAGGGGAACCGAGTGTGTGTCTAGAGAGCCCTCAGATCCTGTTTCGGCCCCAGTCCCCCTGGCCTGGTCCTCCCCAAATGACACTGATGTGTCAATATGGGCTATGTGCTTGCCTGGAAACACATTCCCCACTGACTGCCAAAGAGGGGCACCTCTGGCTGCTGGATCTTCAGGTGTTCCCAGGTAGAGTCATATACACACAGATACGCCTGCCCATGTGGACACACTTGCACATGTGTAATAACCACTTAGGGAATGGTATAGGGAGTCTCTTGTGAAGATATTTTTTTCTGTTTCTAAACAGAGACGGTTGTAACCACTACAGCTCCCCCCAGGCTGAAAGAGCTCTTATCCTTTTCAGTCTTCACTTGCAAAATCATAGGCTCTCTATTTGAGGAATGAATGTTTGTTGAAAGAGTGAATTAATGAATTTTAGCGGAAATTGCATGGACATTAAAGTCAGACAGACCTGATTCAAACTAACTAGCCTTAGCACCTGGTTGAACCTCTTTGAGTCTCAGTTTACTCCTCTGTAAAGTGAGAATAATAATGTCTACCTTGTAGAGGTTTTGTGATGAAGGGAGATAGCTAAAAATGGAAAGCACTGGGCAGTTTATAGGTATAGTATGCTAGCTATAATACTAGTGAATAATTGTATTAATAACTTATGAGTACTATAATACTAATCCCAGAAAGAGGCCTCAGAGGTCATTCTGTACAACTTCCCTTCTAGGGGGGCAGTCTTTCCATAGCATCCTCAAAGCTTTAGTGGTGGGGAGCACAGAGCTATCCCAGTCAATTACTGGGCAGATCTTATTACAATCAGACTCCTTACAACAGTCCCCATTAGCACTGGATCTGGCCTCTGGAGCCTCTGGGAATCTGCATCCTGCTCAGCAGTGGATACCCTGGGAAGCCCCCATCAGGGAGTAGAGGAGAGGGCAGGATGGAGGAAAAACGCCATGATGGGGTAGGACCTTTGGGAGGAGGCAGAAAGGCTGATGGGAAAGTGGGAAGGGGGTGGTTGGCTGGACCCCTCAGAGATTGTGGGAACCACAGGGAGCCCAGGAGTGGAGACAGGGACAGAGAGGGGACACCAGGGGAGAAGGATTTTCTATCAACAAAACAGCAGGACAGATTCTGGCTGGTCTCTGTAAACATCTTCATCCGGTGCCTGAGGCCAGCTCTGAGCTCCTTTTAGCTCATTACTGGCAATTAGTCTTCTGGGCCCAGCCTCAGGGAAGGGGGGTACTATTAGCTCTCACTCCCCTGGACACACACACACACCATGAATCAAATTGACAACTTTGCCCAGGCCTGCCCTCCTTGCCCTACTCTGCGTGTGGAGCAGGATACATGTGTCTACATGCATGAGGGGTGTGAATGCATGTGTGTCCACATGAAGATGTCACAGGGCAGAAAGTGTGAGTGCACACGTACAGCCCATAGGAAGGTGAGATGTGTGCCCTTGTAAGGGATGGGGGACAGGCATTGAGAGGGTGTGAACTGGATGTGGCCACGGTGACTACTCCTAGGCTTACATTTCCTTCGGAATCCTGGCCTCAATGACTGATTTTGGTGAGTCTGGGTTTCAAGAGAGGAAAAGGGCACGGCAGATCCTGGAGTTCCTGCCTTAGCTCTGTCTCAGGAAGGCTGTTCCGGGGGGACCCTTTCTCTAGGGAAAATTGGAACCTATTGAAGTAACTTCCAGGGAGGGACATCCAGAATTTACTCCCCTCCAAAACCCTCTCCTTCTCAGGTGTTTAGCCCAGTACTGTCTAATAGAAATATAATGTGAGCCATATATGAAATTTAACATATTCTAGTGGCTATGTTTTTTAAAAAGTAAAAAGAAACAGGTGAAATTAATTAAATTTATTTTATTTTCATTTAATTCGGTTTTATTATTTAAATTTTAAACACTTAAAATATAGCCAAAATATCATCTTAACGTGTAACCAATATTTTAAAGTATTAATGAGACATTTTGCATTCTTGTCCCATACTAAATCGTCAAAAATTAGTGTGCATTTTTTGTTTACAGCACATCTCCATTGAGATTGGCCACATTTCAAGTGCTCAATGGCCTTATGTGGCTACCGGCTATCATACTGGGAGTGGCTTCCACTCCTCTCCCAGCCTGGCTTGGCTGGTTCCCCACAAGCCAGAGAAGCGTGGTGTGTGTGCTCATGGAGGAGCAGGGAGAAATGGGGGTTGGGAGCAGTGCACTCTTCATTCTTGCCCTATCTCAGCCACTGCCTTTGCAGAGTCCCCAGGCTCCTTTTCCCACTGACTGTGCCCAACTCTTGGTCCCAACAGTCACAGCTGAAACACTTGGATTCAGTCTCAAGTCTTATTCAGGAAAGTTCTTCCCTTTGTCTCACTTCTGTGTGTCCTACGGCAGTTTTGAATCCCTCATGCTACCCATTCTCATGAGTGGCCTCCCCCATCCAACTTCATCTAGGAGACTTTGGGGTGGGAGGAGAGACCCATGGAAAAGCTGAAGTGGGCGGGGCAGTGGCAGATGGGAAAAAGGAAAGGCTAGAAAAGCCCTAAGTTCTTAAGAGGGGTGAAGAGGGGGTAGAGGGGGGTGGAGGACTAGGAAGCGACCACAGAATAAAAGCAGGATTTCTAGAAAGTGACTTTTCAGTACCATGGCCTTCTTATCCTTCAAGATTTTTAATCTCTTCAGCCTCTCAGATTTCTTGGGCCCATCTCGACTGCCCTCCTATTTTCACTCCATCCCTTATTTCCCTCACCCCTCAGCCTCTTATCACCTCTTCTTGGCTTCTGTATCTGTCTGTCAACTTCTCAGCCTTTCTCCTCTTTAGCTCACTTCCTGCTCCTACTAATCTTCCACTCCACTTCCAGCCCAGCATGCTGGGACCGGGGGAAATTCAGAGAGTGGAGACCTGGAAAGGGGTGTTGAGGTGTACAGGCCTGAGATGGCAGCATCTCCAGTAGAGAGAAGGAAGACCCTCCCAGTCCCCTCCCATCCTCTTACCCCTCCTCCCGAACCCCTCCCCCACGGGGCTGTAGTGATTCCACAGTCTCAGGGCTTGAGGGTCTCGGGGCCCCTCGCTAATGTAAGGTTATTGTAATTGATATGAAGGTAATTGATAATGTGTTACGGTGAATAATGTCTTCAATTTTCTGCTAAATCCCATTTTTGTAGCCATCTGGGCTCCTCCAACTGCCCCCCTGGGACGCTGGGTAATAGAGAGTAATTATTCTCAAGTCATTTACTTTTTCAAAGTGTTTAGTGCTTATCTGTTTTACAATTAAAATGGAAACGACCCTGATTCACTTCCTTTCTTTTTTATTTAAATAGCACTCACCCCCCCTCACCCCCACCACACACTTTCAGTCACACACAATCACACAGTCACACAACCCTCCAACACACACACACACACACACACACACACACACATACACACACACACAGAGTCTCCTTGTATGCGGCAATATGTCCACATTCAAAGACAAAAATACATGCACACATACAAGCATACACACACAACTTTACATGCAGACAAGGACACACAGCCTCAGTGACGTAGACATACATACCCTTTGCCACTCTCGTTGAGTAAGAGCATTGGAGGTGGGCAGTGTCAGGGTGGAGGAAAGGGGGAAGGAGTCACCTTGGATGTGTGTCTGAGTGTACAAGGTTATGTCTGAATGTGGAAGGTGAGCATTTGTGTGTCCACATGAGTGTGCTCTGAATGTATATTTCAGACAGTGGGTTCACATGAGGCTAAAAAGGTGCAAATTTAAAGCAGTAGTGGGAGCAAATTCATAGCCTTGCTTCTGTGTTTGCGTATGAGTTACTGGTGCTGGCAGGTGTGTACAGAGCTAGTGTTCATTCACACTCAGTTACACACTAACGAAGGGCCCTGGCGTGTAGCCCCAGCTTGGACATGTGTTCTCAGGAGAGTGGTGAAACCAGAATCCAGAGGCACCTGGCCATGCTGAGTTGGCCCAGGATGCAAAGAGCTATCACCTCACACTATAAAATCTGACCCATTTATTTTAACTAAAAATGTCACAGGCACACATAACATGGAGGACCAGGAAATGCAAGGGTAGGGAGGGATCAGGAGGTGAAAACAGCTCACACTAGCCCCTCACCCACCTACCCCCACCTCCCTGAACTCCACAACCCCTGCTGACTCCTCCAACTGTCCTTCCTGTCTTAGAACCCCTTCACTAGCCTCTCCACTGCTTGTCTCTTAACCCCCCAATGGCCCCTCTGATTGGAGGTGTGGAGGAAAGAGTGGCCCTCAATGACCAACGAGCTTCCTGCCTTTTCTTGGGCCATTCCCAATGGAAGTGCTCCGTGGACACAGACATCACCAACAGTGAGGCAATGACCTGTGGGGAACCAAAGGACACGATCATACACACTCTAAATCCTTCTACCTGACAGTGCATGACATCTCTTCAATGTTACAGAGGCCCGTGGGAGGACAACTGAGCCATTGCACTCATTGGGACACTTCAATCTGGCAATCAGGTGACCCGTGTAGAGGTCCAGGGATCTGCTTTCCATTTTACAGATGGGGAAACTGAGTCATAGAGTGGGCCTGGATGGCCATGGGGCCCCATAGGGAGTCAAACCAGCAGTGGACCAGAGACGATCTGCTTTACCCAACACCTGCTGTCCCCAGAGTCTCCAACTACAGGCTCGCCAAGCCTTTCACACATTCTGCTGCTGGACAAGTGATGAGGGGCATGGAGGGCAGAGCCCCGCTCCTGGCAGACAAGCCTAGGCAAACCCCCTGAGGTTCAAAGGAAACCAGGCTGCAGTATAAGTCCTAAGAGAGAAAGTGCTCTTACCAGAGCACACCCTCCTCACCCAGCACACCTCTGAGAAAGGGTTCTGTTTTTAATTTTGCTTTTTAACACAGGAGGATGGTAGTATAGGCAGAGGATGTGTCCTTCTGCTTCTTCCCATTTCTCATTTTGTGGGCTCTGCCTTGGCCCTCCCTCCTTCTCTCTTGGAGTCTGTCTTTCCACCTCTGTCTTTTTTTTTTTTTTTTTTTTTGGTCTCCATCTCTGTGTCTCGTCTTGCTCTGTGTAACTGTCTTTGGCCTTTTCGCTCTCTCCGCTCCCCCTCTGGTGTGTTCCTCTCTGCCTGCTCTCTGAGCCTGTCTTTCCGTGCTTCTGTCTGTCCTGCTCTGTCTCCCCCTTTCTCGGCTCTGTCTCCGGATTTCTGTCCCCGTCTCTGCCTCTCCCTCGGCCCCTCCCTGACTCTGGCCCCTCACACCTTCGCGGAAAAGTAAACATTTAATTTTTTTTGCTGTTAATAGATTTAATGTTCATTTGTTGGTAGCCCAGGGGCAGAAACGCGTGACATTTCAAATAATTGTTGTTTCAGGGGTATCCTCTGGAGGGAAATGCGGCAAAAGTGTGGAGAAGATTTAAGCAAATGACTGTGTCAGCTTCTATTTACTCCTGACAGGATCGCCGGGGGCACGGCTGCGAGATAACCATTAGCGCGGCCGCCGATAAAGCGGGGAGGCTGCATTTCTAAAGGCTCCGCGGCCATTACGGGAAAGTTAGTGTGAAACATGTTAAATTATCCCCAAAGTGGAGGGAGCGGGGGAAGCGGCGGGGGGAACGGGCGCCCGCGAGAGCTGGCGTGCCTCCGCCCGGGCCTGGGAGCAGGGACGCGCCGCGGCGGGGCCTGGTGACCGCGCCCGGGTGACCGCGCCGCGCAGGCCCACCGGCCAACCAGCAGGGGGAGCCCGCCGCGTCTCGAGCCTCAGTCTTCAAACCCGGAGGGTGGGTGGGTGGCCCCCGCGCGCCACCTGAGGACTGCGCGCGGCATCTGTGCCTTCTTTGCCCTGGCCCGCGTCTGCCCAGACCGCCTGCTCCCTGCCGTCGCCCATCCGCCCTGCAGGACCAACCCGGAGGGCCCGCCAAGATCAGTTCCATGGGGTGACAAGAAAGGGACTGATCGTGGGGCTTGAGACAGTTCAGCCTCCCCTCTTTTAGAGGCGGTGCCTGTTCCTAAACAGGTCACTCAGATGTGCACAGGCAACACGCCTACATGTGTAGGTGCCCAGGTACCACGAGGTGTACGCGGAAACCTGAGGTTTGTGCAGAACCCAAGTTCCCCTCTCAGATCTACCTTTCAGTAATTGGGTGGCCCTCTGCAAGTCCTCTTGGCCTCAGTTTCCCCATTTGTAAAATGGGAATGATATCTACCCAACATACCTCACTCCCTGAAGAATAGCTGAACCAATGAGGCCATGTACACCTCATCTGAAAAACCACTGAATGCAGTACAAGTGAGGATGTTATTATTGTGCGTTACTTATTATTAACATTCTGCTGTGTCCACAGGAAATACCTGTGCACAAGGCCACGAGTAGATGCACTAGTGCACGGAAAATAGGACCCCAATCACAGTTCTGACTTTGGGGCACATCTCTCCCCCACTGCCGAATTGTGCTCCTGTTACACCAGACTTGAGATAAAGAAATATCCATGGGCTAGTCTGGTAGAGGAAGCAGTGCTCCAGGCTAGCCGCCCCTGCTAAGGTATGCAGTAGTCCCCCCCATATCTGCGGTTTCACTTTCTGTGGTTTCAGTTACCTCTGTCAACCACAGTTTGAAAATATTAATGGAAAATTCCATAAATGAACAATTCATAAGTTTTAAACTGCATGCCATTCCGAGGTGCGTGATGAATTCTGAAGCTTTCCCTCTCCATCCCACTTGGGACGTGAATCATCCCTTTTCCAGTGAATTCACGCTGTATATACCACCTACCCTTAGTCACTGAATCGTCTAGTTTTAGGAATGACTGTCAAGGTATCTCAGTGCTTGTTAAATTGCCCTTATTTTACTTAATAATGGCCCCCAAAGTGCAAGAGTAGTGGTGCTGGCAATTCGGATATGTCAAAGAGAAGCTATAAAGTGCTTCCTTTACGTGAAACAGTATGTCTGTATAATACCTAGGAAAAAACATAGGATATTTAGGGTTTGGTACTATCTACAGTTTCAGGCATTTCCTGGGGTTCTTGGAATGTATGCCCACAGATAAGGGGGGGACTACTGTACTTAACTGATAGCATGCCTGGACCAGAGCCCTAGCAATAGTGACTGAGAACCCAGTCCTGGGGAGGGGAGAACCATGTGGGACAGGGGGGAGGAGAGGAGGGCGGAGGGGGCCACCTTTGCCTTTGTGGTAATGGTATCTCCAGACAGAGTATTTTCTCTTTTCTAAAAAAAACAAAACAAAACAAACAAACAAACAAAAAACCCTCTCAATATATTGAGATTGTAGCATCATCTACATCATATTTCAGGTCTTGGAAGCCAATCTATAATGCAATGGGAAGTCAGTGCCTTAAGTGGTCTTTAATACCGCTTTCACTCATTTCCAACACGCTTTCAGGCTTCCAGAAGCTCTGAAGTTCCCCCAAATTCGCCCAACATCTTTGAACGTCTTCTACATGTCAGACTTGCTGGAAGTACAGGAAGACCGAGACTACCTTCGCCTTCCTGGAGTTCACCATCAAGCAGGGGGATTGGTATCTACAAATGATGACAGTGCCACGTGAGTGCTGAAATAGAAGCACATACAAAATTCTGCACATTCAAGTGGGGGGCGGGTGACTACGTTCTTGAGGATGTTTGGGAAATTTTCTTAAAGGAGGTAGCATTTGATCTGGGGCTTTGAAGGATGCGGCAGAGATTTCCAGGTGGGAGAAATGGGCTACTATATTATAATGATAATAATCCCTGTGACCAGCCCAAACAACAGAAATAACAATGATAATTATAGTATTTAATCTGCATCAGTCACTGTCTCAGGCACTTCATACTAACTGTTACTTTCGATTTGTCATAACGCCTCTGGGGTGGAGGAGCAAATACTATTATGCACTGCCACTTCACAGATAAGGACATAAGGCTGAAAGAGAACCAGTAACTTGCCCAAGGCCATACAACCATCCTAACATTGAGACTAGATAGGGTAGAATGCCTCTCCCCTCCACTCAATCCTTCCAAGACCAATTTTGAAAAAAGATTGATTTTGCTTTTGACAAAAGTCGAGCACCCCACCCCCTTACAGCATTTCCTCATTCATTCAACTGTTTCCTGCATGTCTACTAGGTGTCAGGCATTGGGCTGGCACTGAGGGTACAAAAAATAAGATGTAGACCCTGCCCTTGGGAACTCACAGTTCTAGCAAGGGAGGAAGACCTATGAGTTAATGGACCACAGAGCAATGTGCAAGATGTATGTCTGAGAAGCCCAAGATACTCTGGGCTAACAGAAAGGGGTCAGGTTCAGATATTGCATAGTTCAGCAAGAACTGAGTCTGGGCAAAAGGAGGCGTTTACCAGCTAAGGAGGTGGGACATGGAATTCCACGCAGAAGGAGGAGCAAGTGCAGAACAGAAATGAAGGAGAACATGACCCTCTGGTATGTGGCATTTGAGGGAGGTGGGCAAGGTGGAGAAGGGGAGGCCCAAGATGCTGCCGGGAGCTACTATCTCTGAAGGCTCCTGACCAGGTTGTTAAGGAGAAGGTAAGAGGGAGGCTAGACTGGCTTTTCCTGTGGTGGGACTTCAAGTGTTAATCCAGACTCCTCAGAAGGTGCCCTGACACCATAGCTGAACAGCATAAGAGTGTGTGTCTGCATCTGTGTGTGTTGGAAACAGTGAGCAGGTCATCCCAAATCAATAAGTCTGAGTTGGCCATAGATCACTCTAAAGGGCCTTATAAGGGTAGGAAAGCATGGAGGGTATTGTGGCTCAGCCTCTTCCTACATGTGATGCCTTCTTTACAGACCCCCTCCACCAGTCTTCTCTGCTTATCAGCCCATAGATATCAGTTTCCCTCTCACATATATCAGTTTTGCACTTATACATTCACATATAATCCACAACCCATCTACTTCTCTTCTAACCACTCTCACATTCTCACATAATTTAACTATAATAATTTTCATACCATTACACCTACATCCTTGCATACAATACATTCACGGAATGTAATACTTACACACACCCACTTATATGAACAAACCCAGTCACCCAATATTCACTCCTCCATAGTCTCACATTGTCATATTTTGTCCGAAGGAAGTGTAGTCACAAGTCCTTTCCAGTCATTGTCATTCATGTTGTTGCAACCATGATTCCACACAACCCCACCCAACACTCCCCTTTCATACACTCTTAGAGTCCCACAGAGTTCAGCCATAATTTTATATCTTACTCAAGTTTCTTGAACACGTACAGGTACCCAGAGAATCTTACAATGTAATAGCTCCTCCAGTCTACCCTCCTTATTTTACAGGTAGTATAGCTGAAACGCGGAGGAAAAAGTGTGACTTGACTAAGGTCATACAATTAGTTAATGGCAAATCTAGCGTGTTAACTTCAATCTCATGCCTTCTACCCTAGTGCTCTTTTTCCTATGCCAATATCTCTCCCTCATAGTCTCCCTTTCAACCCCCTATGCTAATCTCCCGTACTGACTCTGAGAAACATTGAAATAAAACAGACAGCTCTTGAAGAGGCAGGCAGCTAAGTGAATGGAACAAGTATGAATTTGGAATACAAAAAAGCATGAGTTAGAATACCAAATAACTTGTAGGGCGGTGACAGAATTCAGAGAAAAATGTATGTAAAGACCCTGGCTTTACAAAGTAATAACTCCTAACATCTGTTGGACACTATGTCCTAGGCACTATGAAAGCACTTTACACATTATCTCATTTAATTTTTACAATCTCTTTAAGTGTGATTATCTCCATATTACAGAAAGGGGAAGTGAGGCCCAGAGAGGTTAAGTTGCTTGCCCAAGGTCACTCAGCTATTGGGTTTTAAGATCATATTGTGCTCCGCTTTGACTTCAAGTCTGGTTTTCATGAATTATATTGTGCTTCTTCCCTTGGTAACAAAAGTCATTCTCTATTGAATCCTTACTCTGTACCAGACACCGTGCTATAAATGCATAGTTTCTATGTATCTTTCCAGGTAAGAAGACGGGTTTGGTAGGTGCTCAATGGATGGTTTTATCATTATAAAGAAGATTCTAACTTCAAAATCAAATTTAGATTTATTTTGTCACCCTGTAAATTCTTCAGATCATGTAAATCTTTAGTGGACTTGATCATTCCCATTGATTAGTTAATTTCAAATCAACCTTTCTCCTTCGCTGATCTGTAATTTCCTGCATTTCCCATCCCAGGGCATCATAGGAAGAGGGGCCCTGCTGTGACTACATATAGTTCTTCATTTTCACCCACTAGATGAGGTCATACCCAGGCACAAGTCTTACACACGCTAATAAAGCCACTGTGATTTAAGCAATTGTAAGACCATTAGGGAGTGGAGTCAAAATACCTTGGTCCTAGTTCCATCCCTTACTAACTGTAAGACCACAGGCAAATTACTTTCTTTGCCTCAGTTTCTGCATCTGCAGTACTAAAATAGAAATTCCTCCCTCCTAGTGTTGTTCTGAGTTTAAAATGCTGCAAGGTATCATTATAGAAAATGTGGCATACACTAGGCACTCAAAATTTGCCACCCACAGTTTCACAGAGATACAGTACCAGCATTCATATCAACCCAAGCAGAGACAGTCACACAAACCTTCAGACAGGCCCATATAACACACCAAGCTGTAGACACGCTCAGATCTGCTGGTTGTGGGCTGTCAGAGTGCCTGAGAGAAGGCACTCTTAAATAACCTTGGATAAGTCACTTAACATCTAATTTTAAGGAAAAAAATTAACAGTGAAGAACTTTGGAAAAACAACCACAATGCCATTTTCACACCTAACAAAATTGGCAATACTTTCCTGATATCAAGTACTCAGTCCATTTCAAATATTCCATTTTTTTTTACATTTGGCTTATTCAAATAAGGAACCAAAAAGGTCTATCCAACAATGTATTTGACTGTTATCTCTATTTGTCTTTTTTAAATGTGTAGTATGAATCTCCCATCTCTTTGAAGACCCTCAGTCGTTTGTCCAGAAGAATGTCCCACATTAAGAAAAAAAATGTTTTTAAAAGTTTATTTTGAATCACAAGTAATACATGAATATATCCTTTATTGTTAAAAAAGGAGAAGGAGAAGAGAGAGGAAATCAGACAGTACAGATAAAGCAGTCTCCCTTCTCCCTTGTCCATCCCCAACTCCAGCTCTTCAGCCTCTGGAAGTCTCGGTTTTCTCATCTTTAATATGGGAAAACCTCTCTTCCTAAGGTTGCTGTGAGTATTAAATTATAAAGAGCTTGGAAGCGCTTAGCTCAGTGCCGGAATCACGGTAATCGTTCAATAAAAATCGCCTGTAATGATTTTTAGTCATTGTTATTATCCGGGCAACCGCAGAAGAGCCGCCAGACCCTGTGAGCGTTCAGCACCCTGGACAGAGGCGGCGCCCTCCCAGCCCAGCCCAGCCCAGCCCAGCCCCGCGCGCTCGCGGGAGGATCTGTAAATAAAACCGCCCGGCTTCCGGCGGGCCCCGCGCCACCGGTGAAGGGGAAAGGAATCCGGGATTTTCCGAGCCGCCTACTTCGGCAACGCTTCTGGCGGAGACAATTACCCGGATACGCTCGGGCTGGCCTCCCCGAGGCTCCGGGTCATTTTAGACCTGGGCCCCCGTCTGTCCTTGAGCAGGAAGCCAGGCCGGGCGAGGGCTAAAGCCGAAGCCTAGTCTCCCAGGTTGCAGAATAGCCGGGGGGAAAGAGGGTAAGGATTACGGAAATCGCCACAGGAGGCCCCTCGGGGACCTCCGCCCCCCTCACAGCCCCACAGCTGGAGCTCTCCCCAGACTCCGCCGTCCTCAGGCGTGGCGGGGGCGGGGGTGGGGTGTGGTGAGGTGGGGGGGTGGCCTCCGGAAGCCGGCCCAGGACACAATTAGCAGGGAGCGGAGACGCCCGCGAAGGCTGATTTAATTAGGTGACACGGTGCCAGGCAGGGATGCGGGGGGAGGGGAGAGCAGGGTCAAAACATTTTGTAAAAATCTGTTTCACAAACGCGGCTGCTCCCCTCGGGGTAGAGAGACATTACGGAGTCTTTGGTGTCGATCAAGGCTGGCAAGAGGCGGCCAGGAGCGCGCGGCATTTCCTCCTCCTCAGCCTCTCTCTTTTGTCCAATCTCCCAAAACAGTCCCAGGAGCCATCAGCTCCACTGCGTTGCACGGCCGGGGGTGGGGGTGGAGGAATGACTTGGGAAGGAGACCTCCATCGGGGAAGGAAGCGCTGTCTGTCCAATGCACTCCCCCCTCCCCCATATTCATATGAATATTAGCAGTAGTGGCTGGAAGCATCTACTTTGCAAATAAAGCTATCATTTGCGGAGCAGGTACTCTGCCACTACTAGCTGTCTGATATTGGTTATTTATACTCTGTGCCTCAGTTAGTACATCTCTAAAAAGACCCCTCTAGAGTTGATCTGAGGAGAAAAGGAAATAGATAAGTAACAGTAAGCACTTAATGGTTTATTATCGCTACCACTACTGTTTTGTTACTATTAGGTGCCAGGCTAGTTGTTTGACATCTTTTGTCCCTAATCCTCACAATGACTATATGCCATAGATATGATTATCCCCATTTTACAGATGTGGAAACTGAGACTCAGAGTTTAAGGAACTTGCTGTGTCACTGACCTGATCGGGACAAATCTAGGAAATGAACTCAGGACTGTTTGGTGTTAAATCCTTTACCTTTTACCATCCTGGGGCTGAGATGCGTCAGTTTCCCACCTGTGACTGTATCTCAGATCTCAGTGGACCCACCAACATAACTGTATGCCTTGCTCCACCGTGTCTGGCACAGCAAAGCCCACCTCAGGTACCCACATGCTTGCATGGCACTGAGTAAAAGGAGCATGCAGTATGTGCACACACATGCACACACACACATCATCAGAGACAGTCATACATGGTTATCCTCCCACAGAAAGATGCTCCCACACTCACCACATCACTCAGAAGTCACGTAACCTGCACACAGGTGCCTACCTCCCACTGGTCACAAGAGAAAGGGGATTGTCATATAAAGTTATACCCAATATCACAGGAGAGATGTAGTAATGCACAAATATACAAAGTATATATAACACTTTCGTATACAAATACACTAAGGTAGTAGGACATGAACAATTACACATATAGTCACATACACAGGAAGACACTTTTCTTTTTGCAAGACACTATTTACAGAAATACAGAGATACATAGTTACAACACACCCACTACCACATACTGTCATATACCATTTCATGGAGAGGTGTAGCTCCACACTCACTGTAACATACACAATACATCCACACTTAAAGAGACATAGCCAGGCATAGTATAACACAGAGAGAAAATTAGTCAAAACCCAGTTCATATACACACATTCCCCAGATCAGTAGAGATAGGGAACCATAATCTCACAGGCTCACATGCTCACAAACATACACACTGAGTCTCCTCTCAAACCCTCTGGGAAGCTGGCTTCAACCCAAAACTTTCCTGCCTCCTAAAGTCTTCCGGGCATGGGGATCAATTGACTGCCTTCCCCTCCCTTCTCACAGCTGAGCCCAGGGCAGCAGGGACCCAGTCCTCCAGCAGACATGAGAGGGGACCCTAAACAGCCAGTCTTGAAGATACCTTGTCTAGCACCATATCCAGTCCAACCTGGAGCCAGCCATTGGGACTTGGGGGCCATTCTCCCATCTGCCAAGTTCATTCCCAGCCTCATGCCCCAGCATTAGCTTTCGGAAAAGGGCAAATGGATTGATCAGTAATCGTTCCTGGGGAACAAGGGCTGTCTCCTCAAATATCTCCCCACCTGTTGTCACCTACCTGTGCAGGTGCTCTCTCAACAGCTCAGAGCTCCAGCCTGGGCAAGGTCCCGAAGGCAAGTGGGTGGAGCCTGGTTCCATCCTCTGTACCCCCAGTTCTAGCTCCCTCTGCAGCTGCCCCCTCCAGCTCCAGGCCCCCTGGACAGCCCCCTCCTTTCCTGCAGCCTGCCCACCCAGTGCTGTGTCTCTTCACTGAAAACCAGACTAGGGACTGGGAGGAGGGGGGAAGATCCCAGGAGAGGAAGTGGCATCTGACGGCCCCAGCACCAAACCTGGGGGGCTGCAGGGGGGAGGGAGGAGCAGGGAGGCTTCTCATTGTGTGAGGGAAATTTTATTTTTAACAGATGCTAAGGCAGATGGCGCAGAATTAACAGAAAATGGGAGAGGAAAGAGAGGAAGAACATTACTGACTCCGGAGAGAGTGGACATTAAAAAAATAAAGAATAAGGGAATGAAAACAAGTTTAAGTGCTCTCTCCGGGGGGTGGGGGGAGGGGAGGGGAGCTGAGAGGCAGAGAGGGACAGAGCAGCGTGGTGATAACCAGAGGCGTGAAATTACAAAAGTAAAATTTGTGGGACTCGGGAGGGGTTGAGAAGGCCCCAGTTTCATTGCAAAACTCACTCAGAAATTACTGATGTGATGTTTGAGCTTTTATCATTAATAATAATCGAGAGGGGAGGGGAAGACAAAAGGACTCTTGGGCTTGGGGGGTTTGGGGCACCAAGAGGAAAGGCGCTTGAGCCGTGGAGGAGCAGGCAAGACAAGAGTCATCTCTGTGACAGAAAAAGGAAGGGAAGAGAGAAAAACTCAGGGAGATACAGTAGAACTGAGAGAAATGGAGAGACAGAGGCAGAATAAAAAAAAAAGGAAGGAAAGGAAACAAGGGGGAAAGGGAGAGAGAAGAGAAGATGTAGAAGGGATTAAACAGGAGGGGCTGGGGAGGAATGAAAGGAAACTAAAGACAGGAGATTCAGAGATAAAGCGGCTGTGACAAAGAGAACAGAGACAGTAATGGGGAGACAGAGGGCCAGGAAAATAGCACTAGGAAAATGTACACACTAGTGGGCAAAGAAAGTCGCTCCAAAGATGAGTGAGTCATGGCCAAAGTGACCAAAAGCAGGGACCCAAAGAAACAGGAGGAAGAGACAGAGAGGAAAGAACAGAGGCCAAGACAAACAGAAATGAATGAAGAAAAAGAAAGAAACAGGAAGAGTGAAAGACAGACACAGAAAGGGAATGAGAGAGACAGAAGGAAGTGGAGAGAGAGCAAAAACTAAGCCGGACTTTGAAAGGGACACAAACAGAGTTGGGGGAACAGAAATTTCAAAAGACAGAAACAGACCCACACGATCAGAATGAGAAAGAGAGGTGAGATGGAGAAAGGAAAACTGAGCCAGAGGCACAGAGAGACAGAGAGGCTGTGGGGGAGATGACAGAGAGGGCAGGAAGGGAGGAAGGGATGGGAGACAAAGAGGAATGGCCGTTTATCTCTCCTCCCAAATTAATTGAGGCTACATCAGCCTGAGCCACTAAAACGGAGCGATTATGAATGGGTTAGTCACAGGTGGAGTTAAAGGCCTTCAGAGGGATATTAGCCAAAATTGAGTGGCTTTTAATTTCTTTCTAACGAGAGACTGTGGCTGGGGAACCAGGCACCGCCTCCGCTCAGCTCCACAGCTAAACACGGCGTGGGGGCGGCCTGGGCCACTCACCACATGACCTGTGTGGCATAGGCAGCCAAGTGGAAATCGCCATGTCTGAAACATGCCTACAACATGCCTGTGACATGGGATACAATAGGGGGTAGCCCAGTGGAGGGCCAGTAGAGAGGGGGAAGAGGGGTCACAGTCATTGGAAATGGCCAGGTGAGGGAGCACAGGGTAGGAACTGAGCAGTGTGGGATGCAGAGGAGGGTGAGAGGGACAAGTACACACTGCCAATGACAAGTGCTGCCATTGCCACAGAATTCCCCAATTATCCCTGGCCCTACTTTGAGGAAAGCACTGTGGTCCAGGACTGCTTTTCTCCATTGTGGAGAAACCAAGGCCCTGCGATGAAAAGAACTATTGCGCATTTACACGTGAGTAACAATGATGACCTGAACCCTAAAACAGAAAGGTGATGTGGAGAGAGCACTGAAACATGAATCCAGAAACCTGGATGTGAAGTTCAACTCCCCTCCTAACTTATGGCAGAAGCCTGGGCATCAGCCTCTCACTTGGCCTCAGTTGGCCCATCTATAAAATGAGGGGGTGGAAGGCTCAGATCCCTTCCAGCTCCAATATGCTACGGTTCTATGCAAGCGCACTTCCTGTCTGAGGTCTTCTCCGGGGGTCTCGGCTGCTTTGCTTACGAAATATAGGATAGGATATATAACCTTGATGAGTATTTGTGACCACCAGAATAAAGTATGTGAACTGAATTTGGGGTCCCTGGCCCAACTCAGAGCAAATGCAGTGAGTTTCAAGCAGCGGGTGTGCAGGCGACGAATGCCGATCCTGGGTGGTGAGGCCTAAAGGAAGCCAGAGAAGGGGGTGGGCAGCAAGCCGGTGGCTGGAGATGGGTCATAAATGGTGATAGAGGCAGAAGATAGAGGATGTTCTTAGTGGGGACATCAAGAACAAAGGTGCAGAGGTACCACCCTGGCTGAAGCCGACCCGACATGGGTATACAGTGGGTAAAGGGGAGGGAGGACACAGGGGAAACAGTGGGCCATGTGTATGCAGGACCAGAGAAGTTGGAAATCCACGTGTAGCCCCAGGATAGAGCGCACACAGTGAGTTTCTGAACAAGGGCAGCAGACTGTTTTAGGATTTGGGGTACTTGGGGAAGGTGACTATGGGACAGACATGGGAGGAGAACATGGAACTATGTGAGCAGACAGGGGGCTGTTGTGATAGGCTGAATGAGCCCAGGTGAGGAGGAGAGGAGGGGACAGATAGAAGGAAAGAGACAGTAGGATTTGGTAACTGACAGGGTGTGGAGGCTGAGGATGGGACAGGAGTAAACAGCGACCTTGGGGTGTCAAGGACAGCACTTTGGAGAGCATTGATGCCAATAACAAGATAGGCAACACTGGGTGGGAGCTGAGACAGACACACAAATGTGGGCTTCCATCCAGCAGAGCAGAAAGAGGCTGAGGTGAAGCAATGCGGTTCAGTGGAAATTACTTTCATTTCAGCATTTACGATATCCGCCTTGTTGTTCTGTCTCGGCCACTAATTAGCCATGAAACCTTGGACAAGACGCCCTGTGTCTGGGCCTCAGTTTATCCATCTCTAAAATGTGGGAGTTGGTCTAGGCTCTTTAAGTTTCCCTTTAGGTCCATGGTTCTGAGATTCAGAGACAAAGCCACTGCAGAGACCTGCCTGGGACAGAGACCGACTAGAAGAGAAACTGTCCATAATTCTGGCTGCCCTCAGGTCCCCAGAGCCAACAGCTGCGCCCCCTCCTCCTCGCAACTCCATTAACACTCAATTAGAGGGCCTGATGGGCTCCAGCCTTAGAGGCCCCTCCCTACCTCATAGAGACAGTCCCCACTCGGGTTCATCTGATGGGCCCACAGGGAGAAGGCTTCACTCACATTTATAACTAACTGCAGTGGCCGCCCTGCTGGCCTCTCCTGCCTCCTCTCTCTTCTGTCTCCCACAGTGGAGTCCACAGGGTTGGGTGACAATGGGGGGGCGGGGGGGTGTCCTGTAGATCCCATGCTGGAGCCCCAGAGATGAAAGGGAGCAGGCCCTAGAGCAGAAGTGGGAGGGGAGAAGTGAGGAAGAGCGCGTGAGAGTGTGAGAGAGAGAAAAATGACAGGCCCTGAATATTGGGCGCCCTCACTTTAAATCAAGATAAAAGACTGAAGTGGAAAATGAGAGTCCAGAGAAACCCCGGACGGCTCGGGGCGCTAATGGAAACACATGGCTGCCGGCTGCGGGCTTGTCAGCTTCCCCCGGCGCTGCCATTCCCGTCTGATAATCCGGCCTGCCATAAAATTAGACTAGCAAATACCTCCTGACAAAGATGCATGTTTCTCTCTATTGTGCCATCATAAAAAAAACTCCGCTGGTGACTCGGGGAGCCGCAAACTTCAATTTAAATTTACAGTGCTGCGGAAGGAAAGTGATATGCACTCAAAAATTTTAATAACCTATTAAGTTACGACTTCAATTTCATTTTATGAATATTTTCCTTGGGGAGCACGGCTATCACAGAGAAAGATAGAAATTTAAAAAAGATAAATAGTGCCATTAATCTCCAACATTTCTCTTCCATTATCCTTGAAAATTAGGAGTTATTTTTGTTCAGATCTTCATGTAATTAGCTCCCTCCACTTGATTCACTAGCCAGAAAATGACCATGTTCAGAAAATTAAAAATTTGTCATTAAGTGGAATTTAACATAATATCATTTATCTTTATCTATTCCCCAGCTGACAGCAGGAAGCCTTGGCTGCCTTACCGGCTGGTGTGTCAGAGAGGGGAGGGACTGCTCAGGGAGAGACACAGGGAGAGACAGAGACAGAGACTGAGGAAGGAGAGAAGGCCAGCAGGGCGTTGGCCATAGCAAGAGTGAGGGGACCTTGGGAGCTGAGGTGTCAGCCATCGTGGGGAGGCAGAGGAGGCTGGTGTCGGCGGGCACATAGGTGGCCCAAAAGCAGTGCAGTTGGAGGAGTTGGGGGTACAAGAGGGAAGCCAGAGGAGAACATCAGGAGCAGGTGCCAAAAGAAGGAGCTGGCTGGTCAGTGGGGCTGGGGTGAACTGACTCGAGATGACAGAAACGCAGCAGAATTACAGAAACTTCCAGAAAGGGGGAGGGGCGGCTAGAGGTGGGGTGGGGGAGATCAGGGATTATTACCCTCCACACCCCAGGGGGGAACAAGATACCATCATCCTGACCACAGTCTGGCTTCAAGAGAAGACAGAAAGACAAAAAGAGACAGAGCCAGAGAGGGAGTGAGAAGGTAATGAGAGCCAGGAGGCAGAGGTGGAGTGAGACAGAGACGGAGAAGAGGAGAAGTGGCCTGGACAGACTGACATGACAGCAGTGGACCCTTCGTGAACTTGGGCCTCGGAAGGTTCCATGGTAGAAGTCCCCACACAAGCCCTTGGACGTCTCTCAAGGGCTGCATGGCTCCTTCTCCTCCCCCCTCCTCTAAACAGCCCCACCTTAGTCCCCCCAAGTCAGAAATCATCCAATAAACCATTCAGACCTAGTCCTGGGTGGAGAGAGCTGTGGCCGAGCCTGAGAGACTGAGAAGTGGATAAAAGGATTAAACAGCGGCACATTAGTGAGAGATTTAGAGTGTAATAAACCCATTTCATAATAATATGTGCGTTGGGGCCAGTGATCCATCATCGCAGGAGCCTGTCCATGGCAGGGGGAGCATTGACCTGCTGCTGGGAGGGGACCCAGACGGATGGCTGAGGGTTTTTCTCAGGGTCTCAGGATATGGGCAAGGGGCACAGACTGGCCCCTGGGGTCAGGAGGGAGGCATAGGGCTTCTGAGGGCACCTATGGCTCAAATAGCCACAGGGATCAACCTGGGGGTAGAGCTGGGGAGTGTAGGACGAGGCCTGGAAGCCTGAGAGACTCCCCTGTCCTTCAAGCCCAGGACCTGGCAGTAGGGTAGGAGCCTCAGGAGGAGGGGCACCTTCAAGCTGCAGAGCTCACTCAGAAAGGACTCAACAAGCTGAAGACTCCCAAATAAGCCTGCTCCCTCCTTCCCGGTTTTGTTATCTGCTGGCTATCAGATCTTTGTGACTTCACCTCTGTGAGCCTCGGTTTCCCATCTGTCAATTCTAGATAATTAGGCCTGCATCATAGGATTGTGATGAGGGTTACCTGAGATAATGCGTTTGAAATTGTTCTGTAAAGCAGAAAATCCTGGGGAAACATTATTATTGCTGTGTTCCCCTGTTTTTGGCTCCCCACCCACAGGCTGCCTTGTGCCATCTTTCAGTTTGCTTATTGTCAGGAAAAGTTTCATCTCCCGGAGGAGACTCTGAGCTTATTCAAGGGTCAGGAAGAAATGATGTGTTGGTTATATGATTTACTGTTTAATCTGCCCTGTTAATAGGGCAGAGGAAAACATTCTCCTGCTGTTTGTCTCCATTGAGGAAACCAGCATCAGGGATTAGAAAACAAACCTTCCCCTGGAAAAGGAATTGAGAAATAGGAATGGACCAGTTGTCAGTCTCAAAATGTTGGGGGAGGAGAGTGGGAAGATTTGGAGACGCTGAAAGAAAATGGGGATGCCGTCCAGGAGGAGAGAGGTTTAGGGGGGTTGGGCTGCATGAGCGATGGTCTTGGGTGGCCCAGGAGAATACGGCAAGAGAGAGATGAGTGGGGAAATCAGAAGCCACTTCTCCATGATCCAGCGGCACTGGCCCTTTTCCTCTTTCTCCATTGCCCTCAGATATGTCACTCCCTACCCCCATCCCTGAGAGGCCAAGTGGGTATAACCTTCAGCTCTAGCTGAGATGCAGAAGGTGCTCCAATGGGAGGATAAGTGGTGTCACCTCCAATCCCAGTTCCAACCAGTCTCCAATCTGCTCTCAACTTGAACTCAATTCAGCATCAAACTCACTGGTTAATTTCTAGGAACACAGACTCCTCCATGGTACCCCAATCCAATTAATCAAGCCTTCGTGAACCCTCAATGTAGCCAACGACATCATCGATTCCTCCAGACTAAAGTTTCACTGATACCAATATCTTCCTCCCCCGATGGATTGATCAAGGGCAAGTTTGGTCTGCCTGCCTACTCCCCCACCCCCACTCCCCACACATAAAGTCAACTAAATATTGCCAATTCTCCCAGCTTCTGCTGGAGAATTTCCAGATGCCACCAAAAAAAAAACAACAAACAAACAAACAAAAAAACCAGGGATGTAAAACTGGTCCTGTGCTTTCTCCCTGACATCCTTTGCTTCTTTCTGTAAATATTTATTATGTGCCTACAGAAGCCAAACACAAATATTCTACACTACAAAGCAGTGAGTGCCATAAGTTCCCTGTGAGTAATACAGATACTCTGATATACCAGCCAGGGACAGAGCTACACAAGCTGGCAGGGTCAGGGATAGCACTGATGCAAGAAGTGCCACTGGAGCTGGACAGGTGTTAGGCAGAATTTCAACAGGTGGTGCCTAGAACAGCTTGGCCAGAGAAAAGAAGTGTATGAACAGACATGCAGAGAAGGAAGAAACCAGTGTTTAAGGAACACTTACTCACCAAATATATGGTGATGGAAGGAGAACTGACTCTGGGTGGTGAGCACACAATGTGATATATAGATGATATATTACAGAATTGTACACCTGAAATCTATGTAACTTTACTAACAATTGTCACCCCAATATACTTTAATTTAAAAAAGGAATACTTATTCTGTGCCAAGCATACGCTGTAAGCTTTCACCCCTCTTATCTCATTAACCCCTGCCATCATTTTTAGAAATAGGTGTTGTTATCTCCAAGTATATAGATGAGAAACTGGAGTTCAAAGAGGTTAAATAACTTGCCCAAGATCCCACAGCTAGTAAGCAGCAAAGCCTGGCCTCAAGCCCAGAACTGGTTGTCTCTGAAATCCATGCTCTTTCCTCTGGTGCCATTTGTGATTGGGGAAAGCGGAGCAGCCTGATTTACGTGGAGCATAAAGTGTGCGAAGGGGAAGTGAAAGCTGTCCCACGTTGGTCATTGCCTGCACCATCTCTGGGACTTTCCTACAGGAGGCCTGGTGCATGAGGAATCTCAGCCTTGTTGAGAAGACCCTTGGAAATTCAGGAGAAGCAGTCACACAGGGAGAGGCAGTCCTCCAAGCACTTGCTCTTTCAGTGACCCTCTCTTCTGTCCAGACTTCCCAATCTTGTCCTCTCCCCTAACTCCTTCCTCTCAGCGTTGAGAGTCTTCCTACCATGCACCACCTTCTGGATCTAGTATCCTACGTGTCCCTACCCCTCACTGTCAAATATCCCCAACTGATTATATATGCTTGTTGTCTTATGCCTTCTACCACCTACTCCCTCCCTCCCACAACCAAGTCACCAGTGACCTCCCCATAAGAAAAGTTTCAGTGACTTTTTATAGGTTTGCCATCCAGCTTCATTACTTATTAGCTTGATCAGTTACTTATTCAGTCTGAGGTTCGGTTTCATCATCTGTGACGTGGAAGGACAACAGCACCTACCTCACAGCGGTGAGCTAACTCAGTGAGATGAAATAAGGAACGAGTTGGGCCGGCCCGGTGGCTCAGGCAGTTGGAGCTCCACGTTCCTACTGCCGAAGGCTGCTGGTTCGATTCCCATGTGGGTCAGTGCCAGATGGCTCAGCTGGTTGGAGCGCAGGCTCTCAACCACAAGGCTGCCAGTTCGACTCCTCGATTCCCGCAAGGGATGGTGGGCTGCGCCCCCTGCAACTAACAATGGCAACTGGACCTGGAGCTGAGCTGCGCCCTCCACAACTAAGACTGAAAGGACAACAAGTTGACTTGGAAAAAGACCTGGAAGTACACACTGTTCCCCAAAAAAGTCCAATTCTCTTCCCCAATAAAATCTTAAGAAGAAGAAGAAGAAGAAGAAGAAGAAGAAGAAGAAGAAGAAGAAGAAGAAGAAGAAGAAGAAGAAGAAGAAGAAGAAGTAAGGAAAGAGTATAGTGTAGCACATGGTACACAGTAAGCATTTAATCAATATTGGCTGTTATTATTTTTCTCGGCCTTTATTCTTCCTGATCACAAATCCTCAAAAACCCAATAAATAACGAATTACAAGACATTAAATGATACCCTATTGCTTACAAAAAGACTCAAAGCTCCTTAGCTGGGTTCCTGAGACCCTCTTTGTTCAGAACCCAGACGCCCCATCCACTTCTTCCTCATGTGAAAGAATGTGGTCTGATGGAGGCGTTTTCAATCTGGGATCAGAGAAAGCCTAATTTTTTAAAAGGTATTTAGAGGGTCCACAGAGTTTTGATTTGAATTTTTGTATAAAGATATATACTCTTCAAAACCTTAATAAAAGGTCACATGTTCACAGAAATATTATGAACTGAATTTTAACACATTAGAGGTTAAAAGTGTGTGCTAATTGACATAAAAGTATGTGTTGATTGATAAAAAGGATGTACTAATTGACATATTTCCCCCTAATAATTAGAAAGCTAAAATTCAAGCCTTCATAATATGTGCTAATAGCAGGGGGGCTCTCTACTAAAAAAGTTAGAAATCATTAGTAAAGTGGAAAGAGTCACAAACACCTTGGTCCCAGTCCCAAGAGTGCTACTGTCTTCCCCAAGTTTCTTAGGTACTTTAGGCTTCCATTTCCTCCTATATACATGCATATGTATCGACCACACAAGGTCAATGATAGTCTTAAACAAAAAATATATAAGACTGCTGGTCAAGATGGCAGAGTAGGGAAATGCTGTGCTCGCCTCCTCCCACAACCACCACAAAATTACACGTAAATTGTAGAACCGTCAAATATATGGTGATGGAAGGAGAACTGACTCTGGGTGATGAACACACAATGGGATTTATAGATGATGTAATACAGAATTGTACACCTGAAATCTATGTAATTTTACTAACAATTGTCACCCCAATAAATTTAATAAATAAATAAATAAATAAAAATATGTAAAAAAAAAAATTGTAGAACCATCATTGAGAACTGCCTGAAGACTAGCTGAACTTAGAAGTCCTGTAACTAAGGACATACAGAAGAAGCCATGACAAGACTGCGATGATAATGAAACTTACCACAAGGGATTTTGGCAGAGATATAAATAACTAATACATACAACAACACACAGAACAGGGAACTCTGGTAATATGAAAAGCTAATGCTGACTGAATACTAACTATGTGCAAGGCCCTGAGCTAAGAGTTAGCATATATCATTGCATTTCATTCTTGCATCAACACTGTAAAGTAAGTTTTACCCTTAAAATCTCATCTATAGATGAGGACCCTGAGGATTGGAGTGGGGAAGAATTCGCCACAAGTTGTGGAGCTGAGTTTTGAATCTAGGCAGCCAAGCAGTAAACCCTGCAATTGAAAAAAAAAAAAATTGAGCACTTACTAGGTACCAGGTACTGTTCTAAGTCCTTTTACATGTTTTAATTCATGAATTCTCACCACTGCTGTAGCAAATTGTGGATACCACAAGACTTGTGCAATGACTTTGCACAAGAGGTGGAGTCTATTCCCCTCCCTTTGAATCTGGACTGGCCATGTGATTTGTTCGACCAATAGAATGTGACAGGTTGACATTTCTGGGCTTTGGCCTTAGGAGGCCTTGCAGCTTCCATCATCACCTTTTTGGAAGGCAGCTACCATATGAAGAAATCTGAATTATCCTGCTAGAAAGGCTAATGGAAGGAGAGAGGCCCTGGAGGATGAGAAGCTACCTGGAGGAGAACTATGGCTTTGCAAGCCAATAGCCAGCCAGCACCAACTGCCAGACATGTCAGCGAGGTCATCTTAAATGTTCTGAATCCAGCTGAATTTCCAGATGAACGCAGCTGCAAGAGTGAATGCAGCCAGCACCATGGAGAGCAGAAGAACGTCCAGCATAAAAAACTTTTTAAAAAATCATTGTTGTTTTTAGCCACTAAGCTCTGGGATAGTTTGTCATATAGAAGTAGATAACTGAAAAAATAAGGTGTGTACTACTACAGTTGACCCTTGAACAACAACTTTTCCTAGTATAAATGGACCCACGCAGTTCAAACCCTGTTCGACGGTCAATTGTATTTTCCGTCTGTGGTTGGGAATCCGCGTATGCAGAAGGCTGACTTAAGTTATATATGGATTTTTGACTGCCTGGGTGGTTGGTGCCCCTAACCTCCCTGTGTTGCTCACTGGTCAACAGTATTTCCTTATTTTACAAATGAGAAAACTGAGGCATAGAGGGGTTAAATAAGTCACCTAGGATTAAGCCACTAATGAGTGACAAAGCCAAGGCTTAAACTGAGGCATTCTGACTCCAGAGACCACATGAATAACCACTAGGGCTTGGTAAACTGAAAACCAATCCTTCAGAAATGCCCTGATCTGTGAATATGTTACTTTACATGGTAAAAGGGACTTTGCAGATGTGATCGTGTTAATGATCTTGAGACCAGGAGATTATAAATCCTGGCTTATCGGAGTGTGTAGACTAGAATCTCAAGGGCCCTCATAAAAGGGAGGCAACAGACTCAAAGGCAGAAAAACAGGTGATGTGATGCAGGGCCATGAGCCAAAGAATGAGGACAGCCTCTAGCGGGTGGCAAAGGCCAGGAAACAGATTCTCCCCTGGGGCCTCCACAGGGCACCAGCTCTGTCAACACCTTGGCAGTGAGACTGATTTTGGACTTCTGACCTCCCAAACTGTAAAATAATATATGTTGTTGTTTTAAGCCACTAAGTTTGCGGTCATTTGTCACAGCAGCCATAGGAAACTAATACAGAGGGCCTCTCCTATTTAAAGGAGGCTGATCCTTCACACGGGAGCCACCCAGGCCAGTCTCCTTGTCTCCTGTCACGGTTCATGTTTCTGCGCTTCTCTTGTTCTTGAAAATCTCTTTTCCCTCCGTCTATTTAATTCTCTTGTGCCCACCTCTTCCAGGAAGTCTTCTCTGATCATCCTAGCTCACATAGCTCTGTCCTGTCTCCACAGTACTTGATGTTCCTCACCATCTTACTCAGCACTAACCAATCTCCGTGCTAATGTGCTGGCGGGCAGCCCAGTGACATGTTTATGAGCATGAGTCATCAAGTCTGAGGACATCAGCCCATAGAGGCCCTTCTAGAGTCTGTCCCTTCATTTTATAGATGATGAAACTGAGTCCCAGAGAAGGGGAAGAAAGCCACTAATCCAAGGACACCCAGCCAGGGCTTAAAGACAGGCCTTCTGACTTCAAATTCATAAGCTCATTCATTCAGCAAATGCTTATCAAGCCCTCCTTATGGGAACAGCCCCGAGCTAGGTGCTGGAACATCACTAATGATCAGAAGCAGATAAGGTCTCTGCCCTCATCGTGGCCTCCAATTTGTAAGAGAGATAAACATTTGCGCAATAATCACACAGGTATATAATTACCCACCATGACAAGTGTTAGGAAAGAAAGTTCCATAACTCAAGCTGTGGGAGTGCAAAATATAGGGAACTATTTTAATTAGGAAAATCAGGGAAGGCTTCTGGGAAGAGATGACTATCAAACAGAGATGTGAGTAATGGTGAGTAGAGCTCGCTACATCTTTCTAGGGGCAGGGGACGCGGGGAAGAGAAAAGTGTTTTAGGCTGAAGAAATGACATGTGCGAAGGCCTGGGAGCAAGAGGGAGCAGAACAAGGAAGAAAAGGAGTCTGGGATGCCTGGAGAGTCACAGCAACAGGGAAAGAGTAAAAATGAAGCTATAGAAGTACGTCCACAGTGGTCAGACCACAAAGGCTGGGAGGCAGCGGTGAGGTTTTGATTTTCATTCCATTGGCAATGGGAGGCCACAGGAAGATTTTAAGCAGGAAAATGACACGTTCATATTTGAATTTTATGGTGTTTTTCCCCAAGCCAGGGCCTTCTCTTATCTCTATAGACATGTTAGAGATCATTATTACAGGGAGTTTTATGCCACTCTGTATTCTACTCCGTGCCTAGCCTTGGACGAAGCAGGTGCTCCATAAATATGTGTTGATTAACCTCTCAGCAGCATGTGACGCTGTTGATCATTCCCTTCCTCTTGAAGCCCCGTTCTTTGGCGTCTGCACTCTGGCTTCTCTCCATCTTCTGATCACTCTGCCCTCCCCCGACCGCTACCATATTTAAGCATTTCTCACTGTTTTATCTTCATCCTCTTTCTTCTTTGTCCACACTCTCCCCTTTGGCCATCTTGTTGTCTCCAGCAGTATTGATCTCTTCCTTCTGGGCAGAACTTGAGTTCCATGAGGACTCGGACTTTGTCTTGTCACTGTTGCATCTCCAGAGTCTGGCACAGAGCAGGCACCCCAAAAATATTGATGGGAGTATATATTGTATGATTGTTTACATGAAGTTCAAGAACAGGCGAAACGAATCCGTGGTGATAGATGTCAGAACAGTGGTTACCTGTGGGGAGATAATGACTAGGAAAGAGCATGAGGGAACATGGTGGGGGCTGTAAATCTTGACCTGAGTGGTGGTAACACAGGTATATGCATGTGTAAAAGTTCGCTGAGCTGGAAGCTTAGGATTAATGTCTTTACTGTATGTGTGATATATCTCAATACAAAGGTGAAAAATAATGTCACATCACCACTCTCCAGAGAAGGAATTCCTAATTTCTAACTGCTTTATGTCTCCACCTAGATGCCCACCTCGTGATCTTACCCAGCCTCCCAATCAGCTCTCCTCCTGAATGCCTGTTCCCAGTGTTGTCATCGCGATGCTCCAAATCATTTAGTGGCCAAACCTCAGAGCCATCTTATCCTCACACCACCCCTTCTTCTACCCCCCTCACCCAACTTTCCAAAACACAGAAACACAAATGGTCCTGTGGTTATGCAGAATTTTAAGATGGCCTCATGATGTTAACCCCCTGGTGTTACTCCTGAGATTAGCAAAAGGGAGATTATGGGGGGGGGGGGCTGTCTAATCTCATCACAGAACCCTTAAAAAGCAGAGTTTTCTCTGGCTGCTGGCAGAAGTCAGAGATATTCAAAGCAGAAGAACACTGCACTGTTGTTGGCTTTGAAGATGGAGGGGCCACCTGCAAGGGCCAGTGAGTGGTTTTAAGGAGCTGAACGTGACTCCCCGCTAACAGCCAGTAAGAAAACAGGAACCTAAATCCTATAACTATGGGGAACTGAATTTTGCCAACAAGATGAGTTGGGAAGCTGATCTTCCCCAGAGCCTCCAGACCAGTTGACACCTTGATTCCAGCATTGTGAGACTCTACGAAAGGAACCAATTGAGCCCACGCAGGCTTCCAAACTATAGAACTGAGATGTTAAAATAGGTGCTGTTTGAAGCCACTATGTTTAAGGTAAATTGTTACAGCAGTAATAGAGAACTGATACAGACCTTAAATCCTGTCTATTCATAGTGGCCTTTGCATCCACCTTTTTTCCCATTACTTTGGTCCCACCGTGGCTTAGATCCTCTGACCTCACTTCTACCCAACTGAAATATTTGTCTCTGGACCTCTCTCTCTCTACACCCATCATCCATCCTGCTCAGTGCCAGCAGATTAATTTTCCAAAGTCACAACCCTGATCACATCCTTCTCCTGCTCAAAAAGCTTCCATAACAGTGTAGCTTGGTGGTTGGTTATACTTTGGAACCAGAATGCAGGGTGTAAAGTCCAGCTCTGCCTTTAAGAAGCAGATGATCCAGGGGTGGCTGGATGGCTCAGTTGGTTAGAGAGCAAGCTCTGAACAACGGGGTCCTCGGTTCGATTCTCACATGGGCCAGTGAGCTGCGCCCTCCACAACTAGATTGAAGAAAACGAGCTTCAGCTGAGCTTCCAGAAGGGCGGCTGGATGGCTCAGTTGAATAGAGCGCAAGCTCCCAACAACAAGGTTGTCGGTTCAATTCCTGCATGGAATGGTGGGCTGTGCTCCCTGTGACTGAAGATTGAAAACGGCAACTGGACTTGGAGCTGAACTGTGCCCTCCATGACTAGATTGAAGGACAATGACTTGGAGCTGATGGGCCCTGGAGAAACACACTGTTCCCCAATATTCCCCAATTAAAAAAAAAAAAAGCAGATGACCCAGAATATGTTGCTTAACCTCACCCATAAATTGGGAATAAAAGTACCATCTCCACAGGGTAGTTGCAAGGCTTAAGTGAGATATGCATGCAAAAAATAATTATGCATAGCCCAGCATAGGTAAGCACTACACTCTGTGAATGGTGGTTGTTTGGATATCAAGGGTTCCAGGTGGCCAACTGATTAAATTCTTCAGCCTGGCTTACATCCACTCTCCACAAACCGCAAGTATACACACACACACACACACACACACACACACACACACACACACACACACCCCTCTACAGCCTTTTCTTCCACTCCTCTTCCATGAGTCCCATCCTTTTCCCTCCATTTTCATCGCTACTCCCCTCGTTCACATTGTCACCCAGTGGTCTCCTCACTAATTCACATACCTCCATTCTCTGTGGTCAACAGGGACTGCTGAAAACAGCCTGATCGTATTACTTGTGGGCTTAAACCCTTCCATGACTCCACTCTGCTCTCAACATAAAGTCCGGAATTCTTCCCACAACGAGCCAGGCCCTGTACAGCCTGGCCTGCCAATGTCTCCAGCTACCTTCTCTTGCTCTCTGCACTTGTCCCGCATACTCACCAGGCTCCCTCCTGCTCCTGGGCCATCCACCTTGCTATTCCTTCTTCCTGGAACACTCTTCCCTTCCTTATTTGCCTGATTAACACCTATTTGTCCTTCCAGTTCTTAATTTAGAGGGGACTTTCTCCAGGAAGCCTTCCCTGATCTCCCTGACTAGGCCAAACCCCTTTATTACAGGCTCTCAGAGGCCCTTTTGTAGACCTTCTCATAGGAATAAGGTATACGTCCTCGTGTACTTAGTTAATTGCCATGAGCCCCGTAAGGACTGGAACTGCGTCTGTTTGTGATCACCATCATGTCCCCAGGGCAGAGCACAGTGCCTGGCCCAGAATCTGGGCTCCAGAAATGTTTGTTAAAGGAATGAATGAATGAAACAAGCTCAAGGACTCTGCTTCAGCTAAACTGGATTGCTTTTCCCACAGATGCTTTCTTGTCTCCACGCCTTTGCCATTCATATCCCTCCACCTGATATGCTCTCTTGCCTGCCTCTATTCTTCTGTAAATCCAACCCACCCCTGGCAGTCTCTGCCAAGTAATCTTGCCCAGTATTTGAGCCTGCAGTGGCTTCTACCTTCCTTGCTCCCCCCCACCACCACCACCACCAAAAGTGTCTATAGTTTGGATTATTTCTTTCTGATTGTGAAATAATGCATGCACATCATAGAAATTTTAGATAATACAGATAACGTAAAATATAAAAGACAAACATTTCAAATCCCACTACCCAGTGATAATTGCTGCTTTTATTGTATCGCCACCCATTTTTCCATACACAATCATGGAAAATTTTTAAACTTCACCACAAATCAGTGAGATTCATATTGTTCTCATTTTACCAAAAAAAAAAAGTTTTGGATGAGTTCAATAATTTGCTCAAGATCACGTAGAACTAGTAAAGAACACAGAACTAGTGAAGGACAGAGCCCACACTGGATCCTAAGACTCGAGTCTCGCTGACTCAGCCCCTTGCTTTCTCTGCTGTACCCATCATCCCTCCTGGCCCTTCTCTATCTCCATTTCTTACTCCTCTTACATCATTGCTCTCTCCCTTCAAACCCAAAGCCCAACACCCTCTGACATATTCCCTTTAACCCAATCATTCTACTTCAAGGATAGTCACTTTGTCATTTTTTGCAGTCGTAAAAGACCAGTATCAACCTAAATGTACATCAATCTGGTTTTATACATAACACTACATCTTCACAATAAAATACTACATTGTTGTTCTAAAGAACGAGAGAGGTCTTCATGTGTTACTCTGGAATAATCTGTAAAATAATTTGTTAAATTAAAAAAATGTGTATAGTTTGCTATCATTTCTGAATGTAGAGAATATTTTTACAATATGTACAGCATTTCTATACACAAAATGACACCAGTACTTGCTTCTGGGAAGGAGAATATAGGGATTGAAATGAAGGGTGAGAAGGGACTTAATTTTCACTGTATACCCATGTATAATGTTTAAATTTTGACCATATCCATACATTTAATAAATAAAAAGGAAAAACAAAAGCAGAACTTTCCAGGCTCCCTCCCATCATCTCACCGAGCCCATCTCCACTCCATGTATGTGAACGTCTGGGTAGAGGAGTGTGTCCTGCTCCCCTCTCTTACGGCCTTCTAAGTGAGCCTCACATAGCAACTATTTTCAGAGACCAAAGAAACAAGTTTCTTCCACCAGACTAGTAGGATCCTGCAGTCACATGAAGGCCAAGGAAAAGCCTTTCATTCTAGCCCTACTCTGCCATTTGCTAGTTGTGTAACCTTGGACAGGTCATGTGACCTCTCTGATGGTAGATTCTGTCTCCTCTATCAGGTAAAGAGTCCTCCATCATCCCCCTAACTTCCAGATCTTCAAACAGTCTGTCCCCTCTGCCTATAAAATACTGCTCTTCTCCCTTCCCTATCTTGGTAGCTCCTACCCACCCTTCAAGACTCAGCTTTCATGTCACTCCTGAAGGAAGACCTCCCTAATCTCTTAGTTGAGGTCCTGTCCCCTGGCTGTGGGCTTCTCCATCACAAGCCCCATAATACTTGGTGGTCATGACTTGCTCAGTGTTTGCCTTTCCAGTTAGACTACAAGCTCCATGAGGACAGGAACTACACTATGTTTATCACACCCAGCATAGTGCCTGGTACATGGTTCGGGCTCAGTAAATATTTGCTCTGCAAGTAAATGGGCCACATCACTCTTGTCCAGACCTTCTTCTCAGATCCTATCTCCTGACAAACTTTAGCAGCCTCCCCGTGACCACTCATGAGAGAGGGTGTCACTGGGGATTAGTCCCCTCTAGGCTCGTTCTTCCCCTGAAGTCTCTCAGCCCACCTGGGACATCAGGTCTTCCCCACCATCACAGCCTTAGCCTCCAAAGCCAGCTCCTGGAAGTTGCAGCCCAGTCAAGTCCTCTCTCTCAGGGCAGGGCCCCCCCAGGCCAAGGCCCGGCCCCAGACCCATGCCCTGCCCCCAGCCCAGCCTGAGAACTCAGTGGCCCAGCCCAGCCTGGCGGGCCAGGCCCATCAATCGTGCTCCCAGGGGTACAAACCAATTTCTCTTGCTTTCCCGAGCCCATCTCCCTGGCGGAGCCTGGAGGAGCCTTCAGTCGCATTAATCCCAGCCTGGCGGCAGTGACGAAGACGGATTTCTCCACCAAACGATCCATTTGTATCTCTCGTGCACTCACTTGGTTTTTTTTCTGTGCGGATGTTCAAAATATCATGAAAAAGGCGTTAGCCGGGTAGCTGTGGCGCAGCGAAATAATAGAGTGATCCGGCAATGCGCTCCTGACCTTGCAGGACAGCTAATCCATCCGCACATCTATCTTAATTATTCCTGGTTACAAAAGAGAAACTCCACCATCCATTCATTCCAGGCTGGCAATTCCATTTTCCACCCCCACTCACGCCCCATCCTTTCTCCACCATTCTCCTAGCCAGATAGGCCCATTTGCCAGCGCTACAACAATCTCCCCACAGCAGCCCCGTCTAGCCAGGTCTGAGCCCACCGGTGGCAGCCCAGGGCATAGCCCAGGGCTCCTTAAGAGCAGAAGAGAGACACTCTCTTCCCCAGAACTTTGACCAATGTCCATTGGAGGAAGATTACTTACCAACATGATTAAGACTCGGCGGGACGCACACTGATACCCTCACAAAGGCATCCACAGATTCAATCTCATCCAGACTCTGACATTCAGGCCTCCTCTCACAGAGACACTAGCAGGCAGGCCCACGCCCCTCCCCACCCCAAAGCAGACCATTTTAACTCTCCTGCTGCCCTGGCACAGACACGGGGACAGATGCTAAGACGGGCATTTTGACTAAGGGCAGGCACAGTGGGGGATGTCTTGGTCTGCCTACCTCCCACCCTCAAAGCCGAAGACCACACCCACTGTATCCTCTCAGGCCTACTCATGAATACAACCTAGGCAAGCCAGGGCAGAAGGTGCATGGTGGAGTGTGGAAGAGGAAGAGAGCAAAAGAGGAAGAAGAATGAGGAGAAAGGGTTCGAGCAGAGAGCCTGTACGTGGGAGAAAAAGAAGGAAAGGGAGGATGGGGGTGGTATGGTGAGAAGGTCATTGAAATGATATGTGAAAGTGTCTGTTTGTGTAACACAATTTGAGCTAATTGTACCAGATTCACTTTGGGGATGCCTGTGCCAGTCTCTAAAGCCCTTCCTAATTCTACCCTTAATGTACGATTTTTCAGATCCCTCATTCTAATGATTTTAATGCAATCAGCAAAACTAGGCATGTAATTGTCTTGGCTCTGTGCTTGGCCGCGGTGGCTCCTGGGAACCCTGGCTCCTAGTTCCCATGCTTCCCCCACCAATCCTTCCCTCCCTCCTCTTTTACCCCTCACGTCAGCCTCTGTCAACAAGTACAGAGTAAGATTTCTTCAGCTCATGGGGCTGTGGAGAAACAGGAGTTTCAGTTCTGGCCTCATGAAGCCAGATCTGACTGAGAAAAGGACAGACGGGGCAGTGGGGACTGTCTGCTGGCCCAGCCTGGTTAGGTTACTGGGGTTAGAGAAGGAGGAAGCCCTCCCCAAAGAGTTCAGTGGGCTCTCCTCCCCTTCCCAGAAGCAGCAGGCAGCCTGGGCTGGGCCTGTGGGGCAGTGTGCAGGGGAAGGGCCATTTGTCCTGAGACAATGGGAGAGAAGGGGTCTCAGAGCGGCTGTTGATAGTCAATTTGTAGTGGTGACGGCTGAGGTTGCTCCAAAGGCTGGGAACAGCTGGAGCACCGGGTGACTGATGGGTGGGCCCAGGAGATGGGCCATTGGTCTGGCAGACACAAAGGCCCCAGTGGTGCGCGGGTGGGGCCTGTCAAAATCATTAAGTGCTGAAGATGGGAGCCGCTGACTTCAGATGGGACCAGTGGGTGGGGGGAAGAGGTCAGGAGCTTACCCCTCCCTCTCTGCAGCCTCTCTTTGGAACCTCAGCCCCTCACACCCCCACTAGCATCTTATTTGCATAGACACCCCACCCCCAGCCTTCTAGGTCCCTGGCCTCACTCCACTGAGAGTCCAGGTTCCAGTCCTATGTGAGCAGCTCTGGCTCTGGGGCCAAACCCGGGCCTGGCTAGGCCTTCCCTGGCCTCTTTGGGGGACTTGCCCACCCTCAGACGTTGCATTCTCCAGCCCGTGGCCTCATCCACTTCCCAGGGAACAGGACATCCTCAGTTCAGGACCAGGAAAGACCCCTGCCCTCCATTCCAAAGAGAAGAAACTGAGGCCCAAAGTGGTGATATCTCCTGCTTCTCCCTCTACGTGGGAAATGCTTCTCCCACTTGACCTTCCCCAAGGGGGACGGAGGGGCAGTGATAAGAGAAACCCGCCCCTCCCCATCCCTGAACCCCTCCCCCCACACCGTGGCGCTCCCGGCAGGAGAGGGAAGCAGTGACCCGGCCAGGTGGTGATGATGCGGCCGGCCGCGCTGGTCACTCTTGGCCGCTCCCCGCGCGCAGCCCGACCCCCCTCGCATGGGTCACGGCGCCGGCAAAACTCCCTGACACAGAAACGCCGCAGGGCCTGCGCGTGTCGGGAACAATCCTCCTCCTGATGGGAAGCGACAGCTCCGCTCCGCCTCCCTCCGCTCCCTTCCCTTCCGCGGCTCCTCCCCTGCTCCTCTCACGCGCCCCCGCTCCAGGCCCAGTAGGGCTGGAATGCCCTAGCAGGTGCCCCAGTCCCCTCGACCCAGCCCAACAAGTCGCTACCAAGCCCTCCCGTTTGTCCCCCGAGGAGAGGGAAGGAGGAAGAGCTGGGGTGATGGGAGTGTGGACAAGAGGGGCACCGGCGGAGGCACATGGCAGCAGTTGGTGCTGGCAGTGGGGGGAGGAAGCAGACACAGCAGGACGGTTTGTCTCCACCACCCTGCCTCTGTTTTCACAGTGTTCACACAGAAAAAAGACTGGAAAGAAATATACCAACTTGTACAGGAGACTCTCCCTGGGTGTGAATTGACAGGTGGTTTTTCCTTTCCTCTTTTTGCTTATCTGGATCTCCTTTGACTTACTTACTTACTTGTCTTTGAGAGTTTGTTTACAATACACATGGCTTGTGTTACTTCCCCCCAAAGGTATAAAAGCCAAGACAGGGCAAGGGGCTTGGGATGGAAACTCCCACCAGGACTCCAGGCCCTGTCACTGATTCAGCCACAGTGAGGGAGGCAAGTGCACTCTGGATGGGCCTTGGGTGTCAGACCAGGCTGGGGAATGACCCCTCACCATCAGGGGCCCTGCCCCTCCTCCCACTTTGTCTGCAGAAGTGAAGCATATGTGGGGAGGGCCCAGGATGTAGGAGAAAAGCCCAGAAGTACAAAAGTCGCCTCCCAACATTTCCTCACACATGGACGCTCAGACATGCAGGGGCACGCTGACAGGCTGGCACATATTCACACCCACTCTTCATGTATTCACATACCTATGAACGTATCCTTGTAGACATGGCCATACACCCAAGAACACACTCATTCCCCGCCACGCGCTCCCAGGAGCACTTGCAGGCCTCTTGTACTCACACACTCAGCATGTCGCTCACAGCCCCAGACAAATACTAGTCATGGCCTCTTGCTCTCAACCTGCCACCAGCCCAGATCTTTCAGGGTGTGAGTGCCTCGTTCATCTCCAATGACTCATTCATCCTTCTCCAGCTGTTTTGCTGCTCACCTTGACCCAACCTCCTCCGGGTTCTGGGCTTCTCCTACCCCTCTCCCCTAGGCTCCGACTTCACTTCTCAGTCCTGAGACAAAAGAGAAAATTTGCCTGCTCTACCATCTGACTTCAGACAAAGGTTTGGCATGAAAGGAGGAGGGCCTGGAGGAGAAAATGAGGGCTCTCCTACCAAGACCCCCCAATAAGAGGTCTATGTGGGATCCCTGTGTCTGTGGTGGGCCCCTCCTGCCTCCCACCTATGAACCGCTGACCCTGCCCACAGAGCTTCCCCCTTCCTCCACTCCTACCTCACTCCTACTCATTCCTTGTGGCCTAGCCTGGGACCTAGATTCTTCAGGAAACCTCCCCTCCTGGAGCCACCAGACTGAGGCCTGCTGCCCACTGGCACTCCTACCCCAAGATTGTACCCCTTATCAGGTGACATTGCTTCTGTGCCTTCACTTTTGCTTCTCTCTTCATGGTTGTGAATCCTGTGAGCTCCTACAAAACAGGCAGATATGCACTTCATCTTGCAACCCTCTACCCGCACCTGCCTAGCAGTCCCCGGCTGATTCCTTGATGAATGAATGAATGAGCTGAAGGATGTTTGTGAATATGGCGTGTGTCTCTGCTGTTGCGTGTGACTGTGTGTGCATGAAGAGGAGTTGGGAGCAGAGACAGCCACAGGGGGTAAGTGTCACCGCCTGTTTTCTCTATGAAAGTACTAACAACCAATGTATTCCTCCCGACTACCCCTCGTGGGAGGTGTCCATTTTAGAAAGAAATGGAGGCTCACAGAGGTCACATTATTTCCCCAAGGTCACAAGACGGGGAGTGGCAGAGCTTGCCAGACTGTCAGCCTCTAAGGCCAGGGATACTAACTGCTTCTGCCTCCCTTGTCATGGCCCAGGATGGTGCAGCGGGGAGGAGCTGCTTTCTGATAATCATGCTGCCCCACCTCACCTCTCCAGAGTAAGGGGACCTCTGGTCCCCTCTCTGTGATGGGCCCTAAGTCTGTCTCCTTCCCAAGCCCTTACTTCAGCTCTAATTCCCCTTTCTGCCCTCTCTGTTATCATCGCAGCCCAAGATCACCATCTCCTCAGTGTTCCTTTGGCCTTGAATACCTTTCCAGGTGGAAAAAAACAGGGGCTACAGTCTTGGCTCCATCACTGACTAAACTGGTGGTCTTGAGCTAATCACTAATCATCTCTGGCCTCCGTTTCCCCAAGTGTGTGCATGTGGGCTCCAGTCCCTGGGGAGAGGCGGGCAAGAGCAAGCCAGCACCTCACCCAGACCAGTCCACCCCTACACCTCCCAGAGGGGTTTGGGCTCAAAGAGGGCTGAGAAATGCTGTGAATTAATTACCATCAGACCTCCGGCCGCTGTTCATCTCTGTAAACAAACATTTTAATATGTAGTAATTAATTACATCTGCCACACCGACCCTCCTCTCGTTCATCCTTCTTCAGCTTTTCTCCTGCTCACCCTGAACCAACCTCCTCCTCCCAGTTGAGGCCTGAGAACCCAGGCAGGGACCCCCTCCTGCCACCTCCCCAGCCTTCTCCCCCCCCCCACCAGATGCAGGTACTCACATCTGCCACACTACACTGCAGCTTTTGTTCCTGTTTTCGTTTCTCAAATACTTGTCTGTTTTTCTGACAGTCCTTTGTCTCTAGTTCTCTCTGCCTGGATTTCCCTCCCCAACAAGGTTTGATGCCAGAGACACACTCTGGGAGGTGAGGAAAATGAAGAAGCCAGTGGATCTGCCCCCAGGTGCCTAAGCACATGAGCACACGTTTCATCTCCTCAGTGGTTCAGACCCAGGCTCATTTACAGGGATTATCTAAAAGCCAGAACAGACCCTGTTCCAAGAGTACCCATCCGACCCTAAAAGTTCCCAAGAGTTCTCCTGAGCCCCGTCTCTTTTCCTATCCCCAACTCTCTGCCTCCACTGCAGAGGGGCCACATCCGCCCAGGCGAGCCCACCAGGCCTCACCACCATTACTTTCATCATCTCCAAGGGCCAGGAGGATCCACCTCCCGCGCCCCAGCCCAACCGGCCTCGGTACTCGCCAGGGTTAGGCAGCCTAACACCGAGGGCATGTGGGTGGCGCCCCCAGCCGGTGGAATGGAGTGTACCCCTTTTCTGGGGATGTTCATCGTGTCGTGCCTGGAGTCGGGTTGGGAGTAGGGAGTGACTAACGCTGGATCAGAGGTGAGAGCCCCAGATGAGAACGAGATGAGGGGGTCCAGGTGCCTAGGGCTCAAGCCACAGGAAGGGCGGGAAGAGGACCGGTGGCCCGAGAGGTCCGGCCCAGCCTGGCCGCGCAGGGGGAGCCGGGTGGGCGGGGTAGGGCAGGCGCCACCAGGCGTGGAGCAGGGAACAGAGCAGAATGAAATGCAGATGCAAAACGTGCTCGTAAGAGTTTCCTCTCTCTCCCCATCTGCCAAAGCCGAGATTTTAATCTTTAATCCATGAGCAATCAGCGAGCAGCGGCGAATGGCACATTACAGATGTTTTACTGTCGCGGGCGCTCGCAGCTTCGGCGCTCCGCACAAGCGCGCCGGGCGTCTCCGCCCCGCCCGCCCCCACCCTTCCCCCTCTGGTCCCTCTTGCTCTCCCTCCCCTGGTAGTCGTTTAAAAATCTTTCCCTCACCTGCGCGCTCCTGGCCCTCAGTGGAGGCAGGAGTGGACGCAGGGTCATTAACCCTTACTAGCGGACCTGGGGCTCTGCTGGTGGGGGTTCACGCGAGGGCATTGGCGGGGCGGAGGCGGCACTCAGTATTGCGTTGAGGCGGATTCCCAGCCCAGTCCGGATTGAGGGTTGGGGCGCAAGGGCAGGGGCATCGAGTACCCTGCTAGCTGAGCTGTTCCACCCCTCCATCCCCTTCCCCGACCCCATCTCCGGGGCCGCTCACGGCTCCTGCGATTAGCGCTCCAGATGTTCAGCTGTGCTGGGGTTCCGATTTCCAGATGTTGGGCACCTCTGTTCTCACGTGTGGGACCATGATCCCCTCTGCACGATGAGGGAGGAGAGCATTTTAGTAGTCAGATCTGGAAGACCACAGGGAAATCTGACCGGATGGAGTCTTGAAAAACAGCTGATAAAAGCTCACTTCAGTTAAGTTGTGCCCTCTGTAAAATTGGGGCAGGAGTCCCTCCCCCTTCTTGGGAGCTGGAACATGAGAAGGAAGATGGAGCCCTTCTCAGGCTCTGAGTCCAATTTGCTACCCCCCAACCCACAAAGGGTTCCAGAAAGCCACAGGGTTGTACTCTTCCCCCATCTCCGAAATCCTTAGCAGGGACCCCAGTGTGCAAAAATATAGTTGTGTGATCATTTGATTAATATCTGTCACTTCCACTAGTCCATAAGTTCCACAAGGTCAAAGACTGTATTTCACTCTTCGTTGTGTTCCATGGGTCTAGCACTGGGCCTGGCACATAGTGGAGGCTCAATAAATATTTGTTGACTGAATGAAGGAACTCACGTGGTCTGCGGTAGTCTTGGATCATACTTTCTTGAGCAGTTATCAGTGAAGACAGGTCCTTTACCCTGTGCACCTAAGCATGCACACACTGGAGCCCCCATCTCTCTAAGTAAAGCCCATTTTTTCCTATTTACCTGATGGATCTTTCACATTAGAAGGGGACACCAGGGCAAGAGTATGTCTGACACTCAGCCAGGGCTCTTTTGGCCAGCTGGCTTCTCTCCCCAAGCCCCAGGACCTAGACCCCTCTGACTTAGCCTTCACCCCCAACTCTTGGACAGCCTCCTCTTCCTCCCCACCCTCAACCTTTCTGTTTGCATGGCCACAGCCACCAGGACCCTCTCTAACACTCCTTTCCCTAGTGGTTCCAAATGTACCCCCAATCCCAACCCATCCCCAACGTAGTCCAAAGCCTCATTTCACTAAGCAGGGTCCATCCCATCGCCAGGACTCCCCACTCTGCACCCCAAATGGCTTCTGGTCTTCTGAGAACAAAAAAAAAAAGAAGAAGAAGAAGGGAAAGATGTTGTGACAGGAAATGCAGAGGCTGAAGTGGTGTAAAAGAGAACAGCCTGAGAGAAAACCTAGACATTTGGAAGAAGAGATCCACAACAGAGGCAGGGCAGAGATGGGCACGCAGAGAGGAAAGAAGAGCTCCTCAGAGAAAGAGGACAGAGACCCATGTAAAGACAAAAGAGGGAGAAACAGTGATTGGCAGAGGCCGAGGAAGAGGCCCAGACAGGCAGACACAAGGCAGAAACAGGAATGGAAAAGAGGGAGGGTGCCCTGGGGGCTGAAGAGTTGAAGCAAGAGAAAATCTCGGATTCCAGGAGTCACAGCGTTGGGGAAGGAGACCCCAAGATGTGAGGGTTCGAGATGGGCCAAGCGGGCGGGGGCCTTAGTCCTGTGCAAGCCTCGCTCTGTCAGCAGCCACCCGGGGCCTAGGCCGCAGGGCACACAAGCGGCCCTGAGAGGCGGCGGCGGCGAGGAAAGCCAGAGTGAGAGGCAGCGGAGCCGCGTGTGTGTTTTTATTATTATTATTTCTGATTAAAGAGGAATTCATCTCGTATCTGCCTCCTGCCAGGGGCCGAGGCGCCGCCATTGGGGTTAACGGTGCGGAAGAATACAAAAAAATTTCATTGAGGAGGATTATAAAAGTTACTAGCTGGAACATTAACAGAAGAGTAACTTGTAAAAAATGCAATATTACAATATTCACAAGGACGGCAGAGCGTGGTAAAGCTATAAAATTCAACATTAAAATCTTCCACAGCCTAGATAACCTAGTTAACAAACATGGTATTGGAACTACTTTTCTGCTAGGGCTGAGGGATACGAGCCGGGGGCTGATCACACCTCATCAGCGGGCGGTGGGAAGGGAGGGGAGGGGCGGCCCCGAGGTAGCCCCGCCCCGCCCCAGCCTCAGCCTCCTCCCCAGGAAAATGGGGAGAACCCCCAGCGAATGTTGGGGAATGCCTGAGGAAGCACCTGAAAACCTTGGATAGGGCTGCAAGAATATTTTTGTGTGTGAAGTGTTAATTAAATCAGATAATTCAGCATGGAATTCATGCTGCTGAATAGGATATTCATTTCTGTAACTGCAGGATGTGCATATAAAATGTATTGAGAAAGGACTGTGTGTGTGTGTGTGTGTGTGTGTGTGTGTGTGTGTGTGTGTGTTCATATGATGTATGTATGTCAAGTGAGTTTCTATGTAGGGTATATACGTATATACATAGAATCTATGTGTGGGTAAGATGTGCATGTCTAGACAACATTGGTATTTGCTGAGTATATGTGTGTACATGGTCTATTCATGTACAGGATATGTATGTCATTGCAGGCATATTATATATCTTTTTGCAAGATGTGTTTATAAAGGGAATATATGTTTGCATGGTTCTATTCATGTATGCAAGGTGAATCTATCACAGGGCATTATGTGGTTGTGAACACAGGATGTTTGTGTGTACAAATAGCATAGAAAGTATAATATGTTTGCTATGTGTGGAGAATATGTATTTATGCATAGGTTCTGGGAGAGTGCATAAATGTGTATGTGTGTGTTTAGAGCATGTGTATGTGTGTGCAGTGTGACTGTATGTGAGCAGGGTGGATATTTGTGAATGGTTTGTCCAGGTACTTTGTGTATATTCAGGTATCTGTAGTGCATATGTATGTGAACAGAATACACATATGTGAAAGGCATGTATATATGTATGATATGTGTATGAAAAACACACAGAAATTATGTGAGATGTCTGAGTATGTGGAGGGTGTGTGTCAGCAGGTAGAGATACAAAGCATCTGTTTATATCAGGCCCCCAAATACTTGTAGTGTGGTGGTTAAGAGCACAGACTTTGGAGACAGGCTACTTGGGACTGAATGATAGCTTTGTCATGTACTAAATGTATGACCTTGGACAAACAACCTGTGACTGCTTTAGATTCCCACAGGTTTGCAAAATGGAGAGAATAATAGTACCTACCTCATAGAGTTGTTATTAGAATTAGATGAGTTATTATAAAACTCGTTGTGGTGGGCAAAATAATGATTCCTCCCCCTGAAAAGTCTACATTCTAATCCCTGAAACCTATGAATATGTTACCTTACACGGCAAAAGGGATTTTGAAGATGTGATTGTGTGAAGGATCTTGAGATGAGAAGATTATCCTGGGTTATCCACGCAGGTCCAATGTCATCACAAATGTCCTTCTAAGAAGGAACAGGACTATCGGAGTCAAAGAAGGAGATGTGAGGACAGAAGCAGAGATTAGAGTGATGCAGCCATTAGCCAAGGAATGAGGATGGCTTCTAGAAACTGGAAAAGGCAAGGAAACTAATTTTCCCCTAGGTCCTCCAGAAGGAACACAGTCCTGCCAACCCCGAGTTTTAGACTTCTGAACTCAAGAAATGTAAGATAATAAATGTGGTGTTTTAAGTATCACTAAGTTTGTGATAATTTGTTATAGCAGCAATAGGAAACTAACATTCTTATAAAGTGCTAACAACAGTTCCAAGTACACAGCAAGTACCTTGTAAGTATTTGCTAAATAAATTCCTTGGAAGTGATGCTTGATGCCCTAAGGGAAGCCTAGTTTGTCAATCAATTGCCAGATTTGCCATTCCCATCTAAGGCTGCCCCTGGCTACCCTGGGCCCTCCAAAATTCTGGATTCTGCCAGAGCCTATGTTTTGCCATTACCATGGACACATTGGTGGGGGGAATACTCCCTCAATATCTGCCTGCTTCTTCTTTCTTAATCACGTGCTGGGGTTGGGGCTTGTATCAGGGATCTAGGCCTGTGGCTGCGGGGATTGGGGACAGGTTGAGAATCTTTAGACTTCCAGTTCAAAGATGTTGTGAGGGAAGGGAAACTTGTGTGAGAAGCTGGTGTTTTGAGAGCCTGTGGAGTATACACATGTCCTTGTGCACAAAGAGCTACACCATACTAAGCCACAATGTTAGCCATAGAACTCAAGCCATCAGTGGGGTGAGTTCTTGTTCAAAGGCCATAGTTCTGCCCTTACTCCTGTGGTTCTTTGGCTGTCTTTCTCCATCTCCAGCTTGGGGCCTCTGGGTAGTGCACGCCCCAGATGGGGACAGGGACTTTAGAGACATTGCAATGAGACAATGGAATAAGCAGATTAACTTGTACCACAATGTATTTTTAATTCTTACAAGTATGTGCATGGTTGTACATGTGTGTGTGATGTGTGAGTCTCAGTTTCTTCATCCACAAAAAGGCAATAGTAACCCTGCCTTCCTCAATGGGTGTTAAAAGACTCAAAAGAGAAAGTGCTATACAATCACTTGGTATTATTAATATCTGGGTTCCTGGGCCCTTTTCTCACATTTACTTGGAGAAAAGAGGCAACTCTGGTTGTTCTCAGTTATGGGCAGTGCAGGGGCATAAGTAGAAAGAGCAGGTCACAAGGAATCTGAAGGCCCATTGCTAACAGGGAGATACCCATTTCTTCTCACCACAGAACAGGACACAGGAAGTCCGTCCCCCAAGGGAATCTTCTTTGGAGCTGTGCAGATGTGTTTGGACAAATAGACATGTACATAGGTCCACACTATGCAGGTCAGGGCACACTCATGGCAGGCCACAGAGAGGTGTGCTAGAGCATTCTTGGATGAGCCACTGGGAGTGCAACAATCGATTGTGGAGTTCTCTATGTGCATTGAGATGGTTAAGCACCAAACTCTGGAGTTAGAATACCCAGGTAAGGATCTCAGCTGCACTTCCTGGCCAGTGTAACTCTGGGCAGCTTAATTAACCTCTCTGCCTCAGCTTCCTCATCTGTAAAATGGGATAATAATGGTATCTAATTCATAAAGTTGTTAGAAGGATTAGTAAACTGAAATATTTATCACAGTACCTGGTACATAAGTTCCCAATAAACATGGTTGTTGACAACATAATCTTATTAGCATCATTATTCCTCCATCTTCTGGAAAGAAGCAGTGAGCCAGAAGGACCTAGTCAGTTAGAATCGAAGCTTCACCACTAAGCAGTTTATAAACTTGAACAACTGTGCAACTTTAATCCAAATGAGCCTCAGCTTCCTCATCTGTATAATGGCACCAGTAATACCTACCTCGAAAGGACACCCCATGAGGGTAAGAGTTATAAACATGTGGCCTATAGGCCATAGCTGGCCTTTAGCTAGGCCTACACTGTAAATACATAAATCATGCAGTTAGGGCAAAAATCAAAACATACTGAAGGGTATAAAGGGAAAACTAAGTCTTCCTTCCACCCCTGCCCTCTTCCTTGAGGCAACTCCTGTTTCCAGTTTCTCCTATGTCTTTCCAGAGCTAGTCTATACAGGTACAAATGTGTGCATGCATGTATGTGTGTATCTCTTTTTCTCTCAAATGGTAACTTACACATTGTTCCATACCTTCCTTTTTCACTTAATTTACCTTGGAAATCTTTCCATATCTGTATATGAAGATTCACATCATTCTTGGTTAAGGCTGCCTAGTATTCTGTTGAATAGATGTGTCATAAGTCATTTAACCAGGCTCCTACTAGTGGACATTTAGATTACTTCTAATCTGCAAACAAAGCTGCCATGACTATCCTTGCACGTCATTACTTGATCATCTGCCCGGTTAGATTGTTTAAAGAAAAATGTTTAAACAGTTTCCAGTGCATTTCAAATAAAAACCAAAAGTCTTGGTTGCTCTTTAAAAATCAGACAACTTGGCATCACTGATCCCCACTTATGCATGACAATCACAAACTTTAGAGAGGCCTTGACATTTCAAGTTGCCCCAGAACCCCCTCCCTGTTGTTTTCCCAACCCTTCCTGCCCTCATAGGCATCTAGGTTCATAAACTCCAGGGAAGACTTATGATATAGCATATATAAATTGTGTTTGGTAGCCAAGAAATACTCAAGAAATGCTATTGTTACTCTTTCGTGGGGATTACTCATCTACAGTTTTTAGAAGGAGAATGGTTCTTGCACATGTGGGTGGGTTGCATTCTTATGGCAGTAGGGAACTGGTGGTCCAAACAGGAAGAGGAGTTGTGCTCAGAGACACCCAGCCTCCACTCACACTCGCAGACCTTCCACAGCTCTGGAAGGGGGAGGGACTTCCTTCACATATATGCTGCCCCATTGAACAAAATAGAGACTAACCTGCCCGTGAGACCTGTGCTGGCCAACACAGTAGCTATTAGCCACAATGAAATAATTAAATCAAATAAAATTTAATTTAAATTTCAACAAATGCATTTAAAATTCAGCTCCTCCGTCACATTTGCTGCATTTTGAGTGCTCACTTGCCACATGTGGCTAGTGGCCATCATCTTGAACAGTGCAGATATAGAACATTTGCAACCAGCACAGAAAGTTCTATTGGACAGCAGTGCTCTAGACTGTAATCTGTGGAGGGAGAGACTAGGTAGCTCTTTGCCACCACTGTAATTTCCATGTCAAGCAGAGAGCTGACACAGAGAAAACACTCAGTAATGGTTGTTGAATTAATGACTGAGGAATGCATGAATCAACTGACCAACGGCCCACAGGAGACACAGCCATAGGCTCCTCCACAGCAACCCACTGAGGCAGGTTTTTGAGGGGAAAATGAGGATGGGTCAGAGAGGACTTCAATATAATGCTGGAGTCTAGCTGCCCCCAGAGAGGCCAGCAGGGCCACCCCCAGGACTGAGTCCTAGAAAGGAAGCAGTCACCTACGGATTACTTTTTGAGTCAGAAGCCTATCTATGTTCTGAGCATTCTTGCTGTGGCTTTTTCTAACGTCACCCTCCTTAGAATCTGAATAAACCCCCCTTCTGAAATGTCCCAGTTAAACCCTGAGTGTCAGTGCAGAGGAAATGGAGCCCCCTAGTAGCTGGGTGGGGCAGCTGAGATCTTGCTGGTTCCAGGCAAACTCCCCTACCTAAGCCAGAAGTTGTTCTAGAGGTGGTGGTGCCTGACCTATGCCTGCCTAAAGTGTATGTCTGTGCTGAGAGAGAAAGCCAGGAGAGAGATGAGGGTTCTAATTAGGTAAGAGGTGAGAAGACAATGCATATCAGTACACTGGGAGTTTGGATTGTGTGCGCCTTCCTGCACCTATGTTCATCTGTATGTATGGGGGGCTATGTGTGTGGTAGGTAGCTATGTCTATATTAGGGGGCTCTGTGGTATAAGGGGGGCTATGTGTATAGAGAGATTGGCTACAAGAGTATGGTTAAGAGTCTGTGTGGGGGGTGTATTGAAGGCTGTGTATTGGGGGCTCTGTGTATTGGGAGAGCTGTGTGTGTGTGTGTGTGTGTGTGTGTGTGTGTGTGTGTGCGCGCGCACGCGCGTGCGTGTGTGGTGGAGGCCGTGTGGTATGTGTGTGGCTGTGTGTATGTGTTGCGTGTTGTGTGTATTTCTAGTGTGTGTCTAGTGTGGCCAGGCTTCATTTCCTCAAACTGGATATAGGCCCTAGCTGGCTCCTAGAACACCTCCACTGCAGAACACCTCCTCTGTCCATGAGGGGGAGGCTCAAGCTGTTTTGTCACAAAAAGCCCTTCTTGCTTCTAGGAATTGGCAGGGAAGTGGGAATGCTGGGTGGGGAGAAAGCAAAGACCCAGAGAGACAGGTATGGAAACAGAGAGAAAGATAGGGAGAGAGGGAAGACCTGACCAGGACCTGGAGACCATGTTGGGAGGTAAGAAAGAAGGGGGTGGGGAGAGAGAGAGAGAGAGAGAAGCGTGTTGGAGGGAGGGGGAAAGCAGAGAGACCTGGATCAAAGGCCAGGGGGAGAGAGAAGAGAGAGAGAAGAGAGCAGGAGAGAGAAGAGAGAAAGAGAGATTGATAGCGAGTAGGAAGAACAGAAGGAGCGGTGGGGGAAAGCAGAAACAGGGGATCAAAGGCCAGAGACGGGGCCGCTATGGAGGTGGGGGGAAGGGGTGAGGGGAGGGGGCTCGGCGGGGGAATTGCCGGGCGGGCACTCGGGCGCTCCGAGACGCGCGGCTCCCCGGGGAGACGGCAGACACTTTGCGGAGATGTTACTCCTGAGTTGGAGACGATGATAAATATGATAATTTGTATAAAATCTGAATGGGTCTTGTTTTCAGGGAGAATGCCTCGGATGATGAATGGGCCCCGCTCTCAGATAGATGGCTGATAAAAAGTGTATTGGATTGTTGAGAGAGATTTTAATTCTCATTCTGTACCTGCAGATGCCGTGGCCACCGCTCCCGGCCTCCGCCTCCCTTTTGCCCGTCGCGCGGGGCGGCCGGCGCCCCGGCCGGCCTCGGCGGCTGAGGAGGCTTCCGAAATGACTCTAATTACAGAGTTATTAATTTTAAGAGGAGGGTGAGCGGGGGTTTATGATTATTAATAGAGCGCCGCCGTATGGCACGCTGGGCGGGGCGGGCCGCCGGCAAGCGCGCTCAGAGCGCGGAGGACTCGCGGGCCCGGGGGCAGCTCCAAGCCCGGAGGGCTTCGCGGCGGCGGCAGCCAGGCGCTATTTGGCCGCCGGCTGGAAGCTGCCAAGTCTCCCTGCGCGTGTTCCACACCCCTCACCCTTACCCGTAATCCGACTGGCGGTCCAACCTCTCCGCCTGGCCCTCGCACCGGCGCCGCCGAGCGTCCGGCTCTGCGCGGAAAAGACAAGTGTATCCGCAGCCCCGGAACCCAGAAGTGCGGTGGTGTCCCAGGAAGCCAACCCTTACAGCACCCAGCTCCCACAGGTGTTGAGGAGTGCCCCTGAACACCATCCCCCAGGCTGTGACTGGCGCAGTGCTGGCTCATTTAAAGGCATAAGATATTAACAAGGACATATATAGGGGTCCCTATTGTGTGCCAGGTGCGGTGCTGGGCGCTCTAACTCTCTCATTTCCCCATACAGAAGGGATGAGTTTCCCACTTCTCAGATGAGGAAACTACGATTTAGAGAGTAATTTGTCCTTGGGAGGGAATATATTTGCTTTGAGGATGCTACGGGCAGCACCACACCTCCCATACACAACACCTTTCCTTGAAGTGGGGAAGGAGTTGGGGGAGGAAGGAGGCGGCAAAAGAGAAAGCTCCTCTCTCTAATTTACATCCATCCAGTCACCTTCATCCTAGTGTCTTGTCTGAATGATTTGGCATATTGCCTAATACCCTGTCCATCTTGAAGGAAGATTTTCAAAAGACTAGGCTGCAAACCAGGAAGGCAGACACCTAAAAGAAGCCCATAAATGGTTTTGCTCCATGGTGCTGGCTATAGTGACTATTTTGAAGAACTCCAGGTCATTTAGAAGAGGCCATTTGGTGTAGAATTGGTTAAATTCCAGTCAAAATGAAACCCCTCTAAATATAGGCCCAGATCCCTCCCCCACCCCACACACACATATTCATTCCTGCACTATCTACCTGGATGGGTTAAAAGACAGCACAGACAGTCTCCACAGACCTGGATCATTCCAGAACTTCTTCAACTTCCGTCTTTTGGCAAAGATAACTCCTACCCAAAGGGGGGAAAGACCTCTGTGGGCCTAGAGAAAGGAGGGACTATAGGATGATTCCAGCATACAGGGGATGAGCAGCTCTCTGGTCACAGTGAGGTCAATTCTGAGGACAGCCTTTGTGCCTGTTGTGTGGACCCCAAGCAGTCAGAAGAGAGAATGCACTCAAAAGTAGGGTCCTTTGTGCTCCTCTGCAGTTCCCAGGACACCTTGGCCCAGCTCATGTGGATCTGTATGGGGAAGGAGAGCTCAGGTCAGGCCCATGTGTGGGGCATTAGAAACAGTCCAGGAAATTATTGTCTGTGGCTGGTGTTGAGGATTCAGGCTCCATCCAGGCCTGATCAGAAGCTGAGTCCAGCTGGGATGAGGCATGAAAGTAATCCCCGTCCCACTCCATAATGAGAGGATGCAGGCCTGGAAGCTGGAAAAACCTGAGGCCCATGGAGAGGGACAAGGCCCAGCTGGGAAAAATCAGAGTCTCCCAATACAAATGACAGCTCTTAGGATGGGGCTTCAAACTTCCTGCAGGGCCAGGAGAGGGCCGGAGGCCCTGCAGCCAAATAGACTTGGCTGGTTGATCACGGGAGCCAGCTCTGAGATCCCAGACTCAGAGGCCATAGGCAGAGAAAAGAGCACAGAGGTGGTGAAAGGGGGCTGGTGTTAGGATCTGAGAGAGAGAGGGGAGGAAGGCTCCTGGGTTTCACCAAATGGATGCCCTGAGGAGTCCTCTCAGACCCACTTAACATCTGAGCCACAGCCAGTCTCTTCTCCCTCTGATGGCCCTTTCTTTGGGCATGAGGAATATATAGTATAGCATGTGCTTAAGAGTGTAGGTTATGAAGGCAGTATCTGGGTATAGATCCTATCTTTGCCACCTACTGGCTGTGTGATTATAGACAAGTTACTAAAACTGTATGCCTCAGTTTCTTTAGGTTGATTTCTCCAAAGTGTCTCTCTATTCCTACTCTTTTATTCTCCCCACATCCTGTTACTGCACAGAAAACAATGCTCAATCTGTGTATGCAGAGGTCTGGGCCTGGGGTGGGCAGGGAGAATGAACTGATGTGGTCAAATACCTATGTGTCAGGGGTTAATATACCCTTTGTTTAATACGACCCAAAAAGTCCATAAGGCAGATATTCTTGTCCCCATTTTACAGATGAAGAAACTTAGGCACAGTGGGTTCAAGGGATGTGTCCAAAGTCCCATATAACCAGTACGTTTTAGATCTGAGAAAGGTGGTGTCTACCTCAGGATTACCTGACTCTATTTTTCACTTTTGGGGTGCTGCTCTCTCTGTGTTGGGGTTGGTGAGAACTTATCCCCTTCTGTAGTGTGCATTGTTCTATGAGACGGCCTAGTAAGGCTGCATGAGGTGGGGAGAAGGTGTTGCCTCCAGACATATTTAGTAACCACTACAGAGGGGAGGGTTTGCGAGGGGAGAGGATGTAAGGAGAGGGGAGAGGCCAGAGTTGATACTAAAGTTACCCAGAGAACAATGGACCTTAATTTATCATCTCATCGACAACACACACACACACACACATAAAATCTGCCCTAGTCCAGACCACCCAGCCTCCACCTCTCACATTCATCCTCTCTTCTCTATCTCCCTTGGGCTTTTTTTGGTTTGTTTTAAGACCCACTTCTCTTGCTGAGACTGTTTTCCCAGTCTCTGCTATTCTCTCTACCTCCAGGCCCACTGTCCACACCTCTAGAGTGGTCTTTCCCCTCCAAATCAGATCTCTTCTCGTCCCTGCTTAAAATCCTTCGATGGTACCCCATGGCCTAAAGGAGCAAATCAAAACTCCTTAGCAAAAGTGTTCCTTGATCTAGGCCATGCCCACCTCCCAACCTTATTTCCCTTGCCTCACCCCCTTTTGGCCTCAAAGAATCCTTTACAGTTCCCCAACTAGGTGGGTTGTTGCCCCCTCCCCATGCTTTTGCTCCTGGTTTCCTTCTGCCTAGGACTATGTTACCCAGCTGTCCCCTGCACTTAGTGCACATCAATCATCTTGCAAGACCCCACCCCCTTTATGAAGCATTCTCTGACTTCCCCCATTTGTGTTTCCCTGTATCCCAGTCACCCTTCCAGCCCAGAACTTGACACTTTGCAGAGTTCCTTGGTTTATAGCTCTCTTTGCCACCAGGTAATATCCTCCTTGAAAGCAGAGCCAGTGTCTGATTTACCTCTGTAAGCCCAGTGTCCATCCCAGAGCTGACCCAGGTTTATTGACTGACTGGTGCCCTGGGAACTGGCCCAGCTTGCTTGCTGTCTTCCCAATTTCCTCAGCCCAACAGATTCTGATCTAGGTATCAGTTTCATTCTGTCTCCTTGCAGAAGTAGGAATTGACTGGACTGCCCATTTCCTTCCTGGAGGTCTTTCCCCCCTCCCTCCGCCTCTAGTCCAGCTCTGTGGCTGGACAAGGCAAGAGGGGGAGGGAAGAAGGGGAAAGGAAAACAGAGTGTGTGTCCATTGCCCCAGAAGTCCCAAAGGTTGGAAAATTTCGGGGCATTTGTCCTCCCAGAGGCTGCCTGACAGGCAGGGATGCTTTCAGCTCCTCACCATGGGTGGGTCCCACAGGCACAGAGGCCTCCTTCAGCCAGGTTGGGTCTCAGCCTTCAGCCCGGCATCCTTGGGGAGCCAGAGCACAGGGGCTCGAAATGAGTGAGACCAGGGAGGGGGCGCTCCCACCCTTGTCCACGCAGAGACGTCATCAGACCAGACAGGAGATGTTCGCATTCACCCTGGCTCCTTCCTTTGCCTCCATATTTCCATTTTGCATTCCTCTCTGCTTCTCTTCTGCACCGCCCCCGCCCTCTTCCCCGCTTTCTCCTCTCTTTTCCTTTTCTCCTCCCCAGTCTCAGGCCCGGGCAGCCCAGTGTGGGGCCTGGCCCCTAGAGCCAGCGGAATTTGCGTCGCGCTTCTCTGTCACCGCTGGGAGGAGGTTCAGGAAATGCGCCCTCCACTGGCACCCGGTCGCGGTTCTCGCTGCGTTACTTTTTTTCTCGCAGCTTTTTCTGGGCGCGCCCCCAGGTGCTGGGAACTTGCAGAGGGTGGGGGGTGGGTTCTCCGAGGCCCTGCAAAAGAGGGGGCTTTGGTGGGGAGGAAGGCGCTGGTGTGTGGGGGGGTCTGTGCTAAGGTGGCCGAAGCCCTCCCTTCCGCTCTCCGCCTGCCGTAGCTCCCGGGCAGGAAGTCCCAGGTACCCAATTGGCTCCCAAGAGAGAGCTTCGCGCCTTTTATCTACTCATCCCCGTCCCCAGCCACGGATCCAGAATGACACCCACACACAAACACCATTCCTTACAGGAGCACGTACTACTCCTGTGCGCCCCGCGCCCTGGAACTTCTACTCGGAGTCGGGTTCTGCGCCCGATCCAGCCTAGAGCCCCCAGGACGCAGGCTTCGCTCCCGCCAGGGCCCCCGAGTCTGCGGCCCTTGTGCACGAGCCCTGGCCGCCGCCGGGCGCGCTTTCACTGCTGAGCCTCGCAGGGGAGTTTTTGTAGATAAACAAAGCGTTTGCTCTTTTGGTTTTCTTTTCTTTATTCTTTTGTCTCCTCCTTAATCTCCCTCCTCGCTCTTCTTTCTTCTCTAACTTCTCTATCCCCTCCTCATTTTTCCTTTCTTTTCGTTCCCTTTTCTTTCCCACTCTCTCTGCCTCTCTTCTCTCCATCTTTTCCCGTATCTCCCTCTTCTATTTTGGCCCCTTCTCTGCCTCTGGGTCCCTCTCTTTTTTGGGGGGTCTCCCTTCCAGGGTCCTTCGCTGTCCCGTTGTGCCATCTCCCTACATCATTTTTTCCTGACTCCTCCGCCTCTTTCTCACTTTTTCGTTCTCCCGGCGGCCTCAGTCTGGCGGGCTCGGTCCGGCTCCCCCGCCGCCTCCGCCGCTGCAGTGATTTATTCGCCTCACCCGGCAGAATCAGGTGCTGAACCGAGCCCCGGAACAGATTTCTCCCAGAAAGGGTTTTGTGAACTAAACGATGCTAATTATAGGGTGAGGGAAGCGCCTCTCGAGGAGGGGAGGCGGGCCGGGCCGAGCACGCGGGTCGAGGGGAGAGGTCGGGGCCCGGCCTCCCCTGAACCTCTTGTCCCGGCTTTCGCTTTTCCCTGGGAACTTTCCCGTCTGAGTTAACTATTAACCGCTGGCGAGAGGCAATTTTCTTCGGAATTTCAGCGATTTCCTTTTCGCTGTGGAGGCAGATTAACATGCAAATTGTGAGATGCTCGGCTTGAGTCTGCGCGCGGGCCAGGATGCCTCTTCCCCTCCAAACAGTGTCCTTTGCGACGGCGGAAAACTACTGCACCGCCCCCACCCCCGTGCGGGCGCAGGAAGCCGTGACCCAGCCAGTGCCCGGCGGGTGCCCGGAGTGAAGGTGGAAAAAGCCGAGCGCCAATGCTTGGGGGCGGGGTTGAGAGGAGCCTAACCCGGGCCAGCCAGGGGGACCTCAGACTCTTGGCCGGGCACGGCCACCGAGGAGCCTGCGACCAATACAGCCTGGTCCCTAGTTGGAGCCCCGCACGACGCTCGTCGAGGCGCTGGCAAACTCGGGAGAAAGTCTTTGCCGCCTGCAGAATCCCCAGACTGTCTCTCACTTCCTCCTTCTTCGCCACTGCCGGGCACCCCCAAAACACAAGCACACACATCCTGCTCTGGCTTTTGATCACTGCAAACTTTGTCAAACTTGAGCCGCTGGGCACAAAGTCGACGCCTTTCCCCCTTTCCCTCTCTTGCCCGCCCGCTCTTCCAGGAGCAGGACCGGAGGGGGTTCTCAGCCTTTGAACCTGGGCCCTCAGGGGACAGTTTCCGAAAATCTGGGCCTCGGCTTGCTGGGACGTTAGCCCCCCGCGGTCCGCCTTGCTACTGGTCACCGCGGAAGGCGCTAATGGTTGCAGCGGCGAGGCTTGGCAGGGCCCTGACCGACAGCCCTGCTACTGCCCAGGCCAGGCCTTCCTAGGGCGTCCGCCGCGACCCCTCACTATTGCGTGGGGCCGTGCTGGGCTCAAGCCCGAGTTCCGGGCTGCCATCCCTTCGCCCAGCCGACCTCTATGCGTTCTCAATTTTTCTAGCTGATTTCCCCCAGTCCTCGCCCGGGGTTAGCTTTCTCCCCGCTCGCCTCTCCCGCTCTGTCTCTGGCGGGGCTGCTTCCGTCTCTCTGTGTCTCTCTTTGTCTCTCTGTCTCTGTCTCTCTTGTTTGTTTCAACGCGCGGACACTGATTGCGCCTTATGAAGTTCTAACTGGTTTTGTGTCAGGAAGATCTTTCTCGCTGCTACCCAGCCTGGCGTGACGGATTAAACATCAACTAGTTAAATAAAAATTAATATCAACTGCCTCCTAACTTCTAATGTCATGTTGTTTATAACTAATGAACTGATTAGGGGATAAACACATCATAGAGACATTCGGCTCTCCTGCCTGGGCTCAGCCGCCGCCCAGTGCCCACTTCCCAGCAAGGCCTGCCCCGCTGCCAGGCCAGGAGGGTGGGGGCTGAAGGCTGGCAGCCCCCTGGGGTTTTACTTCTCTGCCTGCCTTGGTCTATTTCCCTCTTTCTTTCTCTTCCCCCTCCTCTGTACATTTCCTTTTCTCCCTCTCTTTTTCCCTTTTTTCCTTCTTTCTTCCTTCTGTCTTCCTTCCTTCCTTTCACTCTTTTCTGTCCTCTGCTTCTCACACTGTCCCTGGTTGTCCCCCCAACCCTGTCTCCCCTAGTCTGGTACCCCAAAATCCCAAAACCCCAATCTCTATGGGAGTCTCTACCTCTCTTCCCGCTCCTTCCCCCTCGTTTGGGTTCATTCCTCCCCAGCACAAAGTGTAATGATTAAAAGTATCCTTGTGACTGGGATTTCACCTGCTACCAAGCGGGAGGCTGCAACCTCTCCCTCAGCACCTTGTGAAGGGTTGACATCTCCCCAGCTATTTAGGAGAAAGGGGAGGAAGCTAGAATAAGTGGGGTTGGGTTTTCTATTTCTCTTCTATTAAATCTGGAAGCGTAGGGAAAAAATAAAACTGATTTTTAAAACTTTCACCTTTTCTCTTGTCCCAGAAGCAATTAACACAGGTTCAAGTGCTAAATTTAATTTTCAAGGAAAGAAAAACTGCTCTGGTGGGCTTCCTCCAGGAGCTTTGGAGCCCTCTCCACACATACCCACCACACCCGCCAGGCCCAGCCTGAACTCAGCAATCTCCTGCAAGGCCCTTTTCCTAAAGATACTTAAACCAAATCACAACTGTCATCCTGACAACAATAAGGCAGGAAAGCAAGTAATCACAGACCTAGGTCCGGTGATTTTTTTTTTCACCCTAAGAAGCCACAACGTTTAAACTTGGTTTGCCCTAGACCGCAGGGTCTGACAAGACAATAACAACAGAAAAAGCTTTTAAAACCAATTTAGCACACGTGAAAATGTAATTCTAATGAAGAATCAATAGGCTGGCGGATCATTTTTCCTGGGACTCCTTGGAGAACCTGAGAGAGACTTTCAATCAATGGGGCGGGCAATGAGCAAAAGGGCCCGAGAGACAGTGTGGGACAAGGTGAGGGCTGAAGACAAAGAGACGCAGAGCCTGAGGAAGGAGGCTGGAGGGAGGCTGAGGTATGGCGCTGAGCCCTGCGACTGGCATCACTTTGCAGGCTTCTGGAGTCCCCAAGGCTCTAAGAGTACCAGAGCCAAGAGCTAAGAAAGCTCTTTCCTCCTCTTGGTCCCTCTGGTATGCGACAGGCTGCTTAGCACAATGGCCTCAGCTGCCTTCCCCTGAGCCTAGGCCTCAGCCCTGGCACTGCCCCAACCCTGGGCCCTGTGTTCAGGTAACTGTGACGAGCTGGCTCAGGAGCAGGCAGGGACACTGAGCTGAGTGTGTGTGACCCCAGTTCAAAACACTTGGTTCCCCAGTGAGTGCCTCTCTGCTATGTGTGTCAGGAACTTTGGGTCTCAGTTCCTGCCTCTGAGCAAGAGTAACGAATGTGTCTGTGGTCACACTTCACATTTTATAAATCACTTCCACACAAGTTATCTTGTGAGAAACCTGTGAGAAGGGCAAGGATTATTACCACTACTTTAGAGAAGAGGTAACAAAGGCACAAAGAGCTCTGCAGTGAAGGTGTGACTCAGCGGGGTGGTGGCCCTTGTGTGTGACTGGGTGTGGTTCTGAGTAGGTGACAGAAAGGCTAACTATGTGTGTGAACATCACACGTGTATGCAGTGGAAGAACCACATGAGAGTGCTTTTAAGTTTTGTGCTCCTAAATTGGAAAATCACTGATTTAAAAAAGGTGGGGGAACTGGCAAAGTCTGATGTTTTAAATCACAAATAGTTGGAGAGGTGATAATTTGGCCATGATTTGCCTGAAACGGTAGAAATTCATGTGCCTGTAGGAAGATTTTAAAAATTTAAGGTGGGGAACTATGACATAGGTTTTGCCTCTGGGCTCCTGTGCCCCTCCAGCTTCCTGTCCCTAGTTGTACAATCTTTCTAGAAGAACTTCAGCATAAGTGGATGGGCCTTCCAATGAAGAACTCCAGTTCCTAGCCTAAGTGGACTCAGGGGGCCCCACGGACCTGGGCTCTGCTCCTTGCCTTGGTGCCTTTCTGCCTGGGGCCTGGAGGTGCGTGTATACAACATGGAGATGGGGCCAGCCACAGCCCCCTGTCTGCACACTGGGGCACTTTCCTTGACAGCCTCTCAGTGTTACTCAGCACATGTGAGCAAAGCTGTGTGAAAATGGAAGGCCTAGGGCAAGTGGTAGGGAGTATAAAGTAGGACAGTGAGAAGGGGGTCCGTGGGGGGGGGTAGAAGTGGGAGCAATAGCGCTTGAGAGGTATGTGTGTGTAACAAGTAGGAGTACAAGAGGGTGCATGTGAGAAAGTGGTGTGTATTAGAGGTTTGAGGGAGAATTTGTGACAAAGTGGTGAGAGGTGTAAATTCCAGATTGAAAGAACATGATGTGGGCAAGGCTAAGGGGAAACTTGGATCAGGGATGAAAGAGCAGGAGTGTACTTAGGGTGAGAACCTGAGGGTCCCAGAAACGGGGTGAGAGGACCAGAATATTGTGAAATGGTGTGTCTCAAGCAGGTGGTCACCTGAGTGCGGCGGGAGTTAGCAGGGGTCTGGTTATTCTCGCTTGTAGGACCCTTAAGGCAAGGGAGCCAGGACTTTTCATTTTATTCTGAGTTTTTAAAAAATCCAGAACAAAAGAGCTTCGGAGGGATTTAGTGAGCACTTCGGCAATGTATTCGTGAGAGGGCCCTCCAAGGAGCAAATGTGTGGACCAAGAAAGTTGGGTGCATGGGTAGGGATCTTGGAACCTGACGCTGAGACCCACGTGTGTGTGGCAGGTTGTGGAGCTTGATGGTGGGGAAAGTAGGATGGGGCGAGTGCTGTGAGTCGCGGGGAAGGGGAGCCACACAAAGTTGGGGACTGCATGAGAATGAAGGCGTCCCTGTAAGCGAGGCCGTAGACTGACGGGGAGCGTGTGACAGTGAAGAAGAGGGGGTGGGGTAAGAGGGTGTGCTGTCGTCTAGGCTCGGGATTCGGTCTTTTGATGCCTCTGGCAGCGCGGGTGTCGCTTGCCTGCGGCTGGCTTGGGGCCTGGGGGCGTGTGCATGCGTGTGCGCCGGCGGAGAGCCCGGGGCTCCCCCGCGCGTGGCTGTGCCGCCGCGCAACCGGCTGTGTGAGCGCGGGCGCGAGCGGAGCGCACAGCCGGCGGAGCGGGCAGCCTGGGTTATCTGAGCCTCTCGGTCTTGGGTGGCTGCGCCCAGATCTCCCGGCGGCCGCGGCAAAAGCGAGACGCGCTGTCCCGCCACAGAGGAGCGGAGAAGCGAGACCCAGGCCCACACGGCAACCGAGGGGGAGCAGAGTATGGAACAGCGCGCGGGCCGGGCAGGTGAGCGCGGGGAGTGACACAGGCAAGAGGGATGGCTGAGAAGGATGGGGACGACCAAGCTGAGGGCGGACTCCACTCCTTGCTTGCCTGGTGGGGCCCTTGTAACCACTGGGGACTGGGCTCTGGGGCCTCTTCCCACCGCTGGGGCCTCCTGGGCTTTCCCTCACAATGTCCTCTAAATCTACTAAAAACTTTCCACCCAGAAAACGTAAGTTTTACAACTTCTCTTGGTCTCTTTGCAGAATCTGGCCTCTCCTTTCTGTTGTACATTTAAGACTTTGTCTTTCCACTTTCACTCAGGCTTGAGAGTCCCAAAGGCATGATGTTCATACACATAGTTTGTATAAGTATTTTGCACAACTTCCTCCAAGTTGGGTGCACTGGGAAGGCTTTAGTTTCTAGTGGAAATGACATGTGGGTGTGTGTACATGTGTGCTAGTGGGTGGGGACATGCTGTGTGCACGTGTGAGAATCTTGTGTATTTAAGTAGAAGCCAAAGTGTAAGTGTTAGTATAGATATATATGCCTAATATGTGTGGTGTGAGGGCTCTGCCCCCAAAATAAACAACTCAAGGGAGGCCTGGGACACAGGGAGGGATGGTAGGCCCCAGGGGACCCAATTGGGGACCCAAAAAGCTAAGGGAGTGGAGGGCTGCAATCTCTCTTTTCCCCTTCCTTCCGTTCTCCTACAGGTCTGCCAACTCAACCTGCCTGCCCACTAGATGCCCCAGAGTAGTGCAGGGTTGGGGGGCTAGGGATCCAAATTTAGTTTTGGATTGGTGCGGAAGGAGAGGGTTGGATCAGGTTTCCAATAGTTTACAAATAATTTCAGAGGTCAAGGACTAAGTCTAGGCCCTTTTCGCATCACTCCTCCTTTCCCCCCCCAAATCTCCTTCCTCCTCTCCCTCTCCCTCCTCCACCCCTCACCAACTCAGGTTCTAATTCTTTCAGCTGATAATCCAGTTTCCACCCTCAGCACTGCCCTTCCTCTAGTTTCTTGGCCCAGTCCCTGGACCACCTCCATTCCCCCTTGGGGGCCTTGTCCCCGCTGGGGGATCCGGAGCCCCAGGAGTGTCAACTGTGGCCTCCTGGGCTTTTAGGGCTCTGGGCCACCCCTCCGCACCAGAGGTTTAAGTAGGGAGATCAATAGCAAACAGTTGTAATGATCTAATTAATTATGGCAAAATTAAAAGCGAGTACAAAATCAATCTCTGATGGTGTTGAAGATGGAATTCAATTGAGAGCCCATCTGTGCACCCCCTCGACCGTATAAATATGCAGCCCAAGGACAGACCTAATGGCTGGGCCTTCCTGGGAACCTCTCTCCCCCTTTCTTCCTCTCCAGCATAGGGCTTCTCTCTCCCTCTGTCTGAATCTATTTTGCCTCGTGCTGCCTCCTGCCCCCACCCCTCTTTCTTTCCCTGCCCTGTCTGCTGACGCTCCCTACATTCCCACTTTCCATTTTCCCGCAGGGAGGGTGGCTCTCCCTGCCTTGCAGGCCTGAGGTACGTGGACCTGGTTCCCAGTCCAGGCAAGTCTCCCAAAAGATGCAGTTAGGCCCCCTCCCCAGCACCGCGGGAAGGAGAAGGCAGAGCGTTGGGGGGCATCCTTGACCGCCTGTCAGGGCTCTTATCCCAAGTTTCCAGGCGCTCAGGACACTCCAGACCAGACCAGAGCGCTCACCAGTAGCGGCTGTCCCAGTGCAAGCTGCAGAGCAGCCGGGAAGACTAGCTGCGTACCAACTCCCTTTCCCTTCCCCTTCCCCCCGGTTTTTGCAGGTTCGGAGATCGCACTCCAGCCAGTCGCGGTTTGGGGAAGGGTGGGGAGGAGCTGCGGAACTGGGAAGGAGGCAGGGCTGTTTCTATCAGAAGGAAATCACTGTTACCTTCGAAACAGCCCCACCGAGCTCTGCAGCCTCCGAGCGGCCTTTGCTCTTTCTTTCTCTTCACCGCCCCCTCCCGCTCTTCTGCCCTCACCTCCACCTTATACGCGTCTGGCCAGTGCACGGCTTGGGGGTCAGGGGGGCCCGTCCTCAGAGGTCCCCGGCGCCCCTTTTGGCCCCGTACGGCTAGTTCAAAATGACAATGACACACAAGAGCTAGCGAGCGTGCCTGGAATATTCCCGAGCGCAACCGCCGCAGCCGGGTTTGCGAAGGATACGGGTTTTATTTAGTGCCGCTGAGCCTTTTCGGGAGCAGCGAAAACCAGCAGGAAAAAGCGAGGGAAAGAGGAGGGAGAGAGAATCGGCAACTAGTGTCAATTGTGGTCTTTGGCTATCGCCGCGTATATCCCCAGAACCATAAAAACAAGACCTTTATTTGATGTCCTCCCTTTTACTCCTCTGGCCTGTCCCAGCTGGCTTTCAGGATCCCTGTCGCTGGTCCCCTGCCTCTCCCTCCTGGGACCGTGGGCCCATTCCCTGGCTCACACTGAGTTCCCAGGGTTCTTTCTGCCCTAGGAGACCCCTCCCACTCCCTGGTCCTGCCGAAGGGCCCGCAGAGCCTGGGGGAGACACAGCCTGACGCCTCCCCCCCTCTTTTGCGAGGCCTCCTCACCCCATTATTAATTGCTGTGTTGACCTGCAGGATTGATTGGTGGCCCCGCTGGAAGAGGCTGCAGAGGCCTTGGCCTCCGAGCAGCCTCAGCTGAGGGCAGAGGGAGGAGGGGGAGGTGCTGGATATGGTCCTGAGCTCCCACCTCAGCCCTGCCTGGGACACAGCTGTTTGCCTAGACACGCTTCTCCAACCCCCACTCTCCACAAACACACCTTTTACACACTCTTACAGCACTCAAACACACACTCCCATGATCCCCTCACCAAGAGACGGTCAGCCCCCAAGGAGACACAACTGAAATTCTTAATTGATTTAGAAATTGAAAGAGGCTTCCTCCCTCCATTAGTCAGTTTCTTCAATATATTCGTTAGCCGCGGGTCTAGACCTCCCCGCTGGTTAAGAGGTGGCAAGCGGGTACTGGGATCCGAGCTTTTTTCTGTTTGAGATTTACTTTGCATCTCTCTCCCCCCCCCCCCCCCCCCCGTCCCTCAGGAACAGTTACCAAAAGTTAAGAAAAATTCCTGGATGCGGGTAACCCTTAAAGTGTCAAACCAAAACACTTTTTCCAGAAAGAGCCACTGCCCTGATTCCGGAGGGATTCAGTTCAGCCCTTTTGTCTCAAGTTCGGGGGTGGACGGCTATGGACCGCGAGGGTGAAGGGCGGAGGCTCGCAGCCACCGGGGCAGAGGTCTAACCCGACAGCGAAGGCCCTCCCCTTCCCAACCCTCCCCTTCCCAACTCTCCCCCGCCTAACTAACCCGGCGCGCGCACACAAGCGCGCACACAGACTAACCCACACACTTACAAGGACCCCGCAGCCACAGCGACACCCCCTGCCCCGACCCCAGGCCCGCGGGCCAGGAACCCCAGCGGGAGTGAGCTCCCGGGATGTCCCGCTCCAGGCTGGAGTGGGCGGAGGCGGCAGGAGTAGACCGACCTCGCCGGGTCCTCCAGATCCCTGTTCTCCTTGGTTCTCTTCCTGTCTCATCAGTCCCCCTCTCCCCCGTTTCCCTTTCTCCCCTCCGCTCTGGTCCTTTGTCTGCTGCCACTTCACGGAGCCGATCAGCCCGTCCCCGCCTGGGCGGCCCTGCGCTTCTCTTCCCTGGGTTTCTGGCGGGTCTCCCCTGCCTTACCCGCTCCCGGCTCTGGCGCGTTCTCCGCCTGCTCCTCACAACCGCACAGCTGATGGAAGAGGAGGAAGGGAGGGCAGGCTGCGCGGATGGATCCGAGAATGGATTTGGTGCTTGCTTGCAACTCCCGGACAACTCAGCCCGCCGGGCTTCTCCCGCCCCTCTCCAACTGTTCTTTCGCGCTGCGGAGCCGAGCTCCCTCGCCTGGATTCGGCCCCTTCCTTTCCTTGTACATTGGCTGTGGCTATTTCGCTCCCCCTGGTCTGCCTGGCAGACCAAATTTGGAGTTGCGCTCCCCCTTCTAGCACTCCGTTCCCTCTTGGCTGCCACTTGCGACCGCCTGCCCCTTCCTCCGCAGCCCCCTTTCGTCGCGGTGGCAGTGGCGGGTAGCGCCGGGGACATCCAGGGCCCACCGGCACTGTCTCCCTCCACCAAAGCCAGGTCAGGCTGCTGGCTCAGGGCCTGGCTGAATAGAGGGTTAATCATTACTTCAGCACGGACGCTAAACCTCACTCAGACTCTCTCACCCTGGCTTGGAGAGGAAGGGAAGGGACTTTTGGCCGGGTGGGGACCTCGGCATCGCCCAAACTTGCCTCTGCAGGCCTTCCAGAGACAGGTGCCTACTCCATTCGCTCAGCACCCCATTCACGTCCTTTTCTTCTTCACGCCTCTCCTCCCTACCACGCCTCCCCTTGGTCAGGCCTCTCCCCACTGTCTCATCTCTGCTCTGGCTTTGGCAGGTTGACTGCAGGTCCTGGGAAGACCAACTTTCTTTGTTTGGAACTGGACTGGACGGGATTTCCTTCCCCACGTCTCCGCCAACGGGCCAGCTCCTCCCGACGGTTTTGGCAGACTGGCCCAAAGGGGACCGCGCCTGAGGCCACAATTAACCCGGCTGTTGGGGGGAGGGGAGAATTTAACTGATCCTCTAGCAGCTGCGCTGTTGCAGTGGGAAGAGGGTGCAGGAAGAAGTAGTAATGAAGGAATGGCAGGAAAGATAGAGAGCGGAGTGATAAACATGGATGGGGTGTGGTATAGTTAGTGGAAAGAAAAAATTCCTGAAGAAGAGGAACACAGGAAGGAAGGCGGTGAGGAATCCTCTAGTTACCTTTATAGGATAGAAGTTGGATGGAAAATACCATCCCCTGCCTTCCCTAAGCGCCCCGATCCCTCCCTTCCCTATCAGTGGAAGGTTAAGAGTTCAGAAAGCTAGGCACCTATTCTTTCATTTACTATGGAAATGTTTGATTTGCAAAATGCTTTCCTAGTGGCTAGCTCCACGGATAGGCAAGACAGGTGTAATTATCCCTATTTTGCAGGCGAAAAAACTGAGGCTCAAAGAGGCAGAGACTGTGCAGGTGGTGGCAGCTGATCCTTCCCGTGGGCTGTGGGGTGAGTGGTCCCTTTAGCTGTACAGAGGTCCATGAGTGTCGGAGGGGAGGCACAGCCAGTGTCCAGGTTTGACCAGGGCCTCACGGGCCTCTTGCCCCACCCCTTAGCTTGTTCTCTGTTGGACAGAGCCCTCCATTCCTACCCTATAGACCTGATGACCCGTTTCCTCCTGGCTTGACTATTTTTTCGGCTCCTCAGTCGGGTGACCCACCGGCGGCAGCCACCTGGCAGGCCCGTGCCGCTAAGAGGCCGCTTTGGTGGCCAAGTGACTAGCATTGTCGTTTCCCCTCAAAAGGGCTGCGAAGGGTCGGGCGTGTCGCTTGGACCTCTAGTGCGGAGAAGCCGGTTAAAGGGGGAGGGGCAGGGGAGGATAAAGGCGCAGCACGTGCGCGGGGCCGCCACAGGACCAACAGACCGAGCGGGCGGGGCCAGCCCAGAGTCAGGCCCCCTGGGCTTCTCTCGGGGAGCCCAAATATTAGGAACAAAAGCGGGAAAAGAAGAGTACAAGCAGGAGGGAGGGAGTGAGCAAGGGAGGGAGCGAGGAAGCAGAAATTAGGGGGTCTTAGATAAAAAAAAAAAGGAAAGTAGCTTTAGGGGGAATGTGCCGTGGAGTGTGAAATTGCAGCCCATGGTGCTCCATATTGTACCAGAAGCTCTTCCAAAAAAAAAAAAAAAAAAAAACCATCCTCCAACGTGACCAGAGGGCTAGGAAGGGGGAGGGGCAGGGAGAGAATGGGGAGGAGGAGGGGACAAGGCCAGGCGGGAGCTGGTCCGGCGGAGCGGGAGAGGGGGCCGGGTGCGTGCGCCCGCTGCCTGGGATCTGATCTCCGAGTGTGCTTCCCGGCGTGTGCCAGGACCCTGGGGGCAAGTGGGCCGCGGCCGTCCCGGATTGGATTATTAGACGAACTTTTTATTTCCTTCCTTTTTTCTTTTCTTTTTCTTCTTCTTCTTTTTTTTTTGGGGGGGGTGGGTGGTGGTGGTGGTGACTTCCAAAACTGGGAATAATTCAGGAAAGGAGCTCGGCTGCGGAGCATCTGCACTGCGCTACCCTCCTTCATTTCTGTTTCCCTTCCCTTCGGACTAGTTTTTCCCCCCTCGGTTCTAAACAGCTTTCCCCCCCCCCCCCCGCCCTGAACTTTAATGCGTTTAATTTGGTCCGCGCTGTGGGGAGCATTTCCTAGGGAGATACATTTAATTTCGGAATTTCTAATCCCCTCCCTGAGAGCCCAGGCCCTAGCTCCCCTCGCCGTTCCCGGGAGGTGTCAGGAGTAGGAGGAGGAAGGCAGGCCCAGGCCACCCGGGCGGGGCGCAGCTGGGGGGGTTCTCGAGTCCTCCTCCCCCCCGCTAGGGCCCCCGCGGCCCAGCCGCTTTCCCGAATAGCTCGAGGTCGGGCGCCTGGACTTGAGGTCAGGGCCCTGCCTGCCGAGGGGAGGCAACCACGCCTCTGCCTTTCCTTGCCGGGGCAGAAAGCCCTGGGCCAGGGACCGGGAAACCGGAAAATGAACAGAAGAGTCGCGAAAGGAGCGGGTGCAATTGGGGACAGCGACAGGGTTTACACATGCACTTCGCTTCATGCACAATGTTCCTAGAAACGCATTTTGGAGTTTGGGGTGCTAGTCGCGCTTTGTTTTGGCTTGGGGGCCTGTGCATGTGTACATTGTGGGGGAGGAGAGAGGATCTCAACGGAGACCACCGCCTCCTACACCCGGGGAGAGTAGGTTCCAGACAACCGGAGACTCAGGCGGGTCGCAGCTCCACTAGAGGAAGGAGGCAAGGGCGGGGGCGCCGGGCGCCAGGCAAGACTGGCAGGGAAGGGAGCGGAGAAGGCAAAGAAACGGAGATCCACAAGGAAGATTTATTGGGCAGATCAGATGCACAGAGGCGGCTAATGAAGCAAATCCCGAGATGGGTATCAGAGCAACTCCCCAAAAGTTTATTTGCCTTTAAATTTCCGCAGGGAGGCGGGCGCCTTGTTTGAAGTGTAAATGCCCCTAGGTTGGGGGGTGGAAGGGCCGCTTTGAAAACACCAGAGAGAAAAGGTTCATTTAGAGGCAGACGGGAAAAGCAACCAACCCTGACAGGTTGGAGCCGGGGTTGTGTTTGGGGTTGGGTTGTTTTCTTTCTTTCTCTTTCTTTTCCTTTTTCCTCTTCTTTCTTCTTCCCTTTTTTCCTTCTTGCTTTTTTCTCCTCTACCAGGCTCTATAGAAGAAGAAAGGAGAGAACAGGAAATGGAGCATCACAGGGAGAGGACAGTGCCTAAAGAGAAATCTGTAGGCCAGCCCTTCAGCCTGGAGCCCTAGGAGAAGGCAGAGCCTTGGCTGAAAGGTTTCTAATCCCCAGGGAGCAGGTTTCTAGACCTACGAATCTGCTGGAGCTGAGGAAGCTGCCAGGGGCTGACTTGGGGGGAAGGTGAGAGTCCAGCTAGTGCAGTGCTGAGGGAGGTTCCTAGGAGGGGGTAGTTTTAGAATCTTAGAACTATCATGGAGCGAGTCTTCACTTCTCATGGGGTACATGTGAAGGACAGGTGTGTGAGTATAACTTCCAGCATACTTTGGGCATTAAGTTCCCGTCTTTGCAAAAGGTTAAGATGTCTCTTTTCAAATGCCTGTGGTCTGCATCCACACTTCATCATATGTGTAATACAGAGAAGTGTCCAGCTGGTTCTAGAAAAATCTGTGAGTCTATGTGAGGAGGGGGTTCTGCCCACAGTCTTGCTTCTCCAATAGTTCAGACTCCCCAAAACTTAACTTCCTGGACCAACACAGGGAGAGGTGGGGCAAAGGGTTCCTTGAGTTCTGAGCTCCTTTCAGTAAGGACCCTTCCTCGATACTTTCCCCCCACCCCAATTCTGGGTTAATTACCTCCCAGAAGGAAGCCCAAGGCTGTACCAGCTAATACCACCTGAGAGCCCTTTACTTCCAGGCCTGGGAGCCTTTCCCTTTGGGCTGTGGGAACTCTGTTTTCCTTTTTCACTTGCCACACGAAGTGAGTGCGTGTTCGTGGGGTTGTGAGGCCAAAGCAAACCCGGGAGCGCCATCTGCAGGTCTCGAGAGGAAGAGACTGACCTTCGAGGCTGGACCCTGCGCCTTCAACCTCCTGCCCAAGGGAACCAGCTTGGCCGCCAAGGGAAGTGGGTGGGGGTAGGGGTTGCGAGAGAGGGGTAAGGCAGAAAGGGGTTTTTCCTCCCAGAAGGTACCCCGCAGGTGGGTTAAGCGGATCCGGCTCAGGAGGATCCAGGAAGTAGGGCAAATGCTAGGATCCCAGCAGAACCGGCCCCCTAAGGAGTGAGAGGCTCAGAACCCAGTTGGGCTGAGCCTGGTGCTAGCTCCGCCCGAGGATTAAGGGCGGCAAGAAAACCCGGGTGTTGGAGACCCAGTAGGAGTCTCCTTCTGGCTGAGTCGGGCGGGTGCGGCCTCCATCCTAGCTACCACCTGGGCTCCAGCCAGCGGGACAGCGACGCGAGTCCGAGGCGCTTCCGCGGGCGCCAGGGTCTGTTGGCAGGGGCCGGAAGCGCCTCGAGTCCGGGAGGCAGGAGCGCAGCGCGGGCTTCCCTGAGCCGCCCTTTCGTAGACCTAGAGAAGCAGGGGGAGGGGACGAAGGAGGGAGAGAGAGTTAAAACATCAGCTGAAGTGCCAAGATGATTTATGAGACGAGGGAAAATATTTCATAAAGATCTCCCGGATATTCTGTACCTAACGGGTTAGGAGACAAAGGGCTTCTCCTGCCTGGTGCGTGCAAGCGGACCCGAGCGAGAGAGGGAGCGAGTGCGGACAAGGGCTGCGGAGGCTGGGCCAGCGGCTCCGGCAGGAGCGGGGCCGGGCCGAGCGCGCTGCGCCCCCTGCGCTAGCTCCGGAGCCGCGGAGCTGGTGGGGGCGGCTCTCAGCCTCGTTCGAAGCGTCTTCTCCCCAGCCGGGGAGAGCCAGCCTTGGTCTCTCGCGTTCTCTGCCGCCAGCGACCAGCCGTTCTGCACTGTCTCCCTCCCCAAGCTCTCCTCTTCGGCCACCCCAGGGTCCAGGAGCCAAGTCCCCGGGCTCTCCCACTGTCCGTTGGGTCCCACTGAGGCAGGTGGGTCCTCGCCTTAGGTCTCCAGCTCGATTCTAAAGCGAGCGTTCTGGGCTGCCCAGACCCCTAGGGGTAAGGGGACGAGGGAAGCCCTACACTTAGCCTCGCGTGGGACAGGACAGGACTAACTGCCGGGCACTTTGCCCCGGAATGAGAATTGGGGGGTGCGTGGGTGTAGAGGTACCTCAGGAAGGAAAGGCGAAAGGGAAGGACCAGAGAGAGGAAGGAAAAACCAGGAAGGAACGGAAGGGAACTCAGAGAGGAGACTAGGGGGGTTAAGACTGGGAATGTGGACTCGGCTCGCTGCGGCGTGGCCCATACGGGCACTGGCCGGTGGATGGCAGGGCTCGGTGAGTAGGGACTGCGAGCCAGGCTTCCGAGCGCGGTGCGCTGCGCGGCCCTCCGTCGTTGCCTGAATATTCATTAGACTGGCAGCTCTTTATCCTTATCTAACGTTTATCTTATCGGCGAGTTTCGTTTCTCAGTGTAGTTTTAATCCCGGGCTCCCCTTCCCCCTCCCCCTGGCCCGCTCCCCTCCCTCCCTCTTCCTTCGCTCGTTGCTCCCTCCTCCCTCCCGTTTCCCCCTCCCTCCCCTCCCCTCGCCGGCACCGGAGTGACAGGCGCGGGGCCCTCCTCGCCGAAGCTCGGGGCTCCGGCACTGGCGAATCACAGAGTGGTGGAATCTATTGCCTTTGTCTGACAAGTCATCCATCTCCCAGCGCGGGGAGGAGGAGGGGGTCTGGAGGGGGCTTTGCAGCTTTTAGAGAGACACACACCGGGAGCCGAGGCTCCAGTCTCCGGCCGAGTCTTCTCGCAGCCGCAACCCACCTGGGGCCAGCCCAGTACTGCCGGCGCCGCTCGGCTCCCTCCCTCCCTCCCGGCCCTTCGGCCGCGGCAGAGTGCGCCTGCCTTTTCCGGGGGCGGGGGCCCAGCTTGCGCTCTCCCCTCCCGAAGGCGCCCGCTCGGACAACCCAAGGATTGCTACTTCTCTGCCAACTTCGCCAACTCACCCGCACTTGGAGCGGCCCGGCTCCCAGCCCGGCGCCCTCGGGCCGCCCCAGCGCCTCGTCCTCTCCGACCGCTGCCTCTCGGATGACCAGGTTCCAGGGGAACTGAGCGAGCCGCCTCCCCCTCCCAGCCTCAGCCCTGGCCGCAGTGGCCGCCAGCGCCATGCGCCCCCAGATTCCCCCCGCCCGACCCGCCGCCTCTGGGCCGTTCTGCTGACCGCCCAGCCCAGAGCCCAGACGGTGGGAAGTTGCGGCGGCTGCGGTTGCAAACTCCGGCGGGTCCCGGAGGAGTCCTCGCGGGGAGCGCAGCGCGGCGCCCTCAACCCCTGTGCGCCCCGCGGCAGCCGGGCACCTGCTCACCCCCCCATCGTCCCTCCCTTTTCTCCTCAAGTCCTGAAGTTGAGTTTGAGAGGCGACACGGCGGCGGCGGCCGCGCTGCTCCCGCTCCTCTGCCTCCCCATGGATATGCACTGCAAAGCAGACCCCTTCTCCGCGATGCACCGTGAGTACCGGCGCCCGGCTCTTGTCCCAGCTAGGGGCTCCCTGTCCCAACCCCGTCCCGTCCTGCCGCGGCCCTGGCCCCCTGTGCTCAGGTCCCATCTTGGAGGCCACGTTGGCTTCTCCCAGTTCCCCCTTTCCTTCTTCCTCTTTCCCTCATTTCCCAGTTGTTTCTAAAGCCTCCAGTTTCTCTCTCTTCCGCCTTCTATCACCCATACTTCTGCAACCTACCTTCCTACCTTCCCTGGTGCCCATCACTTGCCTGCCTTCCTTCCACCTGCTCCTTCTTAAGTCTTGGATCCACAGCACCCCCACCCAGGCTCCAGCCACCCTACTCCCTGGTCACTCTCTTGCCTTGGGCAGGGGAACTAATGCGCTGGCATTTTTCAGGGTTTTGCTTGTGTTGTGTTTTCTCTATCTTGTCTCTCTTCCCACCCCCTTTCTGTTTGCCTCCTCCTGCTCCCTCTCCTCCCTACCTTTCTGGAACTTAGAGTGTGGTTGTCCAGGAGCAGACTCCCAGCATTAAGCACCCTCAGTGTCAGAACAGTCAAGCAGAAGAGTGTGGGGGGTGGGGTGCCCCCTTCTGACCCTCAGCTCCCAGCATCTCTGTGCCCTGCCAGCCCAGCCAAGGCTTCTTGTAGGCTGGTTTGCAATACTTCTGTCCTCTTTTCCCCCCTATCTCCCTTTCCTCTCCTTCCCCTTTTCTCCTCCTTGAGTTGGGAGTCTGAGATTGGCAGGATGTAGCAGTCCTCTTTTTCCCCCTCTCCCCAGGAGGTGCTCTAAAAACAAAGAGGGGTTCCAAGGAAAAATCGAAGTCAGTGAGAGATGGAGTAGAGGAGACTTCCAGGCGGCCCCTGGGCAGAGCAAGGCTCTGCTTCTAGTTCTGGAGGCTCTTTGCCCACCTCCCACTCCCTGGTCAGGACCGTTTAGCCAGCGACCTGGCCAGCGGGTAGGCAAAAAGGGAGCAAGTGAGGGGGTGGGGGTGGGGGGAGAACAAAAGGAAGGCAAATGCCAAAGCTGGGGAGAAAGGACAGAGAAATCAAAACAAGAGAAAGGAAATAGAAAACAGAAAGGATGTGACAGAAAAAGAAGAGGGGAGAAAATAAATGAAAAAATAAGAAAAGAGGGAATTATTTTGATGAAATTTGAATGTATCTAATTCATATCATATGTCTTTAGCTTGGAAAACAATTCAGAGATTTTTCTTCCCAGGCTTTTAGAAAGATAAATAGATTCTAAATAAAAACCATCTCCTCCTCTGTAGATTAATAATTAAAGATAATTTGTAACTTTTCACAGGGAAACTTTTTAGACCTGGCTTGGATCTGTGCTTCGGACAAAAGAGCCGAGGAGAGAGCTGAATTTTCCTCTAAGCATACATTTAGCGTTACAGGGAGGATCTTTAAAAAATACTCCTGGGATAAAACATATTTTCTTAAATAATATCCAAGCACGGGAAATCCGAGCCAGGGGCCTCGGGCTGCCGCGAGTCTCCCCGAGCAGAGCCAGGAATCCAGGCTTCTTTTCGGAGGTAGTGGAACCGGGTCCACACGCCGTCTTCGCCTTGCCCGCCGGCCTCCCGGCCCGGCTGCCTCTGCTCTCGCACTCCTCTCTGGCCGATTCCGTTGGGGACCTGCCGAATCCCGGCCGCCCACTGGGTGCCACTTTGAAACCTAAAGAGGACCAAGGCTAGCGGAAGGTGGTCGGAGGAAGGGAGAGACCACGGCGTTGGCGGCGAACGAGCAGGCAAGTCGCCGCCGCCGGAGTCGGCGCCCGCGGCAGTGGCGCATTCCAGGCCCGACTCTGCGCCGGCTCCGGTCCCCAGTCCTGGACTCCTGTCGTGCCCCCTTCTACTCCTACCCCTTAGATTGGGTACGAGAGGCCGGGCCCGGAGCCCGGGGAAGCTGAATTATTCATCTTTAATCTGCCCGCAGCTGCCGCCTTTTCATACCGGTAACGCGAGTTCTCCCGGGGCCTAAATTATTGATGGTCCGGGTTTGGAGGGCGGGGAGGGGTGAGGAGTGGGGCTAGAGGTAGGGAGACTAGCGGAGATGGGGGTTAAAATAAGAGATTCCGGCCTTCACCAGCCTCCAGATCTGACGCTTCTCCCCAGGGATTTCTACCGCCCTTACTCTCCTTCCCCCCAGAAGGGGACGGAAAAGAATTGAGCGGGACGCAGATGTCCCCGCTTTCTCCGAAAGTCGCCTGAGGCTAGTAGGGCAGGGGCGGCAGGTTGCCGGCTCGGTCCGGCCCAACTCGGCCGCTAGAAGTCTCTGAGCTTGGATTGCTCAGTAACTGCGGCTGCGGGTTGATCGCTCTGAGTGCAGGATTTCTAGACTGCTTTAGGCCAGAGAGAATGGGGCACCGGGCAGCGCTCTCAGGCCTGGCATCCGGTAACCACCTGGGCTCCGAGGTGGAAAGCCGGAGCTGGAGTCGGGTTGGAGACCCAGCGCCCTCCTCTTGGCCAGGCGAGCAAACGCCCTGGCTGTGCAGTGTCCTGAGCGGCTGCCGAGATCTAAGAGGTCGGAGGGACGAGAGCTGGTTTGGGCTGGCTGCACAGGATGCTCCGTGAGCCCTCAACTCGCCTGGGCGACCTGTACCAGGCGACCTGGGCGAGGCGGTGGGCCCCGAGCCTGGCGCAGCGCTGCAGACGGGCGAGCCAAAGCAGCCTGCGTTCTCTGGCTGCTACGCGCGACGCGCTGCTCAGCTCTGCCTCCCTGCCAGAGCGTTGCCAACTCAGGGCCCCTACCTCTTCAGTCTTCCCTCCTCCACCTAGCTTTCTCTGAACTTTAGACGTTAGGGAGGCGAGAAGAGGAATATGGACCCTCCAAGTACCTGAAGATAGAAAACATAAAGGAAAGGAAAATTCGATCAAAAAACAGAACAAAATAAAAACACAGGGAAAGAGGGAAAACTCCAATCCGATTAAAAATAAATACAAGGAAGAAGGTAGGGTGTCAAAGGGGAATGTCAGGGACTTAGAGATGTCCCTCTGTGTGCTGGGAGGCTTTATGTACGGAGTCGCCCAGACCCCCCAAAATTATCTGCCTCCAAGCACGCCACCCCGCACGCACCGACGACTCCCTCTAGCGTGCGGCGCAGGCGGGATCCCGCTCCGTGCAGGTTCCGTCCTCTGCCTGGCCCTTCCTTTTCTCTCCTACATTCTTTCTTGCTGGCATTCATTCCCCCTTTGTTGTTTCCCCCCTTTCTCCCCTATTTTCTCTTGCCCTGCGTTTCCATTCTCTCCCTCCCTTTCTCCCTTGCGTCGCCACGTTCTTTCCCAGCCTTCCATTTAGCTTCCGCGCTTCCGCGCTTCCGCGTCTCTACCCGCCCGCAGGTCCAATCCCCAATCCTCCGCGTTGTGGTCTGCGGGCCACCGTTCTCCCGCGGCTCCGAGAACATGCCCCTCCGCCCTGCCTGCTTCCTTCGCACGTCCTGGGCCGCGGACCCTGACTAATGGCTCGTCCCTGCTGTGTGTGGGGTGTTGTGTTTTTTTTCTTGTCTCTCCCCAGCAGGGCACGGGGGTGTGAACCAGCTCGGGGGGGTGTTTGTGAACGGCCGGCCCCTGCCCGACGTGGTGAGACAGCGCATCGTGGAGCTGGCCCACCAGGGTGTGCGGCCCTGTGACATTTCTCGGCAGTTGCGGGTCAGCCACGGCTGTGTCAGCAAAATCCTGGGCAGGTGAGGGCCTCTAGCTGCCCCTGGGAGACGCCCTGCCTCCTTCCCCCCGCCGGCTCTGGGTCTCCAGCCCCAGGACTTGGCTAAGAGTCGAGGATGCCAGCGGGAGAGGGAATTGCCTGACCCTGAGGTATCTGGAGAGCTGCTCCTTTTTAGGGCGCTCAGGTGGTGACCGAGGCCCTGGGAGCCAGGGTGGAGCAGGGTCATACAGCGCTTTCCCAGCTCTAGAGTCCTCACGGGGAGGCAGCTTGATTTCGGTCTTCAGAAAAGAAGGGACACCTCTTCTAGCAGAGTTAATGCAGAGTGAGGGAGGGGTTGGAGGAATAGTGTGAGGCGCGCACGGGTCTCCAAGAGCAGAAAAATCAGCAGTGGGTAGATGGAAGGAGGGTTTTGGTTCTCATAGGGGCTCTGCACTCAATGGGAAAGGGCTGGAGGTGGTGCCTCAGCCCTTGTCCGCCTGGAGGCCTGGAAACGCTGTTCCTCCTGCTCTTCCCAAATGAAAGGTCGGGCTTTCACTCCCAGGGGCGCCTATTCCAGCGTGTGTGCTGGCAGCCCCTGGCATGACCGCCTTCCTGGAGGGAGTGTCCTTCTCACCCTCCCCTTCATCCTGTAATGCGCCCTTGCCCTAGCCAAGCGCCCTCTGGAAGCCCGCTCAGCCACGCTGGACCTTTTTCCTCTGCGTGGTTGCCTCAGGCGGGAGAGTGGCTCAGCGGCTCCGGAGCCTGCACCCCCCTGCCCCTGCCATGGTCGCTTCTCCCTGACTCCGCGGACCTTCCCGGGGCAGGTACTACGAGACTGGAAGCATCAAGCCCGGAGTGATTGGCGGCTCCAAGCCCAAAGTGGCAACGCCCAAAGTGGTGGACAAGATTGCTGAATACAAGCGACAGAACCCAACTATGTTTGCTTGGGAGATCCGCGACCGGCTCCTGGCTGAGGGCATCTGCGACAATGACACCGTGCCCAGCGTTTCTTCTATCAACAGGTGAGCAAGCCACCCCTGGCTATAGGGTGGGACTCCAGCTTCCAGTTCCTGCCCACTAGGGCACCCCAGCACCTGATATTAGAATCTTGGTTCTTTCTTCAGCCTCTGCCCTTCCTCCCCAACTTCCAGCTCTAAAGTCTTTGGGGTAGGGAAAGGGCACCTGGGAGGCAGGCAGGCAGGCAGGCAGACAGACAGACAGACAGACAGACAGACAGGGCTGTCTCCAGCTTAGGGCTGGGTATTCCCTGCCAGGCTTCTCCCGCCGGAGTACTGGAAATGAATCCAAGTGTTTGTGGTAATTAAGACTCCAAGATTACGCGCCTTGGTATCTAGAGACAATCACAGCCCACAGCCGAAGCCTTTAAAATGACCAGTGTCTATTCATCGCCTCCAAACAGACTTCCCTTTCTAAAGGCATGCTCCCTTCCCCAGGGGCAGCTGCCTGTACTGGCTCCCCCACCCTCCCTGCCAACTCCCACAAAGCTTGCCTCCCCGGAGCCCAGACCTTGCTAGCCAGCTCCGCACAAATTTCCGGCCTGCAAGCAGGAATATCTAGGCCTGCAGAGCAAATGCCAACCACCAGCCAGCAATTGGCAGGGACTAGAGGGGCTGGACAAGGAGAGGGATGCCAGGCAGGGAGGGAGAACTCTGGACTCTGAGGCTGAACTTTAGGAGATGCCTCTAACTACCTGGGTCCTTATGTCCAAGCCTAAGTGTGCACTGATGACAAGCTCAGGCACATGGGGATAACACAGGCTGGAGTCAGCTCAACATATAATAGCAGAAGATCATTAGTATCCCACTCCCCAAGCCATTCCAAAATGCCCCCAGGGAGAACACATTTACACATTCCATGTACATACACCTGGCCAGTGTGCAAATGTATCTGTCTATCTGTGGTGGGTATAGCACACATAAGCAGCAGTTGGATGCAGGAACCCAGGATAGTTTTACCATCGCAGAACTGTACAGCCTGACATCAGCAGAGACTCTGTACAAGTTCCAGATAACCTTGGCCAGCCTTTCAACCCCTGCCCCCCATTTTAAGGCAAATCCCCAAATGAGATGAGGGTTAAGGGTTTCATACCCTTGTTATTCTTTGCATTCTTCATGGGCTCATTATCAGGACAACTAATAATTCAGATGGTGCTTTTTTCTGAACCTGGCATCACGTATCAAGGTGGTTTTTTTTTTTTAATATTTTGCAAATGATATGGAATTATCCCAAATCATCCTGAAAACAGCAGGTAAAATTAGCTGGTAGAATGTACCTTGGCTAAAGAAGATTCCCTCTGCCACTCTCGTGCTGTAACGTACTGCGACGCGACCCCAGAAATTATCCCGGTGTGTGCCATCTGTATTAAAATGGTTATTCAGTTATGAACAGGGTAACATAATACTGATCAGCTAATTATACACCCTCCGAAAACCCTCCAGCTCCCTGGGCCTGGCTCAGCTAGGTATTGAAAGCATAGCAGTTTGACATTCATACACCTTCCAAAGGAGCTGGAGAAAGAAAGACACTGGGTGGTTTTGGGGGGGGGGGTAATGAGTCTTTTGCATTTTAAAGCCAGAAGAGGCGGCTGGGGAAGCTTTGGGGCTGAAGCTGGAGTGGCGGTTAGGGAAGGAAAGGGGACAAAGCATTGTTTTCTGAGCCTTCCAGAGATTTATCCTCTTGGCTGGCTATTGGTTCTGGGAATGAGTTGGAACTGGGGTCTTGGGAGGTGAACAGCCCTGCTGAGGAGCAGTGGTGCTGAGACTGGGTGCTGACGTTCTGGTGAACATGCCGTTGTTCATGATAGAATTTGCTTTGGAGGAACCCATGACATGTGTGGTTAAGGTGGTTTGCCCTCTTGATGGGCGGAGGATCGGAGTAATCAAGGCAGCTATGGTGGCAGCACCCCTTGCCTCCCTCTCCCCTGCATATACTCCTCACTGGCTGAGATGGTTTTGGCTTAGGTAAAAGTTTGGGGATTCTCTAATCCTGAAAAGCCATGGAGAGCAGGGGACAGGTGACCCCAGGATCAAGCTCCAGAGGCCTTGAAGTGCATCTGTTAGAATTGGGAGAAAGTACAGAAGTGAGTCTCAGGTGAAATGAGAGTGGGAGAAAGAATGGCCTTAGCTTGACATCTCTAACAGCTGCAGAATCTGGTCAGCGTGGAGCCCTATCACCTGAGGGGCAAGGAGACTGAAATAGCCATCTGTGGGCAGGTGTGGCTGTAGATGGAGAAAGTGGGAAGAGAGGAATGGGGAGGCCACTGACAGCATGTGCAGGCAGCCCTAGGTCCAAAGGTAGGCGTCCCAGCTTGCTTTGACAACAAGGAGAAGTCAGCGTATTCTCAATTTTGCTTTGGGAGAGAATCCTACCGTGGTTCATATTTTGGAAAGAATTCTTGGGGCTTCCCAGTGTGCTGCTGAGTCGGGGCTGGAGGGATGCACCTGGGCCTGATGCCCTTAGCTTCATCCCTGTAGGGGGAAGGGTTATCCGAGGTGTGTTGTTTCCCCCTAAAGCCTAACAAAGGCGGGTGTTTCTGCTGGTGCTTATGATGTCAGAAAGTTTGTGAAATCTCACTCTCTGTGGGAAGAGCCTGGAGATTTTCCCCTGTGCAGAAAGTGCGATGCATTGGAACGGGTGGTTCTTGAGATGAGAGCTTGACTATTGGTGAGCTGCCCACGTGTGTCGGGGACTTCATAACTGTTATGAGTGAGGGTGTGCATGTGCCGGTGGTTGGCAAGAAAGGAAGTCCACACATGCTCGCCCCCCTGAGCCAAATTGTAAGGTTTTTCATCCTTTCCTCCTCAAAACAGATGCTGTCGCCGCACTTGAAATATGCTGTTATATTTATAAACTAAATTGCTTTTCATGCTTTAAAAATGGGTTTGGCTTTCTCTGATCCTGTCACGATAAAGGTTTGGACAGCCAACCCACATTCTCTATTGGCAATTCCTCATAGAAATACCTCTGTGAGCCAAAGGAGTAGGTCAGGGAGACCTCCCACCCACCCCCACCCTCAGAGACCACTGTCAAAAATCCAGAGGTTTGACTGGATTGCATAGTCTATGGAATTTATGTGAATCATTCTCAACATTGGGTGACTGATCGCTGAGCATGGGGTTGCCAGTTCTTCAGCTTGTACACTGCTGTTGTAGAGGGCAGGTGTTTATAAACAGGTGATTTGAGATTGAAACCTGCTGTGGGAAATGGCCTGCAGGGGGGAAGAGATGGAGGGAGATCCATGCTACTGAATGGGGGAAAGTCACCTAGTTACATCCCAGAGCAATTGACTAGGCAGGAAAGATTTCCTGATTATATGCCAAAGTCTCTGGTTTAGCTGTTGCTCTGAGAACAAGAGAATACAGTTCCTTGAAAGAAACAGGCACAAACTCCAGAAAGAGTCTAGGGTTACTGAAGATCCCCTCAGGGCACTGTCTTGGAATGAGCTGACGAGAAGGCCATCACTGTCTTAACTTTCTGAGCCTGTCCTCCACTCGTTGGGATCAGGGCACCCCCTGTCCCTAGGTCTTTGGAGTGTATTCGTCCAGAGTCCATTTCTCACTGATCACCTGCTACCGACACTCTCTCTTCACCTGTTTGGCTCTAAGAGAGCATATTCATTCTCTTAGTAGGGCAGCACTGGCTTCAAGAAGGCTCTATAGCCCCAGTGCTATTCACAGGTCTTCATCAGAGCTCTGGCAGTGGAGTGGCAGTGGTCTACCAGCTGTTCATTGAAAGACATTTCCAAATAACCTGGGAGCCACTCATCCCAGCCAAGGGAATGCTGAGGACGTGTTCGGGGTTAGGGTCTGTGTCCCCCACTCTGAAACTGAGGTTCTAGAACACTGCATTTTTGACGCTTGGCTCTAGCTTGGCATGAAGCTAGGCCAGAGCTGCCACATCTCCATACACTTGCCGCTGTTTTGTGGTCAGGCTATTGGTCTCATGGCAAAGAGGGAAGGCAAGTTGATGGGCTTAGAAGAAGATTTCTACCCTCAGAGGAATGAGAGAAATATGGACAGAGAAGTTGCCTTCTGTGGCCCTGGGCCTACCAGACCGGACCACAGATAGCAAAGACACATGTCAGTTTCTGTCTGAGAAGCCTTGCTTACCTGTCGCTTCCCAAAGAGGGCCTCCTGCTGCGGAGGTCACCCATCATTAGAATCACTTTGAAACAGGTATGACTATTGATTCTCTTATTCCTTAAAATGAGCTGGAGTTGTCCTCCTAAAAAGCCAGTTTTGTTCCTTTAGTTATTTTAGACTTCTTGGCCAGCAGTCATATTGGTCTGTTTCCCTGCTGGCTGGGTTGGAGTGGGTGTTCAGGCCACAAAATAGCTTTCAGATGAGAGCAATGGCTGGTTTCCCTGAGTTCTTACCTCAGCTGGTAACTCTTGAGGAGAGGTGGACAGGAGGGGTTGTTCTTCATGAAAGTTTCAGGTGGATTTTGCAAAGGGTTATGCAAAGAAGGAAAGAGAAGGAAACCCCTAAATAAATAAATGGTGTCCCAACTATTCTGAGAACTCAATAAAACAATAACATCAAAATGAAGAGGCATAAATCTTGTGTCTGCACAGGTAACCCACTCAATTGCTTTTATTATTGCTCAGGCTGCCTCCATTTATTACCGTCCATAGTCTGGGCCAAAGAGGTTACGTGGAGGGTGGTCTCCAGTGCAATCCTACACCCCGAGAGGCAACAATCAACTCATACAGCCAGGGATTTCGATGGGAACTCAGGAAGGGCCCATCTGTCTGCATGAAAACCAATCAATAACTCTGTAACCAGAGCCCTTGTCACAGGGAAATGGACAACACAACAGTTCAATATAGGGGCCACAGGGGGAATTAGCCAAGTGGAGATGGGAAAGGCAGGAGCAGAGAAACTGGGTGCCAGGAGAAGGGAGTATTGGGGAGGGAGTGGGGTGTGGCAGGGGAGAGCAGCAGATTGGCTGAGAGCAGGATATGTGAGCATATTGACACAAGGGGAGAATTACTTTGCAGAGTAGATCCAGGAGATGAGAGGCACCGTTGGAAGTTGGGGTGGGAGGGAACAGTTGGGAAATGGACTTGTTCTGGTACACATGGGATCATGTGGTTGTTTATGTGATGGTATGTGCTTGTGGACTAGAATATTACAGCTTCCAGAGAAGAGTAGTGATAGTAGTAACTGGTGCAGAAGATGAAGCAATCCTCCCACCACCACCACCACCACCACCAAGAGCCTGCACTCTGAAGAGCAGGCTCCTTATGAGCTCACATGGGATAGGGGTCTTGCTTCCCAGCCTTCTCAGCAGGACTGATAAAAGAACACCTTAAGCCATCATCTCCTCCCAGCGTTTTAGATCTTTAGCTCTAGCTTCGCTGCAACTTTGCCTCTTAATGCTCAGGTCTGTCCTTAGCCCCTCCTTGTTGCTACCTGGAGTTGAAAGCTACAGCTATTATAGTAAAAGAACTGTGTATACTGGAAAGAATTTCTTTTTCACTTCCTGTTCTTTAAAAGAATGCAGTAAAAGGTGCTAACCTGGCCTGCCAATTCTCTGAATCCCTGCTGTTTCTTCTCACTGCCTTCCCCCCTGCCCCCCACCGCTTAAGCCAGCTGTTCAGAGTTCAGATTCTTGCACGGGAAGCAGTTTTAGGTATAGCTGTGGCCAGTCAGCTCACCCAGACACGTGGGTGAGTCTAGAGAAGCTCCTCTGACAGATCTGAAGAATGGGAACACTGTCTCACGACCAATGCGCAAATAACAAGTGAAAGAGGTGGGAAATTAACTCACTTTGGGTTTATCTGTGTACCACTCAACTACTGGGTTGAGATGTTTTCCTCCTGGAGAACAGATTATTTGTTTTGGTGCTGTAAAGGTGCAACTTGAATATATTTACAATGGTTTCTAGGCACAGAGTTTGATATCTTCGGGGGGTGTGTGTGTGTGTGTTTGTGTGTGTGTGGTTACACTCACGCGTGCATACGCACACGCTCACCAGCCTGTGTCTGCTATTTTGTGAAAGGGTTCTGAGGCCAAGAGGAAGAAAAGGAGGCAGGCCCACAGGACGTGACCTGCAGTCACAGATGAAATCTGGGCTCCTTGTCTTTGGGCCCGTTAGGTAAATCAGGGAGGCAGTGATTGGGCCATTGGGTGATTAAACGGCTGGGCCACAAAGTCTTCATTTCAGAATTTGGGCAAAGTGGAGCCAAATTTTGCTTCCTTCTTTTTTATTTTATTTTATTTTATTTTTTTGCACTGTAACACTCCATAGTCCAGGTGGTCCCCAATAAGAGGGTCTTTGCTACAGTGAGGCTACCTCTGTGATGGAGAGCTGCGTAATCAGCTGTCCATCTTTACTTCAAAACTTGAGTACCAGCCCAGTTGGCAGCACTGGTTAGGGACCAACCACATAAGCAGCCAAGAAGATGTTCTTCCTGGTGAGTCCCCTTCCTGCAGATCTGTGGTGCAGTGACCCACCAAGGGTGCAGGTCCCCCCAGCAGCAGGCATGGCAGTGGCTCTGAGACACAATCATTGGCAGAGCTCTTCCAAGGGCCAGACCCAAGTTTTAGCCTCCAAATCCTTTCCCAATAATCCAGATGCCAGGGAAATAAGGAAGAAACTATGTGGGAGAAACGCATAGCTGGAACGGGAGAAGGCTTGGAGACTAGGTGGAGCATGATGGCAGAGGCAGGTGCCTGGGGCCTCCTGGGGAGGGCTGCGCATAAGGGAGCAGTTGCGGATGTAGGAAACAAGAGGAGAATGATCTGGCACTGGAGGAGACGGACCTGTGTAGACCTGGGAACTCTCAGGGAGGAGAAGAAGGCGTGTAGGAGGGAGGTAGGGAGATGTGAGCGGCCATAGAGCCAGGTTTTTCTTATAGCTCGTCTTCAACTATCACAATAATAACTGGACCCTTTCTTTTGGTTTTTGAGAGATAATATGATATTGTGTGTATGTGTGTGTGTGTGTGTGTGTGCGCGCGCGCACGTGAGTGAGAGAGAGCGAGAGAGAGAGAGAGAAACTGAGAGTCATTGGCATTCCAAAGAGGTCAGATTTATTGTAGGGATGTGGGGGGAGGAAAGTAGGGCCCAAAAGTCCAGACTGGCGAGGAATGTGTTAATCAGGAACAGCGATGGAGATGCCATGTAGCTGTAGGTGTCAGAGCACAAATGCCTTTAGGGATCTTTGTAGGGAAAGTCAGAGGTAGTGAGAGCTGGAGCCCACAGGCCCGGCCCAGAGGCAGTAAGATTTGGTTTTTAAAAACTCTGTGCTGGCCAAATAAAACACATCTTTGGGCCTGATTCAGTTCATGGGCCGGTGGTCTGCAGCCCCTGGTCTGCATAACTAGACATAACTTAGCTTCCTGCTTCAAACCAGACAGTAACCTCAGTGCAGGTGAAGAGGAATGTGACATTTCCTGAGCCCCTTCGTCCAGAAGCCTCTGAAGAAGGGGGCGGGGAGGACAGAGTATATTCTCTCTAGTTAGAGAAGGACAGGGCGAGATGTGGATGGCAAGGGGAGGACAAATGTAAAAATGAGAACTGGAAGAGTGAGGAAGGAGGTGATGAAGCTGAGAGAGAAAAGGGAGAGGTCTCGGAGCTGGCTCAGCTTGGCAGGTTTGTTTGGGAATGGAGCGTATCTGAGAGTGCAGAACAGGAAACAGAAGCCTGAAAAGGGGGATTGGGTCCATGCATCTGAGCAAGGGCCTTTGGCAGCCCTGCAAGGTCTTAGAGGTGTTAGAGGGAGCCAGAGCTCTGGGCAATTGGTAGACCAGGCCGAGGGGGACTGAGGGAGCTCAGAGGTGGTAAAGGAAAGAGGAGGAGGTCAGCCAGGGAGGAGAAAGGACAGAGCAAAGGAGGTGACATGGGTGTGGGGGTAAAGTCACAGGACCTGGAGCTCACAGGCGCCTGCACCGCAAGGTAGGCCAGTTGTAACGGCTGTGGGGCTGCTGCAGTGCGGTTACTCCAGCCTGGACCCTGGCAGAAGGGAGATGGGAGAGAGGCCAAGAAGAAAGGAGGTCCCCTGTTCCAGATTAGAGCCCCTTCCACCTGGGAGCCTCTGGCCACTTTGCTGTGGACTTCCTCCTCTGCCTGTGTTCAGCCCTGCTCAAGTACCTCTGCAGTGAACGCCCTCTGCAGCCATCCAGGAACAGAGGAAGCCAGAGGACATGACCGGCAGCTCCTGGCAGGAGGAAAAAGGCTGTGAGACAGGGCAGCAGGCTGGAAGGGGAACTGTACCTACCTTGTAGGCACAGTAGGGTCAAGAAATCAGAGAAAGAAGGACCTAGAGGACTGGGAAACAAGGGAAGAGGGTGGGAAGGGATATCAACAGTGGCCCTAGAGCCTGAGCAAGTCGGAGCTAGCAGTGGGGGCAGCTTTCCCTGGTCCTGATGCTCCGTTTTGGCCCCGGGGTCGTTGCTGTGCTGGTGAAGGAAACCGAAGGAAACCAGGAGCCTTGTGGGCAGTATGCAGCCTGGCAGGCCACAGAGATGGTCAGGGAGGACACCCTCACTCTGCCCCTTAGCCTGTGACCTTTCGTCCTCATTCTTGAGGACAACACGGTGCCTGTCTTGTGTGTCGTACCGAGAAGTTGATGATTATGTGTTGGGGGCTCTGTGTGGCTGTGTTTTGAAAGAGTGTGTGGGCTTGTGGTATCTAGCTGAGCCTGGCATCCATGCCCTGGGAAGCTGTCTAAATGGCCCTGGCATTCCAGGGAGCTCTTCAAAGGAGTCAGTCCTGTCGAACAGGGAGCTGGTAGTTCACTGTTCAGAATGTTTCAGGCTGAAGGGATAGTTTGGCCCCAGAACGAAATAGTCTGCCATCACTTGGACAGCCTGCCTGTTTGGGGTGTTAGTAGATATTATCTGCAGCGTGTGGGGTTGAATGCACTATAGATGTTCTGCTGGGTTGATGAGTGGGGGTCCTGTCAGGTACACAGAGGTCCCCACATCACAACACATTTTTGTTTGTGTGCATGCACATGTGCATTTGCTGGGCTAGAGGTGAGGGTGTAGAGTTGTGTGTGATGCTGAGGTAGCGGGTATATGTAACATACTATGAGTAAAACTGGTAGCAGCTGCTTGGTTAGTGTCTGTTGAGGTCCTCAAAGGGAGTGTGCATTTAGGTGGAGACAAAGATGAAAGCTATTATCTCCTTTTATCATCTGCAGAGAGGATACCTCTCCTCCCTCCCCCCATCCCTTACCCTTTCCTTCCTTTCCTCCTCCTCATCACTCAGGTTAGCTGGTTTGGGTTAGGAGGCCAATCTCAGTAGACTCTAATTGAAGACTGAAGATCATTTGAGGAGATAAGGAAGGCCATCTTTCCTCTGGGGACCAATAGAGGTTTCATGTTCCCCCACTCCGCTCTGTTTCCCTAAGGAGTTGACACCAGGGCAGGAGGCCTTCCCACTGACTGTGACTGTCTGGCCTCCGGGAGAGCCAGAGAAAAGGACATATTCCCTAGGGTCGAGACTTGGGTTCCTTTCCCAGTCACCATGGGCCTGAGAAGGACCGTCTAACCTAACAGAGGTCCGGAGAGACGTGGAGAGACAGGAGGAGAGAAGTGAGAGCCAGATGGGATTGATGCCGACCAGCTCCAGCTAAAGCCTCCTTTTTGGCCACAGAAATGCACTGGGGATACGTGTGTATTAGGAAGGGGGTCTCTTTTTATTACGGAAGAGGCTCTGAAGCCGTTTAGCCAGCCTGGTGGGCTGAGCACTCAGCTGTTTGCAGAGGGTACAGCCCTGGTTCAGGTCCAGCTCCTCCTAGAGACAGTGTTCACCTCACTCTTACAACCTGGCCCTCTCACCCCAGCACGTACACATGTGCCTCTTCCCCCACCTTTACTTCTCTTGAACTTGGCTCTGAGGAACAGCTAATTTCTGGCCCCAGGGAGACAGCCTGGAGGGCAGTACAGACTCCTTAGGAGATGACCTCCCAGGGTAGGTGCAAAAAAAGTTGAGAGAAATTCATTTCATGGCCAGTGGCTGCTTAGAAAAGGCGATGCCAGCATACGAATGTGATAAATGTTAACTGAGCATTAATCGCATTAAAGAGGGCCCTATAAACTTTTCATTTCTAATTAAATTCGTCCAGTGATGCTGCCCAAGCGAGTACTCTGGGCCTTTGTTTATGTGGAAAATTAAAATGCAAATACAATGGGATTTATTTCCAGGAGTGGAGTGATGGGCTGGCCCCTCTGTCTACTGGTCTCCAGGCCTGTCAGGCCAGGTAACTATGTTTTGGAGGTGCTGTTCCCCTTGGGACACATTTTGGTATGAAAAGAGAGGCCAGAGTTCAAGGTCAAATAGAGTGAAACATGAGGAGAAGGTGTGGAAAGAATTGAAGAGAAGGACAAAAGGCAATAGATGACCCAGAAATATCAGGATGCATCGTCCTGGTTTCCTACCCTCCAACTCATACTTCTAGGAGAAGAGACCCCCCACCCCCCCACCCCCGTGCCCCCGCAAACCTTGCTTGTGAATAATGTCATCACAGCCTCCTCTGCAGCTCTGGGATGAAGGGTGTGTGTGTGGGAGAGAGATTTTGGAGGAAGCAGCCCTGCCAGGCATATGTGGGCCTGTTCTTAAAAGAACTGAGTGGTTATCAGCAGGGAGGGCCCAAGGCCCGGATTTATCCCCAGCAGTTTTAGGGTCAGCTGCTGTCCACATCATGGTTTCACTGGGCTCCTATTGCCAGTGCCAAGCAGCATTGACACAGGGCAGTGGAGCATAGTGGCACAAACTGAGGACGCTGTGCAAGCACGCCCACACGCACACAGCCTTCTCTCAGGTAGGGAGAGCCGGTCTCTTATAAGAATAAACAAATGTCCCTTGCAAGGAGTCCTTTAGTGCCATGGTCCCTTTGATAAAAGTGATAACCCTAAATACTATTGAATAGAACGATCTAAAGTTCCTGTTTGCTAAAACATAAATTAAGTCAAGTGGAGAGAAAACCTGGGTAAGAAAAATCATTTGGGTATATCAGTAGAGACACTGAAAGATTGCTGTGCTGCTCTATGGATAAGGAAGTTGTAAATAGCATTAAAAAGTAGAGAGGGAAAGAAAATGGAAGTAGGAGAGATGATAAAAGGCAGAGCACTAAATCACACATAGTAGTACATGTACAAGGCACAAACCAGATTTACGCCAAGCTTTGCAAAATCTACAGCTTGGCTTGTCAATACGTAGAGATACTAGCACACAGGTATGCAGGTGTCCAAGGAGCGGATGAGACTGCGTCACTATGAAGAGGGTGGATTGGCCGCAACGTAGGCTCTGTGTGCCAGACGCTGAGACTGATCCATCTGCTCCGTCACGCAGGGGTCTGACTGGGTCTGGTCCTATCGATACTCAAGGATTCAGCCTTGTAAGGTTTTTAAAGGTCTTTAAGCACATGTGAGCTGGATCCGTGTTCTAATGGATCTCCAAGGCAGCAACCCATTCCCAGAATGGAATCTGCTTGACTTGTTTCGTCGAATAGCTGCTATCCCTGTCCTCTTTAGTCTGCTTTATTCTGGGTTATTCTTTTTCTCTTTAGTGTTCACTTATGTCTCTTGGAAATCCACGAGGACATGCTGACGAACAGGTTAATGATTGTGGCAACTCCCAAACATCTGGATGAAAACCAAAACCCTTAGTCAATCATCTTTAAAGGTTGTTGATATGACACTAAGTATTTGGTAATTTAGAAATGTCTACGTAATTGATTGAATTTCTTAGTTTTTTTTATCCAGGTGCAGTATCAATACCCATTTTCATTTCGTTGGTGTTTCATTTCATTGGGAAACACCTACTTTCAGAAGAAAAGATTCTAGAAACAAAGTATTGTGGTTAGAAAGCATCTTTGATACATTTGCATCTCATTTCTGATTTGAAGGGAGGCTGGGCTTGGCCTGAAAGTGAAGTGGAGAGTTGGGGCTTAGAGCATTTAGTATTTGAACAGGCACATCTGATGGACACTTCGCCCTGAAAGTTGGTCTGGAGGGCAAATCACTTTGTCCACATAAGCTTAAGTTGTCTATTAGGCCTGGCTTCCATAAAAAAATACACTTTGCTATCTTAAAGGAGAATATCAGTGTTGTTAGTATATATGGTCTTTCATTCATTTATTCTTTTATTCATTCAGAAAACCTTTGCTAAGCACCTGCTATGTGCCAAGCAATTCATATAAACCTATGTGGCATAGAACATGTAAGAAATGGGAGAGATTTCCAGAATTTGAATCTAGCTTTCCTACTCACTGGCTGTGTGGTTAGAGGGAAATCTCATAACTTCCCTGGACCTCAGTTTCCTCACTCATCTGACATGGGGATAATCATATAGTTCTCTCATAGGTTTTTGTGAGAGTATATGAGTTAGTCCACGTAAACCAGCTTAGCATTACATCTGGCAGATATCAAGTGCTCAATAAATGTTAGTTATTATTATGGCAATAGTAATCATCAAGTGTCTATTTCTTGTTTTGTGTCTCTGTCAACATATGTGAGTTCTGACTTGTGTGTGCCAAAACATTGAAATCTTTTAAATAAAAATGCTTGAGAAGCCAAAAGGATATTCTGTGAGCAGAATTGTGTATCATGAATGCCAGTGAGAACTGTGGTCCACTATGAGCCCAGTCCACTTAGGAAGGGGGCCTGCTCTGTATCTGTCCAGAAAAAAACAATAACTCTATGACTCAGTTATCTGACCATTGAACAGAATTAGTCATATAACTGCCCCTTTTTGTCCACTTTGAGAGCTCTCTCTATCTCTCTCTCTCTCTCTCCTCTCCTCTCCTTCGTATGACTGCACATTCCGTCTCTGGGATGAGCCTACTACTTGAGGAGTTGAAAGTTGGCATTTTCTGGGCTTCACGGCATTTTCATTTGTTGTGGTGTTTTGCATTTTGTAGGTTTTTTAAAAGATAGAGTGAAATGGCTATGGAAAAAAAGTCCTTATTTGATAGGTTTGAAGGGTTCCTCTGATTCTTAAATGTCATAAAGGGAAGAAAAAGGAAGGGAAACAGGAAGAGGAGGGAAAGAGAGGAGAGAACATGGAGATAAGATAAAGGATGAAGAAAGAGGAGAGGAAGAAGTGAGCAAATATTTGACAAATTCAAACTAAATTTGTCCACTATTTTCCCACATACCTACGTGTTCCAAGGAAGCATGGGAGGTTGATAATCATTGCAGTTATTTCCATTGCTGAGGGATAAAAGATTTTAAGAAAAAACTTCAGGGGAAAAAATTTACTTTGGGCTTATTGTACTCAATGCAACGGCTCACAGTAACTGGACAACTACAAGTTTTCCTATTTCCTCTGTGCCCAGCAAGAGCAAAGACAAAAAACAAAGTTTCCCAAAATGATGTGTTCTGTTTCCCATCTTTACGGGAAAAGCCCATGGAATGAGACTGAGACCCCAAATTCTCCCCACCCCTTTGGCCTAGTGAGGTACCCAAGTTCAGCTCAATGGACTTGCCGTAAAATCCACACCCAAATGCCTTCACATTCACTTATCTGATTCCTTTCTCACCCCTTCCTTAGTTCCCAAATTTAATACCTAGATTGCACTATTCCTCATTTATACCTATAAGCTAGTAAATGTCCTGACTTTTTAAATTAGAAAACAAATATTTTAAATGAGCTAAATGTGAATCCTGAGAATTCAAATCATCCTTAAAATTTTATTTTTTTATTAGTTTCAGGTATACAAAGCAATGTACTATTTATGCATTTACACTCCTCACAAAGTGATAACCCCCACAATCTACTACCCCTCTGACATCGTATGTATCTGCTACAATTCCATTGACTATATTCCCTATGCTGTATTCCTAATCCTATGGGACGAAAATATATATATATATATATATATATATATATATATATATATATATTTCTGACATTCCATATTATTGACCTTCAGCTTCAGGTGTATAACGCAATGCTCAGGCATCTACACAGTCTATGAAGTGGTCTCCCTAATAAGTCCAGTGCCCATCTGGCACCCTTAAAAATGTTTTATAAGAGTAAATATATAAGGACCAACCTCTTTCTTTCTGCCTATTCATCACCACAGTGCTGGACGCAGCCCTCTGCATGGAGATGGGCAGTGGTGAGCTCGATCAACCCCTAGCCCTACCGCTGTCCAAATGGACCAGAAGGGCAAGAAGAGAACTACCCCTGCCCCCACTTGACTGTAGTTTTTACACTTTTATGCTTAAATCACACAAACACCTGGATTTATCTTAGGGTTTTAATGTACATTAGCACACATTTGTACATGTCTGTACACATGCATAGTCCAATCTTATGGATGCTTTATTTGATAAGTGCTTATAGCCATAATAATAATAGCTAACAACTGCTTACTGCAGTAGGAACTGTTATAAGCATGTTGCATGTATTAATTGATTTAAATTTCGTAAACAACCCCATAGGGCTTTATAGGGTTGTGTATATATGAGGAGTACAGAAGAGTTAAATAAGTGGCTCAGGGCACAGGCTAAGTGGCAGAACTGGATTTGAACCCATGCAGTACTGGCTCTGAAACCCATGTGCTTATCCTCTACTCCATGTTTTGTATCAACTTTTGGTCAAAGCAAGTGCAGGCTGTGTAATCTCTTGGGGAGGTCTGTACCTTTTGCAGTCTCATGCCCAGTGATGTATTCATACATTTACTTACAAGCTCAAAACAGAGACCCTCAACCCTAGTAGAAGGTCACGCCTAGCACATGTTCCCGCACTATTCCATGGTGTGTGTGTGTGTGTGTGTGTGTGTGTGTGCGTGTGTGTGTGTGGGTGTGTGTGTGATGGGGGGGGTCTCTGTGAGTGCTGGGTCACATCATCTGGGGATACTGGGAAGGAAGAAGATGCTGATGGCCAGAGCTACAGAGTGAAGCGAATGGGGGGTTCTTGGAACTAGAGTTCATGTTGTTATTCCCTTTGGAATTGGGGAGTTTTCTCTCATCCATCCTCCTCTGACCCCATCAGGGATCTAGACTCCTGACAGGTATCGGGTTTAGTCTAGGGACTTAACCCTCCAAATTAGGCAGATGTAAGGAGGGTGGCACCAGGACCTGTGTCAGTGAGGTAAGGTCAGAACTGTTATGTTGAGCAGGGGACGTTTGTTCTAAGAAGAAGAGAACTGGGCATTTGGTCATCAAAAAGAGATTTGTTCTACATTTCTAGAATCTTCCTTCTGGAAAGGAGCAGTGCAAATAACTAAGTCAGAATAAGCTTTAAAAAGCTAAAGGACAGGCCCTCTCGCCCACAACCACACCGAGAAAGCAATTACCAAATTACATACCACCACCTAGACCCAACATCATTACTCAACCCACATCATCAAGGAGACACTCCTTAACCTAATCTCTGACATATACATTATGGGGGAAACAAAGATGCTGATATGATCAACGAACACAATAATTCAAAGCAGAAAGATGGACATTGCCATCAAACAATACTCAAATTCCTCCAACTCAGTGTTACGCAAAGTGCAGTCACCTCGATACAATACCACAAAACACCAAGTAACAAACCTTAAGCCAGCTGCCGGAGGAATGTGTTGGCACAATGCACCACATGGTAACAAAGCACAATTCCAACTCTCCAACCCACAGGCACACCCATACACAAAGGCTGAAATCGTGTGGCCACCTGAGTGATAATAAGCACTGGTCACACACACACAGAGATGGAGCCAGCAAGGCAACACCCAACCCTTTTGTGTACCCAGCAGAAAATGGTCGCAGCCCCAGCTTTTCCAAAGCCAGTGCTCTCCTGATCCCCAAGCACGGGCAGCTTGCCAGAAAGCAATACCATCCTGTTTCTTCCGCAGGTGGATGTGTCCAGACCGTCACCTCCAATATGGCCTCCGGGCTCTCATTGCTAGTAAGAGAATAAATTGTCCCCTGAGCCTGCTTCCTGAGACAGGACAAATCAGCTCTGTCCTGGTTGGGGTTTAATCAGACTTTGCTGTTACTGAAAATGACAGCACTCCAGGGATGGAGGGAAAGGTGGGGGTGGGCTATGAGGGGGCTTGCCAAGCTGGGTGCAGGAATTCCCCTTCCTCCACCAAGCCTTGCCTTGTGTGGTCATTCCAGAGCTGAAGCCCTCTTGCTGGGTGTTCACTGAGTATCGATTCAGTCTGCAAGCAATTTTAATATTTCTTCAGGGACTTTCCAGCAACAGCACAAGTCATTAATTCACCCTCCCAAATTGCTTATTCAATAGCAGGAACATGGCTCCTGAATAAAGTCCCAGAATTTATGTGACTCGCACGAGTCAGGAGGTCAAACAACTGTTATGGAGCGAAGTTAAAAATCCAAATAAAATATTGACACATTTTTGGGGAGGGGGAGGGAGGAAGTAAAGGTATTTAAAATAGGTTTTTGTTGCAATGCCCCCAGGATAAAGAATGGAAGGAGACTGAAGACAAGTTGGAGTTTATAAAATCAATGGAATTTATTGCACATCTACTTGGCATTTAATAATTCTCTCATTTCCACATCGCCCTACCCCCACCTCATCCTGGCCATAGACAGAAAGATACACAGGTATACAAATGCACATTTATGCACATCAATACTGGTGCATGGACCAATACAAAAACACAATTGTGATGTGACCGTCTCAAATACCCTGGGAAGGGAACAGTGGTGAGTGTGGAGTCATGTATGACTGTGGCTTACATATTTGACAGAAATAGGCATAACTGGGCAGAAATTCATTAAGTAGGTTTTGCTGCATGTATCCAGTATTATAAATCTTGGATCAATGCATTAGAGCAGACATGAATATAAAGATACACTAATCATAGAAATAGTTTCTAGAAACATAGAAATTGAGAAACACGTCTATATGCAGTATTTCCACATAATCATGTACATGGTTTGAAAACTAGACAGATAGATAGATAGGTAGATAGAAGATAGATAGCTACATTAGATAGACACAGAGAATTTGGAAAATCTGTGTTTTGGAAAATCTGTGTGTTGGAAAACCCGAAACCTACCCGTGCATATAAAATACACTGCAACCATAACCACTTAACCTAAAATTGGGGTTCGTTTGTAACACAGACATGATACTTATCAAACACAATTTTGGCACATGCAGGGGAGAGGGTAAGCATCTTTAGAATCTCGGCTACATGCAATCTCTGTTAATTGTCTACATACACATTTGCTCAGTTGTCCAGATCATGGATGTGAAGAGACTGAAGGGAAAACTTATTCATGCTCAAACAGGTAATAAACACAAAGAACTACTAACATAGAAATTTCCAGAAGAGGTACTATGGTTCGGCCTACAGACATTGGAGTCACAGGCCTGGACCCAGAGTCTGGGTCCAGTGCTAGTAAGTATGTGATCCTGAGCAAGTAGCTTAGCCTCTCTGTTGTCTCCTTGGTCTAATAGAGAACATGTCTGTTTGATAGAGTTGTAGTTAGGATTTGAATGAGAAAATGCATTTGTTACAATGCCTGTCATACAGTGAATACGAAATAAATGGTAGTTGTTACTTTTCCTATTATTATATGCAGCTCTTCTATTCAGGCCCAGCCTATCATGGATGCTACCATCTGTTCTTGATATGATTGACTTATTCTACCAGTGGTTAGCAGCATGGGTTCTGGAGTTAGGCTTCCGGGTTTAAATCCTAGCTTTGCTACTTGACAGCTGTGTAACCTTGGGCAAGTTACTCAACCTCTCTGAGCCTAAACTTCCACATCTATAAGATAGAGATAATAATCTTTATAAGAAGTTATGAGAAATCAATTAAATGATCCATGTAAAGTGCTTAGCACAGTGCCTGGTACATAATGAACATGTATTAGCTCACTATATCCCTTAAGATTATTTTACTGTTAATATTAACCATAATAACATTCATTTGTTATTCAACAAATAGTTTTTAAATATTTACATTATTCCAGGCACTGTTGCTAGGTGCTACAAATACAATGGTGAGAAAAATAGGCATGACCTCTGCTCTCTTAGAGCTCACAGTCTAGGGGAAGATTCAGTGCGAATTGAGTAAGCAAGAAAACAAGGTTTCAGCTCTGTGCTGGACCCCAAGGGGAAGAGGGAGACAGAGAAATAGATTAGAAAGCCTGGTGGAGCCAAACTGGGAAGGATTTTGAAGGCCAGGCTGAGGAATTTTGAATTTATCCTGTAGGTAATAGGAAGCAATTGGAGGGTTTAGCCACATCGCATTCTTTTAGGAGGAGACAGGAAGAAACCATGGGTTGTTTTTGAATACTGGAGTAACCTGGGAGGGAGGCCAGACAATCTCTAAGAGGCTCCCTGTCTGCTGCTGCAAGGGGCACTTCCTCCAGGCTTCTTTCTGCTTCTGAAGGAGGTGGGTGTGCCTATGGAGGGGCAGGGACCTTGGACAGAGGACTTGGTCCCCGCAATGAGTCTACAGCAGCACCCCTTTCGCCATCATATCAGGCAGTCTCCTAACCTCTGCAGCCTCCCAGGCAGGACTGTGGGGTGCACAGCTGGTGGACCCCAGCTCTACACCAGAAGCCCTCATAGATGAGGGCAGGGACGCTGGTGAGAAGAGCTAGTCTGGTCACGCTCTGGGCTTGGCACGCACCGCAGACTGGTTTCCAAATGGTTAGTTAAGCACATTGCCCCTTAATTTTTAAACCTATGCCTATCTTGAAGTTAAATCAATCCATATGCTTACCATTCATCATCTAAACCATCACTATTGCCCCCTTGGGCCAGCCCCATGGCCCATCTAGCCCGGTGAATTGTATCTGGCCTGGGCTCCTGGGGACACATGGTGGGAGATTATCGCCCTCAGCGCCAGTCTTAGAAGGCTACGTTGATGCAGAAAATATGTCTGGTATCTAATGAACCCACAGGGAATCTCTAAATCTGGAATGCACCAAAAGCTAGTCTGAAATTATTTTTATTTTTAACCTATAGTTTAGTTCACACAGAGGAACTGATGGCTTCTTAAATTTTGGTTACTGTGTCAGGTGGAGTCAGGATGAGCAGATGGAGAGAATATGCATCGATAGAGTATGAGTAAGGAAACTTCTTAACTAAGACTTTTGCCCAGCTCTCTCAAGCCTCCCCTGTATAACCACCAGCCTGGTTTCTTCACCCCCTGGCTGAAGCTAGTCTTCTAAAATATGAGAATAAGAATGAGTTTAAGAATAATCTGGAGAATTTGCTTAAATACAGATCCCTGGGGCAGACCACCATCAGAAATTCTAATCCGGAGGTCTGAAGTGGGCCCCAGGATTTGCATTTTAACACACACCCCAGGGGATGCTAATGCAGGTGGGTCAAGGACAGTACCAGTAGCTTGTAGTTTGAAGAAACACTTCTGCAAGCCTTTTAGCAGGACGCTCATCTTTTGGAGCTCACTTATGACTTCTGAGAAGCAACAAAAGAGGCAGAAGCTCTTGACACATTTGGGGAGAACCCTGCTAACCTTGGAAACTGTGTATTCCAGCTACATCCTGCTACTGCCAGAAGGCAAGGTCCTGCCCATAGCTGCCCCCTGCTCATCAGTGGCCATTCTCATGCACAGAACTCTGCCTGACATATGGTCAGTTGTCCAAACTGAAGCCTGCAGGGCATGTGAGTGGGTGTGGGCAAACAACTCTAAACTCTGCACAAACTGCAAAGCCAGAGCCTAGGAAAACCGAGTTTATGTGCAGCACTTCTGAGCTGCCAGGCAGGAGGGCAGAGTGGATGCTGTTTTTTCTGTGGGGAGGAGGTAGTACATTTCAGCTTTTCAGTTCCTGGGTTATACACGGGGGGAGGTTCCAGTTCCTTAGAGTTCTCAGGAGTGGGGAGAGGAAGGAACAATTTTTGGGAGAGGTGACATTTTCCCGAATGATCTATGATACCTCACTTGAGGTTCTGCGGTGAAAAGTCTCCAGATGTTTGTATTGCTCTCTGACTTGCCTCGGGGCTGAGCCAGGGACACGTGCCTGATGTTGGCAGCTCCGAAAGACCTGAGGTGAAACAATTACCTGCATTCGTTGGGCAAAATATCCTTTGATGAGGCAAATATGGTTTTGTCCTCCGGTGTGATCCAGCCTAGAATAATACCCAGGCAGCCTGAAGTCACTGGTGGGGGTGAGGGGCTGTCTCCCACCACTCATCTGGCTCAGTGGGCAGTGAGGCCAGCTAGTCTGAACCATTCTCCACCCTTGGAGTTCCTCTTATTAACCAAATCAGGAAAAGACTTTCTGTATACCAGAGACTAAATACTTTCTGCAAAAACTCTAAAGTGGGCAGTCTACCCCAGAACAATTTAAACTGATTTACACACGTATATGACACATGTATGTAGATACTTGACATCTTGCCCCAATGACTCTTTGAGCAAACCAGTGACATGAACAGGCCTGGGGTCAGCCTGCCATTCCACTAAGACTTAATTCCAAAGTGGAGAAAGCAGCCTGTTCTAGGCGGTTGGATAGGATTTCATGGGGATATGCTTGAGGATCCCATGTATATGTCACATTGTTAGCAGCTGGTTCTAGCAGGTGTTATTACTCCCATTTTATAGAGGGGAATACTGAAGCCTTTGTTTCTCAGGACACAACAGAACAAGAGAACTAGAACCCAGGAGTTTGGATTTTGGGATTTTGGGTATCTCTACCCTCGAGACAGTATAGCTTAGTGGTTAACTCCAGTATAGCTCTGGGGTTAGTCTACCTAAATTCAAACCTCACATTTGCCATTTATTAAATGGGTGACCTTGGGCAAGTTAAAATATGCCTTATCTGTAAAATGGGTTGTGAGGATTAAGTAAACTGTTTGTTTGAAGCACTTAGAACATTGCCTAGCTCCTAGTAAATATTTAGTAGACAATAGTCTTTATTACTAGGGCCTCCACTAAGGAAGCACTGCTCCTAGAAATCCTGACCAGCCTAGTCCTGGAAATGCTGCTACCTAACTCCCTTCAAGGTGAGCTGTCTGAGGTCACCTCAATGCTAATAGGACCTCTTGTCTCCACCTCAGGGGGAGTTTTTGCACACCATTTATTATCATATAATATAATGCAATATAATATCATACATAACATAACATAATATGATGGGTAGGTTAACTTGGAAACCCTGAGGCGGACCGTGGATGGATGGATAGATGAATAGATACATTTGTACTAAGTATACATACATTATATCATTCTATTGATTTGTAAAAAGTTCCCGGTCTGCCTGGCTGTAATGAGATTTTTGAACTTTGCGTGGCGATCAATGAGAGGAATATTATTGGCCTGGAGAATTGATATACCTGCTCTCACTGGCTTGTTCTGCTCCCAGGCTGCCCCGGCCCCCCAGGTGTACGATTCCAGCAGACACTTAACCTTTTTTACAGTGTCATCAGGCTAAAAGGAATCTAATAGTGACACAGGACTTGTGCTCAGCACTCTGCCACTATTGCTTTCCTGTCACAAATAATTTATAGCCTTCTATTTCCATCCCTGAGCCTGCACCCCAGCCCTGCCTCCCGCTTTTCCCCAGCTCCCAGGAATCGATAAACTCACGCAGCCACAGTGGGACTTCAGGGTGCAAGGAGACAGACAGACAGACAGACAAAGAGGGAGACAGAGAGAGGCAGGAAAAGGCAGAGAATGAAACACGAAGGACGAAATGAGAGAAGGAAGAAGAGGGAGAGGGCATAGAACCAGAGGAGTAAGAATGTCCCCAGTGCTTTCTTAGAAAGTTGAGGGGTTCTGTTTCTTTACGAGTTTAACAAACTATTACTAGGAGACTCATTACATGCTTTCATTCTAACTCACAGAGCCACAAGACTGTTCTCCTCTCCAGCTTGGTGGGAGGTGAGGGCCTCCTGGGGATTTAACCAATGAGGGAGTGACTCCACCTGCCGTGTCATCCTTTACTCTAAAGCTCTGCTACACTCCCTGGTATCTCTCCGGTCCAGGCAGAGCTGTTGCTCATACTGTCTGCAGATCCTTCCCAGGGCCTCCAGGCAGGGGGCCCCAGTCTGTCTTCTCTGATGCAGCCTCTGTTGGGGTCAGGCTGTAACACCTGCTGCTGCTGTGTTTCCTGTCTTCTCAGTGCTCTTCCCAGGGGTCTCCATAGCAGCTGCATGGACCAGGTTGGGGCATGTTGGGCTGAGAGACCTCCTGGCTGTGCCTGGCTTAGCCCCTAAATAGAAAGCAGCCAGGCCACCCCTCGGAATAATATGACTGCTAGTTGTTATTATTATTACGGCTGGCATTTATGGAGCCAAGAGTCACACCAATCGTTTTCCATGGACTGCTCTTTTTAATCCTCAAAACAGTCCTATGAAGTAAATAGTAGCATTAGCTTATTGTACAGATGAGGGAATAAGGAACTGCCAAGGATTTCACAGACACTGAGTAACAGAGCTGGGGCTCAGACTGAGCTCTTTTCCCCTTGTCTTTAGTCACACCCTTGTTGGTGTGAGAGAAGTTAAGTACCTGAAGTCCCCATGCTGGGCCCAGGCAAAGCTCTGGAGGTTCCCAGGAAAGTTGGGGGGAAAAGAACATCCTTGTGGAAGCAAGCATGCTGGAAAGAGAACTGGTAAGCAGACACCCTGACAGGACAGTCTTTCTGGAAACAGGAAATGGCACCTCCCAGCCCCCAAATAGAGATGTGCCCTCCAGGGCTCCCAACTGCACCCTCCAAGGATGTATATGCCAGACTTCACTTTCTAGACCAAACCTGCCTGTGACTATGGAGGCTACAGATATGTTTGGCTGTCTGTAGGGCCAAGAATGAAAAAGAACTGGAGGAGGAACTGGGGGAAATAGTATCGGGAAATCTCCCAAAGCAACTGCCTTTCTTCTTTTAACCCCAGTGATATTCTCATGAGTTGTTGGGCTGTACACAGGATGCGGGAAGGCAATGGATGACCCTCAGGTTTCTATAATCCCAGTTCTTAAATTCCCTGAGATCAGCTCGAGGGACTGGCAAATGCCCACCACCCAGGGAGGCATGGATGAACACCAAGAGCATTCGTAACTCGCAGCAGGCACCCTGCCCAGCTCCTCTCCTAGGTACCACCAAGCAACTGTCAGGGAGTAGTGGTTTTTCATCACTTGCTGTCTTAGCTAAATCTGCACTGGTGCCCCAAGGGTCAAAGGCTCTGAGTAACAAAGACAGAAACTCCACAAGGCCATCTCACCCAGCCCCAGCTCTGGGGCTTCCTTAATCCAGAGCCCGTCAGCCCTCGAGCCAGAGCCACCTGTATGTCAGTGAGATCCCAGAAGCTTTTGATGCAATGAATTAGGAGCATCTGCTCTGAACTGCTCAGCCTCCTAGACTTTTCCCGTAGACCAGTCTATACTACCCTTAGCTACTGGCCACACTGCCCTATGGTGACTATGCTCCAAACCTCTGCCCCTCCCCAACTCTTGGGAGATTACCTTGACTTCTGCTTTGTTGAGAGATAAAAGCCATAAAAGCTCCTTTTCAAAGCATTTGGCCACCTCAGAATATGCCATTTCCCCCTAACTCCTCCCCCGTGCCCCCCCCCCCCCTCCCCGGCAGGCTCCCTCTTCACTGGTTCTTCCTCCTCAGCCTGTAAACTTATTTAGGTCTTCCCTACCTTAAAAAGCCTTCCGTCCACTCAGCTGCCAGTTCTGTCTCCTGGCTTCCACACTTTTCTCTTTTTTCCTTCTCTACAAACTTCTGAAAACACTCGTCCACTTTCAGTGCCTCTCTTTCCTCCTGTGCACTTCCTAACCTCTTTCTGTCTGGCTCCTTCCCCTTGTTGGTACTGCTCTCCCAAGGTCACTGATGGTCACCAGAACTCCCAAATCTTATTCCCAATTCCCTTCAATCCTTATGTCGCTATTGACACTGGATTACGTTCTCCTTCTGGAAACATTGCTCTTGGTTGAGTTAGGTGAACATGCCATTTCCTGTGTGACCAATTCTGACCCCTCTACAAGGTCAGGTTCTTTTCCCCAGTCTCTGAAAGTGGGTCTTCTGGTATCCACTCCTCAGACCTCTTGAACTTTTCAACACTCCTTTCCTTGACAGTCCCCTAAATCTGTACCTGCTGTGCCAGCTGGTGCGTGGGCACGTCCACCTGGACACTGCTCACCACCTCAAATGCTGCGTGTCTGGGACCAACACTGCCACCTCCCTCTAAAACCAGTTCCCTCCCTGCATCCCTCTTCCTGATGGTGGTACAAACCACCAGCTTTCCAGTTACACAGATTTGAGGTTTTAGAGCCATGGTTGACTCAAGTTAGTTGCTAAATCCTGGCCATTCTGCCTTCACAATGTCTTGCAAATTCTTTCCTTTCCTGAGACCAACCCCTTATTGCCTTGTGCCTATGTACATTGATTTACCAGAATCAGTTTGTACGTGTCCCCTCTAGTTTAGAAATTGCTCATGACTCAAGACCCTCTAAGCCTGGTTCTCGTATGTTGGGGGAAGTGTGACAAAATAACGAAAGCACACGTTTTAGAGATTGAATTCTAACTCTGCCCTAACTGGCAGTGTAATCTCAAGTAAGCCACTTAACCTCTGTCAGCTTTGGTTTTCAATCTGCAAAATGAGGATAATTGTATCTACTTTGGAGACATTGTGAGAATCAACAGTAGTATATGTAAGTGGTATAAAGTGCGTATAATTTGGCACATAATAGATGCTTAATAAATGGGAATATCACGATTATCATCATCGCTTCCAAGTTTGCAGCCTTATTTCCTCTCACTCCCTACATACCTCTCCTGTTCTGGCTGAGTGGTCTGGGCACAAGCCCCTGAAACATCATGTCTATTCAGCTTCCATGCTTTGCTTCTACCTTCCTCCAGTACCTGCATAGAAAGCCCTGTCTCCACTTCTTTGTCCATCTTACAATCATTTATTGGGGACATAGATCTTAGAGATCCTGTAGTCCAATCTCTATACATTACAGCTGAAGAAACTGAGGCCCGGAGAAATAGAAAGATGAGCCCAAAGCTATGTGGCTGCTTAATTGGCAGAGTCAGAAGCAGGACCCAGGGCCCCTGCCATGTAGCCCAGTGCCCTGTCCACCGTCCTCCATGCCTCTGCTTCCTGTATATATATCTATATGTTCAGCCCTACTCTGCTTTGAAGAGCCCTATCAAGTTCCACTTCCTCAGTGACTTCTTTCCCAATTTCCCTGCCTACAAGGGGAATGATTCCTCCTTTGCCTCCTTCTGGCACTACGGCCTGGTTCCCTTGGGGTTACTTAGGTTTGTCTGGGTGTGTGTCTTTCCTCCCCAACTTTATTTCCAGCAGTGTGAGGCAGGGGCCTTATTTCTATTGCCTGGCAGCGCTCAGTAAAAGCTGGTTAGAGCAGAGTCCACTCATGGCTTGTGACTCAACTGCTGGCTGAAGTGAACTTGGTTCACACACGTCTCTGCAGGGAGGAGTAATGCTGTTGGAAAAATTGCTTCCAAGGGCATCTACTGTGTCCAGTGGGTGGAGAGGAGCATTGCTTGGTCCTGGCCCCTGGGTTGACCTTTTGTATCACTGAGCCCTGGTTCCTTTGGATCACTGGCAAGCCAGCTCATACTCAACCCTGAGCTGTTTGACTCCCCCGACTCCAGTGCATGGTGGGGGGCACACCAGGCTTTTCAACTAGGTTGGTAAAGAAGCCGTGATTCAAGTAGGACCTTAGAAAAGGAGGCTGTTGGGCCAGTGAGCTGGACAGAGATAGGGCTTTGAGTTGTTTGAAAGCAGTATTAGACTCAAGAAGTTGCTCAGGGCCTGACATCTGGCAAAGCACCATGTCTTGCTGCATTGGAATCCTGGGGACAAGAGGGTCACCTGTGACCCAGCCCTTCCCCGGCTCCTTCTCCTTACCTCAGGAAATAGGAAAATCTTGCCCCTTCCCTTGACTTTGGAGGTGTGTGATACAGTCCCAATAGGAAAGCCAGCTTCAAAATGACCACTAGACCCAGGGAGTCCTGTTCCTACAAGGAGATTTGCACGTGGTTGAGGAGAGGGGTGGACAGCAAGCCACCAGGCAGTCCCCACCCCCAGAAAGGGGAAGGATGCTGTGCTCCCTTCACTCTGCTGCCCCAATCCTTGCTATCAAAAATCAAGCTGCTGGGGGTGACTGGTTAGCTCAGTTGGTTAGAGCGTGGTGCTGGTAGAAGGTTGCCAGTTCGATCCCCACATGGGCCACTGTGAGCTACGCCCTCCTTAAAAAAAGAAAACAATCAAAAAATTAAAAAATCAATCTGCTTTTGAAGCAATCGTAAATGGGTTTTCTTAATTTCTCTTTCTGATAGTTTGTTATTGGTGTATACAAATGCAACTGGTTTCTGAATATTAATTGTGTATCCTGCTACTTTACTAAATTCATTTATAGTTTTTTGGTGGAGTCTTTGGGGTCCTCTACATATAGTATCATGTCATCTGCATATAATGACAGTTTTACTTCCTCCTTTCCAATTTGGGTGCCTTTTATTTATTTTTTTTTCTTGTCTGATTGCTGTGGTTAGAACTTCCAGAACTATGTTGAATAAAAGTGGCAAAAGTGGGCAACCTCGTTTGATTCCTGATCGCGAGGGGAATGCTTTTAGCTTTTTCCCATTGAGTGTGATGTTAGCTTTGGGTTTATCATATATGGCCTTTATTATATTGAGATATGGTCCCTCTATTCTCACTTTGCTAAGAGTTTTTTATTATAAATCGCTGTTAGATTGCGTCAATTGCTTTTTCTGCATCTATTGATATGACTATATGATTTTTATTTTTCATTTTGTTAATGTGATGTCTCACGTTAATTGAACACCTGAAACTAATAAAAAAACAAAAAACATCAAGCTCCAATTCGGACGATGCACACGGCAGGACAGAATGCAGACGGCCTCTGCCCAGAACCACACTAGGCACGATCTGCAGAGCAAACAGGAGGGAAAGCTAGTAACTTGGAGCAGCCAGTGAAGGCAGGGGTGCAGGGAACAGTTGGAGGAGGAAGTCGCTGGTGGGTTGGGGAAAACTCCGCTGGCCTGGGCTGGAGTTGGTGGGGCAGGAGGGAGCATGTGATGTGTGATGCTGTTGTGATGCTGTTGCAGGATCATCCGGACCAAAGTTCAGCAGCCTTTTCACCCAACACCGGATGGGGCGGGGACCGGAGTGACTGCCCCTGGCCACACCATTGGTAAGGGGGCTCAAGGAAGGGGGAAGCGCGGTCCCACCTGGGAGAGCCAGATGTGTAGCTCCACCCCAGGGATTTCCCCCCAATTTGTGTTCTCTCTGAGTTCCTAGAGGCTCAGGGGTGTCTCAAAGAGAGACTAGCTCACTAGGACTTCTCTCGCTCTCTCCCTCTCTCCCTCCCCCACCTCTCTCCCATCAGTATTTTCCCTTTAGCTTTTCTTCTCCTTCCCTTCTCCCTCTTCTCTATCTTTTGTTTTTATCGGATCCTGTCTCCCTACCTATCCCTCTTTCTTTCATATCTGTTTTCTTACTCCATTTTTTTTTAATTTTTAAAATGACCATTCTCTCTTCTTCTCTCCTCTTTCTGCCTTTCCCTTTCTCTTTTCCCCTCTCTGTATGTATGGCTCTGGGTTTGTTCTTCTGTCTCTCTCCTTCCCTCTTCACAGCCTCTTTCTTCTTGGCCTGTCTCTCTTGATCCTTTTGTCTCTTTCTCATCCACTTGGTAACTCTCTGCCTCTCTCCAACTTCCTTATGTATCCTTGCTCATGGCCTTCCAGAGACCTGACCCAGGCCTACCAGAATACCTGCTAACACTCCCCCAACCCCCCACATTTAGTCTTCCCTTTGGCCCAAGGACGTTTGGTACTAGGGGTTAAGGGGCTGGGATGTGGTCAGATTTTTCCTGCTGCCCCTCTTGGCAACTGTCCCCTTCTCATTTGACCAGCAGGAAGTAGAAAGGCCAGTCCCAATCCTCCTGGACTTGGCAGGGGCTGTTGTTTACTAGGCCTGTGTTACAGCATGTGCTGGGAAGGAGGACTGGGCCGGGCTGTACCTGAGTAGATCATTACAGAGTGAATGTGTTCACTAGTCTGTGCCTTGAGGGGGAAATTAGGAACTTCTCAAGTGATTTCAAGACCAGAAGCAACTAGGAAAGAGGAGCTATGCATTCCTGGGGAATATTAGGACCATTCTTGTGTCTCCCAGAGATGCAGAGACAGATCTTAGAAACCAACAGGCTCTAAATCAAGACTGGTAAAGACTCAGCCCAAGAGACTGAGAGACAGTGAGATGGGGCTTGTTTAGAAGGATTTTCCTGGCCCAAGGGATTGGACGAGCTGTGCAAGGAGGCGTCCTAGGAGCTGTACTCGCTAAAGGACTGCTGAGTCACTTTCTAGATTGAGTCAGCTTTGGTGTTTCCATCCATCTTCAGGGGCTCCAGTGAAATCCATAGGTCTTCAGAGAAGGCCTGGGGTTGACTGGTCACCACTCAGCCCAGGAATGGACAGAAGAGAATAGCCTGCTTTGTATGTAGCAATGCCTTCCCCTTAAACCTCAGAGGAAGAAGGGGAATAAGGGCTTCTCATCCTTCCTTATTTCCTCTGCTTCTCTCTGCCCCCAGCCTTGGGGCTTTGACCTGTGATCACAACTGCTATCCTGATGGCATTTCCTCCTTACTCTCATCCAGTTCCTAGTACGGCCTCCCCTCCTGTTTCCAGCGCCTCCAATGATCCAGTGGGATCCTACTCCATCAACGGGATATTGGGGATCCCTCGCTCCAATGGCGAGAAGAGGAAACGTGATGAAGGTAGGGAGGAGGGAAGAGGCTTGGCTTCCCTGTGCATGCTTTGTCCTTGGACTCAGAGCTCCGGTTTCGGCCTGGCCTCGCAGCTGCTCTGCTATGAGATCAGTTTTAGTCGCAAAGCCCAGGTCCCCCCACTGCCCTGCTGGCTCCTGGAGAGAGGGAGGCAGGCTGCTGGTGGGGCCATCAGCTTCACCATCTGCTCTGTAGCCCCGACCGCTTTACCTTCCACTGGGACTCACCCCCAATATCCCTGTGGGATGCCAGGAAGAGAAGCATGAACCATGTATCTTGGGAAGATTTTGGAGGTTGGGGGACATCTGGTCTCTGACCTGAGGATGAAAGGCCAACCTGCCTTGTCCTTACCTGATCCCAACCCATCAGGAGATAGGGGAGTGATGTCACATGCAGCTGACCCTGGTGTCCTTTCTCTGTGACACGTGGACACTGGCCCCATCAAAACCACCCAGAGAGCTGGACATGGGCCCCTCTTTTTGCTCCCTCATGGGAGGCTCCTCTCTGGCCTTCCCCTCGTTCCCTGTAATACCTCAGTGTGCAGCCAGCTGTTAGGCAGAGAGGTAAAGAGAGAAGGGAGTGAAGCAGAGGAGGAGAGGGGAAAGGAAGGAAGAGAACAGCGTGGTAGCGATGAGCGTGGGAGAAGGTGTTTTTCAAACGTATGGCATTAGATGTCCCTTGGTGACCATCTGGTTCTCTTCTGATGCATGAGGCCAGGGTACAGGGCTGGCAGGCCCAGACAAACAGAGACCCAGTGCCTGGAGCCTGCTTCCTGCCCCAAGCTCATGGTCTCTGCTGGGGAAGCGGGAATCTCCTGGGCTAGGGAGGGTGTATGATTTTAAGGGTATATACTATGAAATAGAATCCTCTAAAGATAAGCATAAAGGGGTGACCATATATCCCATTAGCCCAGACGGTCCCAATTTATGCCTTTTGTCCCTGCCTCTTGGCCAGTTAACATCTCCTTTTTCTCTCAAAAATGTCCTGTTTAGACAATAAAGTATATGATCATCCGAAGCCTAGATAAGCCCTTGATTGGGGCAGCGTTAGAGGGTAAGGAACAGAGAAAGGGGACAAAGCTGAGATTCCCTGGACCCAGGCTGAGGGAAAACGAGTGTGGAACCCTGGCCTCCAGTGGAAGGGACAGAGAGTAGGAGAGGCCTGGGCCTGGCAAGACGGTGATGACCTGGTGCTGGCCTCCTTCCAGAAGCCCTAATGGCCTCGTTTCACAGGGAAACAGCTTGTCTGGCTCCATTTCTCCTTCTTCCAAAATATCCAAACCCATTTGGCTGCCACGGCCTTTGCCACTCACTAAATTTCATTGTGGTTGTTTTGGCGGCAGCCCCTGATGGGCAGGGGGAGGCTGATTGAAAGGCCCTAAGTCCCAATTCTCCCTGGGGGTTTCCCACACTGAGGCCTTAGCCAAGCTTCCTGTCACCCTGAGTGGTTTGGAAGATTTGGCCTTAAACCCTAAGGGTTTCTCTTTTAACTACCAGCCCCTGCATGTTTTAGAGTGGGAGATGTCCAGAGGCTCAAGGGAGGCCACGGGACCCCCTTTCTACTCTTCCCCATGGGTCTGAGGTTGGGGACAAGAATACCCTCTGATTCCTGAGCTACTGTGGGCCATGAAAGGAGGCGGGGCCTGGGGACGCACTGGCGTGAGGCTGTGCCCCCCCCCCACCAGCTTGGGCACAGCTGCTCCAGAACGGAGCACTCTCCTCTCTAAGCAATTGATCCCATTCATTGTTTCAATTCAGTGAACCATTCTTAGACGTCATTCACAAGAAAGACTTCGTGCTGTTGGATCCCAAAGCAGAACAAGATATGATTCTTGTCCTTAAGGAGCTTACCCTTTAGTGGGGTGTATAAAACGTGAGCCCAGAGAGCAGCAGGCCCATCAGATATCTGTGTTGCGGTGGAGGTCTGGGCTGCTGACCATGACGGCTTAGAGTGGGGAGGGAATAAACCCCAGGAAGGGCTGCTCTGTGAGGGGTGCCTGAGGGATGGACGAGGGGCATGTTCAAAGACAATAGTGGTGTGAAGTTCTAGCTGATGGAGCCAGCCTTATGGCCAGAAGGTACTGTGATGAGAAAATGCAGGGGTGCTTTGGCTGGGATGAAAGGGCAGGAGGGCACGTCGTGGGAAGTCAGGCTAAGCAGATGGGTGAGGGGCACAGGAGATCAGGTCAAGACCAGACCATATAAAGAGTTTGGACTGTTTTCTGCAGGCATGAGTAGCCACTGAAAGTGTCTGAGCAGGAAGGGAGAAGGACGGCTGGCTTTGGAAAGGTCATCCACTAGCAGGGAGATAGATGTCTCAGGAAGCAGTTAAGTCTTCTAGGTGAGAGATAGTGGGGGTCTCTAAGTTTCCTCTTGCTGCTGAAATACTTACTTCCTGGACCTCGCCAGGCAGCAAGAAGGATCAGAGGCCTTACTTCAGTTTGGGAGGTGGGAGGGTTCTCTTGCCCTGGACTCCCCTCCTATTGACCAACCACAGACCAGATGATGCCGTCCTTTCCCTAGTAGAGGCCAGAGCCTAGGAGGGAGGCCTGTTCTCTGTGACACCTCATACCCACACCACACACACTTGATCCATCAGACCCAGGTGGGAAGGGAGAGGAAAAGAAAGGCAAGAGCAAAGGCAGACCTTTCACAGCCCATCCTCCCCTCCCCCACTCTGGGTGCCTCCAAGCAGCCAGGCCCAGTTTGCATTAGGGAGCAGCTCAGATGATTAAGAACAGGGGAGATAATTATGTGTCAAGATGATGTAGCCCAACTCTGCAGTCAGGCCAAGGTAGCACAGCAGCTGGCAGGCCGGTCGCAGGAGGCAGCCTCGGGCAGGGGCTGCACAGACACCCAGGTGTGTCCTTTAGCTACTGGGCCAGCACTGCAGGCAAAGGAGAAAACTGGCGTGGGATACTGGGGGCGGGGGTGGGGGCTTGGGATGGGAACAGGTGTGTGTGTCCAGGGACTAGACCTCGAGGGGTACATCTCCTCCAGGAGAACCCTGATGCCCTGCCTGGCTGGCTTTCCTTTGTCCCCATGTACTGTGACATCTACCTAGAAGTGTCATACCCCAAGGGCAAGCTGTGAGCCTCTGTGTCCTCAAGGAAGCCACTCCCACTTCTGCCTTTGGGTACAGTTCGGCCTATTCTTCAGCTCTAACAATGTCATGGTGGTGGGCATTAGCGGGGACAGTCACTGCAGCGTGTGCTGGCGTTATTGGAGACAATCTCAGCAGTAGTTATTGGTGTTCACAGTGATAATACCCAGAGCAGTATTGGCACTGGCACTCGGAATATGGACAGTGTTATTAGTATTTGCAGCAATCTTATCTGTGGGGATATTAGTACAGGGCTGATTAGCTGTGACTCTGGGAGTGACAGTGACTGTGAGCTGGCCTGAGATGCCGTCTCATGCCTTGGCCTTTGGAAACTATGGAAGAATCCCCAGACTTTCCTCTGAGAAATGTGCTAGTCAAGAAGCTTTCACCCCTAACTCCCAAGAGTCCAGGAGCTCCCAGAATGAGACACATAGGCAGACCAGGGATAAATGAGGAAGTTACGTCACAAAGCACCCGGAAGGCCGTCTGAGACAGTAGACCCCCGTTCAGGACGCTGCTAAAAGCTTCATATCTTTTTGGCTACAAGTATGGATGGGTGTATTGGGGTCCTTTGAAGGGATAGTGCTTCCCTAAATGTTGTTTGCCCTGGCTTATATGGCTGGAGGATAGAGATGCTTGTATTTTTTTTCAAGCTGAAAAACCAAAGTCCTTTGGTTTCACCTAAGTTGCTTTCGGCCGTGGCCCAAAGCACTGCTGCCCATTGGTGTTGTTGATACACAGAGCAATTACGTAACTTGTCCAAAAATCTAAATGAAGTCATATGGTCTGAGTCTGTTGATCTGCGGAAGGGAGGTGTGTTGGTCGCATCCTTTGATGTGTGAGATTGCAGGGGGCTGTGATTTTGCATTCCATTAATTAGGTGCACAATGAGTTGTGCAGTTGAGTGGTGCCAAACTGGTGCAGTTGTGCATTTGCAGGCAGGGCAGGTTGCAAGGCTGCAAATGGCCGAGTCCTGCCTTCAATAGCTCCCTTCTGCTTTAGATGGAGCCATAACTGGAAGAAGTGGTTTATTTCCTCAGTTAGTCGCCCTCCTAGAGGTCCCCAAGTGTGTTGCTCAGGTTAGACTTTGAGCAAATAAGGGGACGAGACTGTGGAAATGTGTGGCACCTCCCCTGTCCAGGAGCCCTGGCTTCAGGCAAGAGAAGGCTACAGACCTCCATCAGGAAGGAGAATTCGGGTTGGGGGCCAGCAGGCAGTCCCTGGAGTATGGCATGAACGGGCAGTGTGGCCCAGGGGGGAAGAGCGTGGGCTCTGGAGTCAGGCAGAGCCAGGTTTGAACTCTAGTGCCTTGGGCAAGTCACTTAACCTTCAACAGCTCAGTGTTCTCTGAAAAGTGGAGATGGTAAGGAGTGTGGAGGGGGTGTGGAGAGGACTAACAAGCTCATGGATGTAGGGTGCTGAGCCAACTCTGTCTTGGATGATGGGTTGCTGTGTGTCTGGGGCGGAAGGCCTAACTGGCAAGTCCATATTTTGAGGGGAAATGGAGTTGTGTCAGAAAGAAACTTATTTGGGCACAGGCTCCCTAATCTTGGTGTGGCCCCTTTTAAGTAGGGCAGCCGAGGGAAGCTGATTCTGGGATAAGCTAGCCTGGAGGGCCCAGGGCAGTGGGGGAAAGATGTCAACCTCCCATGTGTGATTGGGAGGACCTTGGGCCATCTCTGCTTACTCATTTGCTCTGCAGTTAGTTACCCAGTCGGGCCACATGTCCTCCCTTAGCATCTGCAAGCATTTTGGTTGCATGTAAATAAATACAAGACCCCTTCTTCTCTAACATGGAGGCATCCTTCTATCTACTGCCGTGCATTTCCACTCCCAAGGGCAAGTTTATTTTTTACTTGGGAAACATGTTTGTTTACAGACACATATGTAATTTTTTGCATGGTTTATGAAAATGTGTGTATATGTGTGTTTTCTGCCATTCTGAGGTCTTTGGATGAAAGGGGATGTGGAATGCCATGCATCGGGCAGGTATGCCGTCTTCTAGGTAGTGTATATGCTTGAAGAAGTGATCAGATGTGAGCAGGTACATGTCCACCAGTGCCCGTGAGCAGGGAGAACTCAAGCCAGGCCTGAGTGTGTTAGGGTCCATGGTCCTGAGGCACAGGTGTGTATATAGACTTTCGCCCAAAGGGCCCCGTAGGCATCACCTTGCACTCTGTTGGCAAATGGATGGACTGTACTGAACCTGCCTCCATGGGTGGCCTGGGCCCAAGGCGAGGGAGACTGAGGCTGGGAGCCCTTACGCCCTCAGGCTGTGTGGGAGTTGCCACTCAGAACCCTCACACGCCCTTTGAAGAGGAGCCTGGACTCCCAATCTTGGAGTCTTGCCCCCGTCTTCTACCTGCCTGTCTTTCGGGATCTCTCAGTGTCTGTCTGTCTCTCATTTGCTCTAGTCGAGGTATACACTGATCCTGCCCACATTAGAGGAGGTGGAGGTTTGCATCTGGTCTGGACTTTAAGAGGTATGGGGGCCAGAGGGAACATGGTGTGGGGGTCAGGGGAAATAGCTGGGGGGTGGCGGTTAGAGACTATTCAGAGAGTGGGTTCCTAAGGGCCAGCGAGCAGAAAAGGAGGAGGTGGCTCAGGCTTCCAATGGGAAACCAGGAGGCTAACAAGAGTCTCAGAGCCTGGATCACTTCCACCATGGGCCACTGCTGGGTTTGGGGGCTGAGGCCCCGTGGCATGGAGGGTCAGGCACTCAGTGGAAGGGGGCACTTTTTCCAGCTCTTGGAAAAACAAAGAGTAGATCGGGTAGTAAAACAAAAGCAAAGGAGACCTGGAAGCACCTGACAGCCCTAATTCATCACGGCCCAAGTTTTTTCCTGTGTTCCCATTATATTTGTTTGTAAAAGTGGAAATCAATTTTGAAGGTAATTTTCTGGAAAGAATGGAAGGGAGGTGGGAGGGCCGGATAAGGCAGAGATGGTAAAAGGAAAAATTTAGGCCAGGCACAGCCCAGGGGCAGCTCTTGGCAAGGTGAAAGAAAATTGCATATTCAATCTCCATCCATGAATCTCCCTCACTGCTGCCCGCCTCCTGCTTGAAAACAATGAAGGCTTTTTCCCAACGCTGGGTAGGGCCTTGGTATCAGCCTCACTTTAACTTCAGGGTCATTAATTCCCTGATTATTGAAGGAGAAGAGAGGGTTACAGCATCGTCAATTCCAAAGGCACCCCCCCATGTGATCAGGCCCTGGCTGGGGTGCAGTGGGGAGGGGGGCAGCTAGGGTGGGGTGAGGTGTTGTTTCAGAAGAGCAAAAAGGGTGGGGAGGGACAAAATGGAGAGCCAACTGGACTGGGGGAAGGAAACCAGGAGGAGGGTGGAAGAAGGCAGTCATTACTGCATACCTCTGTTGTGTTGTTATTGCAAATTAAAAGTAGCATGTTCCACTCCACAGCTATCTTTGGGGAGGGAGGGGCACTGAGGGAGGTGGGGGATCTTATCATTGCTTCTTCAGCAGACCAGCCGTGGTGTCACCGTGTGAGGTGACATTTGAATTTACAATTCCGCTGAGAAAAGCCATTAATTCACAAATTAACATTTCTCCCTCTCCCTCTCTCTTTAACACTCTCTCCCTCTCTCACATGGATGTGCAAGCAATTGAAAAGACAAAGGAAATAGCCTTAAGGAAGAGACTTTACTGCTAGTCTGTCTGTGCTGAGATTGCTCCCCCTGCTTCCAGATAGATAAACCAATTACCTGAGCAGCTCTGCTCCTGGCCGCCCGGGATCGCCTCCTTTTGTAGGCTGCATCCATGCTGGATTACACACGGTGTATCTCATTAATGTAAACCAGGCATGCCCTGGTCACCAGGCTCTCTTCCCCGCTCTCTTTCTGGAGAGGAATTGGGAGCAGTGCTGGTGTCAGAAAAGGGAGGACTCCGGGGTAGAGGAGAGGTTGCCCCGGCCCCACTGCCAGGCCTGGGGACTTTGGGCACAGTCTGCGGTCCCGGAGGAGGCTGATGGAGGAAGTCTTCAGGTGAGGGCTCCCTGGTAGGTTTGCATGGGCAGACATTTAGAGACAGAGAGGAGCTGGAGACTGACTCTCTCAAGCCCACAGCGCCTGTCCTCTGTGACTTTTTGGTCCAGATGCAGGGGGCTGGCAGAAGCAGAGAGGGCTCTGAGTGCTGCCTGCATGGGAAGAGCTGAGGGAGGTTTCGCTGAGTACACACCATTTTAGTGGGACAGGATTCAGCCTGAAGGACCTGGGAGGGGTGCCATGGAGGGCCCAGAAGACACAGTGAGGTTGCACCGTGTTGGGTAAACAGAACGAGGTTGCACTGATTCTAGCTCTTGGGCACCATTCTATCTGTTCACTATCTAATCCTTACACACACACACACACACACACACACACACACACACACACGTAGCCATCCGATTCCCTTCTTGGAGAACCCCACCCAGGAGTGTGGACCTGGGGCCACGTGCCCTCAGAGCTCTGAAGTGAGCTCACATCTTGGGCAGGGAATCGCAGAGCCTCTTTTTACTTTCACTCTCCTCCAGGCCCTGGCCAGGCTCTGTAAGAAGACATATTGGCAAAGGGAAGCCGAGCAGAGTTTGAGTTTCTCTAAGGAGAGGTGCTCTGTGGATTATTGCTAGAATTATATGATTTCTCGCATGCTAGACTGCCCCTCATGAGGCAGGTCCTATGAAAGCCCAGAAACTAAATCTACAGGAAGGGAATCATCTGTCTAGACAAGTGCCTGAGTTTAACTACATTCACAAAGCTCAACCTATGTTCATTTTCCAACAAATTTTCAAACTCTGGCTAATGTCCACTCCAGTCCAAGAAAGAGCTAAGGTTCAAAGGTCAGCATTGCTAAGACACCAAAAAAAATCCACTTATGAACACACATTCATTGTTATGATTATATCTTCCCAGTAACCTGGGAAATCAGACCGTTCATACTGAGGGGAGAATTTTTCTATCTTAGTTGGATCGCATATTTTAGCCAAACTCTGGGCAATGTTGGCAGTGAGCCTGTTAAACACTGACCGTGTCATTATGCAGAGGTAGGTGTAGGTTAATGTCAATGTTTTATTAAGACCTTTCCTTTGGGCCCTGTGTATACGTGGATTTACTTTTTTCTGTGGGGAAGGACCAGGGGTTAGCCATGGCGGTGGGTAGCTGACATGGGTGCATGGATTTGTCCATAAATCCATGCGTTTATACCAGAGACGATAGCTAAATCATTAACCACCTCAGGTTCCCAGCCAGTTCGTGCTGTTGTGGATAGTTATATTTGCTTGTATGAAGACATATGTTGTAATTTAGCACAAAATAATTTTTTTTTTCCCATGAAGTACCCAAAAGTCAGAATAGATAGTCGACCCCACGGCCCAGGAGAGACGTACAGAGTTGCCATAGAGGGGGCTACGTGTGCCCCTCTACCGCTGGAAATTGGGATGGTGTAGCACAGTATTACAACTTTCTCAGCAAAGGCCTCAGGTCCTCCTCCCCACCGCGTCCACACGCGCCTGTGCACCTGTGTGCATACCGTCTTGTCACACTACGTCTCCAATCCTAATCTTCCACTTGGCAACTACTTTCCAGCCCTGCAGGTAGGCATCGTTCTCCTTCCCCCACCCAGCAAGGGCACCAAGCGAGAAATCCGCTGCCTCAGCACTGCCCTTCTCCCCCAAGTGCAGGCTGTGGACAGGAGGGAGGAGCCAGGCTCTGAGGCTGTCCCCCAGGCCCTGCTGCTGCTTGTGGACTGGCCTCCCTGGGCACCTCCTTCTCTGCAGGCCAGCAGGCAGCTGAGAAGGGCAGGGGCATGGGGGACCCCTCAGGGAAAGGGTTTGGAGAGAAGGGAGGCTGGGGAGACCCAGGATTGCTGCCTACCAAGGGACCGGGTCTCAGCAGCCTCACTGACCATTGTGGCTGCACAAGGAGCCCTGGAGCCCAGGGAAGGACCCTTCCCCTGCCTGCCTTCCCCAGGGCCATGGTGGCTGGAGGGCTCTCCAGGACCCTCCCCATTTTGCCCGTTGGGGGTAGAAAAGCAAGGAGGGCTGGGAAAGAGTTGGGGGAGGGCTGGGAGACAGCGCGAGCCTCAGAGCTGAGTTGCAGCAGAGCCAGTAATTCAAACCATCCTGACCCTTCAGTGAACCCGAACCTGCTGACCTTGACAGCACTAGACAAGGGAGGCCTCACAAACCTCCACCTTCCTGGAGGCCCTCCCTTTCTTGGAGCCCTGTAGCCCAGCCTCCAGGTGTCTTCTAATTTGGCCATCCCCGGGAAATGTCAGCATCCCTCCCTCCCGGAGGCACCTGCCTCACAGCAGCACCCTTTGTGCTCATCTCCACCCGGAGACAAGTGCGTGGGCATCTCACCGGGGCCTTTCCAGGGTCAGCGGAGGCTTTCTCCTTTAAACAGAGCTTGTACATCTTGCCCATGCTCCTCCTGCCCCAGGCTTCACCTTTTTCAGTACTGGCTATAGAGTGTGTGTGTGTGTATGCGTGTGTGTGTGTGTGTGCATATTTGCACGTGTGTGTGTGCGTGTGTGTGTGTGTGTGTGTGTGTGTGTGTGTGGTCTGAGTGCACACAGGGGCTGGGATAAAATGTGATCGAGACACAGCAGAGGAGGGAGGGAAGAAAAGCCTAAGGAAAGGTGCCCCAACAACCTGCATTAAAGTAAATGTAGTTTATGAAGTTTATGCTTTCCTCCCTGGGAGAGCTGGCTTCTATCCAACAGCCTCCCAGAGCCTGCCAAACGGCTCCTGAAGCAGTAACTGCAGGCAGGAGCGTGGGCAAGCCAGTGACAGAGGGAGAGATGCATGGACACATGTGTGCTTACCTACATACACACACGTGTGCGCGGGCACACACCTCTCTCTCTCTCTCTATCTCTATCTCTGTATCTCTGTCTCTATCTCTGTCTCTATCTTTCACTGGCTCACACAGCTCTCCCTAGGCCCCATAGACTTCGAAGACTAGGACGGAGGGACGCAGACAGTGTGGTGGGAGTGACTCCAGGAGCTTCCCGTTCCCTCCCACTGCCCTTCCCACCCCTACCCCCATCTCCTTTGGCAGTGTGGCCAACCCAGACACGTGGGCAGTGTGGACACCTGGTGGACTATGGGTGTGGTAATCTGGGCCGAGGGCAGTGTGGACCACTGGGCAACAAGCTTGTGGAAGCTCTCTGGGTGAGGGGTAGTACGGGTGGTCTTGGGGTGGTGGGTATGAGGTCTAGGGAGTAAAAGACATCAGGATGTGGTCTGCCAGAAAGCTGCCTTTTTTCTGATGCTGGGGATCCATTTCTCTCTGGCACCTTGGACTAGACCGAGTAGATACCTTACAGCTACTGAAGACAGCTGCTGGACTCGCTTAAGGAGAAACAATAAGAGACAGTATTTTTTTTTAATTTATTGGGGTGACAATTGTTAGTAAAATTACATAGATTTCAGGTGTACAATTCTGTATTACATCATCTATAAATCCCATTGTGTGTTCACCTCCCAGAGTCAGTTCTCCTTCCATCACCATGTATTTGATCCCCCTTCCCCTCACCTCCCGCCCCCCATCCCCCTTACCCTCTGGTAACAAGAGACAGTATTTTTCTTTCCTGGAAATTCAAAAGAAATAAATGGTTGACAACGTTAGGCTATGGGAGCTCTTAGAGGGACTTATAAGCAAGCTGGAATATCTGCCTTTCTAGATTTTTCTTCGTGTGTACAAGCACATGGATTCATGTGTGTGTGTGTACCAATAACACGTAAATGGGCAAGGATCCTTGACTTTAGAGGAAAGGGTTGTATGGAGGAGAAAAATGGCTGGAGAGGGCAGTAAGACATAGCAAAGACCTTTGCTCAGGCCTGTCGGGTGGGCAACATCTGGTCTCCTGCCCCTGTGCTTCTGAGACCTGGGGATGGGTAGTGGGAGAACTCGATCTCCCACCTCTTCCCGGGAACTTCTTGTCCCTTTTCAAGTTCTGCGAGGAGCTGGGACAGAGGAGGGCAACAGAGGTAGAGTCATCCGAAGGCAGAGATTGGAGGGAAGAAGAAGACAGAAGGGAAAGTGAAGGACGGGCAGATATTGCCGACTGTGGAGGCTACACTGGGAAGCCAGGAGATGCTTGGCATGGAAGGCAGCTGAAACTGGCCAGGGATGGCTTTTGCCCTTTTTCTTCCCTTCTCTCTCCTTTCCCCTCCTTTCCTTCCCCTCCTTATCCCTCCCTTCTTCCCTCCACACGTCTTTATTGGTTCCGATAATAGCGTTGATTTACATGCCAGGCAAAGCCTTGCTACACACACAAAAAGAAAACCCCAGCCTTGGCGGTGTGGCAGTGTCAGCTCTCGCTGTTGTTCGACAGTGTAAAATTAAATTAATAAAGCCCCCAACACAGGAAAACATAACAGGAAATTAATGGCCTTTACTGTCGCTCTGATGCAGTCATTTGCAACCCTGCTTTCCGCACCAAAGACTTCATAAATGCAAGCAGTTTCTCTAAACAAGCATACTTAGAGCGGCCTGGTATGTAATTTTTCGTCTTGCTTGTGTCCTCTGAGCTAACAAAGCCCCCTTTCCTTCTGGCTCCAGAGAGGTTTCTAACTGGTTCTGGCCCCAGCTGGAGTCCAGGACCTTGCAGAAGGCTCCAGCCCATCCCTGAGAGCTCACAGAGGGCTGAAGGAGGACTCAGGTCCTACACAGACAGACCCTCAGCCAGCCCTCCTTCCTCATCAGTGGCCAGTGAGCCTGGAGTCCCAGCCTCTGCCAGCAGGCCAGCAGGAAGGCACTGCGCATGCTCTCAGGCAGGAAAGTTGATCACTCTGGGGAATTCACCTAAACCCACCCACTGCTCACTCCTCCCCTCTCTCTGTGCATGTGTCTTCTCTCCACTACGTGTTTGCTTCCTTGCCGTTGTGTTGCCTCTGGCCTCCCCTCCTCCTCCCTCCTCTGTACTTGCTCATCCGCCTTGGACTTCTTCCAGTATGGGTTGCACACACTCAGGCTGCTCGTGTTGGCAGTGGGTGCCCATGTCCTTCTTTCCTAGGTAACCTAGGGGTTCAGGAGGAGGGAGGGAGCTGACATTCAAAGCAGGGAAAGTAACTGTACTGGTATAATTCTCTGGGGTTCTAGGGCTCCCTATACCTCCCTCTTCTATCCTGGTTTGTTAGGAACTACGAGGGCCCTAAATGATTATTCAATCTATCACTCTGTCCTTGGGAAGATTTCCTATAAACTGTTTCAGATTGCTGAGAGTCTGTGATTTTGCTTTGGCGTGTAAATAGGTGAACTACTGAGAAAACTTACGTTTGCTTCTCTGGGGATATTTGTATCAATGTGGGCCCAGTGTCCACTGTGTTAGAAGGTATGATAGGAGCAAAGAACCAGGACATGGATCTCAAGAAACTTACAATATTACATTTGATTTTTTTTTTATTTTTTTTTTTTAGCAGCCATGTCAGACTCAAACTCATATTGAGTTCGTAGTCAACTAAAACCTTGAGATCTTTTTCACATCAATTGCTATCAAGCCAGGTCTACCCCGTTCTGCACTTGTGTGATTGATTTTTTTAAAACCTAAACATAGGGTATTCCATTTCATCTCGTTGGTTTGGCTCTTAATTCCACCCGATTAAAATCGTAAGCATGTCTTCTCTGTCACCGTCCTAGTAGTTTTTTTAAAAGAGTTATTTTCCTTTAAAGTAAAGGAAAGCCTCATGGCCCACCAGTGGAGACCTCCTTCCTGGTTGCGATACATGAATGCGTTAGGTACTACTGAGTCCAGCAGCCGTAACCATGTCACTTTTCTTCATATTGTCCGTAAAGTTAGGAAGGAGATTCTTTGTGAAATGTTAACACTCACTACATTCACAGCATTTCTTTAATCAATCGATAAAATAAATCCAGTTTAAGTCGGTATGCAGATTGAGTGCCTGCTGTGTATGAAGCCTGGCAGGACTGATTTACAAAGGTAAATAGGACACAGTACTTGACCTCATGAAGCTTCTAGTCTAGTAGGAAGATAGATGTGCACATCATTGTACAAGCAGAATGTGATAGGCACTATGATCAAGTTATAAAATGCTATGATGAATGTTTCTGTTTTTGTTTTTTTTAAAAAAGGGCAGTTGCTTCCAACCAGGGCCCTTGAAGTCTTAGCGGGGTTGGCATTTGATCTAAGCACTGATCTCTAGTTAATGTGATGTGACTTATTCTTGCTGAATACACACAGGCTCCAGAGTATCACCATTTTCTTTTCTAGTGCCTATAAAGTATAATAATTTCTTCTAAAAGATTTCCAGACCTTACCATTAAATTTATTAGAGTGTTATTTGCGTAAGCTTACCTTTTTTTGCAAGGCAGGCTAGCACTGGGCTTTGTCACTGCCTCGCCTTTTCATTGTGACTTCTCAAGGATTATCAACAAAAATCTTAGGATCCTATTTACCTTTGTCCCTAGGGTCCTGCTATATGATTTATCTGGACCTAGGAAAGTGAACTCAAATGGTTAGGAGTACCTGCCTGCCCCTTCCTGACCTGGGCAGCTCCTGCTGGTCCCATTTTGAAGATTCTTTTCTTTGGTGGACAAGACAAAGGCAAGCTGGAGGTTGGAGAAGTTCCGCCTTCTCTCTTTTCTCTCAGTATTACATCCTCTTCCCCAGCACTGAGCCTACACCTGCCTTCGTTTTTGTTTTTTCTCCAAAGAGAACTACCAAGGCCCTTTTTTGTTGTCTCAGCTTTTGTCTTCCTGACAGGCTCATGCTACTCTTATACCCACCCTTGGTTATGGTCTCCTCCTTCCATCAGTTGTGTGTCCTTTACAAGAAGAAAAAAAATAAGTTGTTGTCTGATAAAAAGTGCGATATGTGTTCATTATAAAATATTTGGAAGATACAGTAAATTTTTTTAAAAATCACCCATAATCTCATCACTGAGAGATAACCACTGTTGGAATTTGGTATATTCTTTTACAGTCTTTTTTGTCTATGCATGTATAATTTTATACATATAATTTTTTATCAAAATTGGAATGATATTGTATATACAGCTTGTCTTGCTATTTTCACTTAACATTATATAGGACCATTTTCACATATCATTAAATATTCTTTGAAAACATGATTTTTTAATGGCCGCATAATCTTCCACTGTTCGGTGTACATGTCCTTTTAAAATCTAGGCTCATCATATTTTAAAGCTTATTCGTGTGCAACAACAATGATTTTCCTTAAATGTCCTCTCTTTCCACCCCTCCCCCACTCTTCCTCTCGCTACTTTGTCAGGTTGATTCTTTGAGCTTGTAGGGGAGGAATTTCATTTTTAGAGCATCCTATCTTTCTGGAATTATGTTCCCTTCTAGAATCTCTTGCCACGGGATCACACGACCATTCCTTCCCTTAACACATAGCAGTTTGCTTTCCTCAATTCGGATTCTGTCCAGTGCCCCTTCCTTTGCTACTGTCAACTCTAGACATGGTTGCTTTCTCCTCATCACTTCCCTTTTATCAGTTTTTCTATCTTGGTCAAAATTAAGCAATTTGAAGTAGTGGAAAGGGCTCTGGAGTGAGAACCTCTGTTCCCATCCTAACAATGACTAGCTGTGTGACATGGAGAAATTACTTAACCTTTCCGGGCCTCTTTGTTTTTTTAATCTCTAAGAGGGAATGGATTAAATGATCTCTACACTTTCCAGCTATAAAATGTGATGACACTGACTCCAGAAGAGCAATTTCCTTTGTTGCTTCTTTTTCCTTTTAAAAGGTAAAACATTGAGTAAGGCAAGTTAAGAGTTTATTAGTCTTTGCTTTTGCAGTCCTATACAACAAGTCAGCCAACATTTTTTGTCACCTACTATGTGTCATACCCAATGTTAGGCTTAGAAAGATGAAAGAGGTGGGCCCCTGCCTTCAAAATGGGCATGATAATAGAAGCTCCCTGCTTAAGTTCTTGTGAAAATTAAATGAGTTAATATATGTAAAATTCTTAAATAGGTGCCTAATATATAGTAAGCACTTAATGTTAGCTGCTGTTATTGTAAGGATGTACATTAAGCAGAGTGTCTGGCACCATAATAGAAACTGGATCGATTTTAGTTATTATTATTATTTCTACAATAGAGGTTTGGATAGATGGCTATTGGAACACAGAGAAAGGAGAAATTAGTAATGCTGAGGGAGGAACTAACAACCCTCTAGTGTACATCTGAGGAAACTCAATCCAGAAAAGCTCAAGGGACTTGGCCAAGGTCATATGGCACATGAGCAACAAAACTAGGATTTCAACCCAGGAGATAATACTAACAGTCCAGCATTTAAGTTAGGGTCACTGCTGCAGTTGGTGCCCACAGAGGCACAGGAAGACAGTCATGCCAATGCCCACCTTTCACCCTATCATGAACTCATGGAGTGCTTGATGCGGGGCTTGGTCTAGGAGAGCCCCTTGTCATGGGTTGCCAGAGCTGAAAGGCTGACCAGAACCTTGTTTTGGGGCCAGATTTCCAAGGGCTTCTTCGTAGCCTCCTCTTCAGCTTGTCTTGGGGTTCCTGGCCAGGGCAGTCTCCCAGATCGTCCCGTTTAAGGATGGGAGACCATGGGATATGTCACCCCAGCTCCTTAGACAGTGTTTCCGCCAGCATGGTCTCCAGCCCAGCCTCTTCCTAGCACATTGCACCACCTGCTTTCCTCCTCTCTCCTCCATTTCCCATCTAATTCCCCTTTCCATCATGCTTCCCCTCACCCTCTCTTCCTCACTTCTTTCCTCTCCCCTCCCCCTTTCCTGTCTCCTGCCCTTCTTTCCTCATTCCCTCACACTCTTTCCCTTTCTTTTCTACTTCCCTCTCCCCTCCTCCCCATCCCCTCCCCATCCCATGAATCCTTTCTCTTCTCCCAGTCGGGAAAGCAGCCCCATTCCTGGTCCCAAACCTCACTCCCTGTTCTCAATCAGATGGGAGGGCCAGGGTGGCAGCCCAGACCTCCTCCATCCTGCCGCCGTGGGGGTGGGGCTGGGGCTGCACAGGCGGGCTGCCCTGAATGACAAGCGGAGATATTGATCGCATTCTGAACTCAGCCCAGCCGATAGAAGGTAATTAATGACTCCATTTGCCTCAGTACCGAGGAGAACAATTGAGTTTGAAACTGCAACAACTGGCAGCTGGGGAGACTGGGGGACAGCCTGGGTGTGAACCCCTCAGAAGGGGAAAGGGGTGTTAGAGGAGCTAAGGAGGAGAGAGAGGGGGGCAGAGGCCATAGGTCGGAATGGTATGGAGCAAACATTTACACAGAGCCCCCAACCCCAACCACAGCTGACCCCTCCTGCTCCCCCCAGGCCCCAGAGGCCTGCCGCCTATCACCCACTGCTCCCACTTCCTCCACGCTTTTCTCTTTTCTTCCTGTATCACTTTTTCAGGTCATTTTCTGTCTGTGGATGAAATAAGCCTTACTTTCCCCAAGCTTGCTTCCTGTCAGCTATGCGATCTTGCACATGCTTTTAACTCTCCCTGAGCTTGTTTCCTCTGTGGTAAAATTGAACTAATGGTCTCTCTTTTGCATGTGTTCTGTAAGGATTAGAGAGAGTGTGTGTAAAGCATCTCAAGCCTCCCTAGTACATAGTTGGTGCTCAATAAATGATGATAATGACAATCTTTGACAAAGAAGGCAAATTTGATAGAGTGGAGACCGCTTTGGAGTCAGACATCCCTGAGTTCAAATATCCAGTCTTTGCTACTTACTAGTTGGATGATATTGAACAAATAATTTTGCCTCTCATCTGAAAAATGAGAATAATAATAATAATTTTGTAAATTTGAATGGATTTAATTAGCTTATGCAAAAGCCCTAATATCGTCAGTTTCCCCATAGACAGGTAAATATTTGTATTTGGGTTTATAAAACTGACGTTAATAAGTTTTTTTACGATACTTTTAAAAAGTCCCCTCAAATGCCTCCTTCCTACTTCCTGGGGGCGGCTCCTGCACATCCCATCTTGGTTTTGTAGACTTTGATGACCTTGGCACTTTCTGAGCAAGGAATGGCATTATTTCATTCTGTCTATTACCATCACCCCCACCTACCTTTTGGTCAGTGCAGGAGAATTTCTCTTGCCCCTCGCAGTCACAGCTTTGGGAATTTGGGCAGAATATCCACACATGAAGAGGACAGGACACTTCTATTTTGTCCCTTATCCCTAGCTCTTATCCTTTAAACATGGTGTTCAGTGACTTCCCCCTTTCCAAGCTACTGAGACCTCACTGGACAGCCTTATTTGTGATTGGCCATAGAGAGGGTCTAGTCTGGGGTCAGAGAAGTGGAAGGTAGAGCTCTGCTCCAGAGAAGCCCAGGCATAAATAGATGGGGAGTGACAAGGCTAAGTAAATGAGGAGATCAGATCTTTTTATTGAGGAGTAAAAGACATTTTTATTAATGATTCTAGAAGTAGTACGTGCTTTTTGTACAAAGCCTGGATGATATGAAAAAACTTAGATGAGAAGAAAATAATTTGCTCATGATCAGGAAGTAACCACTGTTACCATGTGGGTGGCTCTCCTGCCAGTCAAGATGGTTTTGCAGCTGCCTTCGTTTGCATGGAGATTGGGGCCCTGCTGCTACTTACATGCTCAGGACGTTGGCTGGGCAGGCAGCTGCTTCTGCTCACTGGTTTAGTCCAAGACTGATTACAGGACACCTTCCCTGTGCCAGACTCCCTGGTGGACATGTCCTTGAGCTAGCCACTTCTCCTCATTTAATCTGCAGCTCATTTACTCCAAGCCTCTGTTTTCTCACCAGTAAAAAAGGGATTATAATCCCCACCCAAATAACCTAAGGTTTTTGAAAGCTTTTTATTAACTGCTAAACAAATATGAAGCAATTAGAGGGGAAGACAATATGAACCTTTGTTCCCCTTGAAAGAGTAATGTACGTCAAAGTTTTAACTCAGCAGTTTGTTTAATTTAATTTATTTATATCTGCCTCATTCCATGCTGTAGTGGACAAAGCTTCTGGAATGGGCTCCAGTCCTTAGAGTCTACTGCCTAGTTGTGTGACCTTGAACTTGTCACCTCCCCTCCTCCACCTCATTGCCCACCCCACTAGTTTTCATTACTGTAAAATGAAGACTTCGGACCAGGTGTCCTCTAAACACTCTGGGCAGTCAGTTCAGGGGCTGCAGCATCAGTATAGGGAAAGTGCAAGGCCGAAAAATGGGGATGCTGGAAACCATGACTCAGATGGGGCCAAGTAGCCCTCAGCTGGGACCCTGTGTTTGGCACCCAGGCAGCAGAGTGAAATGATGTAGGGGGCAGGTCTGGAATCAGAAAGACCTGAATTGAAATCCTGACTGTCATTTACCAGTTGCATGGCCTTGGATAAGCTACTTACTTTCTCTTTCCTCAGTTTCCTTATCTTTAAAATAGGTATCCTAAATCAGTATTTACCTCCCAGGGTTGTTGGCGGCAGGATTAAAAAAGAACTGTACAAAGTACAGCAGTGGCATGTAATAAGCTCTCAGTACTGTGAGCTGCTAATGGATGGAGGCTGGGGAGAGCAGGAAAACAAGGCTGTGCTCTCCACACATGGAGACCAACTAGCACACGGTTCGCTCCTTGCTCTGTGCGGTCTTATTAAACCTACATAACCACATTTTCCAACCTCAGTCAAAAAACGTGGCCTGAGAGTAGGAAAGGATATTGGAAATTAGAATTGTTCCGGAAAGCCCAGGGCATATGACCACCATACCCCAGCCTCTTCCTGGAGCCTTGACAAGGAGTGGGAGTCTTATCCCCTCAGGGTGAAGGCCAAGGGTCTCCTCAGATCATTTAAGAAAGGTCTTCCCTGGAACCAGCTCCCACCACAGGCAAATAGGCCTGTTTTATCCCAACCCTGCTCTCTCTGACTGGAGCCTTGGTGTGGGGGGTCCAATGCAAAGGTCATCTGGACCTTGTTCTCAAGCAACCTCTCCCATCTGCTTTGGATAGCAGTTCTGAACTCCAAGGTTAAGTTCTTCTCTTAACTGGGAATACAATATTCTCTGTCCCTTCGGTAGAGGCACTATAGGTGGGCAGGATGGTATTGATGAGAAAAGGAAGGGCTTCCTGTGGACCAGAGTCAATGCTTCCAGAAGCTGACAAGCAGTGGGGGTGAGTGAAGAGGGGCTTAGGTCTACCCAGGGGCCTTCTGTGGGTCTTCCCATGTCCTCTGATAGCTAGGGATGCGTGGGACTTGCCTGACAAGTGAATGGGTGTCCTGGGATGCCAAGCCAGTCAGGGGGCCAGTCCAGAGACCTTCTGCCAGGGGTCTGGCTTTGAATGCTCCCCAGAGAGCCTCATTCATTCATTCATTGAGTACCAATTGTATGCCCAGCTCTGTGCCTGGCACTGGGGCCCCGGAGATGCATCTGTCATGGTCCCTGCCCACAAGGAGCTCACGAGGGGAAGATGTTATCCAATTACTCACACACTTTCCTTCCCTGCTCACAGAAGCCTTGATGAAGTCCTGCTTCTGCCTCCTCCTCTGACAAAAGCCTTTCAGGGGTGTCACAGCGCAGTTCCACCCTCTGCCTGTCCCCTCTGAGACTCCACCCTTGGGAAATCCCACTCTGAGCTCTCTCTCCACTGTCCTGAGGCGGTCCCTCCATGTGGTTGGCACTGTCCACCACTTCATTTCTTCTTTCTTTTTCTCTGTGTTCTCTTGTCTTTTCTGATCTCCTCTGCTCTCATCTCCTTTTCCGCCTCCATCCCCTACCCTCCAAACCCACCCCCATCCAGACTCTGGGCTGCCCTCCTTAGCTGGATACGCAGGCTTCCGGGGAAGCAGAGCCAGCTGGTTTTATTCTTGTGGCAAGTGCTCTCTCCCCAGCAAAGCTGCCCTGGGCTCCTAGCATGGAAATCTTCTTCCCTTCCTTCCTCTTGCTTTCTGCCTTTCCTCAGGCGTCTCCCAACCTCCTTTCCTCACTCCTTTCCCACCCTTCCTCCTTACCTTCATTCCTCTCTTCCTTCTCCAGCTGAAGGAACTGTGCCATCTGGTCCTCTGGATAGAGCCTGGGAGAGCCCATGGGCCCGCTGGCTGATTTGGGAGGCCTGCCTCTCTGTCCCCCACCAATCACGTCACTGCCCTCTCCTTGCCCCTGTGGTTCTTCTCCCTGTTCTCCCAGAACTTTCTTTGTGCTCCTTCACCATTCATCATTACTGCCACCTTTCCCGCCTCCTTATCACCTTCTTTCTCCTTTGGGAGTTCCCTCAAGCTTCCCGTAACCTCTCTTGGGTGTTCTCTGCATGCTTTCACCACACCCATTTGCTGTGCTGCCCCTCTAGCACCTTCTTTCTCTTCTTCTCCCCCACCCCCTTCCTTCTCTTTTTCTCTTTCCCCGCCTCCCACTGCCACCTCTTCCAGTAGCAGGATTCCTTTTGCCGTTCCTTCCTCCCGCCCTGTTTCTCTCCATTGCTGCCTCTGTAACCTGTCTTATCACCAGGGCCTGAGTATACAAAAAAATAAATAAATAAAAAGGTCAGTGAGTGGAGGGAGCAGCAATAACCCCTAAAACAGTACTATCAGTGGAACATGATTGATCAATTGAATTCCATAGCGGCTGAAAAATGTGGGATTAAGTAGTGTATTATACGCACAATGAGTTGAGGCATGATGTTCATTTCAAGTTCATTTCGCCGGCCTCTGCCACCAGATCAGGCAATCAATAGGGGCAGCAGATATCATATATCACCTCTCTGCGGGCTGGGGAGAGAGCACCATAATCTCTCGCAAATTTAGAGTGACAGATTTGTCAAGATCTGAAGGGCCCCTGAATAAATGAAGGAAAAGAGACTCCTCCAGCCAGTGACCTGAGGACAAAGCTTCAGTTCAGCCCCTAAGCGTACACGCACGCACACACACACACACACACACACACACAGAGGCTGAGCCAAGTCACACACAGGCATATACACAAATCTACACAGAGGTATGGTATGAGTCTCGCCACACATGCCTACACCGTGTACATAATACATATGTGAGCACACACTCACAGATAAATGCACACTTTACTCCCCAGAACCCACTGGTGACACTGTAATAACCACACACAAGGACACTCACTGCCTTTCTCCACCCTGACAGCAGGGCTTCCCAGAAAGGTAGGAGGACTCCAGCAAGAAAGAATTAGACACAATGAAACGGGCAAATAGATATAAGGGGTGGAATCGAGATGATGGCAAATCCTTGAAAGAGAAGCAAGCACAGGAGAAATGTGGGGGACGTGGGCGCCTGCGCCCCATGTAATCACACACATCTGTTCAAAAAAGTTCTTTCTCTACCACTTATACATCCCCGGACACTGACTTATCTGGGTATGTTTCTGTGTGTGGAAATGTGTCTACACAGAGAATACTCACACAAAAGGGAAAAATAAATATGCCACACCCTAACTTAATCTCATATGGGGAGATGCGTATATCACTCATATGGAGTGATTCAGACAGAAAATCACTGCAGAGGCTTACACAGAAAAATACACAACCACCGAGTTTTGTGTCCATAGGAACAGAGAGAACAGAAATACCATTGAGGCTGTCCCTGTGTCTCTCTCTGTCTTCCTCAGACTTGATCCTGATTTTCATTTCTCTCTCTCTCTCTCTCTCTCTCTCTCTGTCTGTCTGTCTCTGTCTCTGTGTCTCTCTCTCTCACACACACACACACACACACACACACACACACACACTTTCTTTGCTTTCCCACCCCCTCCAGACTACAGTGGAGGGAAGACAAGAGGTCCCATTAGAAAAGCAGACCCCCATGCTTCGTCTGAGAGGCCAGCAAGAGAGGATGGCTGCAGGTTGAGGTTAATCAATATGTAATATTTTCTATGGTCTCCCGAATGATACTGTATGGTGTTACTGTATATAATGCAATATTGATTATATCATATCGTATAATCACCTATAAACTGATATATATAACAGTTACAGAGAAACACTCTAGGCATGAGCTGGCCCCAGGCCTAAGCCTCCCCAGCTGGTCTTGGCCAAGCTGTGTCTAGGAAGGACCCACCCAGCTTTGGTCCAAGGGAGTTGTGGGCGGGGGGGTTCAGGGAGAGGTGGCAGGACGGCCCACTGTATAGTATGAAACTACAGTGGACCCGATGCAGAAGGGCAGGGCTGGGGTGGGAGGGGAAAAGAATGGTGAGAGAGACTGGTTAGGGCAGGATGTGGACAGGATTGGCCTGCAGCCCAGGGAGGGGCACTAGTGTGGCACCCCCATGGCCTTTCCTTCATGGAGCAAGTCTCAGCTCTCTGTGGAGACCTGCGGGAGGACCCAGGTGGCTGACGAACTGGCCTCTGATCGAGGTCCAGCTGGAGTCTAGGCCAGGCACAGAGGCTGAGAGGGTGGCCTGGGCATGACAGCATCCACAAAGACACTGTCTTAAGTCTCTGCCCAAGTCAGCATTTTCCTGCTCACCTGCCACCTGCTGTCCTCCTGCTCTGGTCTCAGTCCTGGCCTAATGCAAACAGAATGCCTCAGCTTGGCTTCAAGTCCCTCCTCCCTTGGTGGTGAAGTTAATTACTTCACTCAGTCTCCCTGTTACACTCAGCCTCGGAGATTTGATGATTTTCCACCCTTGGAGTCAGTGGAACTGAAATTCATCTCAGAGCCAAGTTCAATTCTCCACAGGCTGGGTAATACCGGTCTGAGAAATCCAGCTCCTCCCCCAGGCTGACCCAGGCCAGGGGACAGAAGGGGTGCAGGGGAGATGGCCCCTGGGAGCCCCTCCGACTCTACCTCTGTCTAGTCCTTCTGCCCCCCACCGTCCATGATGGGACAACTTCTGTGTCTCTTCCTAGGTCTTTCAGAGGCTCTGGCTTCATCAGCCAGATCTCTGAGGCATGGCCAGCTCCTGGGGCAGCCCCTCCAGCCTCAAAGCTGGGGGTAAGGTGTCCTAGCAGAGGCACAACAAAGCCCTAGGGATCAAGCCAGGTGCCCCCCCCTTTTGCCCACTGCACTGCTCTGTGCCTCTGCTGGCCTACACTGATGCCCCGAGTGTCCATGTGTCCTCCAGATGTGTCCGAGGGCTCAGTCCCCAATGGAGACTCCCAGAGTGGCGTGGACAGTTTGCGGAAGCACTTGCGAGCTGACACCTTCACCCAGCAGCAGCTGGAAGCTTTGGATCGGGTCTTTGAGCGTCCTTCCTACCCTGACGTCTTCCAGGCATCAGAGCACATCAAATCAGAACAGGTGAGGAAGGCGCTTTCTGCGTGCAGAAGTAGAAAGGAATTGGGTAGAACAGGCCTCTGGAGAATGTGCACAGCCATCAGCCATGTGTACACCCAGCATTGCATATGCTACATATGGGCGTACGTGTGTGGGCCATGTGAATAGGCTCACACAGGACATGACAGTAGAGTTAGGACAAATCATTATGATATGTGGTAGTTAGAAATGGTGAGTTCTTAATGCGAGTATGGCCTTGGGTAAGTCTTATTCCTTTCAGAGCTTCAGTTTCCCTGTCTATAGAATAAAGGGCTAAGATGTATGATCTAACAGGTCTCCTCTGGCCCTGCCATTCCCTGCTTCTGGCATAGAGTACTGGGAAATGTCCTCTTGCTGTGTCCCTTGCCTAAATGCCCCCCAGGGTCCTACAGAAAGTCTGTGCAAGCCTGTGGCACTCTTCTTGCCCAGCTGTCTGCCTCTTGCTCCCAGCTGTACAAAGTGACCCAGGCAGACTGACTGCCTACCTCTCGGACCCAATACTGGCATTTATTGAGTCCTACAGATGCAGATCAGTTCAGAACATACAGCATGGGACGTATCCCACAGCACCTTTCTACACTATGCAGCATAGAAACACATCTCCTAACTCCTCACCTTTACCCCGTGCACATGTTTACACACCACCACCACCCACCTGCTCCCCCGCCCACAGTCCATAGTACTCACAGCATTCTCCCCAGACCACCAGCTCAGCACCTTCCAGCACTCACCTCTACCCTCACCTCAGTGTAGCCTGCAGCGCACATGCTCAAACACGGGAGCACACCGCCATTCCTCCTAGATCTATGGCCTAGGCCAGGCCCACAACCGCAGCACCACACACTGCTTGCACCCGCACCCGCACACACACACGTGCATACATGCAAGCGCATGCATGCACACACAAGCACACACACACCAGCACAGCTACCCTGGCTCCACACAGCACAGTTTGGCTCTAGGACTCCAACAGCTCGCAGCGACTCGCCTTTCTCCCCGCCCGTCCTTTTATCCCATAAGCTGTTTGTCTTCATAAAACAAAAATCAAAAGTCTTTTTAAGGTGCCCTGAGCCATAAACCAACAAAGGAGGAGCTGGCTGAGGCGGGCGGCTCGGTGCACCCTCCCCGAGTCCCCGGCTGTATTACAATGAATAACCTTTATTTACTTTCATTAGACTATTAAACACCAGCACAGTCATTTTTCCCCCTGAAACTCGGAGCAGGGCCCATAAAGCAAATCCGAAGCCTAATTGAGTTCATTTTAATTTCTCTCCGATCACAGCGAATTACTCTGGTGATAAATCAGGGGGCAGCTTCACCCCCAGTAGAAGGCCTAATTTGCAGCTAATTACAAAACTGATTTCTACAGGAAGATCAATACAAGAAGGAATTGGAAATGACGAGGCAATCCCGTCCAGCCAGGGAGGGGAGGGGGTGCTCTGGGGGGGCCAGGAAGCGGAAGGGAAAAAAACGGACCCGAAAGAGCAGAAAATCAGTTTTAATTTAACGTAATATTAATCAGAGCAACTTTTCCTGCTTTGTGCAGGCTCCTGGCCTGCCCAGCTCTGGGGTCTGGCTTGGCGGTGGCTGCAATAAAAAGGCAATTACCCGAGTGTTTCGGGCAGGACACCCTTTCAGAGTCAATGACTGGCCCCCTCCCACCCTTCTGTTAGCCATGTGGACTCTCCCCCTCCCCAATTTCATACCCCAGTGCACAGGCAGAGAGCAAGGGGCCTGTGGGGCTGTCTTTGTTTGTTTTTAAAAAAGGGGCGCCAGCACCCTTTCAGCTGGTCCAGCAGTGCCAGGCTGGAGGCCCCACTAGGCCCTCCCCCAGCTACTGCTTCTGCCATTGTCATGATCGCCCCTCCTCCTCAAGGTTCCCCACCCCAGGGGGACCTTAAAACTCCCCTTGCCTCTCAGCAGTGGGATCCTCACTGCTACACTCCACTCTTGGGGCTTCTTAGGCAGGAACTGTTACAGAAATGTAAAGGGTGCTGGATAACCACTGATAAAGTATAGGCTGCAACTCAGCTTCACAGGTTAGGTCTACCCCCACCCACACAAAACTCTGCATCATCTGTGGAGTCCGCCCCTCCCACTCTCCCCTCCCTCTGCCTGGCCATCTCCTTCCACCCCATCTGGGAGGGCTCCTCGGTCCTCCTCCCCATCTGCACACTGAGCCCTTTCTCCGTTTGTGCGCATCAATAGAGAGCTGTCGCTTTTCTCTCTCCTCCCAGGGGAACGAGTACTCCCTCCCAGCCCTGACCCCTGGGCTTGATGAAGTCAAATCGAGTCTATCTGCGTCCACCAACCCCGAGCTGGGCAGCAACGTGTCAGGCACGCAGACATACCCCGTTGTGACCGGTAAGGGGGCTTCCAGGAGGGTGGGGGCACAGCTTTTAATGCAGGTGCCTCAGCCCATGCCATCTGGGGCCCAGTGTGACAAGTGGGCCCCCCTGCCATGATATCTGCAGAGAGAGAATGAGCCTCCAAAAACCAGGGTGCTTCCGAAATAGATGTGTACAGATGTGAGCAGGAAAAATTGTGGTCAGGGTCTCTGTGTACTTCAGTCTGGAAAGGGGGTTATTGCTGGCTCTTTTTGCCCAGCAAAAATCCTCTTGCCTCCCTCTTTGCATTTTTTTCTTGCCTCCATCAAGGCCCAGAATTGTAAGCCTGTAGCTAGGACTTGTGAGAGAACGCAGAGGGTAAATAGGCCAGAATGGCAAGAAGGGAGCATGAGTGCCCAGTGTCCAGCCTCCATGCCCTTGTTTCCTCAAGGCTGCTGGGAACCTGCTTTCCTTTCCTTCTGGGCAGCTTGGGTCTCTGTGGCTTTGGGCTTCAGGACATAGCATCCAGCTCTGTGGTTATAGATAAGTACAATGATCCCAGCCCTTCTGCTTCCCAGAAAAATCACAGAGACCAACACTTGATTTCAAGGCCAGGCAGGGTCCGGCCTGTCCCACAGTCAAACGCAGGGGGAGGGGGCACCTAATCCAGGTGCTCCAATGGTTAGGAGCAGCAGAGGCAGCTAGAGTGGAAGAACGCCGAGGTGTGGCTCAGTGAAGAGCCCAGCCGATGAAGCTCTAGGCCTCAGATCTGCCGGCTGTGGAAGGCGCCTGGCACTGCAGAAGGGTTTCCAGGCCAGGAAAGTGCCCAAGTGGGAGAGACACACATTGAGGTGTTATTAAAATTCACCTAATTATTCTAGAGACACTAAAGCCAATGTGCCGTTTGTTCCTTGGGAGACAGAATGATTGAGAAGGGTCTCGGTGGGGATTGGGAGACACTGAGGCGTTACCTGCAGAGCAAGGCAAGCGGAGGCGGCCTAGGGACCTGGCAGCAAGGCTGCAAGCAGCCAGCATCACAGCCAGTGGCAAAGACTGGCAGCAGACCGGGCCTCGCTGTAGGATAGGGCCTTGCTTCTGACTTGACGCTGATCGGAGTATGGCTCAGGTCTAAGGTAGATGCAAGTGGCCACCCAGCCTCCACCTGGGGTCTTTGGAGAGCCCTGCTGTTAGCTTCCCAGAATCTTCTTAAGGAGTGTCCTGATACAACTGTTTCTGGCTTGGACAGAGTAGAGGTCTTTGGCTAGACAGTCAGAGGTTGCGTTCTGGAAGTGTCAGAGAACTGGATGGACCAGTTCTGGGAGTGACAACCTTAGCTGGATCAGGACACAGACTATTACCAACTGGCCCTTGGCATGAGCCCACTTTAGCCCACCTTGGAAGCTCTCTGAATATTCTGACCCAGAGATGGCCTAGGCCAGGCTGCCCTTCTCCTGACCTGCTGAGAGTGACAGTGGTCTCTTCCTAAAGAGAGCCCAGGAGGCTTTTCTCTAATCCCAGCTGTCCGTCCCTGGGTCCAGTCCAGAAGGCAGGCAGGGGCTTCCTGGGGTGAAGAGATGGAACTTTGGGGCAGAGCTTCTGCTGTAGGAGAACTTGGACTGGTGCAGAAAAGTCCTTCCACCTTGAGCCTCCCCCGCCCGCCTCCCCCCCATGGCCCTGGAACGGTCCCAGCTCAGCCTGGGAACATCTCCGGCTGATCCATCTGGATCCAAGTGTGAGAAAAGTTCATTTCAGACCCAGCTTGACATTCCCAGGTGGCAAGTTAGCACTAACATCTCAATCTGTATGCGACATTTCAATCAAGCGAGGAGTAACAAAAGCAGAACCATTAACATTCGGAGCTGTTCACCAGTGGTAATGACGGGGAAACTCGCTCAGAAACTGGAAATTACCAAAAAAGAGAGAAGTATGTGGAGAGGTGGGGGAGGGGAGGTGGGGGGCGGGAGCACGAAATGATTTTTCTACACTTAGGCCAAGATCCAATGTTTGGATGAATGGTGCCATTACTCGAGAAAGGGTTGCTCATTCTTAAAATGTTTTTGCTGGCAATTAAACGGCTGCAGTTATTGATCTTTGTTGATTTTATGTCCTCCTAATTTGCATAATCTATTAAAGATGAATGATTCATGATGTGTTTATTATGGGGACAAACAGAATTTGCTGGAAGTACTGTCAAGGTGAGAAATGGGGCAGTGCCCAGAGACTTCATGGGCCATCTCAGGAGTGGGGCCAGCATGTTGGCCTTCAGGCCAGGAGTTTTTGGGGAGCAGTGGACAGTGATGCAAGGAGAACAGACACAAGAGTTCTTCTAGAAAGATGTGGGCATCTGTGAGAATCAGGCTCTAAGCTTGGCTGCCGTGTGCGAGAGGCTTTTGGTGTATCTGTAGAAATTTCCCTCAAAGAGTCTTAAAAAGGTGATTTTGTTGGAAAATAGGAAGGACTTTGCTAGAGGAAAAACCAGGAGTCCCTTTCAGGTAGATGATGCTGGCCAGGTGTGTACTCCAAGTGAGAGGGCAAGGGGGTCATCCTGTGCCCACAGCCTGGCTTAGGTGTACCCAGGGGTTCAAAGAGCCCTCTTCATCCCCTACATTTCAGGCACCCAGCTTATCCTCTTCTCTGGGGACAGGCAGCTGAGGTTGCAAACCTCCAGGGATGAGTCCTGAGGAAACCAGCCCAGGAATGCCCTAGCCTCACTTGAAGAGCTGACCTTATTGATATTCCTGCCATCTCCTGGCACTAGAGGCTGATTTCAAACTTCACCAGCCACTTGATACATCTGTTCCACAAGGTCAAGACTGAGAGGAGAGAGGAGCTTGGACTATTGTGTGGAGGGGAGGGTGGGGCCCAGTGGGCCAGGACATAGCTAATCACATTGCAAGCAAGGGTGGCTGCCAGAGGCTGGGGCTCGGCCGATAGCCTTCTCTCTCCACCTTCCATCATGGAACCAAGGAGAGAGACCGATTTTTCTGGGTAGTGTTTGCAAGTTCTGCCGAGATTTTAATTTCACTGCATCACAACTCAGCAAGCTGCCAAGTCAAGCTGGTTATTTAAATTTATCACCCACTTTCCCTTCCGCCGCTGGGCTGCTCTAGCTCAGCGGCATCCCTTCTCTCCAGCCCACTGCTCTAGGCTGCTGGTCTGGAACGGAGCCGAGTCGCTCCTAAGTGATAAGGAAAAAGGGACCAGTTAGATGAGAGAGTGGGTTGGTGGCACTCTGGCCCCAGGCTTCCTCAGGTTGGCTGGCTGTGGCTGGTACCTTCTAGCAACTTCTTGCCCTTCCAAAGGACCCCACAGGGGGCCTCCATCAAGCCTTCAGTAGTCCAGGGACCGCTGGGTCAGGGCCTCTTCAGCGAGTTAGTGCCTTCATTCCTTCAAGTCTCCCATCACTGGTAGAAAAGAGCCCCTCTTCCCTCTGACCTCCTCCCCTCAGCCCCTCCCTTCTTGTGTCTGGCCAGGTCTGCAGCCATGGAAGAACATAAGGGGACACTGGCAGTAATGTTGCTCTGGGAGGAGAAGAGTACTAGTTGCAGGATTCCCAAAGTCCCTTGGAGATGTTTCGGAGCATTTAGAGAGTCCCCTGACCTGGTGAAAGTCCACCTTAAAGGTGAGAGCAGGTTCCCTACCCTGGAGCCTGAATGGAGTGAGATGATGCTGGAAGAAGTCAGACAGTGTGCAGAGGCTCTCTGGGCTCACTCCAGAAGCAGAGGAATACACCAGCCCCCAGAGCCGCTGCGCCAAACAGGCTTCCCTGGCCTCGAGCAGGCATCTCTGCCACACACTGGGAGCGCTTCATGCAAGTGCAGCTCTCGCCACCCTCATTTTAGTCCCAGACAGGTAATGGGGGAATGAAATTGAGATCCAGAAAGAAGGCAGATCAAACTCACCAAAACATAGCTGTGTAAAATATAACAAGAATTGTTAATACACAACTAAACCTCATTCTCTGGTGCCAGAAATAGAGGGAAACTCCAAGCCAGAGTGTGTGAGAGATTGCTGGGATCACGCTGAAGGTAAACCCTAACTGGGGGGGTGCTGAGGTTGGAACCCACCAGACGGGAGACATGACTTTGGGCCCAAGAGAAGCAGGAAGCTAGAATAGAGTACTGCCCTTCATAAAGCCAGGAACAGAGCAGGACAACTATTCATGAAAGGGACACACAACAAACTCATCCCAGGGGCCCAGGGAAACAAGTGAGGGGTCCATGAGAAATGGAGACTCCAACCCTGACCCTGGCTCAGAGTCCAAATTTATACCATGAATATATGACTGGAACCCCCAGCCGAGAACTTACATAAAAATGTGTCCAGGATAGTAATGCACTCAGAAACCCCAGCAGGAACAAGAGCAGACCTTCTCTGCAGAGACATCCCACAATCCAGGGCACTGGGACTCCCACAGGGGAAAAAAAAATCCACGACTAAAGATGAGCTCACTATAAAAAATTACGCACCTCATATGAACACAAACTGCATGAGGGAGAGTTGGCAGAAGTAATAAATAGGGCAATTAACACCCCCAAGAACTGGAGATCATAGAACAATCCAAAAGCAACTATAAAAGATGCATGTTTAATATTCTAAACAAGATAAAAGAGAAGTATAGTTTTGTGTTTATCACAGATCCAGACCCCACATCCCCTTCCCCACCATGGCTCAGCAAACTGTAAGATAAAGGGTAAATAAATAAAGGGTAAATAAATAAAGGGTAAAGAATGAAGACCATACCTATAGCTTATTGTTTTGGGGTTCTGGAGCCATGGAAAGAGATAAGCCTCAGGCAGCCCTGAAAGTAGAGCCTGTCCCTGCTTTTCCAAGCTCCCAGATGGCTAACTCGCAGTAGAGAATCTTCCCTTTACCTTGGAAAAATGTCAGAACATTGGAGAACTATGACAAGGGCAGTACGTTCCTCCCAGCGAGGATGGGGTGGTGGTTAAAAAATAAAAAGCCTTGTTAGCTTCTCCACCCTGGTGGAGAGAAGGTGGTTTTATTCCAAAGCTTGGGAGAAACTTCTCTTGATGCCTAGACACTGCAGCTCTGAAGGAACCCATAGCGAAGAACAAGGAGGAGATGTGCATGCTGCTCAAGAGGGATGGGCCCAGGACAGGGAGAGGGAGCCGAAGATGCTGCTTTCCTGGAAGCTGGCAAATTTGAGCAGAGATGGGGGTGCCAGTAAGGCAAAGTTCCAAAAAAGCAATGGGCTGCCCCCCCACCCCACCCCTCGGGCCTGGAGGCCAGGGAGAGCAGTGTGGGCTCAGCTTCTGAGAAAGGATTGCAAACCCTTAGAAGCTCAGACTCCTTGCCCACATCTGGGATGGTCAGAGAAGTGGCCTTTGAGCAGATAGCAGTGTGGACCCTGGGAAGCCCTCCTACCACTCAGGGAGTCCTGAGGACCTGCAGGAACTGCTTCTTTCCTGTAGTTAACAACCCCCTTCCAATGCGACTGCATTTCCCTCCATAAAACAAACAGCTTAGCCCTTGGCCAGCCCCTGGGGGAGGAGAGGGCAATAAAAGCTGAGAAATGTTTCTGAAGGAGGCTGGGAGTCTCCTAGCCTTGTCTGTCGGCTCAAAGCCTCTGATTAGCTAGAGGAATTTAGGGCACAGACATCAGATTTTCTCTCCAATCTTGAAAGGAGAAGACTGGGGCAACATCAATATGCTGCACGTCAGAGAGCCTTTTACTGTGGAGGCTGAACCAAGCCCGAGGGCTTCTCCTCAGCACCCCGGGGCCCTACACCCTTCATGTGAGCTGAGAAGGCCCCGTGGAAAGAGTCTAGCTTTCTCCCCAAATCCCTGAGGCCTCCAGTCACATCCCCCAGGACCTCCAGCCACCAGACCTCAGTTCTGATTTAATTATGGGGGCATTTCCATAGCAATGAGACATTGACAGATAAGGCGGGGGCCCTGGGCCTGCAGCCTAGGGAATCGTTGGATCAGGGCTCTTTCTCTTCCTCCTTTACCCCATCCAGCTCTAGAGGGAAAGGATATTGAAAAGAAGAGGCATTCATCTACTCCAGGACTGGGAGAATCAGGTCAAATTTGAGCAGAATAAAAGCTGTACCACCTCACTCTCCAGCCGCAATCCCACGCCCATGTCTGTGCCCACCGGCCCTCCCAGGGGTGATCTGCTGCCCTCCACGGCAGGGTGCCTTGGGCAGAAGCACATGGGGTGCTAATGGAGCTGCAGAGGGGAGGAGAGTCCCTGGGGAAGATGAAGAAGGTATGGATGGTTCCCAGGCATCTTAGCAAAGATGTAATTCCATGGTCTTTCTAAGCTGAGTTCAAATTTGACCCATTGCCCCGGACCTTTATTCTTGACTCCTCCCTTCATCTTTTCCCTGCATCCAGGAGACCCACGGCTGAGCATGCTCTCTGGTCTGTACTTGGCCCTCCACAGCCTGGTCTCACCAATTCATTTGGAGATCAGAGAGAGGCTGATTTGAATCTTAGTGACAATATTTTCAAGAAATCAATGATCTGTATTTCAAGCGCGTGTAGTAGCCAACTCAAAGGGTTGCCTAGTGAAAAACACTGGGCACTGCTTTCATGATTGCCTAGGTTATAGGGAACATTTTGGTTGCTGTAGATGTTTAGAGATGCTTGGTTTGTCCCAAAAAAGAGTCCTCCAAAGGGGGGAATACCCCAGCCCTAAGCTTGTTTGCTCCCTTATTTGGCACTTTCTACGAAGTAAAGTTCGGCTAAGTAAAAGTAAAGTCAGTCAACCTAACCTTTTCTGAATGACCAGAAATTGTAAATAGTGGTATCCCAATGAATGTTACAGGTATGTATTGGGACCAAGGGCTCAGAAATGTCCAGGTGGCCTCAAAGCCACCTAGGCAAGACCTGAAAGCTTGTTTCCCCCAGAGAGCCAGCCCCCCCCCTCCACACAGGTGACAGGAAGACCCTCTACTCCCTCCCCAGGGTGATCAGAATCTTGCCTTCCCTCCCATTAGCTGTAGCCTCAGGACAAACATGCCAGCACTTTTTCAGCCCTGAGCTTTGGAAGGCAAGCCCTGCCACTATTGTTACTTCTAAGAAGGCTTTGAGCGCTTTCAGCCTGGAATCCCCCCCTCTCCTCTCTGGTGGCAGAGGGGCTGGCAGGCAGGGAGGGAGGAAATCCTGGGCAGGCTCAGAGAGCAGCCTAATGCTCCAGCAGCTTAAGTGGCCGTTTTCCTTGGGATTAGGGTTTCACTTACACAGAGCGCCTGAAAAACGCTGCGCTTTCAGGGGGATTAGAGCTGACAATTCAGTGCTCTCCGAGAACAAAATAAAGCCAGAGAGGAACTGGAGAGCTGGAGTACCGGGAGACTGTGCAAACAGGCTTAACCTCTGCCCACCCAGCACGAGGGCCTCTCTTACTCTGAGCCCATCAGTGAGCCGGAGCCCAGCCTCCAGAGTGCCAGCAGCTGCCCAACTCCAATCTTCACTTATGGTTTGCTAATGGAGCCAGAGAAGGCAGCGTGGGGAGGTGAAAAGAGGAGAGGGCTAGGATGTCTTCCTCTCTCTGAGCCTCAGTTTCCTCCTCTGTAAACTGAGGAAGTTGAACTAGAAGATAACCAAATTCTCTATCAGCCCTCTGAAAACGTGATTCTCCCCAGTACTCCCTAGCCGTATTCCAGGACCCTGAGGCTGCAGCGCCATCCATGGTCCAGCCGCGTTAGAATTGGAAGTCTTCTCTTGTGGGGCCCTAGGTCAGCAGACTACCATGGCCCAGATGAAGGCTGTGTGCTGTGAGAAGGGACGCGACCGTATAACTGGTTTTGTCCAGCTGGTTGTCCGTGGAGGTGCAGACCTCACTGAGACCACACAGATCTGGGCATTATCCCTGCCTAGGACATACCAGGGACTAGATGAAAGGGCCAACTGTCAGTGGGAAGCAAGATCAGCTAGGAGAGCAGCCACAGCCCCCTCTGCTGGAGCCCAGAGAAGGCAAACCTCAGGATGAGTAGCTATGGGGCCAAGACCGGCCTAAGGCTGGGGGCCCTCACACAGGTACCTCCGCCGTAGAGTAGAAACCTTGGGGAGGATTTGGAAACCTGGGGAATAAGAAATAAAATGAAACATGCTAAAAAACTCTTCCCCTCTCCTTTTAAAGCACTGTTTACAGATTTCAAGTGTGTAACTTAGGTTATTATGTAACTTGGATTGGTCATAAAGTGATCATAATTGGTACAGTAAATGTAAGTGTACAGTATATTTAGGCAGTAATTACAAATTTAATAACTGTGTCTTCTTTGGAAGTCGTATATAAATGCTTGTGTCAAATGCAGCCACAGACTGCCAACCTTGAAGCAATCTAATGTCTTCATTTTCGCTACCTTATGAGAAGCAGACAAACTTGAGGGTAGGATAGTAAAACAAGAGTTATGTTTTCTGGCCTTAGGGTCCTCCACAGTGTCAAGTGGATACCGAAAGTGCTCATTTTCAGAGAAAGATGCTGAGGAAAAGCATCTCTAAACTCATTGAATATAACTTTTGCTGTATAAATCTATGTCTAATAAGTCTTGTTGTCTGAGCCATCACTGAGCCAAAGCATCTCTGCTGCTTTGGCGGCTTCCTTTTTATTATTTCCTTGGTCTTCTGAATGTTGACATTTTCCTGACTTGAGATAAGCCGCTCTGCTCTTTCACATGTTATTTTGCTAGTCTTTGTATGATCTTATTTATTGGTACAATTCAAGTGGTTTCAAACAAATCGGTGTCTTTCTTAGGCCAAAGAACAGAGGTTCTTTTTGCTTTTTATAAACAGTGCTTATTAATCTTTGGGTCATGAATACTTTTGAGAATATGATGGAAGCCATCTAGATATTATTTACATGTACCTATAACATTTTATGTGGCTTTATACGGACTCCCTGAAGCACATCCGTGGAGTCCTACAGGACCAGTGAACCCCATTTTAAACCTCTTGCAGTAGAAAATGGAAGAAGCTGAGACATGCAAGAAACAAAAAAGTACAAGATGTTCTGTTGTAGGAGGGATTCGCTTAGCTTAGACCCAGGTCACTTTCCTGGACCAAATACCTATCTATTTTCTGGGTCTACAGTATTTGAGAATGTCGTTCTAGAATCACCCAAGTATACTGCTTGTTCTGTAGTCCAGGTTCTGCCATCTACTAGCTGTGAAATCTTGGACATAATACTTAGTTAGCCCCTCTGAGTTTCAGTTTCTCATCTATAAAACGGTGATTAAAAACAGATCAACATCATAGGCTGAGATGAGGATTAAATGAGCTCACACATAGAAAATATTTAGGACAGTGCCTACCGTATAGTAGGTGCTAGCTAGTGTAGGTACAAGCAGAAACACAACTTTATCCTTGATTCTTAGACCTGACAAAAATAGCGTAAATTATCTGGTGACTGAAATTTTCCAATTTCTTAATAGTCTTTCCCTTTGCTTTTCTCTGTACTTGTAAGAGGCACTGCACTTAGATTCTCCAGAACAGTTGATTCGATCTGGCCCATTTGGTAAGGAATGTCTGACAAAAGTGCACTGTCTGATTCAGATGTAGTGATTGCTGTAGAAATTGGCTTTAGAATCTTCAGGGACTTCTGCAGTTGAACTGAGAAGATATCCTCATCAAGTACAGTGCATCTAACACTTCTGGGTACTTTAAGATTCTCAGCTACTACTGTGTCTTGAAGAGCCTCTTTGTTTTTCAGAAAACTCTCAAAGGAGATTAATACTCCACCCCATGGAGTTTTACTACAGACTTTGGTGTCGGAATTTTATTCTTTGTATCCTGTTTTCCTTGCCTCGTCTTAACGATGGCAGTGACAATATGAGATTTTGCTTGTTGGATGACTTGTTTTCCTTTTCTTTGGCTCTTCTGGCAAGTACCTGGCTTTGTGTTATCATTAAAAGGCAGTGTGGCATAGACATAGCTTCAAACTTTGGCTCTATCATTTACTAGTTCTGTAGCCATAGGAAGGTCATTAGGGCTTTCCGTGCCTCCATTTTCTCAACTTCAAAACAAGCACGTTAGGCTGAGCATCTCAAAGGCCCTTCCACTTTTGAAACCTTTGTAACCTTAGGAAGTAAGTATCCAATATGAAATGCCCATCCTCTTGTAATATGTGGGGTTTGATCCATTTCTGATTCTTGGTGGTGTTTTCATGTTAGTGGCATTGTCAGTGAGCAAAGCAAATACTTTAGCGCTTCCTATCTCATGTTGGATGGCACATATTTTATAACTGGTGTATTCTGCTGTATAGCTGTTTTCTTCTCTTCCTGCACTTTTGCTTTTTTTGAGGATGTGGCTGTGCTTACAGTTTTAGAGTTCGTCTCCGCTCCCATGTCCATCTGTCTATAGTAATGCAAGGCCCAGTGGTCTGTCGATTCTTCCTTGCACAGATTCCATTATCCATTCATATTCTCTCACTAAAAGAGGCTTGCTCAAAGAATGCTGCCGGGCAAATGGTATGATGGTCTTAGTAATTTGAAAACTTCCTGCAGTATGTGTTTTCCATTATTGACAACGGTGTTCTAAAAGAATATATGACTCTGGCAAGAGTTTGGTCAATTTTTCTCCTGCTCATCAGGTGTCACCTGTGTACTAATGAAGCCATTGAGAGTGCTTTGTATGCAGTGGCTTGCACCTTTGTTGGCTTAGGGGTCCTGAACAGACACCTCTTTGTGGTGCTACTCATGTTCCAGAATCTGCAGCAGCAGAAGCACAGCCATATGAGTAGCTGAATATTAGGACGCTTGCATGCTTTTTCCTCACCATGGGTCTCTTCTCTCACATTTTAAAAATATCTGGTAACTGTATCTATGAGTTTGTTTTTGTTTTGTTCTGTTCATTGTTTCTTTCCTTTTTTAAAAGAAAAATATTCCATGTATGAGTGAAATCATACAGTTTGTCTTTCTCTGATTTATTTCACTTAGCATAATACCCTCAACGTCCATCCACATTGTTGCAAATGGCAGGATTTCATCTTTTTATGGCTGTGTGGTATTCCATTATATATATAATAACACATCTTTATCCATTTATCAGTTGATGGACACTTAGGATGTTTCCATACCTTGGCTATTTTAAATAATACTGCAATGAACAGAGGTTCATATATCTTTTTGAATTAGTGGTTTCATATTTTTTGGATAAATACAGATATCAAATTATAATGTCGTACACCTGAAACTTACATAATGTTATAAACCAATGTTACCTTCATAAAAAAATCCATAGACTTTAGAAATGTGTCGTTCAATCAACAATTCTGTGGGTGACTTTCAGCATGCAAATTTTCTGTAAGTTGGACTTACCATTTTGCAAGAGGAAAAGCAAGTGAAAATAAACCTTGTAGTAGGTGTACCTCCAGGTTACCTGGAAATACCTTTCCAGTCATCCAGACTTTCTTCCTCTCCCCTGAAGCTAGGTAGAGGATTGTGTGACAAAACCATAGATTACAAGGAATTCATGTGTGACAGGTTGTGGAAACCATGCAGCTGAAAATCAGAATTCAGATGCATTTAAATTCCTATTTATTAAGAAAGAAGCATTTTCTGGCTGCTTTGTAGATACTAAGATTGCAGGACCAAGCGGACTTGCGTTTCTATGTCTTTCTAATTTCAAAACTTCTACATCCTCCCTAACTCTCCTGGCATGGGTCTTTTTTTTTTTTTTTTTTAACCAGTAAGTGCCATATTATTAATCTCTCTAGGAATTGATAGACATTGCTGTCATCGTCCACTTCATGTCTACTCCTATGAGAGGTGGTCAGAAGGAGTGTACCCTTTATTGATAATAGAAGTAATGAAAGAAAACCCACAAACCCAGCAAACACAGATTCTTCTGTCTCTCTGTGATCTCTTGTTTACAGGTCTACTCTGTTGTTTATTCTTGAGTTTTAAAATGTAAGATATTAGCTATATCAGATAAATGTAGAGGAAAATCATTTTATTGAATGATAAAGCTAAGTCACACGATGAGTCCCTCACCGTAAATCTTTCATGATCCTATAAAAATTCATAATCCATTGTTCAAATTATTTTTAGAGAAAAAGATTCAAACATTTACATTTTGTCCCAGCCTTTACCACTTCAAAGGAGACCAACACATAGGAAACAATTAAAAAACAATATAACCCACCTGGAGTTGGCTATAAAAGCAACAGTGATAGAAAATTAAGTAACAAGTATTTATTTAGCATCTACCATATTCTCAACTGTGCAAGATAACACAGAAGACAGGGTCCTGCCCTCAGTTTGATTCTGATCTATTTGAGGAAGCAAGCCATGATATGAAACAACAGGGCTGGTCCATTATGAAATATAATGACGTGATAAACCATGGAGCAGAGATACTATAGAAATTTAGAAGAGAGAAACTTCTCTGATAAGTAGAATAGTAGGGGTTGTAAGACTTCAGCTGGAAGGAGAGAGAAACTATGAGTAAGAAGATGAAAACTATATGGCAAAAGCACAGAGGTTTCACAGCGCACAAGCCAGTGAAAACAGTCAAACTAAACCAGGGGGGGTGCAAATCAGAGCTGAGAAAGCTGGGTGGGGAAGAGCACCTGGGAGGTTGTGAAAGCTTGGCAGAGTTTAGATTCAAACTGTAGCCTACAGAGAATCAATGATGGTTTTTACAAGGGAAGTGATGTGATGAGAGCAAGATTTCACGAGGACTTCACATTTGGGAGACACCAGAGGGGGAAGAATGTGGAGGCACAGAATACAAGCAAGAAAACTGTTGTGAGAAACTGAGGGCAGGTCTTAGGAGCTGAGCTATGGATGTGGTAGAGGAAATGAGAAGGGACGGACGTGACAGACATTGCTAAGAGGAACTGACCACATTTGGTGACTGACTTCATACAGAGGGGGAGGAAAAAGCCTGTCAAGAAAGGACTCCAATATTTTTGGTCTGATGGTTTTCAAGTGGGTCATCAGTAGAACTGATTGTGGGGAAGATGAATCAGCTTTTATTCCTGTCAGGTTTGAGGTGACAGTGGGACACCTAATGAAAATGTTCAGCAGGCAACTGGAAATACAGAAATCGGAGCTGTATCTCTGTAGACTGAGGGAAGGAAGGATGAATCACTCAGATGTGTTAAGGTGAGGGTGAGGAAACTCACATGTCTCAGAAAAGGAGGTGAGGTGAATTTCAAGGGGAGAGTGGCAAGGACAGAGAGTGAGAGGTACTTTGGAATAGCCATCAGGAGGATGAGGATTAGTGTGATTGATAAAAAGAAACTGAACTGGGCCAGATATGCATAGTTCTATGGCTTCCTCCAGCCACACCTTGCCTTCCCAGGTTTGGACAGAGGCACTAGAGTGGGAGAGTGGCACTGGCTGAAGAGGAGGATAAGAGGAATCTGGAGAGGATGACGGGGACCCAGGAGAGCATAAAGTAGTCTCTAGGGCATGGAAGTGTGGGAGAGGAAGGAGAGCAAATTATTGTTGTTAGAGAATGGAGCATGCTAAAATGCAAAGGGAGGTGGTGACCCCTTCATGGTGATGGAGGGGACAGGCAAGGAAGGGAGGCCACTCAGGTGCAACTGTGTTCCAGAGGCGATGTCTATGGATTATGGGTGTTTCCCTAATATTGACTCGCTTTGCCTTCACTCCAGGCAAGTAGGAAATCCCTGTCTCCCACCCTCCAGGCTCTAGCTAATAGAGGCCTCCCAGGATAGAAGTCCAGCAGTTAGCGGGGGGAGCAGATTTTGCTTATTGGAACTTGGTCTGATCCACTTGCACTGTTGGCTCAAAAACTCCTGATTCGCTTCAGGGGTGGTTTTCTATTTAAATGCCATAAACACTAACAGCAAAATAGCCCACTGGCTGGCCCCCTGCTCTCCACACCTGCCAGCACTACTTGGAAAGGACAAGGAAGACCCATCAGCCTGTGTGGATGGTGGTGGGGTATCTTCCAAGCTGAAGGGAAAGATGGAGTGTTAGGGAGGGGGGAGGTGAGCAAGATATGGTAATAGAGGTCCATTTGGCTACTGGAGAGACCACAGCCAAATGTCTTGCTGGAAAGGAGGAGTAAAACCAGGTCACCCCCTCTGGGTTTGGGTTACAAAGAGACACAAGCAAAGGCAAACACATATGCACATACATGCACAGAGAGCTAGCAGAGCAGAGGTGCCCACGCACAGCTATCATAGAACAGATATTTAGGTAACGAACTTAGATACTTGTAAAGGCATACCTGGACCTGCTCCTCATCTGCACCCCATGGGTCTGCACACAGCTCTTTCCTCTCTTAGGGGTTCTCTTTCCATGAAATAGCCTGCTGTGAGTAGAGGCAGCCCCCTCTCTTCTAGGCCTCACCCCTTCCCCTTTGTGTTTTTCCAGGTCGTGACATGGCGAGCACCACTCTGCCTGGTTACCCCCCTCACGTGCCCCCCACTGGCCAGGGAAGCTACCCCACTTCCACCCTGGCAGGAATGGTGCCTGGTAGGTGAAAATGTTGCAGCTGCCTAATTTAGGTGGGGTAACGAAATTGTGGGTGAGCTGCTGAGTGATCTATAGTCTGAGATGGGGGTGCAAGGAGACCCAACATCCCTTCCCCAAAACCATTGCTATTCTATCCCTCTCCCTAAAGGCTGCAATAGGTCCCCTATCCTCCCTCATAAGCAACCCAGAGAGGGAGCCTGCAGAAGTACCCCTATGTGCACCCCACTGTATGTCATGGCCCTTCCACAGGGTCCACCCACCCAAGCCTGTGCCCAGGGAGCTCTCAGCCTCAGCTCTGCCCTCAGTGCCCCAGCCCACCCCCAGCCAGCTGACACTGCTTGGAAGAAGTTGCCCTGGTTTCCATGGAAACTTGGAGCCAAGAACCATTTCCAGGGGCATGTCAGTCACTCAGACAAAGCCTGGTCCACACCAACCCACAGGGAAGACCAGTGTTGAGAACCCACCTCACCCCAGAGAGAGGAGGGAGCTAGTCCCTATGGAAGAGGAACAGAGGAAGGCTATAGCAGGAACCAGAGAGGCTGACCTCAGAGAGATGAGATAGAGCACTCCCACATCTCCTCAGAGGAATCAGGCTCTCCTTGCTCCACCCGTGGTCTGCGAGGAGCTGGGTTGGGCTGTGTGATCAGAGAGGCAGAGGCTGCATTTAGGCTCTGGTGATGGCAGCTGGAGCTTGTACTCTTCCCGAACCCTGGCTCCCTGGGAGCCAGACGTGAAGCCAAAGAGAGTAGAAGCTCCTATTCACATAAACACCAAAAAAACCTCTTGTCTTCAAGAGAGTGAGACTCATTGGGCCTACACCCACTCCTGCTGGCTGCCTTTTTGTGTGCCCCTTCCCTGAAGCTCAACTCTCATGGGGGTGGGGGGTCAAAGAAGAGGTGACTGGCCCCATTCCTGGACTGTCCAAATGGGACAGCCCTGGGTAAACAGAGTTGGGGAGGAGAGCGTGATAAAGAGGGCATTGCTGCAGGGTGTGGTAGAATAGGGGCTGAAGGGAGTTAGAGGAACTGGGTAAGGAGAGGTGAGGGTGAGGGGAGTCCTACCCAAATGTGGGGTAGAGGGAGTAGAAGTATTGGGGGCAAGAAGATTCTTCCAGGAAGGTCCTAGCAGTGAGCAGGTGGAGGCTGAAGAAGGTCTTAGAGAGGTGGGGGTGAGGGAGGGGGGAGTCTGCAAGGAGGTGGGGATGAGGGGAGCCGCAGAGAGCTCACGGTGGCAAGGGGGGAGTCGTTAAACAGAATCTAGTGCTGATGAGGAAATTACACTTGTTTCATTAGCGATGGGGAAGGAGATAGCTCAGTTCCTCTTGGTCACAGTTGAGCTCAGAAGCTCATTATCCTGCTGCACGCATGCTTTCCCTCCTCGTCAATAAACAGGCTTTCCAGTGGCTGCATCCCCCACCCCCACCCCAGCTCTCTCTCTGAGAGGGGCCCCTTCTCCTCTACTTAACCCGCGGTTAGGGATCACTGTAAACAGTCTGGGGTCATCACACAGGAGAAAGGGCGAGGGGGAAACCCGGAGGCCTGGCCTTTCTCCCGCGGAGGGAGTGAAGCCGCTTCCGACGGCTTCCAGCCCACGAGGCCCTTCTCTCACAGCGCGAGGACCAGCAGGCAGTCCACTTGCTCCCTGCCGCCTGCTTTCCCTGCTGCGTGGCCCAAGAATCGACTCTCTAGAGGGCAAGGCGGGAGAGGGTGTTTCCCAGCAGAGCCCCCACCCTTGTTTTGGCACCGTGCTGAGATGCTATTCTTAGGACTTTCTGGGACAAAGTGTCCCGAGGGCCTTTCTTCGCCACCCTCCCCCTCTTCCACCCCGTGGTGCTATGGCTCCCAGAACCAGAGTCTCCACTAAAAAGGCTCTGGCCCTCGAATGAAACGGGGCAGGGAGACTAGACCTGAAACAAACCCTTCCAGGGTGGCCCGGAGCGCCTCCACAGGGGAGCTACCGCCGGGCACTGCCCTGCAGTTGCCTTCATGCGGGTATGCGAGGCGCGTGGGTGTTTCCGCATCCGCCCCCTCACACACACACACCACAGGCTCTCCCCACGTGGACTCAGTGGATTGCTCCACCTCCGCCCGGCCCCCACGTCGGTAGCAGGCATTGCCCTGTCCGCTGCACCTGCACCTTGGGCCCGGGGGGTAGCCGCTGGTCAGGGGTGTCGGGTCTGTCCCAGTGTTGCTGGTGTCTGACCCGTTCTCCCCCACCCTCTCGCAGGGAGCGAGTTCTCCGGCAACCCGTACAGCCACCCCCAGTACACCGCCTACAACGAGGCTTGGAGATTCAGCAACCCCGCCTTACTAAGTGAGTACGCCACCTGGCTGGCCCGCGGCTCAGCGCGTCCGCCCGCCGGCGGGCTCCGCGGGGCTGCTTCCGGACACGTCCGACTCCCCGCCATCCGACCTTTGGGTGCTGGCCGGTCAGGCTCGTTAGTGCATCACTGAGGGCCAGGATCCCTTGAGGATGCCCACGCCTCCCGCCCTCTCCCCTCCTCTCCCCTCCTCTCCCCTCCCCTCCCTTCCCTTCCTTCTCAGCTCCCTGGAAGGCCCTGCGCCGCCCCCACCCACCTGGGAGGTCCACAGTAGGGCAGCTGCGGTCGCCTATTGAGTCCCCCTCCCACCCAGTGATGCAGCTCTCCAGGAGACTAGCGGCCTGCAGCCCAGCCAAAGTCTCCCTGCCGGAATCCCGCCAGACCCCAGGCCCGGGAGGTCTTTGCTTTGCTTTGCTTTCCTTTTTTGTTCTCCTGTTTGTCCTCTCACCCAGCCCATTCTTCTCCTGTGTTAACTTCCAGGTTCCCCTTATTATTATAGTGCCGCCCCCCGGGGCTCCGCCCCTGCCGCTGCTGCCGCTGCCTATGACCGCCACTAGTTACCGCGGGGACCACATCAAGCTTCAGGCCGATAGCTTCGGCCTCCACATCGTCCCTGTCTGACCGCCCACCCCGGAGAGAGGGAGGACCGATGCGACGCGAAGCCTCTCGCCACCGCCCCAGCCCCATCCCCACCCAGGAAGCCTGCAGCCCTTCACGTCACCCCATCGAAGGCCGGACAGGACGAGTGGAGCCGCGGGCGGGACCCTCAGGCCTGGGCCCGCTGCCCCCAACCCCGCCCGCCGCCCCTCCCCGCCTGCCTGGACTGCGCGGCGCAGCGAGGAGGGAGGAGGGTCCGACCCAGCTCATCCGGCCTCGTCAGAGCCGGCCCGGAGCACCATCCACAACGTCGGACTCTGGCCAGGCCCGCTGCGCGCGGGACACGTTTCTGTGACACACAATCAGCGCGGACTGCAGCGCGGCCCAGCCCCGGAGCAGCCCGCCTCCGACGCTCCAGCGCCAGGAGGCCTCGCTGGAGGGACTGGGCAAAGGGAATTAAAAGAACAAACCGATCTTCTGCAGAAGGAGTAAGAGGCTCCTGCGGAACCCTCGGGGAAAAGTCCTTACCCCCGCGCCACTGGACTGCCACCGCCTTCCGAGTGTGCCCAGCCCCAGGCAGGAGGTGGAATGGAATGGGGGCGTGGGGGCTGGGCTCTAGGGACAAAGGTTGGGTTTTTCAGGTCTTTCCAAGGTTGGGACCCGAGGCAAGGAGGCCCCAGCAGCCCGCAGCCACCGAGCCCGACTCTTGGCTCTTCCTTACTCCATCTGAACTGCCCAGGCACTTCCTTCTAGTGACCAGACTCTCAACCCCACCTTGCCCCTACCTCAGCGTCTCAGCCATCTGCTGACCTCCCAGTCTCCCCTCATGCCGGTCCTTTTCCCATCGCTCTACATCTCTCCCTAACTCGCTGCCCAATCGGAGGCTGTCCGGTGCCTGCCGCAGGACCAGTTCCCACAGGCCATGGGGAACTGGTCTTCCCCAGCAGTTACTTGATGTCCCTCCCCCGACACAGACTCTCCATCTGGGGGTGGTAGGAGCAGGTTCTTTCTGAGCTGGCGTCTAGCGAGCTGCGGCGGGGTGGAAGTGGAGGTCGCCCACTCCCCCCCAGCCTCCTCCTTCCGCAGAAACTGAACAGAACCGCAAAAAAGTCTACATTTATTTAATATGGTGGTCTTTGCAAAAAGGAACAAACAAAAACCCAACAGGCTGCTGCTTTGTAGAAAGACGGTGTGTGTCGTGTGAAGGCGAACCCGTGTATATAACCCCGCCCCGTCCGCCCCGCCCTGCCCAGTAGAGTCCCCGCTGCCCGCCAGCCCTGCCTGTAGATGCGCCCCGCTATCTGTGCTGTGAGAGTCGCCGCTCGCTGGGGGGGAGGGGGGGACACAGCTACACACACACACACTAAAGCACAGCACGTCCTGGGGGGAGGGTGGCATTTTTTATGTTACAAAAAAAATTACAAAAGAAATCTCTATGCAAAATGACGAACATGGTCCTGTGGACTCCTCTCGCCTCTGTTTTGTTGGCTATTTCTCTCTCTAATTCAGTGTTTTCGCTCTCTCCTCCGCATCTCTCTCTTGTGCATCTCTCCCCTCTCTCCATTTCTCTTTCCCCGTCTATCTCTGTGTCTCTCGGTCTTTGTCCCTCTGTCTCTGTCCCTCCTTCAGCCCTGCCCCGGCCGCCTTGCCCTCGCAGCCTAGATCAGAGGTGGCAGCTCCACCCCCGGGCTTGTCCCCTTGCGGCCGTGCCACGCGCGCCCTAGGCCGCCGGCGGCCGGGCAGCCCCGTCCCGTAGTTGCTCTCTCGGTAGCGGCGATGCGCCCTGCATGTCTCCTCACCCGTGGATCGTGACGACTCGAAATAACAGAAACAAACTCAATAAAAGTGAAAATAAATAAATAAATAAATAAAAATCCTTGAACAAATGCGAAAAGGCTTGGAGTCCTCGCCCAGATCTCTCTCCCCTTCGAGCCTTTTTATTTGAAAAGGAAAACGAGAAAAGAGAATAGTTTAAGGGAACTATCGGCGCCCAGCCAGGCTCCAGTGGCCCGAGCTAGACGGCAGGGCGCCGAGGTTCAAACTCCGAGGGCCGGCCCATCCCAGCCTCGCAGGGCTGGCGGGTCAGAGTTCTCAGAGCCAGGACCCAGCGAACCCTCGAGAGAGCCCCTGACAGCTTTGGTCTCCTTGGCCACTTTGAGCGCGTCGGTTCGTTTTTATTCTTTTCTTTCTTTTTCTTTCTTTTTTTTGTGCACATGATAAATAAATAATAATAAATAATAAATAATAATAATAAATAATAATAATAATAAAATTTTGTATGTCACTCCCCATGGCTCCAGGTTTGTCTCTCCCTGTCTCTGGGACAGGCCTCCCCTCACACTGGTCGATCCCAAATAACCCCTTCAATGATCTTCCCAACTACTTTCCCACTGTGACACCCATCCCACCCCTTTGCCAATACCCTCTTGGGGGCAGCTGAAAGCAGGCGAAGGTCGAGACGAGTGGGCTCTTTAGTAGCCACCTTCCCCCACCTGCCTCTCATTTGGGGCAACGAGCTTTCCAAAACTTCAGAGTAACTTCGAATTACGTGTCTATACCAGGCCGATGGGTCGGTCGCCCTGCCTCTCCACCCGCACCCAGATTGAGGTTCAGGCTCTCGGAACGACTTCGGAGGCCCTCTCCGGGTAGGTGGGGGGTTGTTTGCTGTCTTGTCTCTTTCCTCCGCTCCCCGCGCAGCCGCAATTTTATCCCCCAAGTCCGCATAAAGACCGCGGAGACCGCAAACGCTTGTCACAAGTTCCCTCGCAGCGCATATTGTTCCGGGCGCGGACGGTGGTGCCCTGCCCCGCGGAGCCCCGGGGAGTACCTGCGGTTTCCCGAGACCTCGCGCGCCCCCTGTGTCTTGCGGAGTCCCGGGCCCCGGAAAGCAGCAGCTAGGATTGGTGGGTTTGGGTGTGTCCTCGAGAGGGAGAACAGGAACCTGTCTTTGGGTCAGTCGGTGCTTCCATTTCTACTGGCCCAAGGTCTATATGTCCCTGGGTGGTTCTGGGGGTGGGGAATTGGGGAACTGTTTGCTTTTTCAGACACTCTTACTGTTCTTGTGCCCACGTGTCCAGTGAAGGATTTTTGTATGTCCTGTGTCTCTGTTCCTGTTTGGGAGGGATGGAGTGATTGTCCAGGATTGCCCAGGCGGCATCTGAGATACTTGGAAGGGGTCCCCTCTCTATCCCTTCACTTCCCAACTTCAGCCCTCCCCAAAAGGCCGCAGCCTCCACCTGGTCTCTGCCCTTGGAGACTTTCCTTTTCTGCCCCTGGGAAAACTTCCCAGCTCATTTTCCAGCTCAGCCTCCTTCCACTTGGAAGGCTCTTGACGCTCTGAGCTGTCAGGGATGGCTGGGGGCGGGGGGGGGGGGGGGGGGGGGGGGCGGCTGCAAACAGGACCTGCAGGCTGACTAAGGAGTGACCTTCTGTCTTGGCTGGGGCCCGTCTGTCCCAGACACCTCCTTCCCACCAGGATCCCAGAGGCTTTCCTTTCCCCAAGCCTATTTGCCCAGCTCAGCCCCCATCATGTCACTGCAGGAGGATACCAGCATCCCCAATGAATCAGCAAGCCCCTAGTGAAGCCCATCCCCTTCCTCCTTCTTCCCCACCTGTGTCCCCTCCCTGTTCCCCATCTCAGCAAATGACAGTCCCACCTTCAGCTTCCACCCTGCAGAGTGCTCCCCCTCTTGAACATCAGTCTCCTACCACGTTTCCCCAAAAATAAGACCTAGCCAGCCAGACAAGCAGCTCTAATGCATCTTCTGGAGCAAAAATTTATATAAGACCCGGTCTTATTTTACTATAAGGGTCTTTATAATATAATAATATAATATAATTAATATAATATAATACCGGGTCTTATATTAATTTTTGCTCCAAAAGACACATTAGAGCTGATTGTCCGGCTAGATCTTATTTTCAGGGAAACATGGCAGTAAAAAGAATTCTTAATGTGTACTCTCAATATAATATTTATATATTTATTTATATAGTTAAATATTTACTTATTTATAAATTGCATAAATGTGCTATTGAACTAACATATTATTAATTTTTAAGACATAAAATAGGAAAAGAATGAGATTGGAATGCATAAACATAGAAATTCTAATGTTCTCTTCTCATGCCTAAATGGATTATCTTGCCCCCACCCCAAGACGATGTACACTTCCCTTTGGAGATCCTGCTCAGAACCCATCAAAACCCAGCATAGCAGAACATCTGACTATTGCCTCATGCCCAGGTATGTTCTTGGAAGTGGTCAAGGCACTGGGTTGGCCTAGTCAATGCTGCCCTCACCATATGTAGCAGGGTACTTGGCCCCATTGCCTGGGCTTTGCATTGGCTTTGCCTCGAGGTGCCCCCCGACTGGGAGCATTGCTCTCCTTGATACATCAAATTGAGAGCCAGGGCCTCTCACCAGAGCTCCTTACCTTCTGTTCTGTTTCTGGTCTACTTCGTACTGATTTGGACAGCATAGGTCCCGCTGTTGACAGTGACCACCTCTATCCAGAAGCTTTCATGCTCTATCCTTCCTGGGTACTGGTTTCTGCTTGGAATTGGCTTGTTGTAGTCCTTGGCTAGTTGCCTGTTCTAACTGCAGCCCCATATACGTACCCCAAACACAAATAAGGCCTGTTCTCCAGCTTCAGTGTTCTCCAGAAGTCACCTAATTCTGACTCTGCTAGTCCTGTCCCCACCCCACCCCCCACAGCTGAGGCACACCAAGTTTCACAGTTAGAAATAGGTGAAGAAAGGTGTCCTGGGTGGAAGGAACAGCAGGAACAAAGACATGGAGGCATGGAAATAGACCAGATAAAATGTGGCTAGAGCATCAAGTGCCTGGGGAGAGACAGAAGGGATGGGGGGGAGGTAGCAGGAAATCAAGCTTAAAAGTAGTTGAGAGCCATGACAGTGTGCTGGAAATGTCAAAATGGTATTTATCAATTACACAGCTTCTTTAAGGAAGCTGTCCCACTCATAGCCCCTCCTGCCCACGTAACCACCACATTTATGCCAATGACTCCAATCTGAGCCGACCAGTCCCCCTCTCTCAGGACACAGCACTAAGAAGTGTGGAGAGAATGAGGCCATTAACCATGGTAGGCAAAGCCCAATGGAGACCCTGAGGGGATGCCCCAGTTTTCCTCATCTCAGTCAAGTGCAGTCCCGTCCACCACTCTCTGGACCCAAAACCCCAAATCTTCTTTGACTCCTCCTGTCTTACCCATCCCACCTCTGATCCACCAGCAAAATTAAACAGCTCTACCTTTAAAACAGTTTCCGAATTTAACCACTTCTGACGATCTGCACTATATCATCTCAGTCCAAGCCACTATGATCCTTCACCTGGATTTGCAAAAAAAAGTTCTAATTGGTCTTCCTATCTCCACCTTTGTCCCACCCATCCCAGTCTATTCTCCCCCCAGCAGCAGAGTGACCCTCCAGCATGTCCAGCAGATCATGTCTCTCCTCTGCTCACAGCCCCCCAGTGGCTCTCCTTTCCCCTCAAAATCAAAATGCTAAAACTGATCTACAAAGCCCTACATGTTTTGGCTATCTGCCCTACCATCCCCACTCTCCTTGCTTCCCACCACCACTCTTAACTCACCTCTCATTACCTCCCCCAGTTCACTGTGCTCCGAGCCCACTGGCCTCTGTGCTTCAGTTATACCAGCAGAATGACCTTCCATAAGTCTTCCCAAGACATCTGCACTTCATGTGCTTTTCCCCCCAGACAGCCCTGTAACTGGATCTCCACTTCCTTAAGGTCTCTGCTTCAGTGTTACCTTATCAAGAAGGCCTTCCCTCATCAACTTAAATCAAATAGCATACATCTCACCACTCTCTGTTCCCTTCCTTTGCTTCTCCACACTTTACCACCATCTGACAGATTATGTTTTATTGGTTTATGTCCTGTCTTCTCCCATTAGAATCTGAGCTCCATGAGGACAGATGTTTTTTTCTGTTCTGTTTGCTGCTGTGTCCCCATTGCCTGGGTCAGTGGTTGGCACACAGGAGATGTTCAACAAATATATGATAGACCAAGCAAAAAAAATGGAGTTATGAGAAAGAAGAAATAATGAATAAGCCAGAGGCTGAGGCAGAGCAGGGAAAACACAGTAGAGGGAGATAGGTAGTAGGAACCTGCAATGACGTGGAGGAAGGGGATGACCCACAGAGAGTAGCTGAGACGCTAACGAGAAGAAAGAGGGCAGATGCTGTCCCTACTTCTGCTGCAGCCCAGTGGTTCGAGATCACGAGCACAGAACTCCTGGAATAACTCCACCATTACCTGGGGTGACTCTCTATTCCTTATACCACGAAGCACCTACCATAGTCCCCATGGGGTCATCACGTGTGCACCTTCCTTCCACTGAGAAACTGTCCCCCCACCATCCTATGTAGTCCTTGTAGGACTGTCAATCAGAGTACTACATCAATCAGAGGAGCCATCAGCTCCCAACCATAGATGTGGGCCTGAGACCCACATCTGGCCAATGGGGACCCCGTGTCCCTGTCCAAAGCACATAGACCTCAAGTTAGGAACAATCAGAGTCTTCTCAGAAGACTTGTTATTGAGTACAGGAAGTGAGAGGGTCTTCTCTTCTTTTGGACTGTGAGCTGCAATGATGCAGGCTCCGGGCCCCTAAGGACTCCCCCTCACCATGTGGAGAGCACAGTCACACTCGAAGTCCGGCAGGGACATGCAGAGCTAAGAGATAGAGAGAGAAAGAGCTTTGGTTGTATTATTTGAACCTCTGGAGCCAGCTAGGCCTGAAACAAGACCACATTTGGACTTCCAGAGTCCTAAGCCAGTACGTTCTTCTTTTCACTTAAGCAAATGTGTTGAATGTCCGTCCATTGCAACCAGAAAGTTTCTGACTTAAATAGTTGTGGAGGGTGCGCTTGCCCTGTTAAGGACTTTGGCTTTTCTCCTGTAGGCGATGGGAGCCGTGGAAGGTGTTTGAGCAGAGAGAATGGTGTAATAGAGCTGCAGTTTTGGAGGACATTTGTGTCCATAATGTGAGGAGTGGGATACAAAGAGAGACAATGGGTGCAAGGAGACATGTATGAGCCCACGACAGGGGTCCAGGCAAGAGATGGTGGCGTCTACACTGAGGAATAGCTCAGGAAGGACGCTGACATGGAGACATGACACGGTTATATTCTTAAGTGGGGAAAAAAGTGCAGAAAAGTGAATACATTGTATAAGAAATAAGAATTTTATCACATTTGCTTATATTTACATAAACATTGAAAATATAAACAACAATCCAATGAAAATGGTTTCTCTGAGCAGGGAACAGTGTGGATGGAGACCAGGTAAGACTGAGATTTCTGTGAGTATATTTTTTTAATGTAATTTTGAGTTTATTGAAAAATAAAATCTAAATTAAAAAAAGTAGAGAGATGAGAGATAACCAGATTCTTGACACATATAAGCATACTTATTTAATGAATAAACCAAATTTTACTGGTTTTGTTATACGACTGAGAGAAAGACCATTGGAGTTGCTGAACAGGGTGTACTTGGTGACCTGAAAGCTAGTGATTTTTGAAAGTGGAAGGATGGAAGGAGGGCCTCTGGGAGTTAGAGGGGAGGGGTGGCTAAGATCTGAGGAAATAGAAGGAGGCAGAGTGTAAATAATTCTTTCGAAAGGTTTGGAAGAGAAGGGAACATAAGAAGGGCCAGAAGATGATGTGGTCAGTGAGCTCAAGGGAAGGTTTTTTCAGGCGAAGGGCTGTGGACAAGCCTGCTGCTTAAGGCAAAGCGTGGGAGGCAGAGGGAGGGAAGAGAAGCTGTCCATGATGGACGTGAGGGGCTTATGGAAGGAGGCCTGAGAAAACAGGATGGAGGCATGGGGTTCGGGTGAGGAGGAACTAGAGAATTCTGCTGGGGAGAAGAAGGTCATGAGGAGAGAGGGGTTGCTCAGAGAGATTGCAGGAGGCATGATTGCTGTCTGCTGAGAGTTCGGGTGGGGGTGTACGGCTGGATCCAGCCTTGAGGAAGATAGAGAGTTTGGAAAGAATTTGGGGTGGGAGGATTCAGAAGAAAGTCTGTGAGAGCAGAAGGAGCATGTTGCTAGGAAGCAGCAGGGAGAGCACACACAGGTGGGACATCCCTGGCTCCCCTTGCCCTGCTGGTGCCATCTGTCAGGACGTAGCATCCTGGTCCCCCAAGATTACACTGCTCTCCCCTGTCCCACCTCATCCACATCCCACTCCTCCATGTGGCCACCCTACCTGATGAACCCCAGCAGCGCCTCAGGCCCATTCTCATTGTGTGATCTTTGTGTCTGTCCATCTTGAAGTGCCCAGGTGTCGCATCAACTGCCCTGTAGAAGAGGCCTGTAGAAGAGCCAGCCTCCCAAGGAACTCCCAGCCCCCATATGCAATCCAGAGGCAGAACAGAAAGTGTGTAGTGAGGCCTCTCCAAGCCAATAACAGAAAGAACCCAGAAGTCGGCTCACAAGGTCACTGTGTAACCTTCAACAACCCCCCAGCCCTCTCTGTGCCTCAGTTTCCTCATGTGTAAAACCAGATGGCCTCTAAGACTACTCCTTCCCACTTTGACATTCTAGGTTTCTGTAGTTGTGTTCTGTGGATACTCGGGCGATCTCTGTGGCCAGGAAAAGTTCAAGAAAGTTCTGTGGAGGTGGAGTGAGTACATTCAGATAGGGAAAGGGATGGGGAGCTTTTTAAACTAGAGAAGGAAGAGGCATGGATTTATTTATTTGTTGTCATTTTTCCCACCTGGGAATTAGGGAGTTAGTACTGCCTTTTCTATCTCTCTTCCCAGTGTCTACCCAGAGGTTTCTAGAGGTAGGGGCTGTGAGCACTGAGATAGGAGAATGGTGGGGACCACTGAGGGTGCAGGGCAGAGGACTAGGGGACAGAGACAAAGGAAGCAGCTCTTTGGGGCCAACTCCATCTCCTACCTCCCCTGACACCCCCGCCTGCCCAAACCATACCAATACTCTAATTAGCCAGTCCCTTGGGCGCCTGTTAGCCAGGCCGGCTGAGCGCCCAACTCCCTAGGGACCAGCCCCCTTACCCCCCAGACTAATCAGTCCGTCGCTTCTTGAGTGCATGAGTGTATGCGCACGTGTGCGTGTGCTCGTGCGCGCGCCCGCTTGCACACACACACTCACACTCACACATACAAACACACACACTCTTATTCTTTCCAGAGCTCGAGACCCCATTTTAGCCTTCAGAGAGTTAATGTAGGGTGGTGCTGAATTCCCCCATGAAGACACCCCCATTTGAGATGATTGAAAAGTTGAGGAGAGGCCAAAGTTTGGTGGGTCCTCTCCAATTTGGGGTTTTCTCTCAAACTTGTGGGCTCAAGGATGTGTAGCAAAGGGTGAAGCCATGACTGGGGGCGCTCTATGGCCCCCTAAGCCTTGGGCTGGTGCCTCTCAGGCCTCCATCTATGGTCAATATTCACCCCAATCCAGACTCCTCCCCCCTTCATCTCAGGCCCCCCATTCATCTCCCCATCCTCTACCCCCCGACACCCGCACTGTCAGCCCAAACACATGATAAATTGCCCTGTCAACAGAATTCATTCAGGGACCAATTAATTCCACAGAAATGAACCAGGAGCCATCAGTTGCTGAAAAACTCAGAGTGCAGGGAGCGGAAGGAGGGGGTGCAGGCGGGGGGTGGGCGGCAGAGGAGGGGACAGGGAGGCTGGGGAAGTTAGTCTGACAGAAATTGGTCATTTAATGCTTAAGTGCACGCTAGACAGCCCTGTCATCGCCCGCAGCCCCCGCGTGGGATTAATTATCAGAGGAGGAGAGGGCAGCCCAGCCCAGCCAAGCCGTCTGTCACCAACTAAGGCTAGAGTCACCTAAGACTTGGGCCACCCTGAGTCCACTTCCAAATCTCCAAGCCTCCTGACCCGGCAGCCTCCAGGTCCTCTCGGATCCGAGTCTTAGGCCCAACTTCATATCTTGGACCCTCAGCCACATTTAGTCATGGCTTTGCCATTAGCTACCCCAACCAGGAAACCTTCATTGACCCCTCAACTGAGTTAGGCCCCATAATTCCCTATACTTCCCTATCATGACCCACAACCATCTTGGGTGACTCCTTGTGTGGAGCCCAAAACATGATCATCCCACCCATTGATCCTAAGCTGAGGTAATAGTACCATCTTCCACTCAAATGCTCAAGCCAGAATCCTGCCAGTTGTCCTTGACTCCTCCCTCTTCCTCAGCCTTCTCAACCAATCAGAATCCAAGTCCTGTCAGTTTAACCTCCTGTAAACCTATCAAATCTGGGCCACTTGCTTCTAGCTTCCCCCTATCACCCAAGGCTGGACCACCAGCAGTTCTGCCGCTCTCCTGATTTAGTTTCTTGCTTGCAATTAAAATTATCTTAAAAAATGCAAATAATAACCTGCCGTGTCTCCCCACCCCCATGCCAGACACACAGAAATTCCAGTTTAACACTCTTTGGTGGACCACCACAGGTCTGTAGGGGATCGAGTCCAAACTTTTCACTTAACTGAGAAGGCACAAAGCCCCAGCCTCTGCCACCAGCCCAGCCTCACCTCCAGCATGCTTCCCCTGCTCTCTCTGCTCCAGCACCGTTGACTTTCCCTTCTGGCCTTTGCACAGCTATTCTTCTCTCATCCTGAAAAACTCTTTCTACCCTGCGATCTCCACCATTCACTTGACTAATTCCAATTCATCCTTGAGATCTCAGATTAAATGTCACTCCCTCCAGGAAGCCTTCTCTGAACTCCTGATGAGCTTTTGCAGCTCCTAAATTTTCCCATTCATCAACATGTCACCCTACTTGTGCATTGTCTGTCTTTCCACCATCATGTTAAGTTTCACAAGAATGGAGTTCATATCTTTATCCTCAGAGCCTGGCACTTAACGGATACCAGAAAATATTTGTTGGATTAATAAATGAATGAGTAAAAACTCAACTTTTTCTTGGCTCTGTCCCTGGCCTGACTCTGGGGCTAAGATCCCCAGAGTCAGACGTTTCCTAGCAGCCAAGACAGGCTGGGGTAGCTGGAGAGATGAGAAAGTGCCAGGAAACACTCAGCTTGTGTGCCCATCAGACTGACCCAAACCAGTTGTGCTAAGTGGTGCAGATGAGGGAGAGAGACTGCTGAGAGCTGGAGGTTAGAATGGTAGAGAGAATGGCTGGGAGGACTTCCTAGAAGAGCAAAGCCCAGGGTCTGGAAGAAGTACGCTCTGGCCATATACATGGGTTGGCTGAAGCATGGGCTGATCAAAGGAGTTGGAGGATAAACATCTGGAAAAGGAACTTTCCAAAACTGATTTTGATATATTTACCGAACTGACAGGAGTTTGATACTGATTGGATGAAAGAGATGAGGGAGAGGGAGCCAGTTTTGAAGGACAATGAATGCCAGGCTGAGTTTGCCCTTTTTCCTGGTCTTGATGGCAGGGAGGCGGGTCATTGACTGCTTCTAAAGGTGGCCAGATGCAAAGTTTTATTTGCAAAGTTAATTCTGGCTGCCACACAGGGTAGTTAAAGGGAAAGGTTGAGGCAAGGAGACCATTAGAAGGTTGGTGCAGTTATGAGGAAAGGAGAGAGAGAGAGAGAGAGAGAGAGAGAGAGAGAGAGAGAGAGAGAGAGAGAGAGAGAGACCTGTGGAAGGAAGGTCTGTGATGGAGAAGTTCCCCATGAGGGGCTGTGGGAACAGAGTCCCAGAGAGCAGTTTCCAGGCTCTCAGCCTCACATGGAAACGTGCTGGCTTGGGTAGTAGATGGCCGTCAGCTGTGGCTAGTTGGCCATCAGCTGTAACCAGTTAGCCAATTAGCCACTGATATAACTGCTGTGGCTGAGCTAGTGGCAAATGGGGGCTAGCAAGAAGATGGTGGTTGAGCTGCCAAGCGCGGATTGCAGTTAGCAAGGGGTTGGTTGGTTGGCAGAGAAGTAGACGGCAGGTTGCGGATCGTGTGACTCCTTCTTCCTATGTCTCCAACCCAGCCGCCAGCAAGAATATAGTGGTATGACTCCCCTATCTATGGCTCCGTGGGTGTTCCTTTTTGGCCTCACCATGTCCTGCATTCTAATGTGGAGAGTGGGACCAGAGATCCCGCATGACACCCTGCATGACAGGGGCAGAGGGGGATGAGGTATAGAGAGATAAGGCAAAGATGACTGCCTCCAAGGTTTGTGTTCCAAGAGGCTGGATGGCTGGATTGAGACTAGAAGCAATAAGCATGACTTTGTATACTGAGTATTCATGAATTTGACATGCCTGGGCATGATGTTCAATACACAGAATTACATAGCAATAGCTCAGGGGGTGAATTGGCCTTGGGATGTAGAATTGGGAGATATACCTTCCTGCCCCAACTCTCCTATCCTCCACATATGTATAATATAATTTCGTGACAAAGTGATGGCATAATACTGAAACAAAGTGATCCTACAATAATATAAAGCAGTAAAGTGGTGTCACCAGGTAGAAGTGATGGGGTAGGGCTAAAATGATGTAATACAGAAACAGGATAACCATATGACTATTTACTGACATCAACCAGAAAATGATGGGTCAATGCACTAGTTAACAACATGGGGCTGTATTGTAATGAAATAACCAAGTAATCAGTGACACTGTAGTGCTGCGGAAATGACTATAATGAGGCACACAATCCAGCAACCAAAGGACAACCTGACAGCGTAATCATGCTAACTAAAAAATGCCATAGTGACATAATGACGCCATGACATAATGGCAAAGTGCAGTGATGATGTCACACAAGAATAAAGCCTCAAAGACAGTGGAAGGGAGGAGGATAGAACTCTTAACCTGAGACCAGGGCCTTGAGAATGGAGTGAGAGAGCCCTTTCAAAGCTTGAAAAGAAGCTTCCTCAAGATGCAGTAGAGGCCTGGAAGCAGCTTCTGGAGGGATAATACAGCCTGGAGCAGGAAAGAGCTGAGCCAAGAAGGGAAGTTGGGAAGGCAAAAAATGGTGGTGGCTTTGCAGGACAGGATACAGCTCTTTGGGACTGGCCTGAATGGAGGGGCCTGGGTTGAGGTAAGAAGGGGGCAGTCCCTGACTGCTGAGTAGTACCTGAGCAGCTCTGACAGCATTCAGTGCAGGGTGCTCACCTGGCCCAAGAGGTGTCTGCTTTTTCAGGAGCTGAAAGCGGTGGTCAATCACATTCAGTACTTGTAAGACTCTTAGAATTAGCAAATTGACAAAGAATATAAAAGAAAACCCAGAGCTAATAATAATACAACTGAAAACAACTCAACCTTTGGCATGTGCTAGGCACTGTGCTCAGTGCTCTTCCTGCATTATCCACAGTAACCCTGTTAAAGAGGTTTTATTATTTCTGTTTTACAGATGAGGGTAATGAAACCCAGAGAGGTTAACATATTGGCCCAAAGTCACACAGCAAGTAAGAGACAGAGCTGGAATTTTAAACCCATATCCATTTCTCTTTAAAACACATCCATGCCTTTGCCATTGGGTATTTCTTTTAAGAAATGTGTCTCTCTAGGTAACAAGCAAACCAGGCAGCAGGTTGAGCCACAACCTAAATAGGTAACATATTCCTAAACATAAATTAAGATTAATGTTAAGGTGAATAAAAATTTATATAATAGGCAACCATTTGTCTAAGAAAGAAAGGAGGAATATGAATACATATAATTATTTGCTTACATTTTACAAAATGGAAAGATAAACCAAAAAGTTTTTTTAAATGTTCATCTATTAAAGAAAAGAGAAGCAAAATGTAGAGGACAAGGTAGAAGATTGACATCACTGACTATATTTTATTTTGTAGATTTGATTTTAGAACCATGTACATATTTTACATAATAACACAACCAAATTAAGTAAATAAATAAGCAATCCCCCAAAAAGGCAGAAGGAAAGGAAACAAATGAACCTAAATATCCCCTGAGTTGGAATCATAGCCACATAGAAACTATTTCAAGTAATTTAAAACCTAGTAACTGATTGTATATACATTTCCTAGCAGGACATACACTAATAAAGCAAATAGATAATGATATTGATATTCTTGGAGTTTTTTGGTGTGGGAGAAACAAACAAAACCAAATGGAAGACCAATGAAGATAAATAAAATCCCTGTAGTCCTGGATTTTAATTGGATGCATTAGTAATAACTCAATACAGTTTACCTTTTCAAAAATTGTATTTTCTGGCTCTGTCTACTGAAAAGGACAAAAAACTTATCAACTCAATAGCAATAAGCACCTCTGGTCCCCAGATTGTGGCCTTTAAATACCACATTGCAGTAAAAGGAACCAGGATTCTTTGGAGAAATGGAAGCTATGAAGTCTGAAATGGGAATGTACAAGATGATTCTGGACATCTGGTCATGACAGAGAGCAAGGAAGCTATTAGAGACTATTGGAGTCATGTCAAAAGGACATAGGTGTCAGTTAGAGGCTCCCATTGATCAATGATGAGATAATTGAGCCTCAATGAGAATAATAACTACAACTGATTGAAACTCATGAAATATATTTAAATCCATGAATACATAATTATACTCAAAAGAAAATGTCTTATTGATTTTCTTTGGAGGATGCCAGGAAAGAAACCAACTCATTGTTGGGAAATTGATAAATAAGGAGAAAGAATCAAGCATTTCTACTGCCTTTCTTATATGAAATATATTGCAGGAAAATCAAACAGTGGATGAGGGGAAGTTTCTCTTTATAGGCCTCTTACAGCTAATAAGTGAAGAAGAAATGGATAGAATTAGAATATCACCATTTTGCAACTCCTAATGGAATAGTAGATCTAGGCAATCATCATCAATGGCTGTTAATTTCACAAAAGGAGAAACAACAGAATATTATGTGCCTCTTGACAAAAATACAAAACACAAAAACAAAAACACGTATCAGATAATATTTCCCAAAAAATCGATCCTGAACCTGATCAAGCCTCTAAATGTAACTACCATTTTGCAGACAACACCATGAACGGAGGAACCACAAGGATGTAATCTGATTTAGACTCTCGCTTGTATATTTTCCCCAGACTGTAAGAAACTATAGAACAAATAATCTAGCTTCTTCAATAAAGAAATTGCAAGGGGGGAGGGCAGAATGGATAGACTAAAGGAAACTTAAGAGTCATATCAACTAATTGCAACATATTTGAATCCTGCAAGTAGTTAAAAAGAGGAGAAGCAGGAAGAAGAGGAGGAAGAGCAGGAGGTAATCAGGGACATGTAAACACTGTCCTAATTGCACATTATGAAGTTTTTTAGATGTGCTAGTGATCTTATAGTCATTTTAAGAAATCCTTTTATTTTAGAAATTTAAATTGAAATACTTACAGATTAAATAATATAACGTCTGGGATTTGCTATAAAATAATATGGAGGGTGGAGTGCTTGGGGACTATATGGTACAAGACTGGCTATAAATCAATGATTCTTGGAGCTGGGTTCATTATACTATTATATATATGTATATATATGTATGTGTACATATATATTTGAAATTTTCAATAGTATAAGATTTTAAACCATTTTTTTTAATTAAAGTTTATTGGGGTGACAATTGTTAGTAAAGTTAGTTAGATTTCAGGTGTACAATTCTGTATTACATCATCTATAAATCCCATTGTGTTTTCACCACCCAGAGTCAGTTCTCCTTCCATCACCATATATTTGATCCCCTTTACCCTCATCTACCAGCCCCCTCCCCACTTACCCTCTGGTGACCACTAAACCATTGTCTGGGTCTATGAGTTTTTGTTTCTCATTTGTTTGTTTTGTTCTTTTGTTGTTTTTGGTTTATATACCACATATCAGTGAAATCATATGGTTCTCTGCTTTTTCTGTCTGACTTATTTCACTTAGCATTATAATCTCAAGATCTATCTGTGTTGTCACAAATGGTCCTATTTCATCTTTTCTTACCGCTGAATAGTATTCCATTGTGTATATATACCACAACTTCTTTATCCATTCATCTATCAAAGGACATTTTGGCTGTTTCCATGTCTTGGCCACCGTAAATAAAGCTGCAATGAACATTGGAGCACACTTGTCTTTATGTATAAATGTTTTCAGATTTTTGGGGTAGATACTCAGGAGAGGGATTGCTGGGTCATACAGTAATTTTATTTGTAATTTTTTGAACCTCCACACTGCCTTCCATAGCGGCTGCACCAGTCTGCATTCCCACCAACAGTGTATAAGGGTTCCTTTTTCTCCACAGCCTCTCCAACACTTGTTACTATTTGTCTTGTTGATGATCGCCATTCTGACTGGGGTGAGGTGATATCTGATTATGGTTTTGATTTGCATTTCTTTGATGATTAGTGATGTTGAGCATTTTTTCATATGTCTATTTGCCATTTGTATGTCCTCTTTGGAGAAATGTCTCTTCAGGTCCTCTGCCCATTTTTCAATTGTGTTGTTTTTTGTTGTTGTTGTTGAATTGCGTGAGTTCCTTGTATATTTTGGGTATTAAGTCCCTTATCGGAGGCACTGTTTGCAAAAATCTTCTCCCATTCAGTTGGTTGCCTCTTTATTTTGTCAATGGTTTCTTTTGCTGTGCAGAAGCTTTTAAGTTTGATATAGTCCCATTCATTTATTTTAGCTTTTACTTCCCTTGCCTTTGGAGGCAAATTCATAAAATGCTCTTTGAACCCAAGGTCCATAAGTTTAGCACCTATGTTTTCTTCTATGCAGTTTATTGTTTCAGGTCTTATGCTTAAGTCTTTGATCCATTTTGAATTAATTTTGGTACATGGTGACAGATAGCAGTCCAGTTTCATTCTTTTGCACGTGGCTTTCCAATTCTGCCAGCGCCATTTATTGAAGAGGCTGTCTTTTCTATATTGTATGATTTTTGCTTCTTTGTCAAAAATTATCTGTCGATATTTATGTGGTTTTATTTCTGGGTTCTCAATTCTATTCCATTGGTCTATGTGTCTGTTTTTCTGCCAATACCATGCTGTTTTGATTATTGTAGCCCTGTAGTACAAGCTACAGTCAGGGAGTGTGATACCTCCAGCATTGTTCTTTTTTCTTAAGATTGCTTTGGCTATTCGGGGTCTTCTGTGGTTCCAAACAAATCTGATGATTAAAAAAAAAAAAAAAATGTTAAATTTGGGAGTAGCTATTTCCCTCATCTTGACTTTCAGAAAACTGGCAACTCTCTTCAATTCATCAGCCATCTAATCTGGAGATTCTGAAGAAACTGACCAGACCAAAAGAAAATACCTCCAGATTCTGGAAATTGGTGTCCCCCACAAAACATCTGAGTATCCACCTTATTACTCTGACGTCTACTAATCCACAGAGTCCAAACACGCACAGAGTTTCCAAGAAGTCTTTTACCTCCTTTTGTGTATTGATGGACAGGAAAGGATATTAATGATTTAAAGTAAACCTCTAACATGAGAGATAGAGACCAGAATTAAGTACCACGAGAAAAAGAACTTGAAAGAATCAAAGACAGTTTAAGAAAGAGAAAAAACTAAAAGCAAAACAAAACTGTCTATAATTAATAGCCTCAGAGAGGTGAAAGAAACACGCCTATGAAACAAAAAGAGGGTATATTTTTAAGGTACATTCAGAGAATAATAATAATCATTTTTTAAACCCCTGGAAATGAATATATGTCTATGTGCACATATGCATGTTTATATACATATATAATATTAGAAGTAAAAATATTCAATAGAAGGTTTTCAAGGTAAAGTTGGGAAAATACCCAAAAAAGTACAATAAATAGCCACAGAGATGAAACAAAGAAAAAAATATAAGAAAACTCATAAATACAGGATAAATACAGAAAGTATAAACATCTGACTAATAGGAATATCAGAAAGAAGACAAAGAAAATGGAGGTGTGAAAATTATCAAAAAATGATTCCATAAATTTCCCCAAAATGAAGGACATGAATTTCTAGATTGAAAGGCCCTACCAGACACCCAGTACAATGGATTTACAAATTCCCACACCAAAGCACATAATCACACAATTATGGAATACCAAGGGACAAAGAGAAGCTTTCAGAATGAGAGAAAGAGGGGAAAGAAGAGTTAAATAAATCAGTTTGCAAATAAGAGTGTCAGCAAATTATCAGATATGGAACAATACTTTCAAAATTCTTAGGAAAAATGATTTCAAGTCTAGAATTCCACACCCAGCTAAAATATTAATCAAGCCTGAGACTAAAATAGTTTTTTTCACTTATAAAGTCCTCCCAAATTCCCATGCATCCTTTCTTTAAAATTTACTGGACGATGTTCTCCATCAAAAATGAATGAATACTTGGGACCCAGTAAGCAACAGATCTAACAGAGGAGAGGGGTGAGGGGAATTCCCAAAATGATGGAGAAGGAAATTTTCATAATGACATTTAACATATCCATGGAGCAACCAGTACAGATAGGAACAGGAACAGGTACACCACATACAGTTGTGTAGGTTGTTTTCTGACCAGAGATATCTAGTTTTGGTGCCATAAATGAGAGCTGAAATCCATCTCGTACACTCTGCTTGCCAAACCACATTCCTGATGAAGGGTTGTATTAAACCTAGAGGAAGAAGACACTCTTACGAATTGTTCTTCCCAAAGAGAGCACTATTCTGTAATTTATCATCCCAGGAAGCTCCTTTTTACAATGCATCTGTCCAGAGGGGGTGCCTTTTTTCAAATGAATTTTTCAAAGGTCATTTGTGTTCATGATGGCTCTGAATGAAAAAATTGTAAGTTTAAAAAGGATGCCGCTAGTAAAAATATGGTAACAACAGATTACAAAATCTGCTTGACAAAAATAAAGTAAGTTTTATATTTCTGTTGCAAAATTAGACGTGAATTAGTGATAGGTAACTAGAAAACTTAGGAAACAAAAAAACTGAGGTAGTTATTGACTCCCGGAAAAACAAAAATATGCAAGAAATAAAATGTGATGAAAGTTACATGACTCAAAAAATAAACCACACACACATTTATATACTTAAACACAAAATATTGATTTTACTCTAAATTGTTAATAAAGTATATTGAGAGAATGAACAATGATAAAGTAAATATAAGTGGTGATATAAGAGAACTCAGTCTTCATCTTCCATAATAGATAGTCAATAGAGAATATAAAAAAATGAAAAGATAAAAATAACAATATAAACATGATATTTTGGTAGAAATAGGGAAGTAAATATCAGAAGATACAGCTAAAAAATTTTAAATGGTAGCCTATAGGGAGCAAATAGGAGATAGCTGTAACCTTGTATTAGTTTGTTTTTAAAGCTATGTAAATAACTATTTTAATGAAAAATTCAAAAATACATAAAAAAAGGACAGTACAATGGACTCCCATAGTCTAATTACTCAGAATTAATCATTATCAAGAGTTTGCTACACTTGCTTCATATAAGCATAATAGTTTTGATTTTTTTCAAATAAAAATATTTTAAAATACAACAAATTAATAATATGACTACAAAATGTCCTTTGATAGATAAATGGATAAAGAAGTTGTGGTATATATACACAATGGAATACTATTCAGCGGTAAGAAAAGATGAAACAGGACCATTTGTGACAACATGGATGGATCTTGAGATCATAATGCTAAGCGAAATAAGTCAGACAGAAAAAGCAGAGAACCATATGATTTCATTGACATGTGGTATATAAACCAAAAACAACAAAAGAACAAGACAAACAAATGAGAAACAAAAACTCATAGACACAGACAATGGTTTAGTGGTTACCAGAGGGTAAAGGAGGAGCGGGTCATAGATGAGTGTACAGGGGATCAAATATATGGTGATGGAAGGAGAACTGACTCTGGGTGGTGAACACACAATGTGAGATATAGATGATGTAATACAGAATTGTACACCTGAAATCTTTGTAATTTTACTAACAATTTTCACCCTGATAAACTTTAATTAAAAAAAATAATAATAATATGACTACATCTGAGACACATGACTGATATGGGGGTGCGAGCGAGTGGGGAAAGGAGAACTTCTGTTTCTTTTAAACAGTTTTATTTTTATCTTACAAATTCTTATGTCATGAACTTTTCTGTACACGTTACACTCATTTAACTCTCATAACAATTCAAGGTGGATACTAGTATCATATCCATTTGACAGAAAAAAGTTGGCTATCATTTAAAGTGCTTCAATGAGCAGGTTTTCCTTTTTAAATATATATTTTTTTTAAATAATGGGCCATAGAAATCTATTCCCCTTCTCATATGACAACTATTTGGTTATTTGAATTATTTTCTTCTCTGGTATAAAAAGTCCCAGTTCTCCCAATGATGCTTCAAAGGTAGAATTATTATACATTGTAGTTATTAATAATACTTTATTTCACTCTCAAATGTGCCCTTGTTTAGGTAATAAATTTATGGTCACTGTTCATAGGACTTGGTGTTTAGATGCTTTACCATGGGGATTGCCCTTCCCTGGACATCACTCTTAAGAAGGGTCCTCAGCCCTGAACCTAGCAAAATATGGAAACTAGTGGGACCACTGACCTTTCTTTTTCCAAGCTTTCTGCATCTACTAAGGCAGCTTGGGGGCCTAGGAGTCATCATACTCGTGGCAGTGCCACATAATTGATTCACAATGAATTAGTTCAGTCAAATAAACTCAGTCATCTTCAAGTGATTCATTCTTAAGCCATTGCTCCAGCCCCATATTTTCACCTCTGGTCTTTATAACTTGTACCCGTAGGATTCCACACCCACCCTCTTCCAAATGTCATTTGTTCATGTAGGATCATCGTTCCAGCCTGTCAAGATCATTTTGAATCTCAGTTGTCATCCAACCTATTAGTGATCCTGCTCCTCTTTGCATCATCTGGAATTGTGATGAGCTGGACACCTACATCTTCATCGGAGCCACTGATAGAAACATCGCATGACCAGAGTTGGGTCACAGGCTCACAGACCTCCTGTTGGCAAGACATACACCGGATCATCATCACATTCCCTTCGGGTACAGTAAGTTACCAGCTATGAATCCTTCAAGCAGGGCCATCATGCAGCCCACACTGTATCTAAAAATATAATATGACAAACTGTTTAATGCCTATTGAAAGCAAAAAACAGTATCTCCAGCATTTCCCTATCCTTATTAACAAAAGAAACATGATATTCTTTCTTTTGGAATGTGTTCTTAGAGAACTCATGCAGGCTTCCATCAAAGGCAGACACATTCTCCTTGCTAAGCATTGCCAGACCCCATATATAATAATCATTTCTAGAATTTTGCCAGGAATCAACATTAATCTTGACAATCTTTAACTTCCAAATCCATTGTCTCCTCCTTGCTGAATATATGCAATACTTGTCCATTTCCATCCCATCACACTTCCCACCCTCCGTAATTCCCCAAAGGTCACTGAAAGCAGATTCCTGATCACACATGATCTTGACACCTATCTGGACCTGGACCTTTTCATCATAATTTCTCCCTACTGATTTGAAGTCATTCTCCTCAACACTCTGGAAAGAAGGGGAATAAAAGATAGCAGATCTCTTTGTCTTTGGTTAACAGCACAGCATGAGCTTCTACCCCAGAGGTTGTCCTGGGTATTAAACACATTTTATTTATCTATTGACTTATTTATTCACTTATTAATTCATCCATCCTTTCATTTATGTTGAATCACACATAATGAACATAAGTAATACATACTCATTAACATGCAGACATTACAGCTAAAGCTAAAGCTCTCATCGACCAGTCCTTCTAATCCTAATCCATTCTTTTTTGTTACTAGCTTGGTGTATTTTTTTCTATATTTATACGTATGTACATAAAAAACATACACTTTCATTTTTTGTTTAAATATGCTGGCATATCCTGTAGAAAATATCCCCCCATTAACATTTTCTTGGCAGAACATCTCCAGGTTTTTAGTACCCAAATTTGATAGAACACATGTATCTCATAATAATGTTTTTTCAGTTGTTGTTTATATAAGGAAAAAAAATTATATATATAATATATATATAGTGTTCTCATCCCCCAAACTTAATATGGCATTCTAAACATAATGATGTACAGGAAAAATCCCAAGTTACATTTCAAATAAAATTGGTTAAGTATCAAAATCATATATAGATGTTTTGAAAAGCATCACCAAAAGGGATGTGAGTCTGGAGTGTGGCTGACACAAAGAGGCCTTATTATCGTTAACAAAGGAATCATTTATTACAACCATATTCCTTTTCGGTAACCATGAAGCAATGTTTTAAACATTTTACATCCGAACATAATAATTTGTTATTTATATAGAGGCATTTTACTGGGATTTAGTTGCATTTTAGGAAATCTATGGAGAAATTCGAGTTGACATATAACCTGTTACCATTTATCCCATTTAAAATAATGGAAAACAGGCTCCCAGTTAGTGTTTCCACACAAAACATTTGACTTGAGGGAACGGATTTCTGACATTAAGAGAGACAGTGCCTGTCCATCAACAGATGAAGAGGTAAACAAAACGTGGCATATACACATGATGGAATATTATTCAGTCATAAAAAGGAATAAAGTTCTGATACATGCTACAACATAGACGAATCTTGAAAGCATTATGCTAATTGAAAGAAGCCAGACACAAAAAGACAAATATTGTATGATTCCATTTATGTGAAATATCTTATAGACAAATTCATAGAGACAGAAAGTAGATTATTGGTTACCAGGACCTTATGGGGCGGGTGGAAGTGGGAAGTTATTGCTTAATGAATATAGAGTTTCTGTTTTGGATGATGAGAAAATTTTAGAAATAGTGGTGATGGCTGCACAACATTGTGAACATAATTGATGCCCCTGACTCATCCACTTTCACATGGTTAAAAAGGCGAAATTCACGTTATATATATTTTACCCCGATAAAAAAGAAAGTGTCTATGTATTTAAAAAAAAAGTTTTTAGCACTGAGAGTCCTATTTACATTGAATTCTACAAAGAAAAAATTTGGGGAGAATTTTTTTTTTTTTTTTACCTTATTAAACTTTTTAATTTTTTTGAAAAAAAAAAAAAGAGGCAAGATGCCTGCATATATACAAATCACAAAGGTGTTGTTTTGTAACTTGGTTTTCTCATTCGCCAGCATGCGCTGGAGCGCCCCCTGTGTGGGTACACTGCAGTCCCCCACTCTGTGATTGTTGCTGAGTCCTCTACAGGATAGGACCACATGGGCTTATTGGGCCATTGCCCCGCCAGGCAGATGTCATAGCCTTCACTCTTTCTAAGCTCTTACCTTTCAGATGCTTCTCGAAGCATGTTGCCATCTAGTATACCTCTCCCAGGTACATGTCCTCATGGTCTGCTCAAGAGCTTGTCGATTTGGCCTCATTAGAGACCGTTTCAGGCAGTCACATTGGTATTCTCCCCTGCCTCTCTTGGATTTAGAGACACATGCTCAGAGATGTCCCTTGCATTATTGTTTTTTAAAAGCAGAAAGCATTCCAAGTATCCATCAATAAGAGATTGTTCAATAAAGTTATCCTTACAGTAAACTACCATGCAACCACTAACATATTTATATAGATTATAGAACTATATTTATTGACCTGAAAAATTGTCCACAACTGTTAAGTGAAAAAAGTTTTCAAAGCAACATGTATTATATAATATAATTTTTGTAAAAAACAAATTGATTATGTTCATAAAAATAAACTCAGGAAGGCTATACACTAAAATGTGAACAGTGGTAATCTGGGTGGTAGGATGACGGGTGATGTTTTATTTTGCACATCTGAATTTTCAAGTTTTTCTTCAATTAACATTCATAACTCATATAATGAGGGAGAAGAGCTTTTTAAAAAAACATCAAGATTGATATCCTTGATTCTGGTCATTATACAGAGCTATCTTAGAGCACAGATAACATCTCTCACACTCTTCTTTCTTTCTCCCTGAGAGTTTCAGTCTCCACGGTAAGAAAGAGTGAGGAGGAAAAGGGTGGGGGGGGGGCTACCATTCATAGGCACAGTGCAAAGCCTGGGCTAGGTCCATCTTCGCATTTAATCCTCACAACAACTAGGGAGTGGGGGGAGAGAGAAGAGATATTATTAGGCCCATTTTACAGATGAAAAATTGAGGCTCTGAAATGATAAGTAACCACCTTCAACCATGCAGCTGAAAAATAAAACTAAAGCAAAATTTCTAAACCAGGTCTGCCTAACCCCACACACAAACACCCATACATTCTCTCTCTCTCTAGAAATACCAATCATCCTACCCTAACACAACTACCATTTCCATTTCTGTCAGAGGAGTCATTTATTCTCTCAATGACTACACTAAGCACCTTCTATATCGCAGACAGAGAGGTAGGCACTGGAGATTCAGTGATGAACAGGACACATGTGGTTCTTGCCCTCATGGAGTTTATATTCTATTAATAACTGGAAAATGGATTATTAAAGTGCATGGGCACTAAATAGAGAACATTTATGCACAGTAATAACCAGGATAGGTTCACCAAGAACCAGTAGTCAAAATGGAGAAAAGAAAGGAAAAAGTAGATGGGTGTGAACCTGAAAGGAAATTTCTAGAGCCCCGTCCCATGACTCCATCCTTGGTCATTCCTATTCCCCGTTTTTGTTAATGACGTCCAGGATTATCAGATTATCAGAAGATATAAAACTTGTTAAATGGCAGAGGGCAAAATTAGACAGCTTGGAATAATGGGTCAAAATTAACATAATGTATTTTCAGAGAAAAATGCTAAGTCCTGAATTTGTGTTACAGTTGCAAATCTACTGCCCCAGTGCACTGTGAAATGGTCCAAGTTTGTCAGTGGCTCGTATGAGAAAAAGCAGGGAGTTTTTCTTGCCCGTGAGCTTAATGTGCGTCCACAAAGCCAGCCAACCAAAAAGCCAGGAGGTGATGGACAGCCCTGATGGAGTCCAGCAGAGGCTGGAAAGATACTCCAACTGTCCTCGGGGCTGCTCTGAGACGGCCCTCCACCCACCCAACCTCTCAGCAGACTGCAGGTGTCAATAAAGATATCACATATCAGGGCTGACCACCTGCTCTATCCGCCACATTTACAGAGTAGCCATTTGAGGTCCAGAGAGGGGAAGGGGTCTGCCCAGTGGGGTCAGCAAGTTTGCAGCAGACCTAGGACAACTCTTGACTACTGTGAATGAGTGGATGAGTGAATGAATTCTATACATGGCGGAGGGAAGCAGATGCAATTAAGAACATCCATTTCATATTCTTTGAGTCATCAACAGGAATTAATCAGAGTAATGTCTTTCCATTGATCTATGCACCAATTCTTTGCGCTGAGTACATGAGTGCATATATGGCTGCTCATGCCACGCCCCCAAAGGTTCTGCTGTGACCTCCCCCATCCTTCCTCCCTGTCCCAGGCTAGTGCTTGTCCGTCTCCCTGGTTTTCCCTTATCCGACTCCCTGAGTTTTCTTTGCTCTTTCCAAGGCCCCTCCTCCAAGAAGACTTCCTGAATTGGGGAGGCAGTGGCCTCCCACCCACTCAAACAGAACTGCCAGCTCAGTAGCTCCTGCTCAAGGCACTTATCCTAAATTATCCTAAGGCGGGCAGGATCCTAGAGAAAGTCTCCATCTTGTACCTTTGCACCCTCTGTCCCCCCACATGCTTTTGTGTCCCTGGCCCCTCATCCTCTCACCCTCACCAGGGCCCCATCCTCAGACCCACGTCCCTCAGACCCCAGACCCCCAGTTCCCTTTCCCTCCTCCTGTACCCTCCCCTGAAATTCTCTGTCACTATCTCTGGAAAGTGAGGCTTGTGCATCATCATTAATGGGCTAAACAGCAGGGTCAGCGAGGCAGGTAGCAGTAAACGCCGCAATTACGGCCGCGCCTCCATCCAAGCGCCTTCGCTCCCAATCCATCTCCCCTCATCACCGGGTGGTGCTGAGGCGGCCCTGCCTTCATTACATTAATCAGGTTAATTTCCAAGTTAGAGTCCACATTCTAATCACAAGGCAGTCAACATGGGTGGGGTGCCGGGGGGGAGAGGGAAGAGCTGTCCTCCCAAGGAAGGGGGGTTGACACCTGACAGCCTGGCCTACAGAGCCCAGTCCCTGCAGGTGCTGCTTCTCCTCTGTCTGGGCCTTGCTCCTGAGACCTCTTTTGCATCATGGATTCAAGCCAGGGCTGAGGCTCTGAATATGTAGTGAGGGACAAGGGAGACGTTTTCCTTGTCTAGGCCAACCACACCATCATGAACTGTTGACCAGGTTGTGCACTGAAAACTCTAGGAGAGCACCCTATTCAGATTGTACTTGATACCCTTAATGTACAATGTACATTACAACTTACATTACAACTTAATGTACAATGTACAACTTGTGCAATGTACAACCTGCACAACAGTACAGAGAGGCCCTGCAGACTACCTCATTAGAAACCAAGGGCCTAGAGATGGTGGGAGACAGTGAAAGAGGGAGAGTAGAGGCCACAGAGCCAACACTGCAACTTGAAGAGCTTGTTAAGAGGAAAGAGAGCTCAATAGACCCAGCCTCTACCACCAGCAACAACTCCATCAGCCCCCAACATGCTGACATCTCCCCAAGTTTCTGTCCTCACCCATTGATGGGTAACCTCATCTGCTTCCACAGCTTCAAATATTACCACATTGATGAAGAACCCCTTCCCAAAAATCTTTCCCACCCTGGTTTCCTTCCTATCCCGCATGGGTAACTCCACATGGAAGCCCCTATAGCCACACGAACAGATGACTGAAATAACTCAGAAGCTTCTGTTCCAGATTTACTTCTCTTCCCTTTCTCAGGGGATTTCTCCCTATCTGGCACAAGCTAGAATTCTTGGAAGTCACTCAAGAGCCATCTTACTTAGGCCCTTTATTAGTCTTCCATTGTTGCTGTAACAAATTACTGTACACTGAGTGACTTAAAACAACACAGACTTATTACCTTTCGGTTATGGTAGTCAGAAGTCTAAAATGAGTCTCACTGAGTTCAAATCAAGGTGTCCTCAGGGCTATGTTCCTTCAGGAGGCTCAGGGAAGAATCTGTTTCCTTGCCTTTTCCAGCTTCTGGAGCTGCCTACATTCCTTGGCTCATGGCCCCTTTCTTCATCTTCAAAATCAGCAGCATAATATCTTCAAATCTCTCTCTGATTCTGACCCTTCTGCCTCCTCTTGCACATATAAAGGCACTTGTATGTACATTGGGCCCGCCTACATAATCCAGGATAGTCTTCTGGATCTACTTAGCAAACTCAATTCCATCTGCAACCTTAGTTCCTCCTTGCCATGTAACAACATAGCTACAGGTTTTAGGAATTAGGACATAGACATTGAGGGGCTATTATTCTACCAACACAAACTCCAAATGCCCTGTTGATCTTCACATCCTATTCATTCTATGCCTCCAAGATGGCCCTTCCTTCTTTCAGTTCCTACATTTTTTATCTTGGATTATCTGGATGTTGCAGTCATCTTCTAACGGATATCTTTACCTTCAACCTCTCCCTCTCCAATCCATCTCCCAAGTGACAGCCAGAATGTAGCAGATGCTTTTATTGTACCCAGCATCTCTTCCCCTCCACCCACTTCTGATTTCAGTGCAGCTAGCCTAAGACAGGGGGTGCAATGGCCCCAGAGACAACCTTCAACCAATAGAGGACCTCAGTCAACAGATAAGTCCCCAGTTTCTTGTCTTTTAGAGGGATGATTCTGAGGTATATTCTACATGATTCCTGAGAGGGTCCCCAACGATTGAGCACCAGTTGCCCACAGTGGCAAGAGCTCTCTTCTGTTTCATTCTCCTCACTCCCTCACTAATGTTCCCTGGGATCACCTCCCAAATAAACTGCCTCACCCAAGTCCTTGTCTCAGGCTCTGATTTTGGGGGAAATCAAACTAAGACAGAGAGTGATATCTCTAAAAGGAATACCTGATCAAGTCATCTTCCTTACTAAAGACAGTCAATACAGTCAATAACTCCTGCCCTCAAATGAGAGTACTAACTTGTAGGTTGGTATTTAAAGCCCTATATACCCTGACTTATTTCCCAATCTCATCGTCTTCTACATCCATCCATTCATCCTCTACACCAGCTACACCAGATTCCACCACAAACGTTCACATCCCCAAACCTTTCCTCATCCTGAGAGCTCTGAGTTCTGGGCCCCGGCCCCTGGATACCATTGCACGAATGTCTCATAGCAAATCTCCAACTCAACCTCTCATCAACGTTCTCTTCTCTTTCCTAACTTTCTCTCAGTTTTCCTCTTTTTTATCCAATTCTTCATCTTTCCCTGATTCTTTTTCTTCCTCCAGTCTCATGTACATGAGTGATCTCCAGGCATTGGTCCATGACCCTCTTCCTTTCTGGATCTCCACACTTTCCCTAGGTAGTCTCATCCATTCCGGTGGCATTAGTTCCTACCTACACATGCTGATGATTCTCTTTTTGTCTCCAGGCCAGATCTCTCTGCTGAGCTCCAGACTCATACCCAGCTGCCTAGTGGATACCTCAACCTGGATGTTCTATCACAACTTAAACTCTACGTGTTCAAGGTCCTCATCGCCCAACTGGCTCTTCCTCCAATATCTTCCTTTACGGAATCGCCTACTAACTGTATGTTCATAAACCTTCAGTACTTTCTACTCTATCCCCTTCCCCAAAGTCTTCCCATTCTACCTAATCCATTCTCTCTTCTCTCTTCCCTCAGGCCTTCACAATCTCTCGCCTGAATTTTGCAATGGTGGTAACTGGTATCCTGGCCTCTGGCCTTGCCTTCTCTGATCCATCCTCCACACAGCAGTCAGAGAGGACTTTCTAACACACACGTCAGGCAGAGTTACTTCCCACTCAGTACCCCAGAGGAAAAGTTCACATTTCTTAGATGACCTGAAGTCCTTCCTGTTCTGGGTCTGCCTCCTGGGTGGCCCATCTTCCCTTAGGCTCTGTTCCCTCTGGCTGTTATGTCCTTCCTATACCACAAAACCATGAATCCCTTCTCTACTTAGAAACATCTTATCTTTTAAGCCACCTCTTCTGGGAAGCCTTCCAGAACAATGCTGGCAGAGCAATCCACGCAGCCCAGTTCTGTGACATTTATTTACCAGACTGTCCCCTGTTAGACTATGAGTCCTGGAGGGCAGGGACCTCATCTTACTCATCTTTGCCGCAAAGCACGGTGTCTGGCTCTTAGCAGTCCATTCACTCAGTGTTGCTGAACAAATGAACGAATAGACGCACAGTTCCACACACAGCCACATCCTTACCTGCATAATGATACACACAGTCAGTGTGTTACATAGGCAGATACAGTCATTTTCATTCACACTGTTGTTTCCATGTATAGGAGTCTTCAATAGTCAATCACACACCTCTACTGTCACTTACATACAGCCAAATACCAACACCCATCTACATACCCACCTCCGCATCAAACTAAGTCACTCACAGTCACACCCACACAAACATGCATAGTCACACACTCCCACACCCTCCTGCACACAGAGACACACACAGCCCCAAAAGCCTCGAGGGCACACTTCATCTCCAATTGTGAGCAAATGCTATTGGTTTTCATTAATCTGCAGACTCTGTGTTTGCCAGTCTCTCTGGCTCCCCCTCTCCCACTTCCCCACTCTCTCTCTTTCTGCTCGGAGGCAGGTGAGCGCATCAATTTTCTCCTCGTCTGTGGCAGTTAAATTAAATGGAATCGGCCTGATTGCTGAAAATCAAAGGGAAGGCTGATAAAGCAATTAAATCCCTCTAATTCCTCGTCCTGAAAGGTGCAGCGGCTCTGAAGCTAATTAACTTCATAATGAAAATCCTTCTTCACCCTTTTAGGCTCTTCTCCCCGGGTCTCCTCTCCTTCTCTCCTTCTGGGGAGAAGCTGGTGACTGAGGAAGAGCTGGATCAGCAGCATTCAAAGTCAGAACTCTGGAGAGGGCTCAGGGGGCTCCTTCCTATGCGCCCCAGTCCAGCTCCCTTTCTCATACCTTCCCTACTCACCTGCCCACCCTTGACACCCAGCCCCCTTTCTCCTATACCCAGTTGCCTGCTTACCTGTCAACACTGTATTTCTAACATCTACCCCCTACCCCAAACACCCAGCAGTATGCCAACACCATCCTGACCCCAGTTCCAACACCAACTTTCCCCCCACACTCAGCCAATGTCAACAACCACCATCTCCAGCACCCACCCGTTCCACCTCTAACACCCAGCCCTACCTCATCACCTAGCCTGACCTGCACATCGGCCCTCCCCACACCACCCCCACTTCCAACACTCAGTCCTACCCCCAAACCCGTTCTACCCCAACCCCCAGCCCCACCTCCAACTCCAGCCCTATCTCAACACCAGCCTACTTCCAATTCACATCCTATAATTTTGAGCACCTAATATGTGCCCAGAACTATACTAGGCCCTGGGGCTATAGGGGTGAACAAAAAACTTAGCTCTACCCTGAAGTATCTCCTCAGCTGGAATTACAGACAGACAAGCAAAAAAGAAAATCACAATATGAGCTAAGACTTTCCTAAAGAGAAGCCCATGAGAGGGATCCCTAAGGGGCTCTGGCAGACAGAGAAGGCTCCCAGACAGGAGACACTAGAGCTAGGTCATTGTGTTAGCGAGGCTGGCTGGATGGGAGAGGGAGAAGGTGTCGGGAGAAAGAGCATGTGCAAGGCTTGAAAGTGTGGGGACAACACTGGCTGATCAGGGATTGGGAGTTTGGAAAGAGAGCCACTGGGGCATTTGGGAGGCGTGGCTGGAGATGAGGTTGGATAAGTGGGCAAGGGCCAGATCACGAGGGCTCTGAAGACCATAGCAAAAGTCTGGTTTTTTCAAACAATGTCAGAGCTGAAGAAGGAATTACATGTCAAATAGAATCAGAGTCTGTTGGACTTGTCTTCTTCTGTCCCATGTGTGGAAGCAGGGCACAGGGAGCCGAACTGCCTGACACATGTGTGAGTGTCTGTGGTCACACTGGCAGGGAGCAGGCCTGGAGAATGGGGACCAAAGGAGACTTCCAGTCAAAGCTTATCTAAGAAGGTAACAGAGCAAATGGACTCAGTGGCCTTCCATGATTTGAGAGAAACAAGAAGCCCTAGTTGTGTGGCTGCCCCTCTTCCAGCCCTGCAGTGCTGGCACTCTAGCACTTTCCTCTCGTCTCCCTCTGGGAAGTTCATCCACTCTCATGGCTTCAGATACTCTGTGGGGACAGAGCCAGGAGTGCAGTTTCCAGGCTCTTGCCCTCACGTGGAAAGGTGCTCACTTGGGTAGTAAATGGCCATCAACTGTGATTGGATGGCCATCCGCTGTGGCTAGTTGGCCATCAGCTGTAACCAGTGAACCATTGGTCACTAATATAACTGCCGTGGCTACGCTAGCAGTAACTGGGGGCTAGCAAGGGCAGATTGTGCATTGCAAAGAGGCAGATGCCGCCAGCAAGAATATAGTGGAATAACTCCCCTATTTATGGCTCGGTGGGTGTTCCTTTTTGGCCTCACCACGTCCTGCATTCTTATGTGGGGAGTGGGAGCTGAGACCCCGCATGCCACCCTGCATGACATACTCCCTCTCCACTGATGGCTGTGAGGCCCACAAAGGAAGGGCGCAGCCTGTCTCATTTACCGTTTCATCTTCAGCTTAGTCTATCACAGACCCACAATAAATATTTGTTGACTAAAACATAGAAATGAACAGGGACTTCCAAATTTATAACCCCAAGATCTAGGCCTTTGCATTCCACTGTCAACTGAACATTTCTGCTTGGATATTTCCATCTTCCAGTAAACAGGCCCAAACCCAAACTCAGCTCTTCCCTGCACACACCTCAATACCCCTCCTCTTCTGAGTCCCTCATCTTGGCGAATAGCACCACCAGCCACATGAGTGGCCAAGTGTGGGGACAGAGTCCTAGAGAGCAGTTTCCAGGCTCTCGGCCGCATGTGGAAAGGTGCTGGCCCAGATAGTAGATGGCCATCAGCTGTGACTAGTTGGCCATCAGATGTTACCAGTTAGCCATTAGCCACTGATATAACTGCCATGGCTAAGTTAGCAAGCGTGGATTGTGGATTGCGATTGCAGAGAGGCGGATTGCAGTTAGCAAGTGAGGTTGGTTGGCAGAGAAGTGGATGGCAGGTTGCGGATCGTGTGGCTCCTGCTTCCTGTGTCTCCAACCCAGCCACCAGCAAGAATATAGTGGTATGACTCCCCTATCTATGGCTTCGTGGGTGTTCCTTTTTGGCCTCACCATGTCCTGCGTTCTTACATGGGGAGTGGGACCAGAGACCCCGCATGAGTCCCTGCATGACACTAAGCCAAAGGCCTGGGCTTCATTCTTGGCTCCTCCCTCTCTGCCACCTCTACCCAGACACAGAACCAGTCTCCAATCCTATTCGTCCTGCCTTCCCATGGTTTCCCCTCTTTCCTGTTCCATTGTAATACACTAGTCATCACCTCTCATTATCTCTGGGACTACTGCACTGATTTCCCAACTGGTGTCCCTGCTTTGATTCTCAACTACCTCCAATCCATCCTCCAGGATAATTGCTCTTAAGTGGAAAATGGGATCACACCATTCACTTGCTCATTGCCCTCCAGGGTGGCTCCTGGTTGCCTATAGAACAAGGGCCAAACCCCTCGGCCAGCGTAAGGACCCCCAGGTTCCAGCCACAGCAGACTTATTACAGGTACCAAAGATCTCAAATTCACGTCTGGTACTTAGACTCATGCCCCACCCCTGCCTGGAATGCCCTTCTCCGGACTGCCCGCTGCCTCAGCTTCTCCATCACCACCACACTTGGTAAAACTGCTCTCGTCTCTCAATACTCCCTGCAATTTTCTTTAAAGACTCTATTTTGTTTTGATTTTCCCTTGATCTTTTTCTGTGTTTTGTCAGCATTATGCATTGAGCAAGAATTATTTTTGTAAGTAGAAAAGAAAATGTTTTGAATACAGTTGAGAATCCCCTTCTCCCCATGCTTCTGCACTTCTACCCAGAGAACTCAGCTTCCTCTGGGCCTCAGTGGGCCTTCTCTCTCACCTCCTGGAACACCAGCAGCCTTATCTGTTTGCACACCTGTCTCCCTTGAGGGCAGTGCCATGAGCATCTTGCTCACTTTGGTTATCAAATATGCCCCATGATAGTTGAATGAGTGAATGACCAAATGGCCTGAGAAGGAACTGGGGGTTTGGTCCAACCACACAGCATTCTGGGTGTTGGGGGCACTTGATCTAGGAAATGTGAAGAGCAGCCAGCATGCCCACCTCTGCCTTAGGGCCCTATCACAGACCCGAGCACCCACCACTACCACCAACCAGGACCCCTGTCTCCTTGCTATGAAGAAGAAGAATGGTAATAGAACTTCCCAAATGGAGAGGACCACACTAATGGTCTAGGCCCCAGGCCCAGCACAGACCTGATCTCCACCTTCAGAGAAACAGAGGTGTGGCCAGAGGTACAAGGAGAGAAAAGCAGTGGGCAGAGAGGAATAGGAACGTAGAAGAAAGGCAGAGACGGGGGAAGAAAGTGGCAGAGACACAGGAAGGGCAGATAGGCAGTAAGACCCCAAGCATAGCCCAGAAGCCTCTGCCAAGGCTGGGGTTGGGGGACAGTGGACCAGGGACAGGGGAGAGGGGACCGGTTCCAACCTTTACCCCAGGTACTCACCGCCCCCATCCTGGGCAGGCTCCCCGCTCCATTCCAGAGCCTGTGGGCAGCACCCAGCAGGGGGCAGATGAGGCTGCGACATGAGTGATGGGCTCCAATATGGGCCCAGATTCTCAGTGCTTGGGGGGCCTGGCGCAGCTCCGAGACCAGGAGGAGGGGTGAACTGGGTGTAGGCAGCCAGACTGGCCACTGGAAAGGTAGGGGTATGTCTCTGGTTCTCTTCTCTGAATGCCCAGTGAAGTTCAAGTGACCAGCAACTCAAGACAGCAGCCAGGAGACTTGAGAGGGGCACTCGGTGCAGGACTTGACTTCCGTTTTCAGAGAGTGCAGGGCAGATCCCCTGAAAAGGCCATCACAGCTGAGCAGGGAGTCAGTGTGTGTGATGGTGGCTCCCTGGAACTGCCCAGGGTGCACGCGTGCATGTACACACACACACAGCCCATTCCACAGCCCCGCATTCACACCCAGAACAAACCACTGTGAGGTGGCTGGATAGACATGTTCAGCAGCACTGTTTGAGCACTTACTGTGTGCCACGGCCTGTCTGAACCGTATACACTCTCAGTCACACCCACACAACTCAACCCCACAGATCAATCCCACACGCACGGTCATCTCCCCCACAGTCACACACGCTCATCACCACACAAACTTTTACTCAATCACACTTCCACAAGGGACAAGTCCCAGCCAGACATAAAATGTAATGTACCCCCTCACAGTCACAAATGGCCACCAACTCTCCTTCCCCCCTCTCCCAGTTGCTCAGTGAAAGTCAGGCAAGCCGCACAGATATAGTTCATGACAGAGGAGATCACACAGTCTCGCAGACACCCGGAGCATATGCAGAAGCAAGCAGGTACACACGCACGCACATATGTGCACACACACCGATTATTCTGTTTGGTAAAAGTGAGGAGAACACCAGAGATTTGGAACTGGGTGTCTGGGTCTTGGTGTTAAAGAGAGAAGAAGACAATCTCAGGCCACTGGGCTCGTGCAGGCAGATCTGTGGTGCTAGAGAATCCAGTGAGGTCAGCCACAGGGTCCAGGTCTCTTGGGGAGAGTCGTGTCCATCCAGCTGACTCAGGTCCCGCCTACACCATCTCCAGACAAGCTCCTGCACCCTGCCTGTGTCCACTCCCCTTCGTCCCTACAATCAGCCCCTCCCTGGCCCCCCTCCTGTCAGCTCATTCTCTTTCCATCTGCATCCCTTCTCCTCCCCCCTCCGACCCCCCCAACCCTACCCCCCCAGCCTCGGTGATAAAAGAGCCAGATTGGAGCGGGTGCCACGCAGCTTCATTCCCCACCATATGGGCCCAAAAGCCAAATCGTCAGCTAAGCGATTAAATCAAGTATGTCGAACAAAATGTTATGAACTGACATTATGGGTATATAATTTTATGCCATTTGTTGCCATCTGTTTATCTAAACAGCCCCCGTTCTACACAGACATACAGACTCATACCTTCCCTCCTACCCTCCCACCCGTCAGGATTCTCCCACCCCCAATCAGAGCCAAGGGTCAGGGACGGGAAGACATGTACCTAGAAGATGGAGAACTGGGGGTTCTGGGGTTCTTGGGGATCAGAATGAATTGAGGTTCAGAGGTCCCAGAAGGCTGAGGGATGGGAGAGTAGCAGTCAGGATCGCTTAGTGGCCTGGGAGGGGGCAAAGCCCTTGGGAAGCAGGAGGTTAGGGAGCCAGAAGTCCTGGGTATAAAGATTGTGGCTGGGGCCCTGGTACAGGAGCCATGGACCAGGGCCAGGGGAGCCTCACTGGCAAGCTTCCAGCCTGGCACGTGGCATGTGTGAGCAAGTGTGTGTGCAGGGGCAGGCACAAGAATGGCAGCTGTGCACCTCAGTGGCTGTGGGAGCTTTCTCACCCTCTGTCCCTGTCTGCCCTGGGGGCCTGAGGCTCTCAGAGCCTTGTAGGGAGGGCTGGCTCCTCTTGGGACGCAGGCATAGACCAGGGGTCCAGAAGCTTCAGCTGGAATTACTCATGTCTCCTCCTCAGCATGAGGTCTCAAGGAAGGTGGCCCATCAAGCCCAGAGGCTGCAGAGCCCCCTCCTCTCACTCTTCCAGCCCCAAACAGCTTCAGAGTCTGGAAAGGCCCCTCAGTACTAAGTCTGTGGCTTCTGTGAGCTTACGGACAAGCTCCCAGTCACGATGCTCAGTCCCCCTACCCACGCCTACCCTCTGCTGCCTGGCCCTTGACCTGCGTCTGTCCATCTGTGGTCTCTCTGTCTGTCCCTCCCTTGTCCACCACCCCTGCCTGAATCTCACCTTGGCCATGGTGTCTCGCTCATCTCTGTATTAGTTTTCGTATCTCAGTCTCTTCTCCCTGCCCCTGGCTCTCTTTTGGCCTCTGACTCACCAGAAAGTAGGCTTGGGCCTCAGAGATGTCCAACCAGAGGGGTAGTGGCTCCACAGAGGGGTGCAGGCCAGAGTAGGTGGACGCAGCTGGACAGGGACACAGCAGGACACAACATTAGACCCCAGAGACTCCAATGGTGGACAGTTAGGTGATCCTGGGGCATTGAAAGCTTTGGGGCCATTCAGGGAGCTGGAAGGAGAGTGGCCTGTGGGTCACAAAGTATGAGGAAGGTGAGGGAAGCTCATGCCCCAACAAGGCTAACCCAGAGGTACAAGAAGGAAGCCCTGCTGAAGGTGCACTGGGCAGAGGTGGGGAACCTCTCCCAGGGTTTATGAAAACACCACCCAAAAACACACTCACACGCACAAGGCAGGTCACATCCACGCCTGCTCACACAGACACACACAGCCACACCCTCACCCACAAACAGGGTCACACTGATGCTTCATATAGACACCTCAAAGTCACCCTCACACATACCCTCACAATCAGGGACAGTGTTGCCAGCAAAATAGACACTCTGCAGCTCAATGAGTCCCAAGCTAGGCGTTCCAACATTCCAATGCCCGGCCTCTTTCAGGACTCCCCAGATGTATGTGCACAGGGGGGTACCCCAAGCCTGGGTTCACCTGTACTGCCCCACACAGCAGCACTCAGCCACCCTGGCTCACTCCAGGTCTCTGTCCCTGTTGCAGGAGGAGATGAGGGATACAGAGAAAGGCCAAAGTGAGCGACAGAAGAGCCCAGGGGTGGAGAAAGAAACAGCTAGAAAGACTGAAGCGGAGACTGAGTCTGAAACAGAGACAGAATGGGAGAGAGGAGATGAGGACACAGAGGGAGAGAGACAGAGACCCTGGTCAAAGGACAGATAGAGAAAGACAAAGAAGAAAGAGACTTGAAGACCCATAGGGAGAATGGCACAGCCAGAAGAGCGAGGGGACGCTGCGGGCGGGCTGGCGGGGCGGGGGCACCCAGGACGCAAAGGCCGGGAAGGCGCAGGCGGTGGCTGAGGATGGAAAAGCTCATTTTGCTGGTAATTTACTCTCCTGCTTTTGGGCCGCTCCGCCTGCCGCTGCCGCCCGCCCGGGCTGCCTGTTCCAATATTAGATATAAACAAGTAAACTGTGTAATGGATCACATTAAGCAGGCCTTGCGTCTTGAGGCAGGATTTAATTTGCATGGCAGATTAGCTTGTCTTCCCAGCAAGGCACCCCGGGGCACCCCGAGCTGTAATAGGATCCCGCCTCTTAGAGCCCAT